>NC_048595.1:195967751-196680251 GCF_003668045.3 Cricetulus griseus | reverse complement strand
GATTGTTTCTAATTTAAATAAAAAGAAAATGCTATTTAATTAGGAACAATAAGTTGTGTTTAATTTCCCTTCCTTTCATTAGATGAGCGTTGTGTTATCAAGATGGGAGAAAAAGTGAATGCAGTGCAGTAGGCTACTTTGAGAGAGAAAATATTTATGTACCTTGCATTATAGTATTTCATAATTATTGAATTTTACTAATTATGGTTGTTAATTTCTTACGGTGTCAAATTTACAAACTACACTCTTCATAAGTGTGTCCACAGAAGACATATGTGCATACATTTGGCATATTAGACCTATGTAGATTCTATCATATTTTCGATTCTATGAGACTGTTCCCAAGTCCTTGACAATTCTATGTAATAAATCTCTTAATGAGATCTACATCTCCAGGGAATGGAGAAATATGAAAGATTTCATGATTACAACAACAAATGTTGCAAAACAAATAAGGAAAATACCTGGAATAGATGGAAGCTTTAAAAGATAAGTGTACCTTAGTTAAACATTAACATACATCTTGTATACTCCTCTGTGTTTCTTGTGCAACCACAGCATGCAGAAGTCACAATAGCACACCAAAGCTTCAGCTGTACCAGGAATGTCTCCCATATCTTTTGGAGTTGCTCCTCTGAAAAGCTATTGCAACTTCCAAGCCCAGGTTTCTGGAAACATGAATTTGCCCAAACACAGCTGAGAAACCTCTTTCAACATGAGATCATGTCAAGGGTATTCCAAGAACAAGAAAATAGTCTCTCTCTCTCTCTCTCTCTCTCTCTCTCTCTCTCTCTCTCTCTCTCTCTCTCTCTTTCTCTCTCTCTTTCTCTCTCTCTTTCTCCGTGTGTGTGCATAATTTTATTATATACATGATATATATGTATATAAATATCTTAGTATATGTGTATTGTATAAATATCTTAGTATATGTGTATTATATATTAGACCAGGTAATTGATACATAGCAGGTACTCAAGAAAGTATGCTTGCTAATTGCATTTGAAAAAAAAATATTGAAGGAGAAATTGCTTTTGGGGGCCTAGGAATAAACTTTGCCTATAGCTATGTTTTGTTAAATCTGCACGATGGTTTTATTTTTTGTATACTTATGGGTTTGTTTGCTTTTAGAAGTTTAGATTAGTTTTGATAATTTCAAATGAGGAGGTTCTATAGAAACACTTAACTTGGATTATCCTCAGATTGGTATATCTTTCAGTTTTGTACAAGTTTTGTTTGTTTTTATAAACATTACTTGAATGTGTATTCCATTAGAGATTATTTAGTATCTCCAGTATAAATTCAGTGATGAGAAACTGTTCAAGCATAGGCATATTTAACTTTTAGCATTTAAATGAATGAGATCATATTCCTCTAAAAATACGTGGACTGGTCTGCAGCTTCATGAACACTCATGACTTTTTCCTTACCACCCCTCTAACACTTCAGAGAGTTTGCTCCTATTTAGCGAAGCTGAACTTCATTGACATGGTTCTCTCTGATGGTTTATGGGGTGTACATCTTTTCCTATGCTACGTGGTGGCTGGTGTCTGCAATACGTTCTTCAAACTTAATCTGTGGGCACCTTTCAACAGAGGGAGAATTCCCTCTGAGATGTGTATTTTCTCTGAAGCCATTTTTCTGTCCCTATCCTGACTCTAAAGTTCACATTTTTGTTTTAATAGCCTCCTCCATCATCTACAAGTTGGGATTTACTTAATCATCAATAGTATTATCAAATCATCTCCAAGGGTGAGAACCTGGAAGTACACAAAATGCTGAAAGAGAAGTGACCGAATTTGGGTGGTGAGGACTGCCAATAAAAAACTCAGAGTGCAAGCATGTCAGTCTCTCCATCTTTGGAATAACAGTGCTGCATAGTAAACGTTTGTTCAATGAATGAGTGTGGTGCAGCTTTGAATAACAGATTATTACAAACATAATCAGCTCACACTCTTACAATGCCTCTAATCAAATTTGCCCTTTATGATGATGAGCTGATTCCAAGAGCCCTCACTCTGTTATTACGTTATTTCCCTGCCAGAATATATAGTGGATGCAGCACTTCAAAGTCTCTTCCTTAACACATGTGATGATTCAGAGAGTGAAGAAGGGTCTATTTGTGCTTGCTTTTACTTTGCTTGCTTGTTTTCTGCTCCAACCTGATGCCAAGCCAGTTATTTTCCTATGCATAGTTTGCACTTTCTTATTCAAAGAGAAGAATAGAGAGAATATTGAGTTGTCAGCAAACACTTTGTCTTAAATAATTGAATAACAAGCACTGTTATCCAAAAATACTTGCAGGAAAAAAAGTTGTGCAACAAATAGAGAAGAAAGCAAAAATTTCCTGAATTCTATAGGGCAAGTGAGGTGACAGTCTGAGACCCCACACTAAGACCATGAGCAAAATGATGGCCATGCATTCATGTGCGGATTGTGGAGGTTTAACATAAATGGCTGATGACCATTTTTAACAAACCTCAACCATCTGCATAGAACCAACAGGCCAGAAGAAGGCATGTGAAAATAGCATGATTTTTCCTGCCTGCAAAGACCATCCTAAGATTTGATCCTTGGTTACTCAACAGAGATCTTTTTATCATTTTTATTTGAATTAGAAACGAGATTTTAATTACATGACAAACCCAGTTCCCTTCCCTCTCCCTTCCTTCCCTACCACCTCCTCAACTAAAACCCTAACTATCACATATCCTTTCTTCTAATCTACACCTGACTCAACCTTTCTGCTCCCTCATGACCTCTGCATCCTTCCTCTTCTTCCCTTCTCATTCTCATAGCTCCCTCCCCCCTCTTCCCATGCTCTCAATTTGCTCAGGGGATTGGGACCCTTTCCCCTTCTCCAGAGGACAATGTTTGTCTCTTTTAGGGTCCTCCTTTTTTACTAGCTTCTCTAGCAGTGTGGATTGTAGACTGGTAATCCTTTATGTCTAAAATCCACATATGAGTGAGTACATATCATGTTTGTCTTTTTGTGATTGGGTTAACTCACTCAGAATGGTTTCTTCGAGTTCCATCCATTTTCCTGCGAATTTCAAGATTCCATTGTTTTTTTCTGCTGAGAAGTACTCCATTGTGTAAATGTACCACATTTTCTCCATCCATTCTTCAGTTGAGGGGCACCTAGGCTGCTTCCAGTTTCTGGCTATTACAAATATTCCTGCTATGAACATCGTTGAACAGATGTCCATGTTGTATGAATATGCTTCTTTTGGGTATATGCCTAGGAGTGGAATTGCTGGATCTTCTGGTAGACCGATTCCCATTTTCTTGAGGAGTCACCATACTGATTTCCAAAGTGGCCTCAAAAGAGATCTTAATCAAGGTAGACAACAAAGTGAAAGAAGCAATCTACCCTTGAGTATGTAGCCTTATTTAAAAGAGAATTTTATTACAATAGATTATTGAAAATCTTCCTTTGGCCCCATTTAAAAAAATGTCTTTCGACTTCTCTTGGGAAACATTGCTAGTTTAAAGCCTTTTGGGCGCTTAATAGGAAAAATCTTTCTGATACTTGGCTTAACTAAACAATTTCTTTCCTTTGACTCCTCGTCCTCTCTCTTTTCTCCCTTTGAGAACTGTATTAAACATAGCACTCTCAGAACATGCATGCATTGCTTGCTACAGTGTTCCAACTCTGTCACCAGGTTTTCATTTGAAGAGTTATCTAGCTACCCCTCAAAACTGATTTCTTATCCTGAGAATTCTGGAAGCTGACCACACAATCAGACACACCCTTCTCACAATTATGGGATGGAGAAGGTGAGGAAGCTCTAAAGACTTCCACAGTACTCACCTATTTTATGTGAGAAAAATGTATACTCCAGATACATTACATACTTTTTGGTTTAATTTGGCAAGTAGATACAAGTAGGTTTCTGAAGATAATAGAGCCACAACTCAAACTGAAATTCTGGGATATAATTAAATACTGTTCCGGGAGTTCAGGAAAATATATTTGAAGTGACCTGCACTGTGAGCATCACACTGGAGTGTCTATGTAAGGGAGGCAATGTTACAATCTCAAATGCTGCGTTATGTACAATAGGGTTAACACTGCCAACAATTCCAAGTGTTCAAAAAAAGTTAAAATTATGCTGTGTGTGTGTGTGTGTGTGTGTGTGTGTGAAACTTTTCACTTTAAAATATTTTCAAGTAACTGCCATTGACTTAAAATTCTGAAAATGACTGAATCTAAACTTCAGGGTAGTGTTTTATATATAGTAGTTTGTACATATTTCTGTCGAACCTTCTGGAATTTCTCCTATAATTGTAGAATGATGTCCTTAGCTATAAGTCTCCTTTATAGGGGCTAGAGTGATGACTCAACTATTAAAATCCCTGGCTGCACTTGCAGAGCTCCTAGGTTTAGTTTTCCAGCACCCACATGCTGACCCACAATCATCTGTATCTCTAACTCCAAGGGATCTGGTAACCTCTCCTGGCATCCTTATGGACTAGGCACTCGGCACATTTAACTATGTAAAGAAAATACTTATAAACTTAAGATAGATAGATATTTAATAAAAAGAAGAGAAATACCGTGGATAGTTCTGAAATGCCATCACTTCTTAAGAAAATCATGGCTTAGATTATCATTCACCCACACTCATCTCATGACTTCATGATGACAAAAGTAAGTTCTTTTCTCCCCTCTAATATAGTACTTGCTTTTGTGTTCACTTTGGTCAGTAACTGGTTAAAGAGAATGGCACCAGGACTTGAAATGAGCATGTGTTGTTGAGCTTGTCTTTTTTGCACGTGCCTTTTGCCTTGAGTAGGATATGTCTTCGGCAGTGTTTACTCAAAGAAAATGAGAAGTGTGAGAAGAAAACAGATAATCACACTTCACTGACCAAAGCCGAAGTGACATCTTGCTAGAGATGCTGAGATCCAACCTACCTATATGTATAGGTTCTTAAGTAAGAAATAGTCATGTATTGTTTTATGACATTGAGAGTCTGTAGTTCTTTATTATACAATACTAGCTAACTAATAGAAAGAGACTTTCTCAAGATTACAACATTACGTCTGTAGCCAACTCAGGCATAAAAGTCAATATTTCAGAACTTGATCCACTGCATTTCCCACTCTTAGGTCTTCAATCTTCAACCTTCTTGTTTTGTTTTTCATTCACATTACCTGTCTGTCAAATCAAGCAAAGAAAAATTGGTCTGCTGTTTGGTTCTTCTTTGAAAGACCTTCTTGTAGAAATGGGTTATGTGTGCCTGCTGGAGGTTGAACCCAGCTGTTTCCACAAAGATAAATGAAAATGATCTAGCTTGATTTTCTATTAGGCAATTCAGGTTTGCACAACCAGCATTTGAATTTACATAAAAATTAAAACTATGCGAGATGGAGTAGTTTAGAATTTTCAGAAATTTAATTGAACTTGCTTAAACAACTTGTAAAAGGTATGATTGCCAGTGTCTTCAGCAAGGCAATCAGGAGCCACTCAGCAATTTCTGTCTTAGAGTCAATCAAACTGTGAAACAGATCTCTTTACGTTTAAAGGAAGATGCATGGTTTAGATGTTTTACTTTACTTATAGTTAACATTTTATTGTGTTTTAATCTATTTGTTTGAAAATGTAAATAGTTTAGCTTTTTATTTCTATAATGTTTTATTCATTGTGCCTAGAAATTAATTACATGAAAATAATTTCTTTGGGGATGGGCATTGAAAATGATGCTGATGCTGATGGCCTCTTGATATTGTGGTGACATGCAACCAGTTTTAAATACAACTCCAAACACGTAAACACAAAACCTAGAATAGTGACAAGCACAATGATAATAATATGCTATTAGCAATTTTTCTTAGTGTCATGGTTAATATAAAAGCTATTAGGCTCACTACTTTGGCTAAATAGAGGATTACAAGAATTAACGTGAGATTGGATTCCTAGAAAGAGAGTAGATTCCCAACTATCAACTACTTTCTTACCCTCATAACTACATGAATTTGAAATATTCTTTGGCTATGATCCTATGTGACCTTCATGGTACATTAGTGTAAATGATGGGACCCATCCATCTGGGATGGTTGAAATGACAAGAATAGACCAACAGTTATGCATTTCAAAAATTAAATTATATTCTATGAGTGAGCATAACATCTCTCCAGATGGTAGTTCTTAAATCTTAATGTGTATATAGATTCCCTAATGGCTTGGTGGTGAAAGTGTGGATTTTGATCCATCCGTCTGTCTGGAGCCTGAATTTCACAAATTTGACAAGCTTTGATTATGCACCCAACACTGGTCCACTGACGAAACTCAGAACAATGTTGATTGAAGCATAAATGAACATTTTACAAAGTAAATATTTGCCTTTGTTAGTGGCAAATGTTTTGGGCTTTCTCCCATGAATCTTGCCACACTGAACCTGAAAATTTGCATTCTTTCTTCACTACTTCACTTTTACCATTAACATTATAAGAAGCAGGCTCTATGCTTTGATCCTGTGATAGCACAGATCCTTCAAGAACTGTCAACTCCCTAATCAGTGTCTCAGCCTTGCTTGTCAGTAGAATGCTGGTTCATAGTTGACTGGTATATAATTCTCAATTGCGGGAACAAAATTATGGGAAGAAAAACAACTTACAATTTGGAATACTAAGTCTAGAAGTGTGAAAAGTTCTCACTACAAAATCTTTCAGATTTATCTCTGTGGCAATAAATGTCCCACCATGTGTATTAACAGACAGAAAATTCGAAGTTCTGCTTTTAAATATGCCTTATTACTTTTTATGTAATTAAAATATAATTACATCATTCTGTTCTACTCCTTCCAACCACCATGCCCACCACTTTCTTTCAAAGTTGTGGTCATTTATTCTTTAATTATTATTGTCACATGCATGTTGCATGCATGCATGTATTTGTGTGTGTGTGTGATGTGTTTGTGTGACTAAACATATTAATGCACCCTACTGAGTTTGTTTAATGTTGCTTGCCAGTGTCTTTTTTAAGGTGGTCACTTGGGATTGGATCACAGTTTATAGGACCCTCTCTCAGAAGCTTCTAATTGCCTGTGTCTCTTGATCTAGGGTAGGAACTGTGTAATTTCCTCCACTCACAATGGCATGTCACTTGTGTTGTCATTCTTCCCATGTTATTGAAGCAACCATATAGTTGAGAATACATGGCAGTAGCTTCCCTGCAATATCTAGAAAACACAAGGTAGAGGCAGACTTCTTTTCTCTTACAATCTTTCCTTCTCTTCTTCCCCTTCTTCCTCCCCCTCCTCTTCTCCATGATATCTGCTGAGCCTTAGGTGCAGGGTATGCATAAATTAGGAAAGGGCACCTCACAGTCAGTTGTTCTTTGTATTTTAACTAGTTGTGGCTTTTTGTAATAGGATCTGAATGCTTTAAAAGGAAACTTCTTGGATGGGAGTGATAACTATGCCTATCTGTTTGAGTCTTGGTAAATGCTTTGATTGCAGTTAGAAATTATGCTGGTTTGCGTCGGTGGCATTTGGACGTTCTTCTGTAAGAAATATGACCTCATTAGCCATGGATGGTTAGAACCGATCTGAAAGCTTCATTCCTTCTGGCTAGCTATCATGGGGCTAGAAGGTGCCATGCATACTACCACAAAGAAATGTAAACACCAATCTCTCTCAGCTTTTAATCCTGTGAGATGTATTAATGATTGCCCTGATGAAACATGCCTATTTGTACAGCAATAGTATGAACATGATTAGAATAATCAATCACTTTCTGCTTGGATTAAAATCCCACTCCACAAAGTGAACCAATATTGGGAAATAATAGTTGGCCAAGAACCTATGACTAGACTAAACAGATCATGGAACTCAGGCAAGGACCTACCAATATTATCTGCTAAGTGGACTTAGTGTTAAGCCAACTTCTTTATTTTTCCTTATTCTTTTTTTTATTAATTTATTTTTTACAGCCCAATCCCAGTTCCCCCGCACTCCGCCCTTCTCCCATCTGCTCTATGGAGAGGGTAAGGCCTCCCCTAGGAAGGGAGTCTGTCCCTTCATTTAGTTGAGGCAAGACAGAGGCACCTCTTCATCCCCACACCCCCACACCCCGACACCCCCACACCCCTGTATTTATGCTGGGCAAGGTATCTCTCCATATAGAAAGGACTCCGCTAAGTCAGTTTGTACTTTAGTATTAGATCTTGGACCCGTTGCCAGTGGCCTCATATATTGTCCCAGTCACACCATTTTAAACTATATTAAGGGAGTCTCTTTTGGTCTTATGAAGGTTCCTCATTTGTCAGACCTGAGTCAGTGACCTCTCACTAGCTTGGGTCAGCTGATTCTGTGGGTTTCCCAATCATGATTTAAGCCAACTTCTAATGACTTATGACTATTCTAGTACATTAAGACATCATTCAACCCTCACCAGAAAACTTCTATTTTCAGTAGATGATAATCAATACAGAGACCCACACTGGTCAAGGGTCAGAGAATAAGAGACTGCAAAATATTTGGCCTTAAATTGAGCATATATACTACAGTTCTTCTTAGAAAGGTTTGGAGATAATTGAAGAAGAGGGTGAATAAAGAGTGTTATCAATCAGGTGGAGTAGATAATATCAAGGATATAGTGTCTTCTGGACACATCTAGACAGCCCCACATATGAATTAACAGTGGTTTTAACAGCCTGCTCAAGACCTGTTGAAGTCCAAGACAGACCAAATCTGGAATGAAGAAAGGAATTGGACATACTCTTTTAAGTGTAGCTGAAGAGGTGTTAGAAATTGCAGCTGCTAGGATAGAAAAGGTCAATTCTGACTAAAATTGTACTTTCTGATAAGTCGACTACACTCTAGTGGGAAGCCATACATCTAAGAATATTTGTGTAGTATGAATTGGCCTTGATAGGGAAAAACTGACCCAAACTTGGATGGGAAAGGAAGTGAGTCAATCTGTGACTGAGGGTGGGGTAGGGTAAGTATTATTAAAGTAAGTGGTATGAAACACTCAAGTAACTAATTTAAAATAGCCTAAAAATATTAATCATATGGAATCAGATTATTTCAAAGGAAAGGAAAAAGACATAAACTCTCCTCTCCTGTTGGGTTATTACCTTATTTTACTTATTTCTAAAATTTCTGAGGTATGTACAAGATGTATGATATAATTCCATATAAATGCACATTAAAAATTATTGCCACAAACAACTTTATTAACATATCCATCACCAAACTTACTGCTGTATGTATGCTGAACACACAGAAGATCCAATTTCAGCAAACTTGAAGTACACCATACTTATTACCAAATATAGTCACTGTGTTGTACATAGATACTCAAAATATGTTCTTAGAACTGAAAATCAATGTCCCTTGATGGATACATTTCTATCCTCTTTAAGCACTTGGCAATCATAATCATCCTCAAGACTCTTAGTCATTCTTAGTGTGACATGATATTTCTTTCTTTTCATATGAAATAAAAGGAATGAATTTTATTGGTATAATAATACAGATTAATTCCAATTCCCACAAAATGCTTCCTGTGTCCTTTCTAGGACCATGTATTCTCATCTCCCATTTATGTCAATTTTCCCTTTGTTTTCTACAATTATGGAATTGGGTACATGTTTTTATAGTTTGTAAAGGAATAATAAAATTTATGATAATTTTGGTTTGGTTTTCCCATTCATCATATTTATGAAACATATTCCTATTGTCTCACATATTGGTAAGTTATTTTTTAATCCTAATAATGTTCACTGAGTGAAAACATAAGAATTTGTGTACTCATTTGTTGTTCATCATTTGAATTATTCTCAGTTGAAGTTATTCTGAATAAAATTGTTACAGACATTTTTGGACAAATCTTTATGCAGAGACATGTTCACATTTTTCTTGTGCAAATGGCAAGGCTTAGAATTGTAAATGAATATAAGCCCACATTTAGCTTTGTAACAAACTACCAAATTATTTGTCAAAATGACTACATTAGTTTATACTTCTACCAGAAAAATATTTGAAAGCTCCAGGTACTCTATATTTGTACCTTCTCTAGATATCATTTAATATTTAGTAGTAGTATCCTCTAGTTCTCTAGTTGTACATAATTGTGGTTTTCTTTCATTCCCCTGATAATGTTGGTCATATTTCTATATGGTTAGTGGCCCCTTACATGTCATCTATTGCCAAATGTCAATTAAAATGATTATTTTTTTAAGTTATTTGTCTTAATGAGTTTTAAGCTTTTTTATTGTAGAGACAAGTTCAGTGTCCAGAATATGTACTGACAACAGTCTGTCTTAAAAGGATTTGGAACAGTATGGTCAGGCAGTGACACAGCTAAGGGAGCTGAAGGAGCTGTTTTACTTTCATTTCTATTGCTGCTACAAAATAACCTTAAAAATGCAACTCAGAGAGAAAGGACTTTTTTCCAGCTTAGAGTTTCAGGTTACAGTCCACCATATTGAAGAATTTCACAGTGGCAGGATTTTGAAGGAGTTGGCCTTATCACACCCATACTTAGAAAAAGTGAGCAATAAATGATGCACGAATTCTTCGGCTCAAATCACTTTCTTTATTCATATAACTCATGATTCCTTGCCTACGTAATGATACCACCCACAGTAGGCAGATCCTACCACTTTGTGCTAGTTAGTTTTTTGTCAATTTCATACAAACTTGGATCATTTGGAAAGAGAGCCTCAACTGAGAAAATGACTCTATCACATTTGGCCTGTAGGCAACTCTGTGGGGACATTGCTTCATGCTAGAGGGGCCAGCACACTGTGGATAGTGACATTACCTGGGTGGGTGGTCCTGAGGTGCATTAAAGAGCAAGATGATATACCCATGGAATGCAATCCAGAACTATACATTCTTTCACAGATTCTGCTTTGTACCTGTCTCAAGGTTCTTGTCTTGAGTTCCTGTCATGACTTTTCTTCAAGATGATAATCTATTAGGTGAAAGAAATACTTCCCTCCTTTAGTTACGATTGTTCATTATGTTTATCACAACAATTGGAAAATAAGACATATTTCATTTAACCTAAACAAGACAATACCCCACAGATATGCCACACCCAACCTGATCTGGACAGTATTTCACAGAGATGCCGTTGCCAAGTGAATCTAGATTGTATTAAGCTGAATCTTTAAGTATGTATCACAGAAGCATAAGCTGATTGTCGAAGAATCTTTAAATCCCTTCCACAAATGCTGAGTTTTAAAATTTGATATTTCACTTTATTGCCAAAAAAGTAATTGTTTGTTTGTTCATTTGTTCAGGCACTCTGGCTCCTCTCTAAGCAACTCAGTTAATAACTACATCCTGGCAAGCATTGCAATGATATAACACAGGGCCCTAGTTCCAGTCCTCTGGGACAGCCTAACCTCATTCTTCACCATTACAAGACTCTTTGTTATAAATGTGTTGGCTCAGAGATGATAGGAGAGTCCAGGGCTTAGAATATTATTCAGTTTTTGATTTCACAGGACTCAAAAATATAAGTGAGTTATTTGAGGAACTGAATCCATTTCATAAAGATGCTCCTTTTTCTTCAGATGCTCAGAGAATATTGACACCTAGGAAAGATCCAGGTCTCTGACCACACCTCACTGTGACATCATTCTCAGCCAAGTGAAAGCAGATGATGTTCAAACTACATCCAGATTATTCCCATGTCAGAGAAACATGGCAGATTTTCTAAGATGAATTTCTTTAGTTGGATCTGAATGCCAACATAAGAAAGAGAAGAAAGATACAAATCAAAAGTTAATAAAAAGATACCACATGTCAAATGTGACAATGGCAACAACAGGTGTGGGAAATGTGTTTGCTTGATATTATTATAAAATTTACACTGAAGCAATGATCAATACTTGGTTGCTGCATATTTCACCTGTCACAGTAAGGAATGTATGGATATTATTTCTCTTAATCCTTACCATGCCCCCTTTTTAAAAGTAGGAAGTCGGTGATATTATAATTTCAACATTACACATCAGGAAAGAAAAACTGAAAAGGGTGCAGTCTACCTACACCACACTTCTGAAAACCCAGAATTAAACTCTAGTGCTTAACCAGTATCAATCCTATCCAAAAACTGAGGAGAAGATAAGTTTCTTTTTAAAAATTACGTGTGTGTGTGGGGTGTGTGTATTGGGACCTAAACTCTGGTCATCTATAAGAGCAGCAAACATTCTTAATGCCCAAGAGAACTCTTTGGTCCCTAACTTCTATTTTAGCATACAATACTCTTACTTCTCAGATATATGCCATATACAAAACCCATACAATGCTGCACCTACTAATTTCCACATAAATAATCCCATTAAAATTAGCATAAGTATAAAGCATATTTAAGGTCATGATTCAATCATAAATATTTGTTCATATCTAACTGCTAACATCCCATTATTTTCTTTTGGAAGGAAACACATGCAGACAGACAGACACAGACTGAAACTTATTACACCAAAAATGATGATTATTCACCCATTCATATCCAGGGGATGGCATTCCATGGCATACTGTAACCAATGATTAATAGTTACTGCAATTCTATTCTTTGGTTACTCATTTTACCGCAATTATTATCAGGAAGCATTCAAATTCACTGTACACATTTGCAAAGCTGTGTGTTTATAGAGCACTTCTAGCACACTGTGACTAACTTTCTGGAACTTACAATATAGGTTAGGAGATAAGAAAACAAATGCAAATAAGTAGATCATATCATATGATAGAATATGTCTATACAAGTAAAACGAAAGAAACAAGAGATACTTAAACCTCCATTTTAATTCAAAGATTAAAGAAGGGTTCATCAAAAGGTAAGATTTAAAAAAGTACAAAGAGCCCAGTCATCAATAGAGAGGCTTCATCCAGTAACAGATGAGAGCAGGTGCAGAGACCCACAGCCAAACATTAGGTATAGTTCAGAGAACTCTGTTGAAGAGGGGAGGAAGGATTGTAGGAGCCAGAAGGGTAGAGGACACCTTGACAACACAGCCCACAGAATCAACTAACCAGGGCTTATAGAGGCTCACAGAGGCTGAATCAACAATCAAAGATTCTGTATAGTTCTGAGATAGGTCCTCCATATATAAGTTATGGTTCTGTAGCTTAATGTTCTTGAAGGAATACTGGCAGTGGGAGTGGGGAATGTCTCAGATTCTTTTGTCTGTTCTTGGGACACTCTTCCTCCTACTGGGTTGCTTTGTCCAGCTGTGATATGAAGGTTTGTCCCTAGTTTATTCTAACTCTGTTATGCTGTTTTGTTGATAGACATGGGAGGCTGGCTCTTGTTTGAAGGAAAATGGATGAGGAGTGGATCTGGGGGAGATGGAGAGGAGCTTGGATAGAATGGAGGGGAGGGAAACTGTAGTTGGGATTTAATATATGAGAGAAGAATACATTTTTTAAAATGAGAAAGGAGATGGGGTAAGGAAGCATGTGCAGTTATTGGAACAAAACTTTTCAGATCAAAGGGGTAGCTAATGGAAAATGGAGACACTCAACCTAGAATCTCAGAATTATCCTCTCTATGTATAGATGCTGCTTAAGGGTAGGAAGGGGAATGGGATTTGCTAAATACGAAACAAAGAATGCTCCTGACAGAAGGATGGTTTTGCCCTGTGGACAGGGTAGATGGAGAGAGCAGGAGAAGGGAGACTAGCAAGCATGGAGGTCTGTGCTGGAAATGATGAAGCAGTGATGTCATCAGGAAGGGGGAGACTGGCGAACTTGGAGGCCAGTATTGAAATGACAAGGCAGTAATGTCAGCCCTCTCTGCATCCATCTGCTCCCCACATTTTAGTTAGAAACTCTTTTTGAACAAAATGTTGATCCTATTATGTTTCTTCTTAAAATACAAAATGAAACTACAAAATGAATCTCCGCCTTCCTGACAGGGTTTACAAGCAGTTTTACAGGCTAAATCCCAGACACTTCTCCCAGCTTCTTTCCTAACATTCACTTCAATGATTCATTCCTTCATGTAGCAAACCAATGTAGAGAAACTCTTGAATTCTCAGAGCTGTTTGGAAAAAGACATAGAAAGAGCACAGAGTATCTTTGTCCTTGTATTACAGAATTCGGTTACATGTTAATTATCTATCTATCTATCTATCTATCTATCTATCTATCTATCTCTCTATCTATCATCTATCTACATATATGCATATCAAGTGAATGGGCACATAAAATATATATGGAGTAAACCTTAACCTCATGGGGAAGAGAATGATTTGTTGTGTCTAAAGCTCTACCCCAACAGTTGGAATCATAAACATGGAAGGTTCTAAGTTGCTATCTGTTGAATGAATAGCTGGAATATGGGTGGACTCTGTGCTACAAAGGAATGAGAGAACTTGACATGGAAATCCACTCAGAGGAGCCTCCGTGGATAAGATGATAATAGAAAAGTCCTACCTCCCATTCTAAATTACAGCCATTTGGAGCCTTTTACAATTTATCAAAGGTGGAACAACTGTTTGACCCCAGGGGTTTGAATACACTATTCATTTAACTAGTGAATTATCTTTCTCACTAGCAGAGACTTTACTTTCGACTTAAATAATGTGGACCTTATCACTGGATATTGAACTTATATTTCAACTCCTTGAACTTCCTTTCTGAATATATCTGCCTTCTAAATGATATTAGGCACTCTGAACATTGTATATTTAGCTTTGTAATGTGTCTTATGTTAAAATATTGTTTATTGTATCTCAACTGTAATGAATAAAACTTTCGGTACAAAGCGATAGCAAACTTTTACGAAGAGTGTGGTCCATGGCCTCTGTAACAGCTCAAAATAAAGTTGTAACTGGTTTATTTGGGGCAACTCTGTTCTGTGTTGTGACTTAGAGTCGTCTTTCAGCACAATCACCTTCTTGATAATTCACATGTCTTATTCTTTGACTTTTTTGTTTATTCATCTATTTTAGTGTTATTATTAATTGTTTGAGAATTTCATATATTGTATTCTGATCCTATCCAATCCTTTACCACCACTCCAGACCTATTTCTCCTACTTTCATACAGAACCAACTCTGCTTCTTCCTTTAAAAACAAGCTAACAAATCAAAATAAAACAAAAGACCATCTAATCTATTTCGTGATACACATATGCTCTTGGATATGTGGTCACTCAGTTGATCATGGGTGACATGCCAGAAGCTGTACCTGTAAAGAAAAGTAACAATCACTCTCCCTGTAACTGTCCACTACCAATAGCTCCTCATCTAGGTTTGGGAATTGATGCCTATCTTCCTTCTTCTTGCTGGAGTTCTTTCTGTCTTGAGCTTCTTTGGGACTTGTTCATGATGTTTGTTTATTTATTTATTTATTTATTTATTTGTTTTTTTACTTATGAAGTATTTTTATTATGTGATATTTTATTTACCCTTTGATTAAAATCAAGTAAGTTATTTTAAAACCAGGTATACAATTATATCATAATGATGGTCAGAACACAGGTTGTAATTTAATGGGTAAAGAATATCCATTTGAGATAGAGTTGTAATTCATTGGTAGAGCACTTCTCCAGATTTCACAAAGCCTTGATTTAGTCCCTGAAAAATGTGTGTGTGTGTGTGTGTGTGTGTGTGTGTGTGTGTGTGTGTGTGTGTATTTGTATGAATGAGAGTTACATATTATATATGCTATGATCCATAATACTCTATTTCAATGGAGCTTAAAGTAGAGGGGTCAATATCCATAAATTCCCTTCTTATCCTTTTTCATCTAATAGCAACTCTGCCTGGAATGTCTGCCTGATCAACTAAATGAATTTATGGAATTATTTGAAAAAATAAACAGATATTGAATAGATCACACCCTTGCAAATTTAGAGGACTGTGACAGACAAGCATAGACAAAATTTATTGGTATATTTATTTATATGTAGCCTTGCTATAAGCTGTTCCTTATTTTGGTCAAGCAAATGTCAGTGTTGCATCAGTGTCTAACAAAGAAAACTGCCACATCAATGGATTCAGAATTAATATTTTGGTTTTTGAGGAAAAAACACTTTATCAGTCTTCCAGCATGCATTTGGACTATTTCATTTATGGAGAACTTTTTCCTTTGTGATTTTATGATTTTTCTATTTAAAAAAGCACACTTCATCCCATGAGTATGAAATAAAATGTACAGGCAATTTCTAGGGATTTACACACCACTGGAGCTATTTAACTGATAGATTGAAACATAAAAAGGCAAAGGAACTTGGTTTCTCGAATCTGAGTCGTTAAAGAAGGAAGAGACTTTAGCATGTAAAGGTCATGTTGTCTCTCTGTTCTAGGAAATGAGACAGATATTAAGTCCATCACAGACAGAACAGGCAAAGGGCACATATACACTCAACCTATCTTCATTCTTTCAAGTGGTGGGGGAAAGGTAAGATAACATACCTGTGGAAGTCAACAAGAGATCCCACTGATTCAGTTAGAGGGATGAGTAAAGTAGTGCAGATAGAATCTAGCCTCTAGGACCTGTGAGGAGTTGGACCAGTGAAGATGAGCTGTTTGACTGCTGACCCAGTTGCCACATCAAACTACCTATATTCATTTGGGCATAAGGTGAAATAACAGAGTGAATTTAAAATGGTCTGAAGCACATGAGAACCTGACACTCCATTTGCTAATGGCGATGATTTACAGTGTCACATCTAGCTGTGTTTTAGTCCCTATGGCACCATTTATATTCATCTTCTTAGTATAAGAAAATCAGAGAGGAGGTTTGTAACTAGAACCTCAAGCATTCTTTGCATTTGTCTTTGGTTGGAATTTTTAAAGTGGCTTTTCTCTGAGGAACATGAGGAGAACAAATGTGAATATTATTAAGATTTTTTGGGAAAATAATTGCATTATTGGAACACAATCTTTTAAGGTCAGCACTTTGGATCCAATTACCAATGAATGTAATGGATGGTTCTTCTGACTCGTCATTTCTGCTCTATAGGCACTTAAAATAATCCTCTGTAACATTTCTGGTTGCAGGGTATTTTATTGCTGACAAACATATTTCTGGAATTGGATACTTCATCCAAATAAGCAACACAGTAAACAGGATGGGAAGGCAAGGGAATGGGGGGGTGGATATGTAAATATGAGTAGTAATTAAAGAATTTAAATAAATAAATAAACATGCTCACTGGAAATTAGCTTTCCCCATGATACTTGTTTTTGAAAAAAAAAATTTCTATGCTTATATGCCCAAGCTAAAAGGCATTTTGAAAAGCTACATGAAAGCTTACAACCATAAAACCTTGCTAAAATGTTTTCATATATGAAAATAATTTAGATTGGTATCATATACTGAGGGAGACAATGCCCCAACTAGATATCTTAAACCCATTAAAACTTCCAATGCCAAGAATGGACTACATCTTGTTGAGTCATTGGCCACAGAGGTTCCATTGACCAACCTACCCTGTAACAATTAAAAGGCCTTTGGCAAAGTTATTGGTGACTCTCCAGAATCTAACCATAAGGTCCTGTTACTGAAGACACTTCTTACTTATGTCATCAAATATGGGGGGAGGAAAACAAGCTGGTATCCAGCTAGAAGCTTTACTCCGATTAACTAGTGTTTATGATGGTGGAAGGTACTTTATGTACTACTGTAGGGAAAAACCCTATGACTTGTAAAAAATGGAGTGACTATAAAATACCAATAGTGGTGAAAATGTTGTGGGAATAACCTACCACTTTTTAAATTGGATTTAAGACTCAGTCCATGAGATGAAACCCATCCCTGACAGTTCTAAAGTACACAAGAACCTGAAACTAGACAGTTCATGATTGTTGTAATTTGAAAAAAGCAGCAATCTAGAGAAAGACACCATGCAACAGGGTTCAAGCAGAGGGGTTTTTTTATTAGGGGAAAGGGAAGGGATGGGAGACTGGCATCCAGAGACAGGAGTAACAGGAGAGAAGATAAAGGAAAGAGAGGGTGACAGAGAGGGAGAGAGAGAGAGAGAAAGGAGAACATAAAGAGGGAGAGAGAGAGAAAGGGATAGGAGGTAGGCAAGGCCCTTTTAAAAAGGAACATAGTGAATATGCACAGGTGGAGCTCTTAGTGACTGTCAGAACCTCAAGGACACACCAGTACAGATCCCTGAATACTAACAGAAATTCTCAGGGTAAAGCTACTACTATTATTCTGCTATAAACATGACAATGAAACGACTCCTGATGATGTATTGCTATATCCATAGATCAGAGAATCATTCAACTCTCAACAGATAAGCTTCTTCTTACAGTCCATGGTAATTAACATAGAGACCTACAATTAGATAATGTGCAGAGCGTGAGAGACTTTGGAGCATTCAGATATAAACAGTATGTCTTTTATCACATTCCTCCCCTCAAGTCTCAGGTATCTATGTGGCAGATGAGGTAGAAAGATTTTAAGAGCCAGAGGTGGTGGTTGACTCACACAAGGAAACAGTGTCATCCAGACACAAATGGGCTGATACAGATATGAACTCACAGAGACACACAAGACCGGCACAGTTTCAATCCAGACAAAATCCCATACAAATAAGAGAACTTGTACACAAATCCCTATTCCTAACTAATAAACTATTTGCAATTGATACCTAGAAAAGAACACAACATTTTCTAATGGTGTGTCACTGGGTATATCAACCATATTCTAGAGCAGCCACCATGCCAAGGAGCAGTTGGCCAACATAAAAGTGATGCCATGTTTTTAGGTGTAATTTTATTTTTTTGATTGATACTTTTATATTTAGCGTGTTTTGGTTTTCAGGATTTTCTTCTTTTTGTTTTCTTTTTTGATGGAGAGAGAGAATATGAGGTTGTGTGAGTTGGGCATTGGGGAGGATCTGGCAGATTTGGAGAAAGTAATGAATTATGATTAAAATATATTCTATAAAAGAGTTTAAATTATTAATAAATAAAATAATAAAGGCTAGTTAAATAATTTTGTTTTGTTTTGTCTGAGCACTCCTCTGAGGCTCTATATTATTTTTGTGGATTCCCATGGAATGTCAGTTTCTCTTCTCAAGCTTGCCCACCTCAGTTCATTGTATTTTACTAAGGGAAGTGAGTCACTCTAACACAAACTTATTTCCATAAATTATAAGAGGGGTATTATACCTTTCTAAAAGGGCTGTATGAGCATAAGTGAATCACATAATGCATAACTGAACTTGACACAAAGCAGACACTCAGCAAATTATTGCTGTACATTTTTTAGCAAAAGATACATATGTGTGTGCAGATGACCTGAAAGGTTGGCTTTGGAATAAACTCTATGTTGAAACAATATTTTTTCACTGAAGTTTATCTCTTTTTTGGTTTGTTTTTGGTTTTTTGTTTGTTTGGTTGGTTGGTTGGCTGGTTTTTTTGTTTGATTTTGTTTTTTGAGACAGGATTTCTCAGTAGTTATGGAGCCAGTCCTGGAACTCACTCTGTAGACCAGGTTGGCCTTGAACTAAAAGAGATCCGTCTGCCTCTGTCTCCCAAGTGCTGGGAATAAGGGCATGCACTGCCACCACCTGGCTTGAAATTTGATCTTTTTAATGAGGGAATGTTCCCATAAGAAATCTCTATGGTTTAACTCTCATGTTTTATTCATTAAAAATTGTTCCAATTAAAGGTTTTTATTTTAACATTTAACATTAGGCATTACTTCATTTAAATAATATTGGAGCTCAGTATTAATATAAAATTAACATTGAACTCAGAAAAATCTCTGATTAATGAGCTATACAGAATAATATATCTGTCCTCTTAAACACATAATAATAGAAAACTAGGACTATATTAAGTTCTATGTGAAATGAAATTAAAGGCAAAGGTGAAATTATTGTTGATCAGAGAGATGATTTCAACAACGAAAACATTCTGTGGGTTATGCAGATGGGCTCAAAGTAATAACCATTGTCTTTAAGACTAGGAAAAAGAAAACCAAGCAGAGGCCCAAGTAATGTTCTATGAGAAACATTAGATTAACCATTAGTAGGTTTAATGGAGGGAGAAAATAAATCATAGACAAGCAGAAATTGCCTCTAAAATCTGAAAAATTCAGAAAAACAAATTCTTCTCTGGAGCTTCCATAAAAAATGAAACGTAAGAGAAACCCTTGATTTTAATCCAATGAAATCTATATTCAGAGCTGGAAAAGAAATTAGGGGTGTAATGCTGTATGTTAAAGGCTCAGGCAGGACTGAAGGAAGGAGGTGCAGGAAAGAAGTGAGTAGTGAGTAGGTTAACTAAAACTAAGGACACATGAGGAAATCTTCTAGAGATCTACCAGTTTGTAAGCTACTTTAAAAAGGAACATTTTAAAAAGGAGTTTGAATGAAGTATCCTGAGTGGAATATGATGTTCTTACATGCACAGGCTTATTAAATGAAAATCTCAATGCTAGAGATGAGATAATTCCATACTAAATTGTTGGTTAACAACTCTCCAGAGGCAACTAATACAACACAGACTACTCTCATTGCTCTAGGTTATACACCATAACTTGATGGCAAGATACTATTATCAAAAATATCACACACTTTGGTTGCAGGGCAGAGAAAACCTTGCACTTATCAGGAAAGTCTCTTGCCACTGGCATGCTTTCATCGCACTTGACTGTGATGTGAAGATTGCTAGGGGAAAAAGTCATCAATGGCGAGACCTTGCATGCTGAAATACTGACCTTCCAGGTAAGGTGTGATCACTGGAGCAATAGTGACACAAAAGTTATGGGGGTAGCCACTGGCTTTCCGATTAGATTTGAATCTTGCTCCACAGGAAGGAATTTTATGTCTGGTACTATAAACCTGGTCAAAATCCCAAGTCTGGGGAGTTCATTCTGCCTATGGAGGATCTTATTGTTATTTTGTTAAATCATCATGATGCCCAACTGTCTTCTAAATATTTACATTTTTACAAATAGATGTGTGCTGCTGTCATCCTTGGTGAAATAAACTACTTTTACAGTAGATAGTGGTTAGTCCAGAGATTTGTGTCTGGTCAAAGTTCTTAGGAAAATTAGCATTAAGTGCCCAATGAAGAGGTTGTCCATATCAACCTCCCCCACCTAAGCTTCATTGAACATCATTGGAAAGGGAGCAAGAAGAACTTAACAGGAAGAGGATGGAAGAAGAGCTGTAAAATGTTGTCATCTGGACACAACATAAATGTTGCATACATGAACTCATAGCATCTATAGTTACTTGCACAAGATCAAGCCACTCAAAATTTCAGTATAGATGGTTATGCTGAATAGCTTTGTGTCAACTTGACACAGGCTGGAATCATTTGAGAGATGGGAATCACCACTGAGAAAATGCCTCCATAAGGTCAGGTTCTAGGAAAGCCTGTAAGGCATTTTCTTAATTAGTTATTGATGATGAAAGGCTCAGCCCATGGTGGGTGGTCCTATCCCTGGGCTGGTGGTCCTGGGGTCTATGAGAAACAGGCTCAGAAAACCATGATGAGCAAGGCCATATGTAGCATTGCTCATGGCCTCTAAATCAGCTTCCATTTCCAGATTTCTGCACTGTTTGTGTTCCTGTTTATGAATTCTTTCAATAATGGACTATGATGTACAAGTATAAACCAAATAAAGCCTTCCCTACCCAACTTGTTTTTGGTTGTGATATTTCATCACAGCAATAACAATCCTAACTAAGACAGTGGGGGAGAGGGCCTCATTAGCTGAGGCCAATACCTGAGGAATATTACCAGCTAATGGATGAAGGAGAGAGAAACATTTTTCCTTGGGAGTGTAGACATTAGTAGTTTACCTCAATGGATGGCCTCATATCTGTATACATATGGGGAACTCTAAGTGGGCTCAGTGGATTATGAATAATTTTTGGTGGAGAGAGAAACATGTTGGAATTTGGAGAAATAGGGAAAAGTCTGACTGTGAGTAATCAAAATACATTGTTTACATGTGTGAAATTCCCAAAAGCATAAATAAAAACACCATTTAATAAAAACATAAGTAATTTGGATTGTTTCAGCCACTGTGTGACAAGATGATAGAGTAGTAATAGGAAACTATTGCATTTCACAATAATTATAGCCTATTTGTGTAAAAGTTGTTTGTAGATAGCTAATTTGTATGGATCTATAGATATAGTTTCACACTTTTTTAGATACTGAGGGATACTCGATTGTCTCTACCCCAGTGAATACAACAGGGAATAATACCCCAGAAACAAGGTGAAGGTAGTGTGAACCCAGGACAGTGGAAATAGTAAGCAACTAAACTTATAGATACATTTCAAGTTAGAACCATCAGAATTTGCTTGCAGACAGAATGTGACACAAGGTTGCCATTTTTACTATGTTGATCCTACCTATCCAAGAGCATGGGAGATCTTTCCATTTTCTGGGATCTTCTTTAATTTCTTTCTTTAAAGTTTCAAAGTTCTTGCTATACTGGTATTTTACTTGTTTGGTTGGTGTTACCCCAAGATATTTTATGTTGTTTGTGGCTATTGTAAAGGGTGATGTTTCTCTGATTTCTTTCTCAGCACATTTATCATCTGTATATAGTAGGGCTACTGATTTTCCAGTGGCTGATGGAAGCAGAGGCAGACACCAAAAGCTAAACACTGAACTGGACTCCTGGAATCCAGTTGCAAAGAGGGAGGAGTGAAGTGCAAGGGGGTCAAGACTGAGCTGGTGAAACCCACAGAAACAGCTGACCTGAAAAAGAGGAAGCTCATGGACCCCAGACTAAGGCTGGGAGGCCAGCATTGAACTGATCCAGACTCCCCTGAATGTGGGGTGGGGAGGCCTCGACAATATATGGGACCTCTGGTAGTAGACCAGTATTTATCCCCTGGCATATCAATGGACTTTGGGAGCCTAGTCCACATGGAGGAATGTTCTCTCAGCCTGGACACATGGGAGAGGGCCTAGGCCCTGCCCCGATGATATGACAGACTTTGTGGATCCCTCATGGAGGGTCTCACCCTCCCTGAGTGGCAGAGGGGGGATCAGTGGGGGGGGTTGTGGGAGGCAGGGGAGGAGGGAAGGGAGAGGGAGTTTGGATTGACATGTGAAGCAGGCTTGCTTCTAATTTAAACAAAAGTAATTTAAAAATACCCATAATTTCCTTAAAAAATGTGGCACAAGGAAAAACAGATTGAATATAAATGTAATTTTTAAGGTTTATTTTTATCTTGTGTACATGGCTGTTTTACTTTCATGGACGTGTGTGCACCACATGCATGCAGTGCTCAAAGAGGACAGAAAATGGTGAAAGTTCCCTCAGGAACTGGAGGTACAAAGAGTTATTAGCCACCATGTGTGTGCTGAGAATTGAAGTAGGGTCCTCTTGAAGGGCAGCCAGCTTGCTTAGCCTCTTAGCATCAGTAGCCTCTAATTAATTTTTTTAAACGTAAGCATTAATTGAGATAGTTTATAAGAACATAAGACAGGTTTTGAGGTTTTATTTTAGATATAGTAGGTTCGAAATGTTCAGTAGGCATATGGCAGAGAATGCACACTGGAACCTGTGTATACAAGTTTAGAATTTCTAAGAACTGTGTAAACTGAGAATGTATAACATGTTATGGTGACACATAAAGTCATGACCCCAGAGAGGATTACCTGAGGAGCATGCTAGTATGCTGAGAAAAAAAAAAAAAAGGTTTGAGAATTGAAGTCCAAGACACAGCAAGCTTTTGAGTTCTAGGAAATGGGACTTAAATTTTTGGTTTACAGAGAAATCAGGTACTAGGGAAATGTCTGGAGATCTACAAAGATGACATCAGCTAATTATCTCAGCAACAGAGGAGAGGCTACCTTAAATGCCCTCCCCTGATTATGAGATTGATGACTGACTTATATGCCTTCATCCAGCATCTGGTGGATGTAGAAGCAGACACCCATAACTAATCACCGATCTGAACTGGAACCCAGATGCAGAGAAGGACCAGTGAAGAGCACAGAGGTCCAGACCACACTGGTGAAACACACAGAAACAGCTGACCTGAACATCCAGGAACTCTTGCTCTCCAGTCTAGCTAGAATACCAGCATGGGACTGATCCAGATCCCAGGAACATGGGTTTCTGTTAGGAAACCTCAGAAATCTATGGGACCTCCTGTAGAAGCCCAGTATTTATCCCTAGCATAGGTGTGGACTTTGGGAGCCCATTCCATATAGAGGAATATTCCCTGAGCCAAGACACACGAGGGTGGGCCTAAGCCCTATCCCAAAGGATATGAAAGACTCTGATGACACCCTATGGAAGGCCTCACCATCCAGGAGAAGCAGAAAACATATGTGACAGATAAGGTTTTAGTTGGGGGGGTAGGGAAGGAAGGGAGGGAGAAGGGAACTGGGATTGTCATGTAAAACAATTCTGTTTCTAATTCAAAACAAAAAGTTGTAAAAAAAAAAAAAAAGAAGCAACGAATATTTGGAAAACTTCCCAATAAGGCAGAGTAATAGAAGACTCAGATTCCTGAATGTGAATGATGATGGGGCTTCTCATACACTTAGTAAAATCCCTGTGCACTGTGCTCTGTGCATCTTTGAGTATAAGTATTTACAATGGTATGTGAGCACAGGTTTTACATATATCTAAAACATATCACACAACTTAAGGCAGCATATAAAGGAATCACTATTTTAACTCAGCTTCACAGATTACACAAGCATGGGATTGTGCAACACAGATACATATTTATAGAAAAAAGCAGATTAACATATTCACATGGAAATATAACTAGTAAATCTGAGCAAATAAACATCATGATTCACAAAAAGCAGGTAACATTAAGATATAAATTCAGAGATTTAGTGAGGAGGTTGCATATATAGATTGCATACATATGTATGCATATACATGTCAAAAGACTGCCCCTCATTGTGTCAATGACAATGAAAAATTGGAAAATATCTCCAGACTTTGCCAAAATTTTTGAGACAAAATTACCCCTGACTGAGACTTGCTGCTGTCCATACATTTTGGCGTTGTCCCAATTCCTTAGCCCCTGCCAAGTTGGAAGCTTAGATTGATGGCAGATGAAAATCCCTGGTGTTTACACAGATAGTTTCTACCAGGAAAGTTGAGAGTCAGCAGGGAGTCAGTAGCTTTTGTTCCAGGCAGATGGGCAGACCATCCTTTGGAGTCAAAGTGCCTTCAATAATAGCTTGATTAGAACCATTTTCTACCAGGGTATCTTTGCAGCACTTCTCCGGGAATCTAGCTCTACCATCCCTCAGGGTGGAATACAAATCCACTGGCTTGAAGTTTTTAGGCAAATGTCTAGACTGAGAAGTGCCTAATTAACTTTGTTTTCTTGGTATCTCTGTGCCTGGAGGACCAGAAACAGAAGCAATTCTGCAGACCAAAAAACTAATTTCCTAGTGAGGTAATTAGAGTTACCGTAGTGGTACTCCCACCCCAACAGCCACTGGGGTGGAACAAACTGACAACACAGCAGTCTTAAGAATCTTTGTCCATTGGCTCCTGAAAAGAAGTCAATGTAAAATGAAAATTAGAAGTAGATGCATCAGTAAGTATTTAGGCTCTATATTACTAGAAATCAAAGAAATCTGCTTATAAGCATAGGAAATTGTCTATTATGATAGTAAATGATAACAGATGTCATCGATATTTATTCAGGTTACTTTAAAACTACTCATTGAGGAACTCCTATATTTATGTTTCTGTTCTTAATTCTTGGGAATATGGTGCTGTAACAAGGGAGTGAAGCAGCAAAGAGATACCTGTGGAGAGATAAATGCTAACATGAAAATCTAAGCAGGAAAGAGAGACATGAAATATTGAAGGCATTGATGTTTTAATAAGGACCAACAAAATGGGAGGAAAGAAATAACATCCCTTATATTTTTTGTTGTGAGCCTAGCCTTTAACAGCTGAGCTTTCTCACCAGCAGTACAAACATTGAGATCGACAGTTAATAAATGGGACCTCCTGAAACTGAGAAGGACAAAGGACACAGCCATCAAAACAAATCACCAGCCCAGAGACTGGGAAAAAGATATTCACCAACCCCACATCTGACAGAGGACTGATATCCAAAATATACAATGAACTCAAGAAGCTAGACACCAAAACACCAAACAATGCAATTAAAAAGTGGCGTGCAGAACTAAATAGAGAATTCTCAACAGAGGAGTCTAAAATGGCTGAAAGACACTTGAGAAAGTGCTCAAATCTTTAGCCATCAGGGAAATGCAGCTCAAAACCATTCTGAGATACCTTCTTACTGCTAACAGAATGGCTAAAGTCAGTAACACCAATGATAGTCTATGCTGGAGAGGATGTGGAAAAAGAGGAACACTCCTCCATTGCAAAATTGTGGGAGTGCAAACTTGTACAACCACTTTGGAAATCAGTAGGCAGTTTCTCAAAAAAAAATGTCAATCAGTCTACCTCAAGATCCAGCAATTCCTCTCTTGGTCATATATCCAAAGAATCCACATTCATACAATAAGGGCATATATTGAACTATGTTCATAGCAGCATTATTCATAATAGCCAGAACCTGGAAGCAACCTAAATGTCCTTCAACTGAAGAATGGATAGAGAAAATGTGGTACATTTACACAATTGAGTATAACTCTGTGGGAAAAAAAAAACAATGGAATCTTGAAAATCACAGGCAAACAAATGGAACTAGAAGAAACCATCCTGAGCGAGGTACCCCAGTCACAAGAAGACAAACATGGTATGTACACACTCATTTATGGATTTTAGTACCCCAGTCACAAGAAGACAAACATGGTATGTACACACTCATTTATGGATTTTAGACATAGAGCAAAGGATTACCAGAGTACAATCCACACCACCAGAAGAAAGGGAGGGAGACAAGAACCCCTGAGCAAAGTGGGAGCATGAGGGCTGGAAAGGAAAGAGTTGGGAAGGGAAGAAGGGGGGAGAAAAAGAGGACTGAGATGGGAGAAACAGAGGAGGGCAAGAAAGGAGATGCCTTGATAGAGGGAGACAGTGCAGGTTTTTAGACAGGTCTGGCATAGGGAAAATGTTAGGGGATCCACAAGGATGACCCCAACTAAGAATCTAGGCAGTGGTGGAGAAGATGCCATTGATGCCCTTCCCCTATAATAAAATTGATGTCTACCTTGGTTGCCATTCCCAGAGCCTTCATCCAGTAGCTTTTCGAAGCAGAAACAGGCACCCACAGCTAAGTACTGAACCATACTACTGGAATCAAGTTGTGGAGAGGCAGGAGGGTTGAGCAAAGGAGCCAAGACAGGGCTGCAGAAACCCGCAGTTGACCTGGCCTAGAGAGAGCATGGAGACCCTAGCCACAAAGCTGGGGAAACACCATTGGCCTGAAATAAGCCCTCTGAATGTGGGTGCCAGCTAGGAGACCAAGACAGTCTATGGGACCTCTAACAGCAGAGCCAGTCTTTAACCCTAGAGCACAAATGGACTTTAGGAGCCCATTCCCTATGGAGGGATACTATTGCAGCCCAGATAGAGCAAGGAGGGCATAGGCCCTCCCCCAAATGATATGACAGACTTTGAAGATCTCCCGTGGAGGGCCTCACTATCCCTGGGGAGGGGTGGGGGATAGGTTAGAGGGTTTGGTGGGGAACATGGGAGTATGGGAGATTGAGGGAATGGGGGGATGGATATATAAATATGAGTAGTAATCAGAGAAATTTTTTTAAAAAGAAAAGAAATAACATCCCAGGTGTAAAAAATAAAGAATTCCCATATAATAATGAATTTAACAGGAGCAGAAAAAGCAACGTGGTGGTGGTGGGGTGGGGGTGGGGGTCAAGAAGCATAAGAAAAAAACTCAAAAGTTAGCAAGAAAATGGAATGTCAGACATGAAAAGCTCATACCTCATGCTACTCCATAGTAGAAACTTTGGCTTTTATGGTGAATAAAATAGAAGGCAATGCAGAATATCGAACAGAGGCACGACTTGGTCAGACTTAATTTTGTCAAACAATTCTTACTTTTATATTTAGAATAGCTGATACTTAGGAAAGGAACAGAAGGAAGGAAACACTTTTTTTCCCCCAACAATCCAGGAGTAATGTGTTCATGGCTTGAATGAGGCTGGAGGCAATTAAGATCATATGAAATAGCCTTACTGTCTATACATGTGCAAGTAAATTAGCATGGGCATCATGTAGGTTTTGGATGAAACAGAGATAGTTTGTAGAAGTGGAAACATGGACTTTACAGTTATTAAAGGAGGAACTCTACAGCATGTGCTTTAGAGAGAAGATAAATAAGGTTTCATTTTAGACATTTAAGAAAAGGAGCATGTCCAGTAGGAAGGAGCATAAGTAATGTACAGTTCAATTGAGAAGGTCAGACTGGAGTAAGATTTGTGAGTCATATGCATACAGATAATGATGACAAATAATTCGATTTACTCTTCTATGTCCATACCTCCTAAGTTATACACAGAGACAGGCAGCTGCCACAGTGATTAACATCTGGACAAATCCAGAATTTACAAGGCAAAGAGTCAGTTTTCCCAATAAATTAATGACATCAGTCAAGAGAAATATAGAAATTATACATTCAAAATGGTTAAGAGAATTAACAAGCAAACATAGATGGTGTTTAGAACTTGAATCCAGCAAATAAATTCTCAGTAAAAATATTTTTGAAACAATAAGGTGATTTTTTAAAATGTGGTGAATATTTACAGATCTATATGAATATTGTAGATTTTATTGTACTTTGTATAATATGCATAAATATATGTGTACATATTCATATATGTAAATGTAAATACGTAGACATATTATGTAGGCTGTACATCAGGTTAACTGAAAAACAAAGTCAATGCAAATAAAGTGATAATATGAATAAATTGTGTTTCAAAGTATTTCCAATTATTTGAGTGAGAGACTCAAAGGCAGGTAGATCCCTGGTAGTCTGACAGATGAGGAAAAAGAAGGCTCAAGGTAAATTAATGTACTTTATCTCACAAAGACAAAGACTTGGTGTGTTCAAGATTTCCCAAGGCAGAGAACTGTCCAGCAGGATTTTTAAATTTCCCCCAAAAAAGGCTCCTGTGGTGGGAACAAATGAACCTGCCTGTCTTTGTCTAGATTATTCTGTCCCCTGTGATGGACCAAACCAATCAATTCCAAGGAAGATAAAGAACATAGGAACTTGGGGAAAGTCCCAACTCACACACTGTTCTGCCTTCCCACTTAAGGGGACTATTTCTTTCTTTTTCTTTTGTTCATCTCTCACACATTACATCCAGACTGCAGCTTCCCCTCCTTCCATTCTTCCCATTCCTGCCCCTGATCTTACCTCCACCCCAGATCCACTTCTCCATTGCCCAACAAAAAGGAGCAGACCTCCCAGGGATATCAACCTAACAGGGCAAAACAAGTTACAACAAGACTAGGTACAAACCCTCATTTGTTTTTTTTTTTTTTTTCCTTTTTTTTTTTGTGAGCGTTAGTGAGTCAATATTTTATTAAATTGCTTACCTTTTATTTTTTCTTTGTCTCCATTTTTATATAAATTAGAAACAAGATTATTTTACATGTGAATCCCAGTTCCCTCTGCCTCTCCACCTCCCCTGCCCCTCCCCGCAACTAACACCCTACCTATCTCATACCATTTCTGCTCCCCAGGGAGAGTGAGGCCTTCCATAGGGGGTCTTCAGAGTCTGTCATAGCCTTTGGGATAGGGCCTAGGCCCACCCACTTGTGTCTAGGCTCAGGGAGTATCCCTCTATGTGGAATGGGCTCCCAAAGTCTATTTTTATGCTAGGGATAAGTACTGATTTACTACAAAAAAGCCCCATAGATTTCTGAGTTCTCCTCACTGACACCCACATTCATGGGGTCTGGATCACTTCCATGCTGGTTTCCCAGCTATCTGTCTGGGAACCAAGAGCTCCCCCTTGTTCAGGTCAGCTGTTTCTGTGGGTTTCACCAGCCTGGTCTTGACCCCTTTGCTCATCACTCCTCCTTCTCTGCAACTGGATTCCAGTTCAGTTCAGTGTTGTGGGTATCTGCTTCCACTTCCACCAGCTGCTGCTATAGGATGGCATATAAGTCAGTCATCAATCTCATTATCAGGGGAGGGCATTTAAGGTAGCCTCTCCTATGTTGCTTAGATTGTTAGTTGGTGTCATTGTTGTAGATCTACAGACATTTCCCTAGTGCCTGATTTCTCTTTAAACCTATAATGGCTCCCTGTATTATGGTATCTCTTATCTTGCTCTCCTCTATTCTTCCCCCAACTCAAACTTCCTGCTTCCTCATGTCCTCCTCACCCCTCCTCTTCTACCCTTCTCATTATCCTAGCTCCTTCTTCACTCCCCTCATGTTCCCAATTCTTTATGAGTATCCCTCCCTTTCCCCTCCCACACTGTGTATGTCTGTGTGTGTGTGTGTGTGTGTGTGTGTGTGTGTGTGTGTGTGTGTGTGTGTGTGCGCGCGCATGCGCGTGTGAACTTTTGCTTTTAGTAGAAACTGGCAGAGTGCTGAGATTTTGCTTTTCCTGCTTTTTAACTTAAATTAGCAGGGAAAATGAATTCATTCCTGAAACTCCAGATGACATCATCATTCTGATAGCAAAAGTTGACAGCTATAAAGGACAAGTGACCAGGGCATAGAAGTCTTGCAAGCCATTTCTTCTACTTCAGTGTATGTCTATATATTTCTCCAACAACAAAGGCTATGATAAAATGTAATCCACTTGCAAACAGGGTTTTGGATTTGTCTGTTTATAGATGCCTACCAGGTAGGGCTAGCTTGTTGCAGGTGCTTAATAAATAGCCAAAATAGTGAAAAGAAGTAAAAACACTATTCAAAAAAATTAAAAAGCTTGCTGGCACTTTGCACACGACCTCACTGGTTTACAACATGGCGAGGAGTAGCATTATATTCTCTATTATCCAGTTGGCTTAGGTAAGTGATTAACCAAATTCAAACAGCTAAAGACAGATGGAGAGGCTCATCATGCCCTAATGCCTTGGTTCTTTCTACTTTCACATCTCAAACAACTCTGATAATACGCTGCCCTTTTTGCCAATTCAATACAGAAAAGGCCTCTTTAGGAGAAGTGCTTAGTGATCTGAATGATTCTAAAGAAATCCTTTAATGCCACACAGTATCATTTCCTACAAATTACACATTGATTCATTCTTGCTACGAGGTCTCTGCTGCAGGTCATAATATACATGAATGGTGTAAGTGAATGATATGCAGTGTGCCCCAGCGCTCTGCATTCTACCCAATCATCTCAGAGTATCAAAACCAGCAAAATGGTTTGACCACTGTCATCAGTCTGGTTGTGAATCTCTAGCATATTCCTAGTTTAAAACTGGTTCTTTTCGTGGCATACATATTAAATTACCAACTGGTCTATTCAGGTCAGAAAAGAGAGGTTAACTGCCTCTTAAAAAGTTGATTTTGCAGAATAGAAATGCTAACAGTACCAGGAATCCAGAATCTTTGGGGGGAGGGTTAGTTTATAGGATTTTTAGAACCCAGTGCAAAATATGAGGGTCCTTGTTCAAAATGCAAGCAAAAATTATCATTAAAGGTGCTAAAATATAAAAGCTTTGTATTATGCAGTTTCTCATAGTGTTTTTTCTATTGTTTAAGATCATTATGAAAAAGAAATAAATTAAGATTAAAAACTATTGGTATAAAATGTTCTATTTAATTTTAGAAATGGTAGTTCAAATGCAAATATCAGAGCACTTATTTATATCCAGAATCATAAGGTTATATAATTCATTTCCTTGAATGGCACTCCCATGTAGGTCAACAGAGGCAAGACTGAAGAATTCTGAAAGATGCCAGATCTTATGGCAGATGTTGGGTCTCAGGACTCAGTCTTCATTTGTAGGCCAGTCATGAGTTTATGACCATCTGGGGCTATGTAGTGAGACATGTCTCAAAACAAAAGAAAACAGGATTCTACAAGCATAAATGTAATTCCATACAATCCACACATGGAGTGGTCCAAAAGAAATGTCCTCTGTGGCACAAGAACACTCTTATAGCCCAAAGGTCACTGTGAGTGCCCAGGGTCCTGATCCTCATGTGAGACATGGTTGTTTTCTTCAGACCCTACACTGTTGGGCTTCTCCTCTCCTATCAGCTGTGACACTGCCTTGTGGTTGTCCAGTGGAGGTCAAGGTTGAAGAAAGTTGAATCAAGCTCATCTCCTTCCCACAGGTGCACTGTTTGAAACATTGGTGGGACAAGCAAATGCTAAAGATGTTGTCATTATTGGTCTAGGATTTAGGACATAGATCATGCGGAAGTTTGGTATTCAAGATAAGTAACCTCTGGGCTATCCCACAACCAATTCTGCCAGCACAGGGTTGTAGCAGATACAGCCTGAAACACTGACGCTCTGTTCATCCAGTACGGTGGTATCTGTGGAAGCACTCGGGCCCGAAATGTTGGGGTTAGAAACCAGAACTCCAAGACCCCTTTTCTGGCACATCTATAAAAGAGCAGTCTGCATGTAGGCTAGGCTCCAGTTCCTCCAGGGCATGTTCCTTTGTCTTGCAGACTTCATTTAGGCAACACTAACTCAGAGGTAAATGTGTTATGAATTTATAGAGTTACTACCTTAAGTATTCCAGAGCTGTTTTGCCAAATCTCACTGGAAGAGGAAACCTTCAACAAGCCCATATTCCTATTTTAACAAGGACCAAGTAAATGTAATAGCCAAAAGGGTGACTCTGGCAGCATTAAAGGCAGAAGCTGTTATTCAACTGTCTTACTCCTCATTCTCCTGATAATGTCAACTCAACTCTTCATGTGGCTCTTTCATGTGTTGTCAATTTTTTTTCTTCATCTCTTAGGTGAGTGCAGCACTAAACAGGCCATATTCCTATGTGACATATACAGCACATTTGTTCTAGAATGATTTGCTCTTTATCTGATATTCAAATGTCAGATAAACAATATTTTGCACTTTATGGGAACCCTGTATTTTCTTCAGCTTCCAAGCAGTGTACAAACTGTGCATCTCAGATAAGGCTGAATGGCTTCTTGTTCTCAGAGACTCATCCTTACTTTATATGCCATTGTTCATGTATCCCTGTGTTTATAGGAAGGTCTCTCTCTCTCTCTCTCTCTCTCTCTCTCTCTCATTCTCTCTCTTTCTCTCTGTGTGTGTGTGTTGTAGAAAGAGAGCACAAGAAGAATAAAGCATAACACCCCTGAATGCTTTATATAGTCAAGTTGTATAAGAGTATCAGAACACTTTTTTTACTGAAATGGCCTCATTTTTAATGATCCTATAGTTTCTGCTTCTATCATTAATTGTGTATCAAGAATAAAAACAAACTTCTAAGAAGAAAATTAATTTTCTGCATTGTCGCTATACAAATTGCTGTGAAGTAAGGCACCATAACCCATGGAGCTGTCCAGCAAGCTTTGCCATAGCTTGCTCCTGAGATCTCCATAAAGAAATGAGTCTACGAAAGTGCCATACAGATTTCCAAAGTGGTTGTACAAGTTTGCACTCCCACCAGCAATGAAAGAGTGTTCCTGTTTCTCCACATCCTCTCCAGCATAGACTGTCATTGTTGTAATTGATTGTGTCGTTCTGATAGTAATAAGATTGTATGTCAGAGTAGTTTTGAGCTGCATTTCCCTGACGGCTAAGGATGTTGAGCACTTTCTCCATTGTCTTTCAGCCATTTTAGATTCCTCGGTTGAGAACTGTCAATTTAGTTCTGCACTCCACTTTGTAATTGCATTGTTTGGTGTTTTGGTGGCTAGCTTCTTGAATTCATTGTATATTTTGGTGATCAGTCCTCTGTAAATGTGGGGTTGGTGAATAAATTTTCCCATTATGTGGACTGGGTTTTGTCTTTCTGACTGTGTCCTTTGCCTAACAGAAGCTTCTCAGTTTCAGGGGGTCCCATTTATTAATTGTCAATCTCAATGTTTGTGCTACTGGTGTTATGTTCAGAAAGCAGTCTCCTGTACTAATTTCTTCGAGGGAACTACCTACTTTCTGTTCTAGGAGGTTCAATGTGGCTGAATTTATGCTAAGGTCTTTGATCCATTTGGACTTAGGTTTTGTGCATGGTGATAAATTTGGATCTATCTGCAATCTTCTACATGTCTGGATCCACTTGTGCCAACACCATTTGTTGAAGACTCTTTCTTTTTTTCCATTGTATACTTTAGCTTCTTTGTCAAAAATCAGGTGTTTGTAGGTGTGTGGGTTAATATCAGGGTTTTCAATTCAATTCCAATGGTCAACCTCTCTATTTTTGTGTCAATACCAAGCTGTTTTCAGGACTATAGCTCTATAATAGAGCTTGAAGTCAGGGATGGTGATGCCTCCAGAATTTCCTTTATTGTACAGGATTGTTTTGGCTATCCTGGGTTTTTTTTTTGTTGTTGTTGTTGTTTTTCCATGTGAAGTTGAGTACTGTTCTTTCAAGATCTGTGAAGAATTGTGTTGGGATTTTGATGGGAATTGCATTGAATCTGTAGATTGTTTTGGCAAGATTGCCATTTTTACTATGTTGATCCTACCTATCCAAGAGCATGGGAGATCTTATGGCAGTTTCTCAGGAAAATGAGAATCAGTCTACATCAAGATCTAGCAATTCCTCTCTTGGGTATATACCCAAAGAATGCACATTCATACAATAAGGACATATGTTCAACTATGTTCATAGCAGCATATTTGTAATAGCCAGAACCTGGAAGCAACCTAGATGCTCCTCAACTGAAGAATGGATACAGTAAATGTGACATATTTATACAATGGAGTACTACTCTGCAGAAAAAAACAATGGAATCCTGAAACTCGAAGGCAAATGGATGGAACTAGAAGAAAACATCCTGAGTGAGATAATCCAGTCACAATAGATAAACATGGTATGTACTAAATCATATATGATTTTTAGACATAGAGCAAAGGATTACCAGTCTACAATCCACACTGCCAGAGGAGTTAGGAAACAAGGAGAATCCCAAGAGAAGATTGCATAGTCCCTTGAAGAAGAGGAGGGGGACAAGGAGAGAGGTCTGGCACAGGGGAAATGTTAGGGGATCCACAGAGATGACCCCAACTAAGAATCCAGGCAGTGGTGGAGAAGATGCCATTGATGCCCTTCCCCTATAATGAGATTGGATGTCTAACTTGGTTACCATTCCTAGAGACTTTATCCAGTAGCTGTTCAAAGCAGAAACAGGTACCCACAGCTAAGCACTGAACCATTCTACTGGAATTAAATTGTGAAGAGGGAGGAGGGTTGAGCAAAAGAGCCAAAACTGGGATGGAGAGACCTGCAGAAACAATGAACCTGACCTTCTGATAGAGTGGAGACCCTAGTCATAAACCTGGGGAAACAGCATTGGACCAAACCAAACCCTCTGAATATGGGTACCAGCTAGGAGTCCAAGACAGTCTATGGGTCCTCTAACAGCAGAGCCAGTCTTTATCCCTAGAGCACAAATGGACTTTGGGAGTCCATTCCCTATGGAGGGATACTATTGCAGCCCAGATAGAGCAAGGAGGGCATAGGCCCTCCCCCAAATGTTATGACAGACTTTGAAGGTCCCTGGTGGAGGGCCTCACTATCCCTGGGGAGAAGTTAGGGGATGCATTGGGGGGAACATGGGAGGATGAGAGGGTGAGGGAATGGGGGGATGGATATGTAAATATGAGTAGTAATTAAAGAATTTAAATTAAAAAAAGAAATGAGTCTGCAAGTTTGGACAAGACATAAGCAAATGTCAGGAACAGATACTTGCTTCCTTAAGGATTACCAAGTGAGGAAGCTACTGTATGAACATCTCATTGATGGAGAGAGGCCAACTTTACTTGCGAAGTTATTTCTCATGTTCAAAGCAGAAATTAAAGAATATAGTTTAGAAAACTAAATTTTTTAAGTTATACATTAAACAACTTAACCATATAGACTTCAATGTAGTATAATTGTAGTGTCCTCCACACAACATGGAATTTATTGTTTGAACATTAGGTCATAATATCCCATCACTTCTGTGCTCTTATAGTCAACACTCATATGAACATAACCCACTGTAAATATGAGACATGGATGACCACAGAATACAAGAGTATTAGAGAGCACGATCTGGCCTATCACAGATCAGAACAAAATGATCTGAAAGTTCAGGAGGATAAGAAGCAGTCTCCAATTAATCTTGTTTGCCCCACACTCTGCTGTCTTATCACCATGTCTTCTGATTTTCTGTCTTCTACTGTCACCATGAAACATCATTCCACCAACTCCCTAAAATTATCATTACAAAGATACAAATAGCAGTCTTTTATTTTGCAAACATCTACTTGTCTGGTTAGTTTGATTAATAGCAAAAGGAAATTAGACAAATTATTAGTAATACACCACTATGTTCTAAGACACATAGCGTTCAGTCCTTCAAAGCTTTGCATCTCATCTCCACAGGGCTGGTGGCAACCTGAATCTTAAGCTTCTAAGGGTTATATGTTGGCTTCTAATGAGAGTTAATTCTTCATGTTTTGTTTTATTAAATACATCGAGGCAAAAGGTGGATATGCTTTGGCTCAATCATTGAGAGCTTTATTAAATCAAGCTACTAAAAACAGCTGAAGAATAGGGTGAAGCGCTTCCTCAGAATTTATGAGATACTATGCTTCAAAGTAATGACATTGATTTTTTGTTGTTGCAGCTGCTTGTTGATGTTCTCTTTGATTGTTGTAAGGCTAAAAGAGCCAACTAACTTTACATCCAGTAAGGCAGTTGGCCATCCATGTTGTCAACTCAACACTCATGCCTCTCCGAACAGCTGGTTAGCAAGCAAGTTGCTTCAGCAACACTCCTCAGGGACCTGCTGTGCTTTGTAAAACAAAAAGTACACAGAATTTCCCTGTAGATTGAGGATCGTAAAATTGCATGGGCTGTACAGGACCATTTCTCCTGGGGTAACTAAATGTCAGTAACTAAACGATTTCAGGTGTATTGGCTGTTACAACCCCTGAGTTCATTCCATGCTATAATTTCCATAGTTTCATTATAGGTCTTACAATGTTCCTAGAAAGAAGAGACAGAAAAACTTTTGTTAGTAGATATTCAAACATATTCTTGTGTGCCAAGACTTGTGAGTAGGAGATACACTACCCATATTTGATCCACAGATATTTTTGTGATTCTGTTGCTTGCAAGGGAATATATTTTGAATCATTTCATAAATGTCAGAAGGTTTCATATGCCCACATACATGCATATGTATATATTTATAGACGGATGGATAGATTCAAATTTTAGCATGTCTTAAATAAGTTTTTGGATAACTTCAAATAAGCTTAAGAATCTATACAGATGGAGCTTATATTCCTGGATGGCAATCAACTAGTCAGAACTGAAGGGTAGGTTCTACCTTCATCTGAGGATGATATTCCGGTTCAACACAACTCTCTTGCCCTGAGGCTGAGACGGTATCAGCTGTCATGTAAATGGAACATCATGCTAGGATGTATTTTGGTGTCATAAAAACTCACTGCTTAATGATAGTGACACTGTCATTTATTCAAGAATATGTGTTAGCAATTTTCTCTATTACAGCTATGGACAATGATGAATAGGTCTTGGTTCTGTGGGAGCAGTACATACATGAGTGATCCCTTCTCCTATCACGTATGGTATGTACATTGAATAAAGATCATTGCAGGGTTACAAAAGTATTCCTAGAAACAGGAAAATTAGAGACTTCACAGAAGGCATGATATTTCAATAAGTGTGTTGAGGAGTAGGATTTGACAGAACACAATGTGTACCCAAAAAATTAGATGTATGGAGATATTTGGAACCATTAACTTACTGGTATTTTATGGAACACAAAAGGGAAGATTAAACAATGATATATGGCAGTTAGACTTTTAGAGTGTTATGCTTAATGGGTTGTGAAATACTATCAGTAATTATCAGAGTAATTACTTTAGGTAACCACTGAAATTTCTATGATTCTATCTATATTTGATTGCATATCCTATGGTTTCCAATGATGTGTTCTCCCCTAAAAGCTATTTTCATGCTTAAAAATATTCATTTAGATAAACTTACTTCAAGATAATCTAATCTTTCTTAACATTCTTGAAGGGGACCTATTTTCAATGTCTTAAATATCTTTTGGTCGCCAGTAATTCTGTGAAACAGGAACACTGACTGTTCTTTTTCTATATTATGGACAGATGGCTCAGATTATGCAGTTAGTAGCCCTTGACCACACTGTGTGACCTAGGAGAATTTAAATCCTCTAAAATAGACATATTATGAATGGAAATGACTGAATAGAGTGCTTAGAATTCATTGAAAACTAACATTGCTTGTTATAGGATATTTAAAATATAAATGTATCTGTTTTTCAATACAGAGGTCTAAGTTATCACAGCCACCATAACTTCAGAAAATTTTCAACTTCTAAATTATCTCGGTTATCATTACATCCCACACCTTAGAATATGATCAAGTGTCTAAACTATGTCATTTATCTTTTAAATCTGCTTAGAAACTTTTGTTAGAGAGACTTCTTAGTTTATGGATCTATTCAGCTGAATAATAACAAATGAGAAATTCCAGGAATTATGGAAACATATAACAGAAGATGATCTGTGTCAGGAAGTTTCAGACAGACTTAAAGAAGAAACAGGGGAAGCCAAATGATGTGGTTTTTCTAAGTTAAACAAAGAGAAAAATATTCCAATCAGAAAGAAGCTACATCACAGTTCTGATACAGAAAACAAATCAATACCTTTACAAACCTATAAATAAATGAATAAAGTCTTCTAAAACCAATTCATTGAAATATCTAACAGTAGAACTAGAGTATAAATGACTTTTAAATACCAATGAGGATTAAAAGATTTGGTCAGTAAATTATTTTAGTCTTTTATATCCCCAATTTCATTTTATTGTTAGCATTTTTAATTTAAATTATTTTTCTCCATTTTTTATTTAAATTATAAATAAGATTGTTTTACATGCCAATCTCAGTTCCCTCTCCCTCCTCTCCTCCCCTACACACCACTAACACCCTACCTATTCATACCATTTCTGCTCCCCAGGGAAAGTGAGGTCTTCCATGGGGGTCCTTTGGCATCAGGCTAGGCCCTCCACCGTGTGTCTAGGCTGAGGGAGCATCCCTCTATGTGAAATGGGCCCCCAGAGTCCATTCCTATGCTAGAGATAAGTACTGATTTACTACAAGGGGCCCCATATATTTCTGAAGCCTCCTGACAGACACCCACATTCATGGGGTCTGGATCAGTTCCATGCTAGTTTCCCAGATATAAGTCAGGGGACCAAGAGCTCCCCCTTGTTCAGGTCAACCATTTCTATGGATTTCACCAGCCTGGTCTTGTCCAAGTTGCTCATTACTTCTCCTTTGCAACTGGATTACAGTTCATTTCAGTGCTTAGCTGTTGGTATCTGCATCTACTTCCATCAGCTGGTGGGTGAAGGTTCTAGGATGGCATATAAGCTAGTCATCAATCTCATTATCAGGAGAGGGCATTTAAAGTAGCCTCTCCGCTGTTGCTTATATGGCTAGTTTGTGTGATCCTTACAGATCTCTGGACATTTCCCTTGTGGCTGATTTCTCTTTAAACCTATACTGGCTCCCTCTCTGATGGTATCTCTTATTTTGCTCTCCTCTATTCTTCCCCCTACACAAACTTCCTGCTCTTTTATGTCCTCCTCACTCCTCCTCTTCTCCCCTTCTCGTTCTCCTAGCTGCCTCTCCCCTCCACCTTGCTGCCAATTAGCTCAGAATATCATGTACCTTTCCCCTTCTCTAGGGGACCATGTAATTCTCTTTTAGAGTATTCCTTGTTGCCTAGCTTCTCCGGTGGTATGGATTATAGGCTGGTAATCCTTTGTTCTATTGTAAAATCCATATATGAGTGAATGCATACCATGTTTGTCTTTTTGTGACTGGGTAACCTCACTCAGAATGGTTTCTTCTAGTTCCATCCATTTGCCTGTGAATTTCAAGGTTCCATTGCTTTTTTACGATGAGTAGTATACCATTGTGTAAATGGACCACATTTTCTGTATCCATTCTTCTTTTGAGGGGCCCAGGATAGCCAAAACAACCCTGTACAATAGGGGAACTTCCCAAGGCATCACCTTCCCTGATTTCAAGCTCTATTATAAAGCCATAGTCCTGAAAACAGCTTGATATTGGCACAAAAATAGGCAGATAGACCAAAGGAATTCCAATTGAAAACCCTGATTTTTTACAAAGAAGCTAAAGATATACAATGGAATAAGAAAAGAATCTTCAACAAATGGTGCTGGCATAACTGGATGCTGGCAGCTAGAAGACTGCAGATAGATCCATGTCTATCACAATGCACAAAACGAGTCCAAATGGATCAAAGACCTCAACATAAATCCAGCCACACTGGACCTCTTAGAAGAGAAAGTGGGAAATACCCTTGAATTAATCGGTACAGGAGACCACTTTCTGAACATAACACCAGTAGCACAGACACTGAGATCAACAGTTGATAAATGGGACCTCCTGAAACTGAGAAGCTTCTGTAAGGCAAAGGAAATAGTCAGCAAGACAAAATGACAGCCCACAGAATGGGAAAAGAAATTCACCAACCCCATATGTGACAGAGGGCTGATCTCCAAAATTTACAAAGAACTCAAGAAGCTAGTTTCCAAAACACCTAATAATTCAATTAAAAAGTGGGGTACAGAGCTAAACAGAGAATTATCAACAGGAATCTTTAATGGCTGAAAGACACATAAGAAAGTGGTCAACATCCTTAGCCATCAGGGAAATGCAAATCAAAACAACTCTGAGATACCATCTTACTCTAATCAGAATATCTAAAGTCAAAAACCACCAATGATAACTTATGCTGGAGAGGATGTGGAGACAGGGGAACACTCCTTCATTGCTGATGGGAGTACAAACTTGCACAGCCACTTTGGAAATCAGTATGGCGATTCCTCAGGAAAATGGGAATCAGTCTACTACAAGATCCAACAATCCCACTCTTAGGTATATACTCAAAAGAAGTACATGCATACAACAAAGGAATCTGTTCAACTATGTTCATAGCAACATTATTTGTAATAGCTAGAACCTGGAAGCAACTTAGATGCTCCTCAACTTAAATTATAAGCAATCATTTTCTACATGTCAATCCCAGTTCCCTCTCACTCCCAGTTTTGCCTGCCCAACACCAAATCCCTACAGAACTCCCAGCAGCAGTGAAGGAGCATTCCTCTTTCTCCACATCCTCTCCAGCATAAAATGTCATTGGCGTTTTTGATTGGTGCCATTCTTACAGGAGCAAGAGTGTATCACAGAGTTGTTTTGATTTGCATTTCCCTGATGGCTAAGGATGTTGAACACTTTCTTATGTGTCTTTCAGCCAGTTTAGATCCCTCTATTGAGAACTGTCTATTTAGTTCTGCACCCCACTTTTTAATTGAATTATTTGGTGTTACAATAAATCTTTCCGCCAAAAGCCACCGAGCCCCACCGCCATGTGTATGCTTTACACCAGCCACCTGCCCGAGTTAGGTCCAAATGAATACACAGAAACTTGTGTTAGGTTCAAAGCTGCTTGGCCAATGACTAGGACTTCTCATCTTCTAGCTCAGTCTTAATTGTCATAAATCTATATATTTTATAAGACTTATCTTATCGGACGCCTTATTGGCGTCCCTCCATGTCGGTGGATCACATTGTGCCACTGGAGCAGGAGCCGAGGGGAAAAAGAGAGCCCTTCCTGTTTCTCCTTCGCTTAAATATGAGTCTCCTTGCTATGTCACTTCCTGCCTGGATCAGCACTTCTCTACTACATTTCCCAGAATCCTCTTTGACTCCTAGTCCCGTCTACTTGCTGTCTCATTGGCCAAACAGTATTTTATTTAACAATCAATAAGATAAACATGCACAGTACATTCCCCATCAATTTGGTGTTTTGGAGACTAGATTCTTGAGTTCTTTGAAAATTTTGGAGATCAGCCCTCTTTCATATGTGGAGTTGGTGAATATATTTTTACATTCTGTGGGCTGCAGTTTTTGTCTTGTTGACTGGGTCCTTTGCCTTACAGAAGCTTCTCAGTTTCAAGAGGTCCCATTTATTTATTGTTGATCCCAGTGTCTGTGTTACTGGTGTTACATTCATGAAGCATTCTCCTGTAACAATTCCATGAAGGGTACTTCCTACTTTCTCTTCTAAGAGGGTCAGTGTGGCTGGGTTAAGGTTGAGGTCTTTGATCCATGTGGACTTCAGTAAGTGCATGGACATAGATATGTATCTAGCTGCAATCTTCTACAAGTCAGCATCCACTTACACCAGCACCATTTGTTGAAGATTCTTTCTTTTCTCCAATGTATAATTTTAGCTTCTTTGTCAAAAATCTGGTGCTTGTAGGTGTGTGGCTTAATGTCATCAGTTTTCATTTCTATTCCATTGATCTCCCTGTCTATTTTTGTGCCAATACCAAGCTGTTTTCAGGACTATAGCTCTATAAAAGAGCTTGAAGTCAGGGATGGTGATGCCTCTGGAAGTTCCTTTATTGTACAGGGTTGTTTTGGCTATCCTGGGGTCTTTTGTTTTTCCATATAAAGTTGAGTCTTGTTTTTCAAGTTATGTGAAGAATTGTTCCAGTATTTTGATGGGGAATGCATTTAATCTGTAGACTGCATTTGGCAAGTTTGCAATTTTTATTATGTTGATCCTACATATCCAAGAGCATGGCAGATCTTTCCACTTTCTAGTATCTTCTTCAATTTCTTTCTTTAAAGACTCAAAGTTCTTGTCATACAGGACTTTTACTTGTTTGGTTAGAGTAACCATGAGATATGTTATGTTGTTTGTGGCTAATGTAAAGTGTGATGTTTCTCTGATTTCTTTCTCAGCCCATTTATTGTCTGTATATAGAAGGGCTACTGATTTTTTTTTTTTAATTAATCTTATATCCTGCCACTTTGCTGAAGGCATTTATCAGCTGTAGGGGTTTTTTTGGTCATTTATGTAAACTGTCATATCATTGGCAAATAGTGAAAGTTTGACTTCTTCCCTTCCAATTTGTATCCCCTGATCTCCATTTGACATCTTATTGCTCTAGCAAGAACTTATAGTACAATATTGAAGAGATATGGAGAGAGTGGCCAGCCTTGTCTTGTTCCTGATTTTAGAGGAACCCTGCTGAATTTCTCTCCATTTAGTTTTATGTTGGCTGTTGGTTTGCTGTATACTGCTGTTACTATGTTTAGGTACATTCCTGTTATTTCTGATCCCTCCAAGACCCTTATTATGAAGGGGTTTGGGATTTTTTTCATATACTTTTTCAGCATCTAGTGAGATGATCATGTGGTTTTTCTTAATAAGTTTGTTTATACAGTGGATTACACTGTTGGATTTTCACATGTTGAACCATCCCTGCATCCCTGTGATGAAACATACTTGATCATGGTGGATGATTTTTCTGAAGCATTCATGTATTCAATTTGCCAGTATTTTATTGGGTATCTTTGCATCAATGTTCATGAGGGATATTGGTCTGTAGTTCTCTTTCTTAGTTGTGTCTTTGTGTGTCTTGGGTACAAAGGTAATTGTAGCCTCATAAAAAAGTATTTGTCAATGACCCTTCTGCTTCTAATGTGAGGAATAATTTGAGCTGTCTTGGTATTTGCTCTTCTTTGAATTTCTGGTGGGATTCTGCACTGAAATCATCTGGCCCTTGGCTCTTTTTGGTTGGGAAATTTTGATGACTCCTTTTATTTCATTAGGGGTTATAAGTCTGTTTAAATTGCTTACCTGTTCTTGATTTCATTTTGGTAAGTGATATCTATCCAGAAAATTGTCCACTTCCTTTAAATTTTCCAATTTTGTTGAGTACAGGTTTTCAAAGTATGACCTGATGATTCTCTGGATTTCCCCAGTGTCCCTTGTTATGTCCTCCTTTTCATTTCTGATTTTGTTAATTTGCATGTGCTTTCTCTGCCTTTTGGTTAGTTTGGATAAAGGTTTGTCTCTCTTGTTGATTTTTGTGCAAAACCAACTCTTTGTTTCATTGAGTCTTTGTGTTGTTTTCTTTGTTTCTACTTTATTGATTTCAGCCCTTAATTTGATTATTTCCTGGTGTCTAATCCTCCTGTGTGATTTGGATTCTTTTTGTTCTAGAACTTTCAGTTGTGATGTTAATTCTCTAATGTGGCTATTCTCCAGTTTCTTCATGTGGGCACTTAGTGCTATGAAATTTCCTCTTAGCACTGCTTTCTGAGTGTCCCATATGTTTTGGTATGTTGTTTCTACATTTTTATTGAACTCTAGGAAGTCTTTAATGTATTTTTTATTACTTCCTTTACTCAGGAGTGATGCATTTGAGCATTGTTCAATTTCCATGAGTTTGTATGGTTTCTGCCATTTGTGTTGTTGTTGAATTCTGAATTTAAAGCATCGTGATCCAATAAGATATAGGGTTTATTCCTTTTTTTGTATTGGTTGAGGTTTCCTATCTTGCTTGGTCGATTTTACAGAAGGTTCCATGTGGCGCTGATAAGAAAGTATATTCTTTTCTGTATGGATGGAATGTTCTATAGATGTTTGTTCAATCCAACTGAATCATAACTTCTGTTAGTTCTTTTGTTTCTTTGTTAAGTTTCTGTCTGGTGGTCTTGTCTATTGGTGAGAATGGTGTGTTGAAGTCTCCCACTATAAGTGTGTGTGGTTTTATATATGATTTGAGTTTTAGTAATGTTTCTTTTAGGAACATAGATGGCTTTGTATTTGGAGCATATACATTCAGAATTGAGACTTCATCTTGATGAAATTTTCCTGTGATGAATATGAAATGACCTTTTTCATCTCTTTTGATTTATTTTAGTTTAAAGTCTAATTTGTTAGATATTAGGATTGCTACATCAGCTTGTTTCTTGGTCCATTTGATTGGGAAATCTTTTCCCAACCTTGACTCTTAGATACCGTCTGTCTTTGAAGTTGAGGTGTGTTTCTTGTATGCTGCAGAAGGATGGATTCTGTCTTTGTATCCATGCCGTTATCCTGTGTCTTTTTATAGGCCCATTAAGACCATTAATATTGAGAGATATTAATGACAATTGTTTGTTAATTCTTGTTTGTTTTGGATTTGTTGTTGTTGGTGGTGGTGTATGTGGATTTCCATCCTGTCTTCCTTTTGGCTGTTGGCAAAGTGGAATTATCTATTGCCTGTTTTTATGTGAGTTTAATTAAGTTCCTTGGGTTGGAGTTTTCCTTCCAGAACTTTCTGTAGGGATAGATTAGTGCATATGTATTGTTTAAATCTGGCTTTTTCTTTGAATATCTTGTTTTCTCCATCTACAGTGATTGAAAGTTTTGCTGGGTATAGTAGTCTGAGCTGGCATCCATGGTCTCTTAGTGTTGGTAAAATGTCTATTGACTCTGGCTTTCAGAGTTTCCATGGAGAAGTCAGGTGTAATTTTGATACATTTGCTTTTTTATGTTTCCTGGTCTTTTTTCTTTGCTTTTCTTAATATTCTTCCTTTGTTCTGTATGTTTGGTGTGTTAATTATTATGTGATTCGGGGACTTTTTGTGGTCCACTCTATTTGATGTTCTGTAAGCTTCTTGTACTTTCATTGGCATGCCTTTCTTTAGGTTGGGAAAGTTTTTTTTTCTATGATTTTGTTGAATATGTTTTCTGTACCTTTAAGTTGGGTTTGTTCACCTTCTTCTATACCTATTATTCTTAGGTTTGTTCTTTTCACTGTGTCCTATATTTCCTGGATATTTTGTGTTAGGGATTTGTTGGATTTAAGATTTTCTTTGGTTGATGAATCTAATTCTCCTAGTGGATCTTCAATACCTGAGATTCTCTCTTCTATTTCTTATATTCTCTTGGTTATGCTTGCATTTGTATTTCCTGATTGTTTACCAAGCTTTTGCAATTCCAGCATTCCCTCAGATGTTTTTTTTCTCTATTTCATCCTTCAAGCCTTGCACTGTTTTAATTGTTTCCTTCATTTGTTGTGTTGTTTTTTTCTTGGTTTTCCCTTCTTCCTTTAAGAGATTTGTTTATTTCACCTGGCATTGGTGGCACATGCCTTCAATCCCAGCACACGGGAGGCAGAGGCAGGTGGATCGCTGTGAGTTTGAGGCCAGCCTTGTCTCCAAAGCAAGTTCTAGGATAGGCTCCAAAGCTACACATTGAAACCCTGTCTCATAAGACAAGAGAGAGAGAGAGAGAGAGAGAGAGAGAGAGAGAGAGATTTGTTTATTTTCTTGCAATTTTTGTTTTTTTTTTCTTTTCCTCCATATCTTGAATTTTTGGTTTGTTTTTTCTTCCATTAGTTTAAGGGATTTTCTCATTTTCTCTTTTAGGGTCTCTATCATCTTCATAAAGTTGTTTTTAAGGTTATTCTCTTCTGCTGCATCTGTATTGGGATATTCAGGTCTTGCTTGTGTAGAGTCCCTAGACTCTAATGGTGTCATATTGTTTTTTCTTTGTTGGATATGTTCTTATATTGTTGTCTTCCCATACCTTCTTCCAGTGGGTGCAGCTGGGCTTTCTTCTTTTCCTGGTGGGTAAGGGTCGAAGGTTCTCTTCCAGTAGGTGCAAGCAGATCCAATATTCTGATGGCTTTCATGGTGGGTACAGGTGGGTCTGAGACACTCCCTCTCCTGGTGGGAGGAGGTGGAACTAGCACTTCGATGTCAGCAGACTCTGGATGACTTGGTCCTCCAGGGGCAAGTCAACCTTCCTGTAGTCCCCAGACCAAGAGATCCCAACAGCATACATTTTCATAGTATATATTAGCAACATTTGTGTTGCTTCAATAAAAGACCATGACCTAGGCAACTTATAGAAGAGTTTATAGGGTCTTAAAGTTTCAGAGTGTGTGTCCATGACAATCATATTAGGAAATATGGCATTAGGCAGGTAGACATGGAAGTGAAGCAATAGTTGATATTTTACATATTATCCACAAGTAGAAGGCTCAGAGAGAGCTAACTGGGAATTGTCTTGGCTTTAGAAAACGTAAAGCTTGTCCCAGAGACATGCCACTTCCAATAAGGACACACCTCTGAATTCTTCCTAAACAGTTCTACCTATTGGGAACCAAGTATTTAAACAACTTCATTTGGGTAATAATGGCCCTCATAAGCTCTTGTTTAAATGCCTAGTTATTGAGGAGTAGCAGTACTTGGGAGGAAAGAGGAGGTGTGGCCTTATTAGAATAGGTGTGATCTTGTTGGAGGAAGTGTGTCACTGGTGGTGTGTTGTAACATTCCAAGGATCCATGCAAGGTAGAACTTTCAGCTACTTCTCCAGCACCATGTCTGCCTGCATGCTGCCATGCTTCTTGCCATGATGACAATGGACTAAACCTCTGAAATTGTGAGAAAGCCTATAATTAAATGATTTCTTTTATAAACATTTCCATGACCATGTGTCTCTTCACAGCAATAGAACACCAACTAATGCAGGCATACTCACTGAAACTACTATACCCACTATATAATGTATCAAGAATAATTGGACCTGGAGAGATGGCTCAGATAGCTCTGTAAGAGGATCAGAGTTCAATTCTCAGGACCCACATTTAGTAGTTTACAGCCAGCTGGAACCCTCTTTTGAACCTACAGTCATCCCAACACATACTGGTGCACATATTGCCCCAGCAATTACCTGGCACTGCTCAACTGACAAAGAACCTGAGATAACTATGCCATGATACTCAAAGGAAAACCTAATACTACTCTTCTGCTTAATCCACATAGCAATAAAAGGATTCCTAATGATGCATTGTTATATTCATAGACAAGCACATCACTTCATTTGATGTGGGATAATGCTCTTCTTTACTGTAAGATTTGTCACTCACCTTGGTTCAATAAAATACTGATTCATCAATATCCAGGCAGAAGGTATAGCTGGGGCTACCAGGCTAGCAGAATTCTGGGAAGAGGAATTTTATCCCTAAGATGTACCATCATCCCTCTTGGTTTTATACCTTTTATTTTGAGGTAGAATCTAACTAAGGCTTGGTTGGCCTTGAACTCATTCTGTAGCCCAGACAAGCCTGGAACATTTAATGATCTTACCTCAGCCTCCATAGTAGCTTTGACCACAGGCCTACACTAGCAGTTTTTTTCTTTCTTAAATAGTTGCTGTAATTTTGTTTAGTTACAAACATGTAAAGCTAATACAAAAATGTGTACAAAAAAAGTGGGGTTAATGTTGATGAAGTTGTTAGCAAGGAAGGTTACATAGTTGAGGAAATTATAACCATTAGAAAGAAGTCTGGTTGCTGAAGACACGGTCTTATAAGATGGAGAAATCAAACTGGAAAGGAGCTGGATGCTGTTTCCTTTCTCGCTAGCTTGTCATGGTGCTGCAAGATGCTATATGCACTAACAGAGGAGACAAGGAGTCAACAGTCACACACAACTGTGATTTCTAAAAGCTCTAATGCTGACCAGCATGGCAAGACATGCCTGCCAGTGCATTAGCTGTATGAATGTCATAAGGGTAACTAGCCACATTCTGATTTCATTTAAGGATCTTTCTTTTTTATTTAAATTAGAAACAAGAATGCTTTACATGCAGATATATCCATGTCTATAGTCATGCACAAAACTTAAGACAAAATGGATCAAAGACCTCAACATAAATCCAAACACACTGAAGCTCTTAGAAGAAAAAATGGGACGTACCCTTGAATAAATTGGTAGAGGAGACAGCTTCCTGAAAATTACACCTGTATCACAGAATGAGATCAAGAATTAATAAATGGGACCTCCTGAAACTGCAAAGCTTCTGTAAGGCAAAGGACACAGTCAACAAGACAAAACGTCAGCCCACAGACTAGGAAACGATATTCACCAACCCCATATCCAACAGAGGGCTGATCTCCAAAATTTACAAAGAACTCAAGAAGCTAGTTTTCAAAACACCAACTAATCCAAATATAAAGTGCGGTACAAAACTAAATAGAGAATTATCAACAGAGGAACATAAAGTGGCTGAAAGACACATAAGAAAGTGCTCAACATCCTTAGCCATCAGGGAAATGCAAATCAAAACAACTCTGAGATATCATCTGACTCTAGTCAGAATGGCTAAAATAAAAAACACCAATGATAACTTATGCTGGAGAGGATGTGGAGAAAGGGGAACATTCCACTACTGCTGTTGGGAGTGCCAACTTGTACAGCAAATTTTGAAATCAGCATGGCGATTCCTCAGGAAAATGGGAATCAGCCTACCACAAGATCCAACAATTCCACTCTTAGGCATATATCCCAAAGAATCACATTCCTACAAGAGACATACATGATTCCCCAGGGAAGGGGAAAAGGACAAGATCTCCTGAGAAAATTGGGAGCATGGAGGGAGGGGAGAGGGAACTAGGAGAATGAGAAGGGGAGAAAAGGAGGGGTGAAGAGGACATGAGGGAGCAGGAAGGTTGTGTATGGGAAGAATAGAGGAGAGCAAAATAACAGATACCATCAAAGAGGGAGCCAGTGTAGGTTTAAAGTGAAATCAGGCACTAGGGAAATGTCCAGTGACCTACAAGGATGATAAACAACTAACTATCTAAGCAACAGTGGAGAGGTTACCTTAAGTGCCCTTCCCTGATAATGAGATTGATGACTAACTTATATACCATCCCAGAACCTTCATCCAGCTGCTGATGGAAGTAGAAGCATTTAAGGCTCTTTCTATAACATAAAACTCCTGTAACTACTCCTAGGGCCAAGAACCTATGGTCAGATATATCATAGGCCCTAGGGGCAGGACTTTACCACTATTATCTGCTAAATGGGTAGACTGTCAAACTGAGTCTTAATGAACAGCTGTTATATTCATAGATTACTACATATCTGACCTGAAAGAGCAGGTCATTCTTCAATGACAGGGTCCTAAGTGGGATGGCTGAGGATGAGAAAATGAAGAAGGCAGAAAGCTGCACTAGCTGATGGCATATACAAAGCAAGCTAATAAGAAGTACAACATCAGTACATTAGCTATGTACTGTATTATGGAGCCCATTCTCTATGGGGAGATGCCTTGATCAGCCTGGATGCAGGGCAGAGGGGCTTGGTACTTTGTTAAGTCCCCGTGGGAGGCCTTGCCATTTCCGAGAAATGGATGCAGGGTGGAGTAGGGGGAAGGTTGTGGGGCAGGAGTAGGGGAGGAAAGGGGAACTGTGATTGATATGTAAAATGAATAGAAAATTTAAAATAAAAAATTGGCACCATTAAAAAAAATACAGCATCTGGAAGGGAAACGTGAACCTGCCACTAGAATGTATCATACAATGTGACAAAGTCAGCAGGTAGCTAATCAAGCAATATTGGACAAAGCAAACACAGGACATCCCAAGTGCATCAGAGACAGAGCACACAGAAGCAGTCTTGGACCTGATAACTCCAGTCTGTTTAGGGGGAATAGTCAAGTTCTCAGGAATGGAAAGCTTAACTCTTTCAGGGCCCAGGTCATTGCCCAGATCAGATCTTACTAAACCTGCTCCTGGGTAAGGACACATAATTGGGTTCTTTTGTCCTCTCTTGAGGGACTCTGAGAAAGCCTTGGATCAGCCTGGCTCTCAACACATGTAGCAGATGGTGATTGAAAAAGAGAACCGAAACTAATCAAGGCACAGAGAGCAAGATGCTATGGGATGCTGAGCCCTAAATAGGACATCTATGTCACATCTTCTTTCAAGGCTCAGAGATCATTACAGAAGAGGATACAAAACAATTATAAAAGACAGAGATGGTGGATGAAAAGGAAACAGTGTCTTCTGGGTAGAACATGACACTTTCACATAGGAACTCCTAGAGGTAATGACATCATGCTAAAGAGCTCTGCAATCTCAAGCCAAACAAAATTGTAATATGGAGAAAGAGGGTGAGCATTATTTCCCACCACTAACTGAGAGAATACTGACAACTGATAGCTACTGGGAGAGGAGAAATTTTCTTTAATGGTAGGACGCCTGGGAGGTATATGGATGGCCACACACACAGCTAAGAGTACACTGGTCACACAAATTGAACTTGTTTTTTGTTTGTTTGTTTGTTTGTTTTTAAGTGGGGCATAAATTCTGTTGGAAGGCAAGGAGAATATGGACCTGGGAGGAGATTGGGGAGGAGAATGAAAATGATCAAAGTACATAGTATGCATTCCTCAAAGAACGAAGCTATTTAAAAAACATCCAAGTAGTCCACACTTGGGGAATAGGAAAGTGTCTTTGAAGATATCTCAGAAATCAGACAGACTTCAGTTTTATAAACTCTTTTGAAAGCCTTCTCCTTGAGAATGAAGCAATTGTGTGGCATAGTGTTCACACAGTTTACCAGAGAAATTTTTCCTGATATAGTTACTACAGTTTCCATGGGACTCAGAAGCCTCTGAAGGCATTGACAGTGTATTATATGTGCCCCCATTTGTTTTAGATTACATAGTTTCTGCTGTGATTGATAGTATTTTTCTGGCAACAACCAATAATATATTTTAGTTCTATGAATGTATTTTTAAGGTTAATTAATCTGTAGCAGGTCTGGCTATTAATAAAGCACCTTTTATAACCATTGGCCTGCTGTAGTAGCTGGGACAATTTAACCATCAACAAGTCACTAAATATTAAATAGCATGCTAAATTTTATTATTAAAACTGCTAGTAATTTATTCATTTAAAAGACAAAATGGAGTCTACATAAAAGACATCCAGTGTTCTCTTTTATGATAATTTTAATCATGCTTTGGCTCTATACATTTTATATTTAATCATAGATTTTTATGAGGTTTAATTACAAATTAAGTGTATTTGTTAAGAATGCTTGTTTTATATTTTCCAAGGATAACTACATTTTATTCCAAGAATAAAAATTTCAAGAGACTAACTTATTGTATGAGATGATTAACTAAATTTTAGACTTGTATGCATTTTTGATAAATGATTTCCCATAGCAAAATGGCTTAAATGTTACAACAGGGCACAATTATTCATTTCAATAGGTTTGAACAAAGAACATATCACCATTATAATAGATCTACTGTGAAGATGTGGTTTTATTCCACTTTCACCCATTTTTAAGTCTAATAAACATTCTTCTATCAACTTGATATAAAGAAAAATTATCCCAATACTATGGGGCTCTGAGATCATCTTCACTTATCATCTAGGCAGGAAATAAATTTAATCCATGATCCAGATAATTTACCCTTTCAATATTAGAAACCTATTTTAGCTCTAAGATCATCACTATTGTAAATTACTATCAGAAAATACAGTTATATCACACAAATTAGAAATAAACTGTACTTCCATATCTTAGAGTTATATACTTATCAAATTAATACTGTAATCTACCTATAGAAGCTGACTATAGAATTTTACGAATAAAATTTGTCATGTTCCAGATTCAGGACTTGAAGGTATTTGAGAAGCACACACACACACACACACACACACACACACACACACACACACACACACACAAATGTTAATGAAAGGCATGTGTAATTTCTTTGAAAAAAAGAAATAAGAACAAAAGATAACAGTATTATATCAGTCACTTCTGTATCATTGAGATGAAATATTGATTAAAAAATAACTGAATTGAGGAAAGATTCTATTGGGCTCATGATTTCAAAGGGATCAGTGAGTCAATAATTTCCTGGCCCCATTTTGAAAAAAAAATTATGGTAGAGGGGCAGCATGCTCAGGGCCATCTGTTTCCATCATAGCAGACAGGAAATAAAAACAAGGCAAAAAGCAGCCATGGATAACATTTCTTGAAGGACCTATACTCAGTGACCTATTTCTTCCAGCTCTGTCCCACTTCCTAATTTCCAAAACTACCCATAATAAGATCACCATCTTTTAGCCCAACATAAGGGGCTGTACTGATTCAAGCCATACCATAATCAACCTGAAAAAATATAATCAAGCTATCAATACCAGAAAATGCCCTGTCCAAACAAATATTAGCAGAGATATGGCTGTTTTGTAACATTTGACCTTAGGCACAATAGTCATTTGACACTCAAAGCAGTCATGACTTACAGATTGAGAACTGCTCCTTATACTAACTGTGTTGAATGAGAGGCTTCCGGTTTTGGTCCATCAATGTTTTGTTCAGTTAGCTTCCCATGTGCTAGGCAAATAGTTCAGTTGACAGCTGTGGAAGTGAGGATGTAAAAGTGATATCCTCTCATTCATGATTTTTCACCAATTTTCAGATGTAAAGTAACTCATAGATTCAAAATTTCTTGAATGAAAAAGAAGCTAAATCTCATTGAAGAGAGTACAATAATCTCAAATGCTGCCTTTTACCTTCATTTCTCAAAGGGACATGCAGTTATTTTCCAGGGAGAAAGGAAGTATACAACTGTTTGAAAGGTAATTATATATGAGCCCTAAGACTGCATTTGTTTCTTAGAAAACAAAGAAGTCACCTCAGTTAACCAGGAAGTATGCACTTTTTAAAGTCAATAATATTTTTCTTAGTTCTTTCTCATAAGAGAACAGTATGTTTAAGAACCAACCCAGCAGTCATTTCCCAGTTCCCAAATGAGTATCAGGATTAGAAATACATGTTTGTCAGATACATCCCTATCTTCATTTCCCAGTCTTTGGAATTAGATCAGTGACAGTTGAAATAACACAGTGGAAAGCCTATGATCTGCTCTTCCCATCAACACCCACATGGAGATAATCAAAAATTGTAACCAAAAGCAACACTGAATTACTGGAAAAATTTCAGATACTAATACATGCTAAAGGCTCTAAATGAAGAATGATAGCACAACACCTCCTTGTAAGATGCCTCATTTTTTGTGCAGAAGGTATGTCATGGAAGGTTATATTGATTTATCAAGTAGTTACTGAGTTAATGACCTGAATCTTAGGCACTGTTCAGTACATGAGGCTAAGGTGGTTAGGGGATGGCCACAGAAAGAGAGATGTTGGACAGAGAATGTATATCAAAATTGTATAGTAGGTATACATTCAAGAACTCTATTGCACAGTATGGTGATTATAGTTGATAATCAGCTAGCTGTAACCATTCCATAAATTGTGTATGCACTTCCAATAGTGTCAATCTGTAGCATTTCATTTGTATGATTGAACTGATCAATACTTTCCTATTTTTCATCAATTAACAAAATACTACAGATAAAATTTTGATACTTGACAGGACAAACAATGAACATGACTGTCCCATTGGAAATTTACCAATTTCTATCTTTCCATAAAGTCTACATGGATGGACCTGCAGCCTTTGCCATCCAATTTAGCATAATGTTGATCAATAAATGGATGATGCAATGCTGTTTCTACTGACATGATGGCATAGTGAAATCCATGGATTCTAGGGAGTAGGAAATGAAAAAAATGGATGCAGTGGCCTTACTGATTCCAAAGACCTAGGCAAGGTCTCTGCATTCCCTCATCCTCAGAGAAAAGTTACTGTGTCTTTTACCTCCACAAAGGAGCTCAAATGTGTAGAAGGACACTTTAGATTCCAGATAAGTAGATTCCACAGTCACAAGAGTTTCTTCAGTCTATTTATGAAATGATCTGTAAAGTTGACATCAGCTAGGAAACTTCTGAGCAAGGAAACTGGTCAGGAAACTCTAGCCTGGGTATTTAGAATTCTCCTATTGGGACCTTGTCATGAATTATGACATTCAAGTCTTGGCTTCCAATAAAAAATTCCATCTGGAATTCTGTGTTAGACTCTAGGAAGGGAATCAGTTCTCAGCTCCTCTGAGAATAGCCACAAAACTATTCTATAGAAATGCAGCTTCGGTTGGCACTATACAACTCAATTATTAAAAAACAGTTAGAAACTAAACGTTTGACTGTGGAAGCATGCCTAAAACTGACTCTGCAATTTGAACTTCTGATCAGTAACTAGATACCTACTGGTCATAAACTTGAGCATGCAGTAACGTATGCTTCAAGTCTCCCATCATTAAGTAGGAATGATATGTATGAGCATAGACCTAAGCATGCCGGTAATATACAAACCAGTTCTGTGAGCAGCTGACTGATTTCATGGCACCTGTTACTATTTTGTTGATACTTTATCAGCCTATCCCTCTGGACAATCAAAGATTATCTTGTAATTGGATTACCAGGGAAGAAAAAATTGGATCTTAATCATTGAGTGTATCATATTCTCATGATATGCTGGCATTGAACAGAAACAGATGGTTATGGCATTAAAACCTTGCTTTGTAGCAGTTTTAAAATACAGATTAGAAGAAGACATGGTAAGATGAACTCAAAGAAGTATATTTTATTGGGCACTTTCTTGAGAGAAAGGTGATCATTAATGTCTATATTCATGAACAGGCAATAGATAACAATTTTATCAAGTGTCAGGGACATCCACTTATCAGTACTGACTAGGTAACTAGTGCCAGGATGTTGGCACTAAAGATCAAAACCCACACTTCTGGTTGCAGGTTGCTCACATCAGATTCCTTTCATCATGATTTGCCACCATGAAAATAACACAGAAGACATGTCTTTCTTTAGCTCCAACCATCTGTAGGTTTGTTAAAGTTTTATTCTCCATCATGGTCTCATATGTACCACTGCTTCTGACAAAGGAACTTACAGCAAATGGTAGCCAGGCAATGGCTACACTCTTGTGATTCACATTTCTGTGCTCATCATGCAGAAGCATCAGCCCTAAAGAAATGTGAAAGGGCGCCTACAGAACTAGTTGCAGGCCTGACAGGGTGACAACACAAAGAGTTGTGATAGTGACCCTTTAAGTTTGGGTGTATGATCTGAATCAATGGCCATACCTGACCATTGCCTAGTATCTTCTCTTGCAATAAACGGCGGGGGGGCTGTAAAATAAGGTAGGCAACTTTGACTATTTTACAACTGGTACATTGATCAAGATACATAGATCAAACTTTGCTTTGATCTCATCTGTTTCTACAATTGTCAACTCTGTGGTGTCAGTCCTTAATGCAAAACATAAAAATTAATCTCTTTTTACTAGAGAATAAAAAAGGAGTCTAATGAACCAGAATTTGAGACTTCCAGGTGGACATTCATGTCTCAAGACCACTAAATCAACAGGCCTTGATGCAAAAGCACAATTATCACCTCTAAGTGTATAAGAGATAGTTGTTTCTGAGCTACATATGAGTGACCATAGCTTGAGGACACAGACTCAGGTTACCTGGAATTCCATTTTCCAATATGGAAACAATCTGGTGACAGTTTATACCAACATGCCAAAGACTGTCATAAAGACATCTTTCAAATACATTGATGGAAACATTAAGTAGGAGTTTACTGCAAAGCAAGGAAATTGTTGATGTAGACCTAGAATGTTGTCTGATGATATGCTTAGCCTTTTGCTTGGTGAGCTAATAGTCTGCAAAGTTAATACACAATGGAAAGATTTACCTGTGAGTCATAGGGTGTTAGATCAAAAAAAAGTATGGGCAAGGATAGCTATTAAGATGGCTAAAGATGGTCTGATAAACTGTAATTAGTTTCTGTACCTGCTGCAACATTCCAAACTCTCCTGATCATTGAAATTCTAACCAGTTCATCATCTTGGCATTAGTGTAAGGTGTGATTCTTCCCAGGAACTTTAATTCACAGAGAAAAGAAGAAAAATCCCCAGGTTCTGGTTTGAATGAGAAATGCCCCTTGTAGGTTCATATATTTGAACACTTGTTCCTCAGTTACTGGTGTAATTTGGGGATGTTATAAGAACCTAGAGAAGTAGATTCTTGCTGGCAGAAGTATGTCATTATGACTGGGCTCTGCGTGTTTATAGCTCCACAATACTCCCTGTTCTTTCTGTGTCTCTGTCCCCCTCCTCTCCCCCCCCCCCCGCCAACTTTGCATCCTATGTGTGGATAAAATTTGATCAGCCAGCATCCTGCTCCTGCCATGATGCTATGCCTTCTACATCATGATGTACTCTCTTCCTATGAAATTTATTAAAGTGGGATTTACTCACTGTCTTATGTTCCTATGAATTTAATACACTACCTATGGAATTTAGCAAACTAAAATCTTTTCATTCTCAAGATGATTTTGTTAAGTATATTTACCACAGTAACAGAAAAGTAACCATCAATTGTCTATCAAAAGTATGATTTCTAAGGGGATGAGGACTTAGGTCACTACACACAAAATGCATCATGACATCATGACTATATGAGATACTGACTTGGAAGAAAGGGATAATGAAATGAGAATTGAAGAAATGAAGTCATCAACAATAATTTTTGTCCTTTTGATTAAACATACTTTTTACAGTACTGTCTATATTAGCTACTTTTCTCTTGCTGTGATAAAACACTATGATCAAGACAATTTACAGCACAAAGTTTATTTGAGCTTATAGTTCCAGAAAGTTACAGAGAGTAAAGGTGGAAACAGTATATCAGTGGATGGGAGCAGAAAGCAGAGATCTCACATAATGCCCAATAAGCACAAAATAGAGGGGGAAGCACTTGGAATGGAGCAAGGATTTTAAACCTCAAAACCCTCTCCCAGTAATATACTTCTTCCATCAAAGCCACATATCCTAGACTACCCCAATAAGGCCACTAATTGGGAACAAAGCTTTCAAATGCCAGAGCCTATGGGAGATATTTCCCACTCAACCTACAGTATACACTATCCTTTATGGTTTTCTTTTTTACTTAAAATATCAGAAAGAAGATACTTCCAGACATGGCAATAGAACCAATATTGTTGATATTGCCTCACTTCCTCCCAGTGTGAGCTAGGCTTACAACCAATCAGGTAAGAATAATGATGTTACAATTGAATATCCACAAACACTGATCCCATTATCCTACTTGCAGAACGTTACATATGGATTACGCAAATTGTTTCTCCAGTCTATTGCATAAAGACTATCTAAGGACAAAACCCACTACAGAAAAGATCTGTGTACTTATTTTTGTCTCACATCCCTTTGATCTGATTGTTTTCATTAGTTCTTGGAGAATTTTTGAGTTTCTACTGGATTATTTTTCTCATAGATCAAATATGTCAAACAGCTTTTGAAATTCTTATTGAGATAAAATTGTGGTGTTTATCTTTCGAGAAGATACAAAAAAGAATGAAATTCAGGGCCTGTGTTGTAATTCAATGGCATGCCTGACCAAAAAAAAAAAAAAAAAAAAAAAAAAAAAAAAAAAAACCTAACTAGGGTTAAAACTACTGTGTTTTACATTTTTTGCAACTCAATTAGCTACTGGTTTTATAGATTCATGGCTTAATATCCTCTTAAGGATCCCTTGCCCCCTCAGCTGCCCTGACCTCTCCTGAGCCCTACTGCTGCCCAAGTTCCCCATCACCCCAGGATCTCTCTGGGCCTCGGGCTGCATAGAGTGCACCACGTAGACAGGAAGGATCTCCCTGAGTCTGGAAATATCTCACTCTTCCTTCCCGCTCTGCCACCCCAACCTCTCCTGAGTGAAGAGACTACCAGGAGAGGCAATATATTCCATATCTGCAGACATTGAAGTCTTGGCCCACACACACCATCTAGTGACAAGAGGAGATAGAGAGACCCCACCTGCACCCACTGGAAGAAGAGATGGGAAGAAGGCATAATAAGAACACACTCAACAGAAAGACCAATATGACACCAAAAGAATCTAGGGACTCACACCAGCAAGATCTGAAAAGCACAACACAGAGGAAGAAGAAGAGACAGACCTAAAAATCTACTTCATCAAGATGTTTGAGACCCTTAAAGAGGAAACAAGAAAATCTCTTAAAGAAATAGAAGAAAAAACAAACAAAAAATTCAAGAAATAAATAATTCTCTTAAAGAATCTAAAGAAAAAACAACCAAACAAGTGAAGGAAGCACTGGTAAAAGTTCAAGGCATGAAAACTGAAATAGAAACAATAAAGAAAACACAGAATGAGAGGATGCTGGAAATAAAAAGGCCAGATGAATTATCAGGATCTAAGGGTGTGAGTATAACCAATAGAATACAAGAGATGGAAGAGATAATCTCAGTTGTTTAAGACTAGCTAGAGGATATACAGTCATCGACCAAAGAAAATCTCACGTTCAACAAATCTCTAACAAAAAATATCCAGGAAATATGGGACACCATGAAAAGGCCAAATCTAAGAATAATATGTATAGAACAAGGTGAAGAAATACAGCTCAAAAGTACAGAAAACATATTCAAAAGAATCATAGAAGAAAACTTCCCCAAGCTACAGAATGATATGCCTATGAAAGTACAAGAAGCTTCCAGAACACCAAATAGACTGGACCACAAAAAGAACTCCCCTCGCCACATAATAATCAAAACACCAAACTTACAGAATAAAGAGAAAATATTAAGAGCAGCAAATGAAAAAGGTCAAGTAACATATAAAGGCAGACCTATCAGAATCACACCTGACTTCTCAGTGGAAATTTGAAAGCCACAAGGTCCTGGATAGATGTCCAACAAACACTAAGGGAATATGGATGCCAACCCAGATTTCTGTATGCAGCAAAGCTTTCAATCACTAAAATGGAGAAAATCCATGACAAAACAATAGTTAAACAATACATATCCACAAACCCATCAGTACAGAAAGTCCTAGAGGGAAAACTCCATCCCAACGAAGATAACTACACTCACAAAAACATAGGCAATAAATAGATAATCCAACTAAACCAAACAGGAAAAGAAACAGGAGGGCAAAATACACACAATGATGCCACCAACAATAAATCCAAAACAAACAAGAACCAACAATAAATGGACATTAATATCCCTCAATGTCAATGGTCTTAACCTGCCTATAAAAAGATACAGGTTAACAGAATGGATACCAAGACAGAATCAATCCTTCTGCTGCATACAAGAAGCATACCTCAACTTCAGAGACAGGTGTTACCTCAGAGTAAAGGGTTGGGAAAAGATTTTACAATCAATTATACCCAAGAAACAAGCTGGTCTAGCAATCCTAATATGTGACATATTAAACTTTAAACTAAAATTAATCAAAAGAAATTAAGAAGTGCATTTCATACTCATCACAGGAAAAGTCCATCAAGATGAAGTCTCAATCCTAAACATCTATGCCCCAAATACAAAGGCACCCACATTTGTAAAAGAAACATTAGTAAAGCTCAAACCACACATACTTATAGTAGGAGATTTCAACACCCCTCTTTCACCACTAGATAGGACCACCAGACAGAAACTTAAAAAATAAACAAAGGATCTAACAGAAGTTATGACTCAATTGGGATTAACATACATCTATAGAACATTCCATCCAAACACAATATACCTTCTTCTCAGCACCACATGGAACCTTCTCTAAAATTGACCACATACTTTGCAACATAGCAAACCTCCACAGATACTAAAAAATTGAAATAACCCCCTGCTTCTTTTCAGACAACCACGCTTTAAGATTAGAATTCAACAGCAATACAAATTGCAGAAAACCTACAAACTCATGGAAATTGAATAACACCAAATTGCACCATTCCTGAGTTGAGGAAGAAATAAAAAGTGAAATTAAAGACTTCCTAGAATTTAATGAGAATGTAGACACAACATACCGAAGCTTATGGGACACTCTGAAAGCAGTGCTAAGAGGAAAGTTCATAGCACTAAGTGCCCACATAAAGAAACTGGAGAATAGTCACACTAGAGAATTGACAAAACAACTGAACGCTTTAGAACAAAAAGAAGCAAACTCAACCATGGAGCATTAGACCCCAGGAAATAATCAAACCGAGGGCTGAAATTAATGAAGTAGAAACTAGGAAAACATTACAAAGAATCAATGAAACAAAAGTTGGTTCTATGAGATCAACAAGATAGACAAACCTCTATCCAAACTAACCAAAAGTCAGAGAGAGAGCATTCTAATTAACAAAATCAGAAATGAAAGGGGGTATAACAACAGACACTGAGGAAATCCAGAGAATCATTAGGTCATATTTTGAAAACCTGAACTGCACAAAATCCAAAAATCTAAAGAAAATGGACAATTTTCTGGAGAGATATCACTTACCAAAATTGAACCAAGAACAGATAAGCATTTAAAATTGACCTATAACTCCTAATGAAATAAAAATTTATAAATCACAAATAATCAGTTTCTCTAGAAGTTTTAGTTGATATAATAATCTATAAAGTGATTACTGAAGTTCAACAGATATATATGGCAAATTAATTTTTAAAACACTAAATCTCAGAAGGATTTCAAAGTAGACACAGACAGAATAAAAATAAAATTTCTTTTAGTTAGGATAGAACTTGACATCAACCAAAGGGAATATATGTCAAGTTGTTTCTTTGTTGATTCTCCATCAGTGACCTTACCACATCTGAATGGAGATGGAGGAGGAGTGGATGCAGGGGTGGTAGAAGGGACATAGGGGGGAATGGGAGGAAAGGAAACTGTGGTTGGTATGTAAAATAAATAAAAAGATGAATTTTTTTAAAAGGAATATATGTTTTCAATCATTAACTGAAATTGTAGAACCAAAGACCAGTAATAAGACAAATGCTTCTCATCTCCTAAACCACCTAAAAAGAACAGAAATTTACATAGCATCAAGGTTTCAAAAAGCCCTGTCACAATGGTAAGTTTGTCTCCAAATCTTCATAGAAAGCAAAGGATATTTTAGCTGTAATTTTCAAGGCATGTTCCAATGTACAATATTCTCTTAATTAACATAACCCTTCACAATATCCACAAACAACATAAAATATCTTGGGGTAACGCTAACCAAAAAAGTGAAAGACGTGTACAGCAAGAACTTTGATTCATTAAAGAAGATACCAGAAAATGGAAAGATCTCCCATGTTCTTGGATAGGTAGAATCAACATAGTAAAAATCTCAATCTTGCCAAAAGCAATCTATAGATTCAAGGCAATACCCATCAAAATCCCAACACACTTCTTCACAGAACTTGCCGGGCGTTGGTGGCACACGCCTTTAATCCCAGCACTCGGTTTTTGAGTTTTGTATCTCACTTTGTAGACCAGACTGGATTCAAACTCAGAGATCCACCAGCCTCTACCTCCCAAGTTCTGGTATTAAAGATATGTGCCACCACCACCTGGCAGAGCCCCTTTTGTTACTTAGCTTTTCTGGTTCTGTGGATTGTAACATGATTATATTTAACTTTACAGCTAATATCCAGTTATAAGTGAGTGCATACTATGTTTGTCTTTTGGGGTCTGGGTTATCTGACTCAGGATTACATTTTTCTAGTTTTATTCATTTGCCTGCAAATTTTATGATGTCATTGTTTTTGACATCTAAGTAGTACCCCATTGTATAAGTGTACTACATTTTCTTTATCCATTTTTCAGTTGCAGGACATCTATTCTGTCCTGTCTATTATGAATAAAGCCCCTATTAACATAGATGAGCCAGTGTCCTTGTTTTATGATTGAACAACCTTTGGGTATATTCCCAAGCATTGTATAGTTGGGTCTTAAGGTATATAGATCCCTAATTTGCTAAGAAACTGCCATATTGATTTCCAAAGTAGTTTTACAAGTTTGCACATCCACAACCAATGGACCAGTGTTATCCTTGCTCCACATGCTCTCCAGCATGAGCTGTCACTTGTGATTTTGGTCTGAGCCTTTCTCACAAGTATAAGATGGAATCTCAGAAATGTTTTCACTTGCATTTCCCTGATGACTAAGAGCATTGAACATTTCTTAAAGGACTTCTTGCCCATTTAATATTCTTCTGTTGAGAAATCTCTGTTTAGATCTGTACCTCATTTTTATTGGATAATTTATTTTGCTTTGTTGTTGTTTTTTGAAGTCTAGCTTCTTGAAATATTTATAAATTTGTAAATTAGCCCTCTATTGGATGTGGATTTAGTGAAGTTCTCTTCCCATTCTGTTGGCTGCCATATTGTCTGACTTATAGTGCCCTTTGCCTCACAAAAGCTCTCCCATTTCATGAGGTCCCATTTATTAATTGTTGATCTTAGTGCCTGCACTATTAGTGTTTGTTCAGGAAGTTGTTGAAGGCATTCTCTTAAATGAAGTTTCTTTCTCCCAGATGAATTCAATTTGTGTCAATTGACATAAGACTATCTAGCATATCATAACCTTATTTATAAACGAAGTCATTCCTGGATGAAACAAAAGATAGATTTTGAAAGAAATGATGTTTATCCTTTTCCTGTTTTTTCCCCTTGATCCAAAAGTGAAACTTTCAATCTCCTCTCTTGTTGGTTAATTGGACTCGGAGTTAAGAATTGAATCGAGTGAGGAAGGAACATACACTGGCAATTATTGATGGGATTATTTTATTCTCTAATGTCCTTGGGATTTCCTACAGGAATTAACAATGCACTACTAGTTGTTCCTTAACCCTTTTCTTTGCTTTCAGATTTGATGGAGGGGACAGGGTTCAGTGTTCAGCTGTGAACTTCATCCTCAATAAGACCTAAGCACTGGGGCTGCACTGTTAACTCAGAGCTTCAGATAATTCACATCAGTAGAAATTTCCTCTTAGTTCCTCTGTGAATAAAGCCATTTCTGAGCAGTTCTACAGACCAAAGAGGAAGTGTTTGATCTAATTCAGGCCTATCCTTAGCAACCTTGCTAGCTGGTAGCATCGGTTACACAGTAAATCAACAAGAGTCACCAATTACAGACAATTCTTTTCTCTTTCTTCTGCCAATTTTAATGTCATTGTATGTTGTTTTCCAAGTTGGAGTTCTCCATTTGTCTAGAGTTTGTTTAAAAGTTTTCCTGAATGTCTGGATTCCTAAGAATATATATATATATATATATATATATATATATATATAATATATGTTGCTAAGTTAGAATTACTCTAGATATGTTAATTTTACATGATTGTGGTTAAATCTATCACTGTGCATTTCAGCAATATTTAAACTTATTAGATGTGTGCTTGTGTTCACATGGCAATCATTATTAGCTAAATCCTAATTATGCCATAATCACTGAGTCTGAGAAACCCAATTACAGAATCAGAGAAATCAAAGACTAAAGGTGGAAATGCCAAAGTGACTTCGTTTGATAAAAATGAAATTTTAATTTAGTTTAGTTAGGGTGTATGCATGACTTCATGGAATGTGTGGACATTCAGCCCCATATGTGCATGCAGAAGCCAGAAGAGGCTTTCAGGTACCCTACTCTATCACTCTGCCAGAGCTCTATTCACTTGAGATGGGGTCTCTCACTGAACTTGGAACTAGGCCTATAGGCAGCAAGTTCCAGTAATCCTCCTGTTTCTGGACCTTACAGCACCAGGATTGCAAGTTTTCCAGACCTTTTACTTGATTACTTGCTTGTTTTGGTTTTGGTTTGGTTTTTTTTTTGGGGGGGGGATTACCTTTTTTTGACAAGTAAATATTCATGATACAGATAATGTTATTTATGAATTTACAAAAATCACATAATTAAAACATATGTCACAAAAGAAAATCATGTTTTAAGACCAAGAGATGAGAGAAATGTCTCCCCTTTCTTACTGCTTCTCAAGATGTCTAGAATCCTGCTTTCTGACATGGAAGGTATACTTGAGCGTTGCATTTCACACAGATGGAGTTGTACAAGCATTTGCTTTTCCTTGCTTCATGGGCTGGCTATGGTCCTCAGAAGTCATTACAGTGCTACCTGTATCTATCTGGCCTCTCATTTTCAGTTCTGTTTAGTATTTAATCTTGTGTCTGGCATGGCTTCTTTTTCTATTTTGTTCCCTCATTTAAGATGTGGGGTTAATGTAATGTAAGATTGAAGTGTTAGGGTGTCAACAAAGGAGACTCTTTGTTTTTGTTTTTTGAGACAGGGTTTTTCTGTGTAGTTTTGGAGCCTGTCCAGGCACTCTCTCTGGAGACGAGGCTGGCCCCGAATTTACAAAGATCCACCTGCCTCTGTCTCCTGAGTGCTGGGAATAAAGGCATGCACCACCAATGCCTGGCCAAAAGAGACTCTTGAACTCCCAGCAATGCAACATGAAGGAATCATCAGTTTGTTCAAAATCTGGTTTTTCAGATTTTTCTGTGGTAGGCACTACATGGACTATCAATGTGAGTGCTAGGGATTTTAACTAAGATCCTCATGCTTATTCTGTAAGCATCCAAGGTTTGTATTGTTCTTTAAATGAACAAAACTAACAAAATGAATAAATGTTCATTCAATTTGTGCATGTACGCATGTGCGTGTGCGTGTGCGTGTGCGTGTGCGTGTGTGTGTGTGTACTAGTTAGGGTAACTATAGTTGAAATGAAACACCATACCAAAAGCAAATTGGAGAAAAGCAATATGTCTTACATTGCCACATTAAGGAAGGCAGGACAGGAACTCAAATGGCAGGAAGCAGGAGGCAGGAGCTGTTTTGGAGGCATGAAAGAGTGCTGCTTTCTGACTTGCTCATCATGGCTTTCTCAGCCATCATTGTTATAGAACCTCAGAACTGCTAACCTAGGGATGAAAACACCCAAAATGGGCTGGGTCCTTCACCATCAATCACTAAGAAAATCTTATGGAGTTATTTTCTCAATTGAAATTCCCTTTATTCAAATAAATGTAGCTTCTGTAAAATTAACAGAAAGTAGCAAGCAGTAAATGTATATATGTTTATTAGAGTGGCTTCCAGGCTGTGGTCTGGCTATCCAACACAGACTTTCTCAACAGCAGAAAGCCACAAATTCAGTAGTTATTTAGTCCATGAGTCCAGATGTCTCAGCTGGTCTTCAGTACATATTGGGATCCTAAAGAAACAGATTCACATACAAGAGGAGAAATGCTTCAATCATTCCTTGTCGAGAAGAGTGAGAGCAAAGTCTGTCATAACCGTTGGGATAGGGGCTAGACCCATCCTGTGTGTCTAGGCTCAGGGAGTATTCCTCTGTGTGTGATGGGCTCAGAAATTCCATTCCTACACTAGGGATAAGTACTGATCCACGACAAGAGGCCCCATAGACTTCTGAGGTCTCCTCACTGACACCCACATTCAGGGAGTCTGGATCAATCCCATGCTGGTTTCCCAGCTATCAGTCTGGGGACCAAGAGTTTTCCCTTGTTCAGGTCAGCTGTTTCTGTGGGTTTCACCAGTCTGGTATGGACCCCTTTGCTCATCAGTCCTCCTTCTCTGCATCTGGATTTCAGTTCAGTTCAAGGTTTAGCTGTGGGTGTCTGCTTCTACTTCCACCAGCTGTTGGATGAAGGCTATAGGATGGCATATGAATTAGTCATCAATCTCATTATCAGGAAAGGGCATTTAAAGTAACCTCTCCTCTGTTGCTTAGATTGTTGATTGGTGTCATCTTTGTAGCTCTCCACACAGTTCCCTAGTGCCTGATTTCTCTTTGAACTTATAATGTCTCCCTCTATTATATTATCTCTTATTTTTCTCTCTTCTGATCTTTCCCCAACTCAACCTCCCTGTCCCATCATGTCTTCCTCACTCCTCCTCTTCTCCCCTTCTCATTCTCCCAGTTACATCTCCCCTCCCCCCATGCTCCCAATTTGCTCAGGAGATCTTGTCCCTTTCCCCTTCTCCAGGGGATCATGTATGTCTCTCTTAGGGTCCTCCTTGTTTACCAGCCTCTCCAGCAGCCTGGAATGCAGGCTGGCAATCATTTACTCTATGTCTAAAATCCAAATATGAGTGAGTACATACCATGCCTGTATTTTTTGTGACTGGGTTACCTCACTCAGAATGGTTTGTTCTAGTTCCATCATTTGCCTGCAAATTTCAAGATTCCATTGCTATTTTTTTCCCACTGAGTAGTACTCCATTGTGTAAATGTACTACATTTTTTCTATCCATTCTTCAGCTGAGTGGCATCTAGGTTGTTTCCAGGTTCTGGCTATTACAAATAATGCTGCTATTAACATAGTTGAACAGATGTCCTTGTTGTAGGAATATGCTTCTTTTGAGTATATGCCTAAGGGTGGAATTGCTGGATCTGATGGTAGACTGATTCCCTTTTCCTGTGGAATCTCCATACAGATTTCCAAAGTGGCTGTATAAGTTGGCACTCCCACCAGCAGTGGAGGAGTATTCTCCTTTCATCACAACTTCTCCAGCATAAACTGTCATTGGTGTTTTTTTTTTTATTTTAGCCATTCTAAAAGGTGTAAGATTGTATCTCAGAGTTGTTTGATTTGCATTTCCCTGATGGCTTAGGAGGTTGAACACTTTCTTATGTGTCTTTCAGCCATTTTAGATTCCTCTATTGAGAATTCTCTATTTAGTTCTGTACCCCTCTTTTTAATTGGTTTATTTGGTGTTTTGGAGACTAGCTTCTTGAGTTATTTGTAAATTTTGGAGATCAGCCCTCTATCAGATGTTGGGTTGGTGAATATCTTTTCCCAATCTGGGGGCTGCTGTTTTGTCTTGTTGACTGTGTCCTTAGCCTTACAGAAGCTTCTCAGTTTCAGGAGGTCCCATTTATTAATTGTGGATCTCGGTGTCTGTGCTACTGGTGTTATGTTCAGGAAGTGGTCTCCTGTACCAATTCCTTCAAGGGTATTTCCTACTTCTCTTCTAATAAGTTCAGTGTGGCTGGGTTTATGTTGAGGTCTTAGATCCCTTTGGATTTAAGTTTTGTGCATGGCGATAGACATGCATCTATCTGCAGTCTTCTAGCTGCCAGTACCCAGTTATGCCAGCACCATTTATTGAAGATGCTTTCTTTTTTCTCTCTCTCTTTTTATTATTATTAATTCAAGTTAGGGAACAGGCTTGTTTCACATGTAATTCCCCTCTCTCTCTCCCTCTCCCTCCCCTTATCCCCATTCCTTCTTCCCCACCTCCAACCTACCCCCCACCCCATCCACCCAAATTCCACTGAATTGATTTGGCTTCTTTGTCAAAAATCAGGAGTTCATAGGTGTGTGGGTTAATATCAGGGTTTTCAACTCGATTCCATTGGTCTACCTGTCTATTTTTGTGCCAGAAGACCCCCTATGGACGGCCCCACCATTCCTGGGGAGCAGAAAGGTATGGGATGGGTAGGGCATTAGTTGGGGGGGGGCAGGGGAAGAGTGGAAGGAGAGGGACCTGGGATTGACATGTAAAATAATTTTCTTTCTAATAAAAAAATAAATGCCAAATGAAGACCCTAAAAAAAGAAGAGTGAGAACAGGCAGGCAAAAAGCAAAAACTACCTTCTCCCTTGTACTTTTATATAGAATGCCCACTAGAAGGCATGGCTTATTTTTAAGGTGGATCTTCCCACATTAATTGATCCAGTCAAGAAAATCTCTCACAGTTGTAGCCAGCTGCTTGGGTTTTAGTTGATTCTAATTGTATTCAAGTTAATAATCAAGATTAGCTATTACAGCAAGAATACTTACCTACTAACTATCTCTCCAACCCAAAATATTTTAAGTCTAATTTATTATCCAATCTGGACAGTTCCAGAAAGTAAAATATTTTACTCTTATATTTATGTTCCTAGAATTAACTCAAGAAGGTAGATTCTGCACCAGTGTTAAAAGACTGAGGTGTTCAGCTACTACTCTGTCAGATTAGCCTGGAGACTTCCCATATAACTTCCTCTAAAAAACATCTAATCTTGTACAGTAAGTGAGAATTTCATGCTTTATACGACTACATGACAGCCAGACATGATAATACATGCTAACTCGACAGTTATTTTGCAGATATTCTGATGTTATTAGCATTTCCTTAAGGAGTCATCAATTTATTCATCATTATATTCATTATGCATTCTAAGACATTCTCTTTCAAGGCACAATTCTAAACTGCAGGAAACAGTGCTGATCAAAATGGAGTCAGGCTTCTTGTACCAGAATTTAAGTTCTAGTGGGCTAATGACATTAATTAACAAACCAGATTCAGCAATCAGCTTGTGTTAAATGCAGTAAAAGAAGAACAAAAGATAGTATTATGTTGTTGCCCCAAGACCAGAAGTTTGTAATTTCCTATACCAAAAAGATCAGGCCAAAGATAATCAGACAATATGTTAGGAACAAATAACTGTTTTGTCTAATTCTAGTAAGAATTCACTGTAAGGTTTTAAATGGGGGGGGTTGAACATCATGATTTTGTATTTATAAAGATGGATACTAAATAGAGTTTAAGTGTAGTGAAATTTGCCAAATAAAAGTGAAATTCTGCTACTTACATATACATTTATAATCTCATTACCACAATTGCCATATACAGTAGCTCCAGAGCCCAGAATCACCATGATCCTTTGGAGTTACCTTCATCCACAGCAAATCTCTTTCTATCCTTGTGGCTTTCCCTTCATAGAAGGGAGATACAGAAGACAACATGGAGTATATTGCCAATGACCTTCACTTCTTTAACTTAGCACAATGTGCTTGATATCCATCCATATTGCTACTGTATCCATAGTTTGTTTCTTTTTATTAATTAATTCAACCTTTATCCTGTTGACTCATGATCCAGGACACACATACTCTTCAAGTCTTCCAGAGTTTTCTTCCCCGATGTGCGAGGTAGACTGTATAGATATTGATATATATTTTCTCATGAATTTATGTTTTCATTTTCCTGTAGTAAATACTTAGAAATAGGATTACTATGTCATTTGATGTATGGAATTAATTGTAGAAGAAACTACAGAACTGTTTTCCAAAATGGCCACACTATTTGTTGTTCTCAATAGCAAATTACGATTTTCACTTTCCCACATGGCTTTGTCTTTTTGTGATTGATCCTCTCATACATATTTTAAAATTCTGGCTCTAGATGATGAAAGGAAATTGACAGTAACGGGCAATAGTAGAAGACAGAAAAAAAAAAAAAAAACCAGTTATGACATGGTCTTCCGAAGTCAGGGTGAATGACAATACTGACTTAAATGAAAGTTTAAGCTGGCACACTATGAAGTGTCAGTCCCTGGCATGATTTTCAGGGTTAATTACATGCAACATGATTTCCTGAGGAATCGGAGATGATGCATAAGAGAAGAAATTACTAAATCTAGAGCTATGTAATAGCATGTGGTGCCTCATATTTGAGATGAGATTTATAGATACAGGAATTGTAAAATGAAGTCAAAAGGACTTCATATCATGTAGTGTTACTCTTTAACCTCGAATGTATAAATCAATCCAGTGAATATATCAATTACAATTCATAAATCAGATATATGTGTCTCAGGCAGAATTGTGAGATTAACATTTGAGAGTTAAATGTCCTTATGATGTTTAAAACCTACATATGGGATGATGTTCCTAGAAAGATGTCTAGAGAAATGAGCCTATGTCATGTCACATCAACACCGAACTTAGGGGGATAGGGATAAAATAGTATAGTGACAGGGGATGGAAGAGGCCAATGAGAACAGAAGTTTTAAAAAGTCAACTTCATGACATAGTCATGTCTTTATGTCATTACCTGATATGTGAATAAAATATATACAAGTAGAATGAGCCAAAAATTTGTAGTTCTCAATAATTGTCATGTTTGGTGGAGGATGTGGATCATTCCCTTCATATTTTAAAATAGATTGTCATTATTTCAAATTTAGAAAGAAGTTTTCTATACCACAAAATGAGATGAAATTTATAAGGCCAAACTTGTTTGGATCAAATCTGATAAAAAATGGTTAAAAGTGAGACCTTTTGTGAAGAGTATGGTGAACACCTGAAAAGAGAAGTATTTTTTTCTATTTTTTAATTTAAATTAAAACAAACTTGTTGTATATATCAATTCTTATCCATGCTATGTTTTCCAGTACATAAGAATGTAAAATCATAAGTATGTGGGAGAGGTGGCTCAGCTGAGTGATTAAGATGCCAGCATCAGAACCCAGCATGTTGGTCTTGAATGTTCTATCCATCCCTTCTAGAACCTCAATATAGCAGCAAATTGATATTTCTAACTATACATCAGATCACGCTGTTCAATTCAGATTCTCCTCTCACTAAACAAACCAAACCTCATTTTCTTTCTGGGACCCCAGCCACCTGGTTCACTACATTCCATGATCTTCTGTGAGTTTCACTTCTTATGCACCATGTCAGACACAAGGGATGTAGTGGTGAGTGAGCAAACTGCCCAGATCCTAGGAAAACTCATCCACCAGCCCAGGTAGGCCAGAGGCTGTCTCCAGTGCTGGTTAAGTGGGATCCAACAAACCCAGACACTGCCAAGGCCCCAGTGGCAATTCAACATCTATCCACGATAAGAGGACAGACATCAGAGTATTGGAACTATTTGCATCTACCAGAAGGGAACCTTGGTCCCGTACCCACCAAGAGAGAAAGAGAATCCTGCTACACACACCAGAAAAAAAGGATGAGAAGAGGACAAGGTAAAAGCACATTCAACAACAGAAAACAGAATATGACACCACCAGAGACTAGGAACCATACAACAGCAAGACCTGAACATCACAATTGGGATGAAGCAAAAGAGAATGACCTAAAAATCATCTTCAGGAAAATGATAGAGGACCTCAAAGAAGACATGAGAAAATTCCTTAAAGAAATGGAAGAAAAAACAAACCAAAAATACAAGATATCAGCAAATCTCTCAAGGAAGCAGTTCAACAACGAAAAACTGAAATAGAGACAATAAAGAAAGCAAAATCTGAGGGAATGTTGGAAATAGAAAAGCTGGGTAAACGAACAGGAACAACAGATATAAGCATAACCAACAGAATACAAGAGATGGAAGAGAGAATCTCAGGAATTGAAGACACACTAGCAGAAATAGAATCATCAAACAAAGAAAATCTTAAGTCCACAAATCCCTAACACAAAATATCCAGGAAATATGGGATAGTGTGAAAAGACCAAAACTAAGAATAATAGGTATAGAAGAAGGTGAAGAAATCCAACTCAAAGGCGCACAAAATATGTTCAACAAAATCATAGACAAAAACTTTGCCAACCTGAAGAAAGACATGCCAATGAAAATACAAGAAGTCTACAGAACACCAAACAGACTGAACCAAAAACAAAGGTCTCCTCACAACATAATAATCAAAACACCAAACATACAGAACAAAGAGAAAACATTAAGAGCCACAAAGGAAAAAGGTCAAGTAACTTATAAAGACAAACCTATCAGAATTATACCTGGCTTTTCATGGAAACTCTGAAAGCCAGAAGTTCCTGGATAGATATTCTACCTACACTAACAGACCATGGGAGCCAGCCCAGTCTACTATATCCAGCAAAGCTTTCAATCAATATAGATGGAGAAAACAACATATTCCGTGACAAAACCAGATTTAAACAATACATATCCACCAATCCAGCCCTACAGAAAGCTCTGGAAGAAAATCTGCAACCCAAGGAAGTTAACTGCAACCAGAAAAATATAGGCAATAGATAATCCCATCTTACCAACAGACAAAAGGAAAAAGGGATAGAATCCCACACATAATTTCGCCACTATCAACAAATCAAAAACAAACAAGAATGAACAATCAATGGTCATTAATATCCATCAACATTAATGGTCTTAATTTGCCTATAAAAAGACACAGATTAGTAGAATGGATAAGAAGACAGAATCCATCCTTCTGTTGCATACAAGAAACATACCTCAAATTCAAAGACAGATGGAACATAAGAATTAAAGGTTGGGGAAAGATTTTCCAATCAAAATGGACTAAAGAAACAAGCAGGGGTAGCAATCCTAATATCCAATGAATTGGACTTTAAAATAAATCAATCAAAAGAGATGAAGGAGGTCACTTCCTATGCATCACAGGAGAAATCCATCAAGACGAAGTCTCAATTCTGAACTTTTATGCCCCAAACACAAAGGCATCCACGTTTGTAAAAGAAACATTACTAAAACTCAAATCACACATAAAACCACACACACTTATAGTGGGAGACTTCAACACTCCACTCTCACCACTGGACAGGAACACCCGACAGATATTAATGAAGAAACAAAGGGACTAATCGAAGTTATGAACCAATTGGACTTAACAGATATCTATAGAACATTCCATCCAAATACAAAACAATTTACCTTCTTTTCAGTGCCACATGGAACCTTCTCTAAAATTGACCACATACTTAGCAACGTAGCAAACCTCAATAGGTACAAAAAAATGAAATAACCCCCTGTGTCTTATCAGACCACCATGCTTTAAAGATAGAATTCAAGAACAACATGAATCAAGAAAATGTGCAAACGCATGGAAATTAAGTAACACCCAATTGCACCATTCCTGGGTTGAGGAAGAAATAAAAAATGAAATTAAAGATTTCCTAGAATTCAATGAGAATTTGGGCACAACATATCCAAACCTATGGGACACTTTGAAATCAGTACTAAGAGGAAAGTTCACAGCGCTAAGTACCCACATGAAGAAACAGGAGAATACCCACACTAGAGAATTAACAGCACAACTGAAAGTTTTAGAACACGATGAAGCCAATACATCCCGGAGGAGCAGACACCAGGAAATAATAAATTTAGAGCTGAAATCAATAAAATGGAAACTAGGAGAACAATACAAAGAATCAATGAAACAAAGAGTTGGTTCTTCGAGAAAATCAACAAGATAGACAAACCTATATCCAAACTTACCAAACAGCAGAGAGTGAACATGCAAATTAATAAAATCAGGAATGAAAAGGGGAACATAACAACAGACAGAAGAAATCCAGAGAATCATCAGGTCATACTCTGAAAGCCTGTATTCCTCAAAATTCGAAAATCTAAAGGAAATGGACAATTTTCTGGACAGATTTCACTTACCAAAATTAAATCAAGAACAGATAAGCAACTTAAATAGACCTATAGCCCTCATGAAATTGAAGCAGTCATCAGAAGTCCCCCCCCAAAAAAAATAAAGCCCAGAGCCAGTTGGATTCAGTGCAGAATTCTACCAGAAATTCAACGTTCATCTAATACCAACTCTCCTTAAAGTATTCCACACAATAGAAGCAGAAGGGTCATTGCAAAACTCTTTTTATGAAGCTTCAATAACCTTGATACCCAAGCCACACAAAGATACAACTGAAAGAAGAGAACTACATAACAATATCCCTCATGAACATTGATGCAAAAATTCTCAATAAAATACTGGCAAATCAAATCCAACAACATATCAGAGAAATCATCCAACATGATCAAGTAGGCTTCATCCCAGGGATGCAAGGATGGTAAAACATACAAAAATCCATCAATGTAATCCACTATATAAAAAGACTGAAAAAAAAACACTTGATCATCTCACTACATCCTGAAAATGACTTTGACAAAATCCAACACCCCTTCATTATAAAGGTCTTGGAGAAATCAGGGATAACAGGAATATGCCTCAACATAGTAAAAGCAATATACAGCAAGCCGACAGCCAACATCAAATTAAGTGGTAAGAAACTCAATGCAATTCCTCTAAAATCAGGGACAAGACAGGACTGTCCACTCTCTCCATACCTTTCAATATTGTCCTTGATGTTCTAGCTAGAGCAATAAGACAACAAAACAAGATCAAGGGAATAAAAATTGGAAAGGAAGTCGTCAAACTCTCACTATTTGCAGATAATATGATAGTCTACATAAGTGACCCGAAAAACTCTACCAGGGAACTCCTACAGCTGATAAACACCTTCAGCAAAGTAGCAGGATGTAAGATTAAATTCTGTAGCCTTACTATATACTGATGACACATTGGTGGAGAAAGAAATCAGAGAAACATCACCCTTTACAATTGCCACAAACAACATAAAATACCTCGTGGTAACACTAACCAAAGTGAAAGACCTGTACCTTAAGAAATTTGACTCTCTAACAAAGAAATTAGATACCAGAAAATGGAAAGATCTCCCATGCTCTTGTATAGGCAGGATCAACATAGTAAAAATGGCAATCTTGCCAAAAGCAATCTACAGATTCAATGCAATCCCCATTAAAATCCCAACACAATTCTTCACAGACCTTGAAGGAACAATTCTCAACTTTATATGGAGAAAAAAAGACCGAGGATAACGAAAACTACCCTGTACATTAAGGAACTTCTGGAGGAATCACCATGCCTGACTTCAAGCTCTATTACAAACCTATAGTCCTGAAAACAGCTTAGTATTGGCACAAAAATAGACAGATAGACCAATGGAATCGAATTGAAAACCCTGATATTAACCCACACACCTACAAACACCTGATTTTTTACAAAGATGCTAAATCTATACAATTGAAAAAAGATAACATCTTCAACAAATGGTTCTGGCATAACTGGATGCGGACATGTAGAAGGCTACAGATAGACCCAAGCTTATCACCATGCACAAAACTTAAGTCAAAATGAGTCAAAGACATCAAAATAAATCCAGCCACACTAACCCTATTAGAAGACAAAGTGGGAAATTCCCTTGAATTAATTTGTATAGGAGATTGCTTCCTGAACATTATAGTACCACAGACACTGAGTTCAACCATTGATAAATGGGACCTCCTGAAACTGAGAAGCATCTATAAAGCAAAGGAGACAGTCAGCAAGACATAACTGCAGCCCACAGATTGGGAAAAGATATTCACCAACCCCACATCTGACAGAGGGCTGAACTCCAAAATATACAAAGAACTCAAGAAGCTAGTCTCCAAAACACCAAACAATCCATTTTAAAAAATGGTGTAGAGAACTAAATAGAGAATTCTCAATAGAGGAATCTAAAATGGCTGAAAGACACAAAACAAAGTGGTCAACATCCTGAGCCATCAGGGAATTGCAAATCAAACAACTCTGAGATACCATCTTACTCCTCTCAGAATGGCCAAAATCAAAAACACCAATGACAGTTTATGCTGGGAAGGATGTGGAGAAAGGGGAACACTTCTCAACTGCTGGTGGGAGTGCCTACTTGTACAGCCACTTTGGAAATCAGTATGGTGACTCCTCAAGAAAATGGGAATCAGTCTACCACATGATCCAGAAATTCCACTCTTAAACATATACCCAAAAGAAGCACATTAATACAACAACAAGGACATCTGTTCAACGATGTTCATAGTAGCACTATTTGTAATAGCCAGAAACTGGAAGCAGCCTAGATGCCCCTCAACCAAAGAATGGATAGAGAAAATGTGGTATATTTACACAATGGTGTACTACTCAGAGGAAAAAAAAAAACAATGGAATCTTGAAATTTGCAGGAAAATGAATGGAACTAGAAGAAACCATTCTGAGCAAGGTAATCCAATCACAAAAAGACAAACATGATATGTACTTACTCAAAAGTGGATTTTAGACATAGTGTAAAGGATTACCAGCCTACAATCCACACTGCCAGAGAGTCTAGTAAACAAGGAGGACCCTTCAAGAGACATACTTGGTCCCCTGGAGAAGGGGAAATGTTCAATATTCCCTGAGCAAATTGAGAGCAAGGGAAGAGGGCAGAGGGAGCTATGAGAATGAGAAGGGAAGAAGAGGAAGGATGCAAAGGTCATGAGGGAGCAGAAAGTTTGAGTCAGGGGAAGAATAGAAGAAAGGATATGTGATAGGTAGGGTTTTTGTTGGGGGGTTGTAGGGGAGGACAGGAGAGAGAAAGGAACTGAGATTGTCATGTAAACCAATCTTGTTCCTAATTCAAATAAAAAACATCTAAAAAAAAGAAAGGAACAAAAAAAGACCCCTGTAAACTACTTTCAATTGATGTTTTTACTCTTCTAATTTCTCTGTTATATCTAAATTTGCCTCCCCCAGAAAAACATCCTAAATATCTAGTAACTTTTAGTATGAAGGTCTGTTATTTCCCAGCTTGGCAGGAACTACAGAATCTTAGGCTTCAGTGGACACATCAGGGACACACTCACCTGGGAAGCATTTTCATTTCCACTGGTGGTAACCAATAATTATGTGTGCCATATGTCACAGCCAGGCAACTGATAAGAGCACTGGAGCCAAAACACCAAGATTCTGCCCTTAATTAGCAAACTCTAATGACTATGGGATCAGTTGAACACAGTGATTTCTGTTGTCTCATACACCTGCAACTCTCTCCTAGTCACTCAGCAACACACGCCAACCGATAATCTCAAATAAATATCATTATTTTGAAAACATAAAGCAAATAAGTGAAATGAAAATCTAACTCTTGACCTAACCTTAAACAGAATTGGTGTTTTAGGGTCTGGCCAACTAATGACTAGTGCTTTGGTGGCTAGTGGAATGGTTAAGCTCGTTATTAGATTATGGTTACTCAGCCATTAACAACACCTATTTGGTGGTAACTCAGTGCCATCAGTCAGGAGGAAATGTTAGGTCTTAATGCAATGTTATAGTAATGAATAACAGTGGTAGAGACAAAAATGGTAGCATGGGTGGTATGATCTATTTAGAGCGACACCCAATTGGTATTGCTAAGACTGAGTGTAGAGGTTTTGGCAGTTGGGAAAAGTGAAGAGGGATAATCTCCATTAGAAACTGACTACCATACTTTTAGTTAAGAAAGATATGTTAATGACATTTATACAATGGAGTACTACTCAGCAGAAAAAAAAAAACAAAAAAACAATGGAATCTTGAAATTCGCAGGCAAATGGATGGAACTAGAAGAAACCATCCTGAGTGAGGTAACCCAACCACAAAAAGATAAAAAAAAATGGTATGTACTCATTCATTTTTGATTTTTAGACATAGAGGGAAGGATTACCACTCTACAATCCACACTGCCAGAGGATCTAGGAAACAAGGAGGATCCAAAGAGAAGATTGCACAGCCCCTCAACAAAGGGGAGGGGGACAAGAAACTCTGACCAAAGTGGGAGGGGGCGGGGAGGAGGAAATAAGGGGGGGAAGGAGAACAAGAGGACTGAGACAGGGGAGGAATAGAGGAGGGTAAGAAAGGAGATGCCTTGACAGAGGGAGACAGTACAGGTATGGAGAGAGGTCTGGCACAGGGAAAATGTTAAGGGATTCACAGGGATGACCCCAAGTAAGAAGCCAGGCAGTGGTGGAGAGGATGCCATTGTTGCCCTTCATCTATAATGAGATTGATGCCTACCTGGTTACCATTCCTAGAGCCTTCATCCAGTAGCGGTTGGAAGCACAAACAGGCACCCACAGCTAAGCACTGAACCACACTACTGGAATTCTGTTGTGGAGAGGGAGGAGGGATGAGCAAAGGAGCCAAGACAGGGCTTCAGAAACCTGCAAAAACAGTGGACCTGACCTACTGATAGCATGGAGACCCTAGTGATAAATCTGGAGAAAGAGCATTGGACCAAACCAAGCCCTCTGAATGTGGGTGCCAGCTAGGAGGCCAAGACAGTCTGTGGGACCTCTGACAGTGAAGCCAATCTTTATCCCTAGATCACAAATGGTCTTTGGGTGCCCATTCCCTATGGAGGGATACTATTGCAGCCCAGATACAGCAAGGAAGGCCTAGGCCCTCTCCCAAATGATATGAGGGACATTGAAGGTCCTCTGTGGGGAGCCTCACTATCCCTGGGTGGAGTTGGGGGATGGGTTGGGGTGGGGAACATGGGAGGATGGGAGGACAAGGGAATGGGGGGATAGATATGTAAATATGAGTAGTAACTAAAGAATAATAAAAAAGAATGGTATGTTGTATCTATGAAGTCTAATCATAATTCCAGACAAGTAATGTTAGAAAAATGTCTTCCTCTTTTCCTCTATTTTGCTTCCTCTTCTCTTTTCTTCCTCTCCTCATTTCCTCCCCTCCTCTTCCTCCCTCTACTGCCCACTCTTCTCTTACACTCTTTTCCCTTCCTGTTTTTTCTCTTCCATGGCTTCCTTTTCTTTCTTTTTGTTCCCTTTCCTTTATTTCACATCCCTTCCTCTTCCTTTCCTCTTCACTGTGTTCTTTTCAATTTGCATTAGATTTTTTTCTAAACTACTCTCAATTTGATCTGATTTTGAGGATGTAGTAAAGCATTCCAGTGGACTTAAGATTTTATATTTGAATTTTTATCAGGAAAATTTATGTGTGCTGTATCAACCTTGCACATGGATTTTTGTGTGTGACTTTTGATCTTGTATTTCTCCAACTGTCAAAGACAATTCCTAGTTATCAATTTCATATGATACACCGCAGATGAGAAGTGTCAAGATAGGGTTGATATGTTTCTGGAATGTCTATTATATGACAGCTGCATAGATAACAAACACTTAAACTCATTCAAAGAGGAACATAGGGGCAAAAGAAACTACAAGAAGCTTAGCTACATACCAGAATTTTGTAAGAAGGTAGCTATATCAGAATGGTAGATGTTTGCTCTTCATACCACCTAAAATGTGCCATTCTCACAAAAGACTTCCACATAAAAGCCCAAATGGCCCCTGACATCAGTAAGAACTTAATGATGAAAAGGTAGAACAAAGTCTCCAACTTTCAGTATTTCATGATTTATCTTCTAATGCCAAAGTCTAATTGGACAAATTAAAAATTAATCACAAAGATTAGTAAGGAAATAATACTTGGAAAGCTCCTTCTTGGCAAACGAGCAGCACAACTGTGTTTTAAGGGTCAGCAAACAGTCCCCAAATACCCAAAGGACCAAGTAGCTGAGCCTACCATAAAATAGTATCTCCAAGACACAAATGCTGACCACATTTTCCCACTAGACTTCATGACATTATGCATCTCATGTAATTCACATTTATAGTGTTGTGAAACTCATGTATTCTAAATTTTAAAAATATCATATAATAGTTATTCCCTCATACCTAAATCACATTAAATATGTAAGAGAAATATCTTAAATGGAAAAAGTGTGTTCAGTTTTAAATGCTCATGATGTTCACAATTATTTGGGGAATAATAATCTTGATCTTTGGAATGGATGTTTACCTTGTCTTTCAGAGATTAGAAGGGACTGAATACTTATATCAAAAGAGAAATCTGAGAAAATTAAAAAATAAAACTACAGTTACCAATATTCAGTATCCTGCTGTGTGAGGTCTTGATTTTCATTAAATCCTGTTGAAATTTTAGAAAGGCATGTGACAGAGGCAATTATATCATTCTCCTTGTTCATCATATACCAGTCTTCAAATGATCCCAAATGTTCTCAGGATCCAAGAGGCATTAACTGCTTTGGGCTTCAACTGGAAATACTTAGCACTCCCTTTAGATAATTTCAATGAAGACCAATCTTTCCTGTTGTGTGGGTTTGTAATTAACAGCAAATATTTCTGTGTTATTAAGTGTGTTGTGGTGAATTGGCACTATCTGGAAGTGCAAGCCTAGGAGAAAAGAAGGTTCATTCAGGAGTGACTTTAACTGTTTCCTCCCAGATGTTCATTTTTCATGAAACTAGCTGTTTCTCAGCTTGTTGCTCTGGATCTTCTGGGCTTTGTTTTCTGAACTTGGCAACAGGATGTTAAGTCACCAATTCTGTTTCTTTTTTGGATGTTGGTAGAAATGATGCATCTTGGTTCACCAGAGAATAGCCCTTTACTTAGGCTTGCTGGTCTTTTGCCAACTTGTAAAGACAGGAAGCACTAAAGAGAAGAAAACACACCTAGAATCATATGTTCAAAATCCAAACTCAATAACAAAGACCCTTTTGGGGTCCAGCATGTGTGAAGAATTCCAGATACATCCTAACCAAATCAGCCTGCCTGTGAGTATAAGTTTATTGAACTAAACATCCACACTGAATTAAATATGTTAAGCTGTACTAGCAAGCTTTTCTATGCTCCATGTGCCACTTGCTTATGCCTTTTATTAACATACTATCCTGCACAATCTCCATTTTCCAAGCAGGTCTCTAGGTTCATGGAAACCAATTAGTCCTGCGTGTCCTTAAAATGTATCTGAAAGTATTGAGAGGCATTAAATGGAGGATTTATCTTTACCAGAGTAGGCACAAATGAGGCCAATAGATTTGTACAAAGGGCAACACTCAACAATGGTTCTCAAAGCTGATTACTCTGCTAATATCATATTAGTGCTTACTCAAGTACTTTGGAACATGCTTAGAACTTTTTCTGCTGATATTTCATGTATATACTACAGATGAAGCTAGAAATATAGGTCTCTATTTCTTTTTTCTGTTTTTTTATTTAATTTTTACAAAATTATAATTTCACATGTCAATCCCTTCTCCCTCTCTCACCTCCCCCCAATACCCATCCACTCTCTCCCTCCTCCCCCCTCTGCTCCCCATGGAGGGTGGGGCCCTCCACAGGGGCTCCCCAAATTCCACAACATCATCCTGGGCCTACTTCTGATCCACCAAAAAGCAACTAAAAATCACATTGCTCTTGTCATGGTACAATGGGACCTTTGGAACTTGTAGAAAATAAATGGCAGGGATAAGGTTTGGGAGAACTTCAAATCATTCAGACTCACATCATGAGTATTTAGCTTTGCCTATGAATATACCATTCACCTGTCATATGTGGCATTTGTGGAGGACAAAGGTTTTGGAGACAGTACAGGTGGGTATGGAAGTGTTTACGATGTAGCAATGCTCTCATAAGCATTTTTATGTGTGTTGATTTATGTAATCTTCACAGAGTGGTTGGAAGGTAAAAATAATAATCTCTACAAGTGCAGAAAGCTGAGACCAAGTGGAAGTTGATAAAGTTGCTTAGGAGGCATGGTCTGAATTAAAAGACAAAGAGTCTATTCATTTGTTTTACCCTAATTTGGTTACCATTGGGAATTTCTCATTTTTCATAAAGTAGTTTTTCTCACATACAGAGATATTTAAACTGACTGACCTTACTTTTTAAAAAAATTTACCCTGAGTGAGGTAACCCAGACCCAGAAAGACAAATACAGTGTGTATTCCCTGGTTAGTGGATAATAGATGTAAAGTAAAGGATAACCAGCCTATTGTCCATGATCCCAGAGAAGCTAGGATATCCCTAATAGAGACATACCTTGATCCCAATGGAAGGGAAAATAGACAAGATCTCATGAGAAAATTGGGAGCATAGTAGGGGGACAAGGGAAGGCAGAGAGGAGTAGGAGAGGAGGGAGAAGAGAACATGAGGGAACTGGATGGTAGAGATGGGGGAAGAACAGAGAGGGAGAGCAAGGAAAGAGATATCTTGTTTGAGGGAGTTATTACAGGAATAGTGAGAAACCTGGTGCTAAGGAAATTCCCAGAAATCCACAAAGATGACCCCAACTAAAAACTTAAGCATTAGTGGAGAGGGTACCTGAACTGTAATCAGATTGATGACTACCTGAATTAACATCATAAAACCTTCATCCAGCAACTGAAGTAGGCAGATGTGAAAATCCACAGCTAAGCACTGGTCTTAGCTCCCAGAGTCCAGTCAAAGAGAAGGAGGAGCGATAATATGAGCAAAGGGGTCAAGACCACTTTGGAGATACCCATAGATACAGCTGACTTGAACTGGTGGGAGCTCATTGATTCTGAACTGAGAGCTGGGAAATCTGCATAGGACAAACCTGAGCCCTCTGAATGTGGGGGACAATTGTGTGGCTTAGGAAGTCATGAGGCCACTTGCAGTGGGACCAAGATTTATCCCTAGTGCTTAAACTGGCTTTTTGGATTCCATTCTCTTTGGAGGGATATGTTGATGAGCCTAGATACAGGGGAATCACCTTGGTCCTACCTCAAGTGATGTGACAGACTTCCTTGATACCCCAATGGGAAGCCTTACTCTCTCTGAGGAGTGGATGGGGTGGGGTGTGGGAAAGTTGGGAAGAGTTGATGGGAGGGAGTGGGAATGGGATTGGTATGTAAAATGAGAAAATATTGTTTTAAATTTTAAAATAAATCAAAAGAGAAAGAAATGGAAAATTAAAAAATTCAGAAGACAAAGACAAAAGGAGTAAGCAGAAAGGAAAGTAGGTTATTTGGAAAAGAAACCCATTCTAGGAAATGTTTGGAACAGGATAAACATGATGTCAGTACAGACATGAGTTGGGTGTGAGGGTATGTTTTCTATCTGATTAATAACTGAGATATTTCTCTGTACTTGTCTACAAACATAATTGTAAAGAAAATTAGGTAGTATAAACTTAAGAACAAGAGCCACATACTACAAACTAGAGGGCTGTCAGCTCAGGATGTAGTAGTACACACGGGGCCCACGAGTTTGTGTGAAATATAGAGAGGACCCTGTTTGCTCTTGTCTCTACCCAAAGTTTGTTATTGTCACAAAGAAACCTTGTCTGGGACATAGATCATCAAACTTCATGGCTAAATTTCATTGTTTTAGTTTGACCTTCTAGTTAACAATGTGTTTCATATCTTAAAAAGCATTGTAAAATGTGATGAAGAGGAAGCAGAACGAATACTGTTTGTAACCCAGAAAACCTAAAATGTTTACTATCTTGCTTGTTTTCCTTTTTCAAGAAAGCTTTGGATCCCCTAGATGGCTTCATTATAAATTTTGTTTTGATCTTCCAAATGGACAGTGACTGGCCTATCCACATACTGCAAGCAAATGCTTTAATGTTAAATCTATCTTCTCAAGCATTTCAACATAGCTGTTTAGTTCAGTTTACTGTCAAACCAGTGTTGCATCTGGATGTGCAGAATCGATACTGTGGTTTCCATGAGAGAGGAATATGGAAAGGGCTCAAAGAGAGTGTTAATTAATAATCTGTATTATAAAAAATGCTATGTTAAAGTTGCAAACTGATCCATGAATTTTCTTAAACAGAAATAACTACTTGAATATATAAATAATATCATGTGCTCCAAATAGTGAAAACCATAGCTGTCAGTAAGGCAAGACAAGGTTTCAAAAAAATGCTGATTGAATGAGATTTTCCAGGAAGCAAACACTAAGCCAGACTTAGAGGTACAGTAGCCTTTCCATTGTGTAACTTTGCAAAAGACAAGAGAGGAAGGAGGCAGGATTGAACAGAGAAGTCTTCAAACTAAAGTAAGTATGTAATGTCGGGGTAGAGTAAAAATAGGAGGAGAGAAAATGAGATAGGCAGGGGTGGTGGCCTTAGACCATGCACAGAGATGACAAATCTGAGCTGGAACAAAGGAAAGTTCTCAAGGAAGTTTGCATCTACTGTAGAGTACCCACTGAGCCAAACTGGCCATGCCCTGGTAACTCCCAACACAGTCATTACTAGGTCCACTAGGAGAAGAAATCCTTCTGACACAATGCCATGGTGTATCCTAAGGGTGTCACAGATGATTCTGAACACAAAGTACTCAATGAGGAGCCTTGAGTAAACTCAGAGTGCTACCTATAAACAAAGGGTAAGAACGGGATCTTTAAGAAATGTTTTATTCAAATATCCTTTTTCTCATCTAGTAGGCCAAAATTAGTTATTTTTTCCTTTGAGGATATGTTGTTCATTTCCCAGAATCCTCTAAAGTGAAACTCAGAAGTGAAACACAACTAGTTCTCAACATCTTGTACATAAATGGATCAATCACATTAACTTTTAACACAGAAGGAAAAAGTTGTACCACTGGTATTGGCCTTAATTACTTAGAACAAGAAAAAAACTCGAGTGTGTTCCTTACATACACCCTCATCCTATGTTAAAGGGGCAAAAATTTTGAACATGGGTTACAGGAAAATATGACAAAAGAACTTACTTAGAAGAAATGGTATCACATATTTCCCTTTTATTGAGAATGTTTAATTTTCCTATCATTTCACAAAATTAATGAGATATAATGGCTAACTTGCCTCCACTGGTTCAACCCCCAATCACTTTTCCCATGATTGTCTGCGATTGGCAAAGCAGCAAATATGAATCTGCCAAAATTTCCATCATATCGTTTCATTCCTTTGCTGCAAAGGTCTAAATTCAGTACCAAAAAGAGTGAAGTCTTCATAATGGATGAAGTCTCCACACCCTACCCTATTACAATGCATACTGTCTCCTCTCCATCACTATCCACTGGCCTACAACCATAACATAGACATTTTTGCACAAGTTCTTCTGCCTTATGGACTCATCTTCCACAAAGAGTGCACCAATTTTTATTTTCTATTGTGAGACAATTATAGACTTACAAAGATAGTATCAAGTCCCCATTTCCTTCATTAGCTCCTCCTAGTATCAATATATTATAAAACAGGTGCTATAAGAAAGCTACAAAATCACTATTGAAGAACTAGATGAATGACCTGCAGATTTATGTAGCTGGCACTGGTTTACTCACTGAGACACTATTTCCTGCTCCAGGATACAGTCTACTTCATAGTATTGCATTTAATTGTCACATTTTCTTTGGCTCTTTCAATTTGTAATAATTCCTGACTCTTTGCAAGTCTTCTAAGACTCTGAAATTTTGAATGTACTACCAGATGAAGCATGTCCTCCAATTTGCAATTCCTTATATTTTATAAGTCGTACTTTATTAACTCACAGTTTTCAGTTCTTTCCTAAAACTATCTCAGAGAAATCCTTTCCAGTCATTTTATTTAAAATCCCTCCAAAGCCTTTCTAGCATATTTCCATGTTCTATTTTATCCACTTATAAAGATCAGATAGTCATTGTATCTTCATTGTTTCTATTGTCAATATTCTCTTTAAAATGTTAATTCAAGGAAGAGATTTTATATAACTTTCCTGTTTATCAAATTTCTAGAAAGCTACTGTTTATGTGAAAGATATTCAGTAAGTATTCTCAAAAATAATTCAGTGATTCAACTGGATATTTTGTTCTTTTCAAGGATCTAGAAACAGGGGTTTACCTTAGATTTGAGGTACACCCAGCAGCCTTAATTCCAAAGATACTAGAATTATCCAGCCAGTAGACTGTATAGGGTTTCATGCAATCTCTCACACATAGTTGTCAATTTTCTCTTTCATGCCAGTTGGAACTATTATTTAAAATATATTATTCTTGCTGAGCTATGCGTGTCCAAATTTATAAGCTTGGATTTTTCTATTCCTTCTTTCAAAAACTGATGAAATTATGGAAATGAATACCTCTTAGCCTGTATGACTACTATGGTTTACTCGGTCAAATGGATTTCAGATGCAGAAACATTTCACCCTCAAATGGGGCTTTTCAAAATCATTCTCTGACATTTTCTCTCATGCAAGTGCAAATGCCTCCTGATTCATGAAGATTTGAAGTACATTAAAAACTCAGGCTGTTCTCAATTATGCTAGACTTGCTATGCCATTGGCAAATTATGCAAGACTATTTTTTACTCATTTACTTTTTCATCCCACTTTTAGGTCCAAAAATAGTATTAGAGTTTCTATCCTAAGTGAGAAAAGGTGAAGTAAGTAATAGGTGAAACTTGAATCTGGTAGTTTTTATTGTTGGTGCCTATTGAAGAAGAGATTGTAAAGGAGAGATCCTAGCAGTCAAGAGACTTGGAAATTATTTGAGATCTCACTGTCTGGAACAAGAAGAAAAAATGATATGGAAAAACATGAAAAAATGATGGACTCTAATGTGTAATATCTAGGATCCTTATAACTTCCTTGAGCCTAATTTCATATCAATTTACTAATCCATGAGTTCATTTAGCAAACATTCATTTTATCCTTACTGCTGGGAAGGGAATATACACAGGATAACAAAGCTCTTCTCCTCAATTGTTTCAAAGGTAGGGAATACAGAAACCCCTATGTAACTAAACTTATATTAAGAAAGTTCTGCAAAATAGAAATAAGAAGGAAATCAGAGGGTGTTTTTTGGGAAGAGATTCAGGTGTGGGGAGATCTGAGACAAGACACAAAACCCTAGAAATACCATACAGGCCAAGGGAGCCAAGGAATAACATAGTAGGTGTCATTTAAAGCAAAGAGCAAACTAAATTTTCCAATATAGTGTGTGCCTAATACTAGGCTAAAAGCTCTGAAACAGAATAGAAGGAGAAACAGGCATAAATGTTCTATTCACAAAACTAATATTCTAACTGGAAAAAACATTAAACAAGAACTTTCAAAATTGATTATTATATAGTATCCTAAATTCATTTTCTGTAATAGAATATCCTAGCCAAAGCAACATATTGAGAAATTGTTTATCTGGATCACAATTCCAGGTTATAGTTTGTCATTGTTAGAATTTGAAGGAGGTAGTGACATTACATATGTAATCAAGAACAGTGAGTAATGCACACAAGAGAACTCTCAGCTCACTTTCTCTGTTACACAACCCAGAACCCTAGGTAATGCTGCCATCTACAATGGGCAGGCATTCCCTTTACTCAAGATAATCTCCCAAGCATGCCCACCTAAAGCAAGCTAATCTAGACAATCTCTCGTTGAAACTTCTTTCCTGAGTGATTGATTATAGGTTGTGTCAGGTTGACAATTAGAACTAACAATCACATACAATTGTGGAAAGAGGTATGAATGAGTGTGGAGTCTTCCAGTGATTTAAAGGGTTGAAAAGAAGGGAATCAGATTGGGGGAATCCCTGCGGTATAAGAATGGCAATATTGGGTGTATACTGAAGGAAACCATTCTGTGGAAGTTGATTTGGGTGAGAATGTGACACAAAGACTGTGGGTTCAGCTGTGGATGTTCTGAACACGAAGCAGCTGTGAGATCCACCTTCTGTTTTAAGTAGGAAGTTAAAGATACATGTCTCATCCACAGAAAAGGAAGATCATCCAAAAGAAAATATGAACATTGAGCTATTGAAGGTTTCAGTCTCTCAAGAAAAAAATTACAGGATTAGAAGTATACCAAGTTTTGGAGCTGAACTTGAACAACACGATATTGCACAATAACACAAAGCCAGATATGTCCAAAAAAAAGTCAGAAGAAACATTCTAAAAGGGAGGGAAAAAGGAATAAAATACTAGGAAAAGTTAAAAAACCCTGTTTCGCTAAGAAAAAGGTTGTCATCACTAGAGAGGGCAAAGTATCTTTTGGATATAAATGTCACTGATTATTTTCACCAAAATCAGTCTTATACTGCATCTATCTGAGCTGGACAGGAGACTGAAGAGGACACAAAGCTGAACAACAAGGTGCTGAACATGATGAGAAGCAGAACATGAGGAAGGAAGTAGAAAGTTGACATATATAATTAATATGTATATCTCCTAGGCCACTCCTTCCTCTCTTTCTTTCTAAATATTTATGCTTACAATATGAGAGCATAGTACACATATGTGTACATATATATATTGAGTATATGTATATATGTACTCAAATTATGAAGATATATGTATATAAACATATACATATACTCAGATTAAAAACATATTTCATAAAGCCAATATTCTAATTAGGGAGAAGAACAATATAAAAGAACTTTCCAAATTAATCATTATATAACTTCAGAGTTTCATTTCCCATTTATTTGCATATATTTGTATATGATATTTAAATTATGTTACATAAATGAAATAAACATATGGTACAAAATTACTTATCATATATAAATATCCCACAGCTTATATCAAGTAAATGATTAGGAAATAAAATCTAATCATTCAATTGGAATTTTGAGTCATAATTTGACTTGAAATGGAAGTTATAGTTGTATATAAAGATAGCTGAATGGGCAGCAGTACTCACTGTACAAACATGAAGACTTGAGGTCCAATTCCCAGCACCCAACAGAGGCAATCTTATGTACAAAAGAAATTGAAAAGACCAACAAAATTAGGAAGCTGTCAGTTAGACTAGTCAATCAAACACAAGATAAGATATGAATGGTTAAAACAGTCAACTAAAATAAACTAAGTAGCAGTCTCTTAATACTTTGCAGAATACAAAGGATTTTCAGAAAATATGAGCATGCCAACAAATTAGATGACCTAGATGAAGGGAGGAAACATCATAGTGAAAAACCAAAAAGACATAGAAAATATAGATAGAAAGCTGGAAGGGAGAATGAGTTTGTAAGAAAAAACTTCCCCCAAGAAAAGATTCAGGAAGATGACATTATCTGTTGAATCTATGGAGTATTTAAACCACACTACAAAGAAATTGTTCAGAAAATTTCTCAAATGCTAGAAGGAAACATTGCCCAGGTCATTCTGTGGTTAACATATTCCCCCTAACAAAGGTAACACAAGAAAAGAAAGCAACAACAACAAAGAGGTGTGTGTGTGTGTGTGTGTGTGTGAGAGAGAGAGAGAGAGAGACAGAGAGACAGAGAGACAGAGAGATACAGAGAGAGAGAGTGAATGTGAATGTGTCTTATCAGTGAAGAATTAATTTTAAAAGAATCTAAACTTAACAGATAACTATAGAACATTCCATCCAAATACAAAACAATTTACCTTCTTCTCAGCGCCATATGGAACCTTCTCTAAAATTGACCAGATGCTTGGCAACATAGCAAACCTCAACAGGTACAAAAAATTGAAATAAACCCCTGAATCTTATCAGACCAGCATGCTTTAATGTTAGAATTCAACAAAAACACGAATTACAGAAAACCTACATCTCATGGAAATTAAATAATACCCAATTGCATAATTCCTAGGTCGAGGAAGAAATAAAAAATGAAATTAAAGTTTTCCTAGAATTCAATGAGAATGCAGACACAACATACCCAAACCTATGGGACACTTTGAAAGCAGTGCTAATAGGAAAGTTCATAGCACTAAGTGCCCACATGAAGAAACAGGAGAATAATCACACTAGAGAATTAACAGCACAACTGAAAGCTTTAGAACACAATGAAGCCAATACACCCCAGAGGAGCAGACACCATGAAATAATCAAATTGAAGGCTGAAAACAATAAAAAGGAAACAAGGAGAACAATACAAAGAATCAATATAACGAAGAGTTGGCTCTTGGAGAAAATCAACAAGTAGACAAACCTTTGCCCAAAGTTACCAAACAGCAGAGAGTAAACATGCAAATTAATAAAATCAGGAATGAAAAGGGGGACATAACAACAGACACAGAGAAAATCCAGAGAATCATCAGGTCACACTTCAAAAACCCATAATCCTCAAAATTCGAAAATCTAAAGGAAATGGACAATATTCTGGACAGATTTCACTAATCAAAATTAAATCAAGAACAAATAAGCAGCTTAAATAGACCTATAACCCTAATAACCCTAATGAAATTGAAGCAGTCATCAGAAGTCTCCCAACCAAAAAAAAAAAAAAAAAAAAAAAAAAAAAAAAAAAAAAAAAGAAAGAAAGAAAGAAAGAAAAAAAAAGCCCAGGCCCAGATGGCTTCAGTGCAGAATTCTACTAGAAATTAAAGAACAGCTAGTACCAATTCTCATCAAAATACTCCACACGATAGAAGCAGAAGGGACATTGCCAAACTCTTTTTATGAGGCTTCAATAACCTTGATACCCAAGCCACACAAAGACACAACTAAGAAAGAGAACTACAGACCAATATCCCTCATGAAAATTGATGCAAAAATTCTCAATGAAATACTAGCAAATCAAATCCAAGAACACATCAGAGATATCATCCACCATGATCAAGTAGGCTTCATCCCAGGGATGCAAGGATGGTTCAACATATGAAAATCCATCAATGTAATCTGCCATATAAACAGACTGAGGAAAAAAAAAACCGACATGATCATCTCACAAGATGCAGAAAAAGCCTTTGACAAAAGCCAACACACCTTCATGATAAAGTCTAGGAGAAATAAGGGATAACTGGAACATACCTCAACATAATAAAAGCAACATGCAGCATGCCGACAGCCAACAGCCAATTAAATGGAGAGAAAGTCAATGCAATTCCTCTGAAATCAGGGACAAGACAGGGCTGTCCACTCTCTCCATATTTCTTCAATATTGTCCTTGAAGTTCTAGCTAGAGCAATAAGACAACAAAAGGAGATCAAAGGAGTGCAAATCGGGAAGGAAGATGTCAAACTCTCACTATTTGCAAAAGATACGATATTCTACATAGGTGACCCCAAAAACTCTACCAGGGAACTCCTATAGCTGATAAACACCTTCAGCAAAGTGGCAGGATGCACGATTAACTCAAAAAAATCTGTAGCCCTACTATATTACGATGACACATTGGTGGAGAAAGTAATCAGAGAAAAATCACCCTTTAAAATTGACACAAAGAACATAAAATACCTTGGGGTAACACTAACCAAAAAAGTGAAAGACCTGTACCATAATAATTTTGAATCTCTAAAGAAAGACATTAAAGAAGACACCAGAAAATGGAAAGATCTCTCATGCTCTTGGATAGGTAGGATCAACATAGTAAAAATGGCAATCTTGCCAAAAGCAATCTACAGATTCAATGCAATCTTCATCAAAATCCCAACACAATTCATCACAGACATAGAAAGAACAATTCTCAACTTTATATGTAGAAACAAAAGACCCAGGATAACCAAAACAATCCTGTACAATAAAGGAGGCCTCACCATCCCTGACTTCAAGCTCTATTACAGAGCTATATTTCTGAAAACAGCTTGGTATTGGCACAAAAATAGACAGGTAGACCAATGGAATAGAGTTGAAAACCCTGATAGTAACCCACACACCTATGAACACCTGATTTTTGACAAACAATCCAAATTTATTCGATGGAACATAGGGAACATCTTCAACAAATGGTGCTGGCATAACTGGATGCGGACATGTAGAAGGCTACAGATAGACCCAAGCCTATCACCATGCACAAAACTTAAGTCAAAATGGATCAAAGACCTCAACATCATTCCAGCCACACTAACCCTATTAGAAGACAAAGTTGGAAATACCTTTGAATTAATTGGTACAGGAGACTGCTTCCTGAACATTACACCAGTAGCACAGACACTGAGATCAACCATTGATAAATGGGACCTCCTGAAACTGAGAAGCTTCTGTAAGGCAAAGGACACAATCAGCAAGACAAAACAGCAGCCCACAGACTGGGAAAAGATATTTACCAACCCCACATCTAATAGAGGGCTAATCTCCAAAATATACCAAGAACTCAAGAAGCTAGTCTCTCCAAAAGACCAAACAATCCAATTAAAAAGTGGGGTACAGAACTAAATAGACAATTCTCAATAGAGGAATCTAAAATGTCTGAAAGACACATAAGAAAGTGGTCAACATCCTTAGCCATCAGGGAAATGTAAATCAAAACATCTCTGAGATACCATCTTACTCCTCTCAGAATGGCCAAAATCAAAAACACCAATAGAAGTTTATGCTGGAGAGGTTGTGGAGAAAGGGGAACACTTCTCCACTGCTGGTGGGAGTGCCAACTTGTACAGCCACTTTGGAAATCAGTATGGCGACTTTTCAAGAAAATGGGAATGAGTCTACCACAAGATCCAGAAATTTCACTCTTAAGCATAATCCCAAATAAGCACATTCATACAATAAGGACATCTGTTCAACTATGTTCATAGCAGCACTATTTGTAATAGTAAGAAACTGGAAGCAGCCTAGATGCCCCTCAACCAAAGAATGGATAGAGAAAATGTGGTACATTTACACAATGGAGTACTACTCAGAAGGAAAAAAAATGGAATCTTGAAATTTGCAGGAAAATGGATGGAACTAGAAGAAAGCATTCTGAGTGAGGTTACCCAATCACAAAAAGACAAACATGATAAGTACCCACTCATATTTGGATTTTAGACATAGAGTAAAGGATTACCAGCCTACAATCCACAGTGCCCAAGAAGCTAGTAAACAAGGAGGACCCTAAAAGAAACATACTTGGTCCCCTGGAGAAGGGAAAAGTGTCAAGATCCCCTGAGCAAATTGAGAGCACTGGAAGAGGGGGAAGAGATCTAGGAGAATGAGAAGGGAAGATGAGGAGGGATACAGAGGACATGAGGGAACAGAAAGTTTGAGTCAGGGGAAGAATAGAAGATAACAAGAATGGAGATACCATAATAGAGGGAGACATTTTAGGTTTCCAGAGAAATCAGGCATTAGGGAAATGTCTGGATATCTACAAAATGACACCAGCTAACAATCTAAGCAGCAGAGGAGAGGCTACCTTAAATGCTCTCCCCTGTTAATGAGATTGATGACTGACTTATATGCCACCCGATAGCCCTCATCCAGCACCTGGTGGATGTAGAAGCAGACACCCACAACTAATCACTGAACTGAACTGGAATCCAGATGCAGATTCCAGTGAAGAACAAAGGGGTCAAGACCAGGCTGGTGAAACCCACAGAAACAGCTGACCTGAACTGTTTCTGGTCAGATCCGGGAACTCTTGCTCTCCAGACTGATAGCTGGGATACCAGCATGGGACTGATCCAGACCCCAGGAACATGGATTTCTTTGAAGAAACCTCAGAAAACTACAGGACATCCTGTATTAGTTCAGTAGTTATCCCTAGCATAGATGTGACCTTTGGGAGTCCATTCCACATAGAGGAATACTCCCTGAGCCAAGACACACCACACGGGGGTGGGCTTAGGCCCTATCCCAAAGGATATGCTAGACTCTGATGACACCCTATGGAAGGCCTCACCATCCAGGGGGAGCAGAAAGGATATGTGATAGGTAGGGTTTTAGTTGGGGGGGGTGGTAGGGGAAGATGTGAGGAAGAAGGGAACTGGGATTGTCATGTAAAACAATCTTGTTTCTAATTCAAATAAAAAAATCTGGAAAGAGTCATGTATATTGCAAGAGCCATTGTTTTTGTTCTCAGAGGAATAGTACCAGTTTGTATGTTTATATATGCTTGCTTCGTTCATTTACATGAACAAATGTAATGCCTTGCCATTGTTTGTTACAACTCCCTGTTAAACTGTAGGCCTTTGGGCAGTCCCCTGTTTCTTTACTAATTAAGTTAATTTATGCTCTTTCTTTGTGCTTATTCAATCTAGCCTACACATTGTTTTCTGAATTAATCTTTTCAATTTTAGGTTCTCAAAATCTTTGTTTTTATGATTTCCAATCTCCATGGTTTTATCCGTGAATCCAAGTTTTCTTTTCTTCAATTCATATTTGTTTCTCAACTATTTTATTGTCTTAAATTGCACACCTATTGCAATAACTGACTTCATTTTTTTCTAAAAAAAAAATTCAAACTTTCATTTAAACTCACATTTCATATACTATTTCCACTCATTATTTCATCTAGTAACTACTACATTATGGTCAGAGGAAAACATCTCTTCTCTCCTTACAGATGAGGAGACCCAGTCTGACAGTGGTTAAAGTTTAGTTTTGTAATTAGACTAGAACATTTATCACTTCACAGAACCAAGGATTGAACCCAAGCCTTTTGGTGTGAAGCATCTTTTTTTTTTTATCACTTCAAACTATCTCCATGCTATGCAAAGTCAACTCACATCTTTGGGGAAACCAGTCACTTTGACATTCATTTTCAGTGCTTCTTACAAAGCAGTGCAGAGACTGTGGGCATCATGGCAACTGTGCCATCTGTTATGTCTGTGATTGAAACTATAGATGTCTCTCTAGAGAGAAGTCAGAGAGAGGGCGGGGGCTTGTTTGGTTCTCCTCCTGATGGAGAATCCATTCCATAGAACTCAAAATGTAAGAACACAGATTATGCAATTGGGAACACACACTACACAAAATGAGAATATTAAACAAGCAGGGAAGGGCAAAGGAAAGGCTTTCAAGAACACAACATACTCACAGAGGAGCAACAATAATATTTGTCAGAATTCTAGATCTGTATGCCTTCCACTACCAGTTTCCTTGAATTAATGTCTTCTCTAGTCATGAGACTTACTTAACTGTTTGACTTCTAAACAATATTGTAGTAATTTGTTTAAATTTTAAAAGATTCCAAGATTGAATATTTAAAGGTTTTGAAATTTGGGGAAAACAAATTTTTTTCCCTTGAGAGAAAATTTCCCTAAAGCCAATAGAATTTTTAAAATGGTATTTGGTTTTCCCATGTCTATATGAGAAACCTGCAATAGTAATTCAAATAGTGTGTATGGATGTGTGGTTCGATATTTTATATATTGCAGACACATAGTAATATACTTAGAAATATTTTATCTTTCAAAATAGAGTTTCAAAGAAATTGAGAATATCTTTCCAAAGTTTCTAGTTGTCAATGGGTATTAGATGGAAAAAACAAAACAATACAAAATAGTTCTTCTAAAGAGTCAGTGTTCTAGGAATGAATGAGGTTAAGGATTAGGAGATAATGTCTTATCTTCACCCAGCAAATGACTTGACTGTCACCCTCAGATTTTGCCAGTTTAGATTTCCTACTCAGTTCTTTGACTCCCACATTCTTAGATGCGTTGAAAACAATGTTGTATGTTCTTCCTGAGAGCTGAGAACAAATGACGCCTCATTCTATACAAGGTACCTGGGAGAACAAGGCCATTTACCCCATGTAAGTAGTGAGATACTTGCAGAACGTGAGTGTGGTTGCTTACAGGAGTATGAATGAAGGTTCACTTACTGATTGGTAGACTCAAAAGAAACATTTATTACCACTTGCCCCAAAAGAGATCATGTCGCATCATCTCCAGGGATCCCAGTACAATTTGCAGTCAGCTCCACCGAAGAGTCTCCTCTCTCCAGCAATTTTCTGTTGTTTCTAAGACTTTGTAGATTTTGTAATTTTCAAAGCTTATTCAGCCTTGTAGGTTTTTGTTAACTTATTAATCTTCTGCTTCCTCATTCTTGCAGAATGGGATATTTTAATTTAAACAAAGCAAACATTAATAAAATAGGAGATGAACTGAATTGCTTTATGGTATGTTTTTTAATTTAATAAAATATATTTAAAATGAACACATGTGCATATTTTTATTTTTTGTTCTGTGTTTTTAATTTAAATTAGAAGCAAGCTTGTTTTACATGTCAATCCAGTTCCCTCTCCCTTCACTCCTCCCCTGCCCCCCATTAAACCCCTATCCTATACCCTTTCTGCTTCCCAAGGACAGTGAGGCCTTCCATGGGGGAATCTTAAACGTCTGTCATATCATTTGGAGCAGGGCCTAGACCCTCCCTCATGTGTCTAGGCTGAGAGAGTATCCCTCTATGTGGAATGGGCTCCCAAAATCCATTCATATATTAGGGATAAATACTGATCTACTACCAGAGGTCCCATAGATTGCCGAGGCCTCCTTACTGACACCTAAGCTCAGGGGGTCAGGATTAGTCCTATTCTGGTTTCCCAGCTATCAGTCTGGGGTTCATGAGCTCCCCCTTATTCAGGTCAGCTGTTTCTGTGGGTTTCACCAGTCTGGTCTTGACCCCTTTGCTCTTCACTCCTCACTCTCTGCAACTAGATTCCAGGAGTTCATTTCAGTGCTTAGCTGTGGGTGTCTGCTTCTACTTCCTTCAGCTACTGGATGAAGGCTCTAGGGTGGCAAATAAGGTAATCATCAGTATTTTATTCTTATATGGACTAACAACCAGACTGATAAGTAACCTCTAACATGTAGCCTATACACATATACATATGTATACCTGTTATATTTTTATATGAGATTTAGGGAACATTTTATTTTCAACCCTTCAATGATAACTATTTTCCTACTTTTGACAACAAAAATACACTTTTATATAGGGGGGAGCTTGTTTTTAATTTAAAGCAATTATATAAGAGGGAGATTCAAACCAGCAGCAGCACACTCAGCCAGGAGATGGTAGCAGAAGAGAACATTTGTCTCAGTCCATACTAAACTGAATTCAGGTAATAAGGCCCTTGGAAATAAGTTCCACATGCCTTAGCTGGGATTCAAAGAAAGGCATAGCTTTCCTTAAACCTCTGCTCAGAAGTCAGATTACCCAAGCTTCTTTGGTCGTGTTCTTACCTGTGAGTACTGGTATCTCTGTGCTTCAGTTACACTGCCTCTTGTAGGGAGACACTATAACTATGCCTCCTAAGGGCTGGCTACAGGTATGCCCGACCACACCCATTAGGTTGTGGCCAAGGTGATGTCAGGCTGACACGTAAGAGGTTTTAAATGATAGACAAGTCACATGGTCACTCTCTTTCTTTGCTGCTTTGGCACGTTCTTTCTTCCAGTTGGTTGGCATTTACCTATTAAAAGATATCATGACTGTACAGGTTACATATTAGTTATTTACTGCATTACCCTCTGGATTTAAGAAGACAGGCTCTGAAGGCAGCTTTCTCTTGGGTGTGACTGTCGAGCAGAATCTATTAACACAAGCACTGGAGCATCTGTCAAGCTCTTACGACCCTTCCTCCAAAGAATAATGTTCTTCTTTTTCAGCTCACAGTGGACTGCTTGCTAACATGTGACCATTCCTTTTTGTGAAGTCACCCAAGAACCAACAGTAAGCCCTTTCACTTGTGTTGCCTCACAGCTATTAACACTGCTAAATTTTCTTATGTAAGTCCTTAATTTTGTTGGAAATGGTTTGAACATGTGTTTGAAAAGAGTATATTATAATATTCTACAGACATCAAAACATTCAAATTAAATTATAATTAGTTAATTCAGGTCAGTTAAGCTCAACAAATATTTTTTGATAATTTGCTATGTGTATAACTTTCAGACCTCGTGAGAGACAGGAAGCAATGATACCTGTACCAGAAATTCCTACCCCAAATATTTACTTACATTCATTATTTCAAGGATCCTGGGCTACAGAATTACTGGGTACTTTATCATCAAAGAAAAATTTCCATTCTTCTCACCTGGTGAATACTCATGTGAGTATGCCTTGAAAACCTCTTGGTTAGCTTTCCATATTAGTTGAAACGTCTGGAAGTGTTGAGGAAACATTGCCTCAGAAGAATTAGTGAGTGGTGGAACTCATAAAGAAGGTTGATGGAATCCAACATTTTTATTATTTTTAATTTTTTTCATATACTACAATTTGATCATATTCTTTTCTCTCTCTCCAAGTCCTCCCAAATGCACTTAACTATAAACACTCTTTCATGTTCTTTTTCTCTTTACAAAAAAGAAAAAAAAGAATACCAAATTAAAAATAAGCACACACAAAAACAAACATAATAACAAAAAAAGGAAAACACAAAAAACATGGAGTCCATTTTGTGTTGGTCAACTTCTCCTAAGCATGAGGCCTGCCCTGGAGTAAGGTTAATATATCTAGCACCACTCCTTTAGAAAAAAACTGATTTTCCACTCTCATAGCAAGTATCAGTTACAAATAGCTTCTTGGTTAGGGGTGGGACTTTGTGCCCACTTCTTTTTTTCTATTCTGAGATTCAGTCTGACTTAAGTTTGTTCAGGTCTCGTGTACAATATCAAAGTCTCTGTGAGTTCATATGTGCATCAGATCTGCTGTGTCTAGAAGATGCTATTTCCTTGGAGTCATCCACCACTTCTGTCTCTAACAATCTTTATACACTCTTCCCAATAGATCCTTCAGCCCTGAGCAAAGGGTTTGATATAGGTATACCATTTAGGGCTGAGTGCTTTAATATCTCTCACTCTATTTTTTATTTAAATTAGAAACAAACTTGTTTTACAAGTCAATCCCAGTTCCCTCTCACTCCCCTCCTCCCCTACACCCTACTGACCACGTATCCTATCCATTTCTGCTCCCCAGGGAAGGTGAGAACTTCCTTGGGGGATCTTCAAAGTCTGTCATATCATTTGGAGCAGTACCTAGGCCCTCCCACATGTGTTGAGGCTGAGAGAGTATCCCTCTATGTGGAGTGGGCTCCTAAAGTCATTCATATACTAGGGATAAATACTGATCCACTACCAAAGGCCCCATAGATTACCAAGGCTTCCTAACTGATGGATGACCAAGGGTACTGAGCAAGTCTTTAACTGTTATCCAGACATTTGTTTTGCATCTTTTGAGAATTCTGTTTAATTATGTACACATTTTTAATTGGGCTATTTATTTTCTTGATGTTCAGGCATTGTTTATTTGGTTTTAGTTACTTGTATATTCTAAGTTCTAACCCTCTGTCAAATACACACATACTTGATAAAGTTTTCCCCCATTTTGTAGGCTGCCATTTTGTTTGAATAATAATGTTCTTTGTTATATGGAAACATTTTAGCTTCAAGTGGTCTTATCTAGTTACTGTTGTCTTGGTGTCTTATTCAGTCAGGCCAATGAATTCAAATGTGTTCCCTTCTTTCTCTTCTAAAAGTCTGGTCTTATGCTAAAGACCTTGATCCATTTGGGCTGAGTTTTGTGCAGGTTGATAGATAGAATACAGTTGTACTCACTCCTGTGTGTGTAGCTCTGCAGTTTGACAAGCACCATTTGCTCCCCAGTCTATGTTTTTTGCCTTGTCAAAAATCAGGTCTATGTAGGTATGTGGTGTTATGCCCACGTCTTTAATTCTCTTCCACTAATAAAAATGTCTGTTTTTATGCCAATACCATGCTGTTTTTTTTGTTAATATCATTTTTTTTACTGCTTGAAATCTGGGATGGTGGTTCCTCCAGCAGTTCCTTTAATATCCAGGATTATTTTTGCTGTCCTAGGCTCTTGTTTTTCCATATACAGTTAAAGACTGTTCTTTTAAATTTCTATGAAGAATTGTGTTGGAATTTTGATGAGGATTATATTGAGTCTATAAATTGTTTTTAGTAGGAAAGCCATTCTCAAATATTAATCCCAAGCATCCACAGCATGATCTGATGTCTTTCTTCATTCTTTTAAAGTTTTTATTACACAAGTCTTTGGTGATATATTGTTTATGATTTATTAAAGCTTTCCTGAGGGTTCAGAAAGCAAATTCGACCTCAAGCTATAGAGATCAGGCAGTGGTGATACACACCTTTGATCCCAGCAGCCAGAAGCTAGGAGTTGGTGGTACACACCTTTAATCCTGGAACTCAGGTTAAGAGGTAGTTGGATCTCTGTGAGTCCAAGACCATCCACATCTACACAAGATTGATCCAGTGCTAAAGAGAAACAGCGCACACAAATATGATCTCAGCACCTGGGATCATGTCTTTAATCCCTGCACTAGAGGGATATAAGAGATAGTATCAGGTAGTCAGTACTGGGGATTCATTTTCCAGCCACATTGAGGAGAGGAAGACACTGAAGTCTCAGGATTCTCCAGCCACACTGAGGAATGGTTACAGTCTGAGCATTGCTGGAGCCAGGATCGCCTTTCATTCTGAGGTAGAGCAAGAGCTCGTGACCAGCTGCTTTGCTTTTCTGATCTTGAAGCTTGAACTCCATTAGTCTCTGTGTCCTTTATTTTTCATGCTCCATAAGGCTTTCATTTGTTTCACTGAAGTTATTCCAAGATATTATTGATGCTATTGTAAAGGGTACTATTTCCTGATTTCTTTCTCAATATGTCTGTCATTTGTATATAACAAGACTACTGATTTGGTGTGTACTAATTATGTAACTTGCTACTTTGCTCAAATTGTTTTCTTTGAGAACTCAGAGAAAATGAGCCAAAAGGAGGATACCCTGTGAAGCAAGTAGATGTATTCCCAGATCTCCGTAGTTCTGGGCTGTGCAGAACACCAGGCTAGCAGAAGTCTATCTTTCAAACCCTGAATGATTGTTTCCACTCAGTTCACAGGGTGGTGTGTAATGTGGTTTGCCTGACTGTGGGAAAAGAAGTCAAGCTGATACGTCCCTTCTTTCTCCACGAATCCTCATATCTGTATTATACAGTGCTTCCAATGTTCTCACATTATACAGAGGGAGATAATGAGCTTCTTGGCACTTAAGTATGTTGATGTTTCTTCAGTAGCAACTTCAGTAAAAAGGAACATGATGTGACTGTGATAACAAATGCAATCTTTGAAGGCACCAGATCAAGAAAGAAGGAACAATTGACAAGCACAGAAGCAGATGTTGCCGGGACAGCTGTGCTGTTCAGCTTCACAGAGAAGCCCTCGCTCAGAATTGTGTTCACAGTGATGCTGATGAATGCTTAGTACTTATTAGATTTATAATTTTGCAACTTATCATATAACTGCCAATGTGTGTGGAACTACTTTATTATATCCAAAGGCTATAGGATGCCACTTCTTACAAATGCACCATAATTTACCACTGAATTCTCTACTGATGTCCATTTTAATCTATTTTTCTATTCCAATAATACTGTAATGAGTATTATTTTATATAAATCTTTGTGTATTCTTGATTTATTTACTTCAGATAAGTATCCCGAAAGGGAATCAATGGATAAAAACCCATCTGAAATTGATACATATTTCTTTTCTCCAGCTTGTGTTCAACAGCCTGTACTAAGCTTCTTAAGAACATGTTAGGCTGACTTTTAACTTGTCTTTGTGAATGTTATGGTGAAGCTTGTCTTCTCATTCAGAGAAGTCCTATGTTAGTGTGTGTGCCTGTGCTTGTGTGAATGGCATCCAGGGGGTGAACATTATCTGCAGTTGCAACCCCAATCAAGCTGGGCACTCAGGATGGTGCCACTCTCCATATTTCCTTGCAAGGACTAATATCTGGGACAAGTAAAATAGGAGAAAGAGGACAACAGTGTATGACCTGGTTATAAAACTGGTCCCCCAGGATCTTTAAGCAGTGTCTCTTTCTGTGTGTGTGCTGAGTTCAGAGTGAAGTGAGACCCTGAGTGTTTGGAGCAAGCACAGCATCCTAGGCACCAGCCCCTTTATTCTTCCAACTTGCTTTAGGTAGAGATAAGTGTGTCTATTGTAATAAGCTACTGGTTTTAAATTGATTTTTTTTCAAACATACCATATGGCAAATCCCATGTGTGACAGGAACTCTCAAAGTTTTCACCAGGAAGAAGAATGCTGAGTGTGACAACAGGAAGACATGCACGAGTAGATTCTAGAGGAAATTACTTGGAAATGTGGCTTGTGGGTGGAACTCTAAGAAACTCAGCAGTCCCTATGAATACATGGATTTCACATCTTCTTGCCAAATCCCCCATTAGGGAATATTTCTGGTTTCTGCTTTTTGCTTTTCCAAAGCTTCCACAAAAGGCATGAGAAACATGAGAAATAAGTTCTTATAGGCCAATTACTACACGTCATGGATAGGCAGTATAGTGTTTTAAAGGGAAAAGTGAAGGAGATGGATTAAGTGAGAAGGGAAATGGGAGGGAAAGGAGCAGGAAGCAATAAGGGAGGGACAACTAACACTAAAGGCCATTTTAAAAGTGATATGAAATTGTTGTGGTAGGATCATTATATTTATTGTTTGATAAACTACTGAGAGGAAACTCAAAAGACAGATTTATTAGCCTCATATAATGGAGATGTCTTTTGTCCATATTCATGCAACCAGAAGACAACAGAGGTAGGCCTAGAGCTCCAGCATACCTTACTACAAAAGTGGACTCTTAAATTACCACCATCAGACACAGCCTTACTTTGAACTTTATCTAGAACTACATTCACTGCAATGTGTGCACACATTCACATGCATGCTTATTTAACACTCTATGATTTCTTACACACTACTTTTTTTATATATATCCGGGCCCAGTTTCTGTCCTCTCTTCTCCCACTCCTTCTGTCCCCAACACCCCAATCTTCTCCTCCTTTTCCATTTCAGATCAAAAAATTGCAGGCCTCCCATAGATATCAACAAAACATGGCATATCATGTTGTAGTAGGACTAAGCACCTCCCCATATATTAACACTGGGCAAGGAGACCCAGTATGGGTAGTATGGTCCCCAAAGACTTAGATGTAGCCCCTGATCCTGCTGTTAGGAGTTCTAAAAGAGGCATAAGCTACACAGCTGTAACATATATGCAGTGTGCCTAGGTCAGTCCCATGCAGGCTCTCTGGTTGTCAGTCTCTGTGAGTCCCTTTGAGCCCAGATTACAGAAAAAGGGGGTGCTGAAAAAGACTACTGGAAATGGGGGAGGGGAGTTCAGGGTCAGGTAAAAGACTGGCCCAAAGGAATCTCCCAGGAATCTACAAGGGTGATCCCAGCTAAGACTCCTAGCAATAGCAAATACATAGTCAGAACTCATCCATTACTTTCAACAAGGAAGTCACCTCAAAAGATATTCACTGAAATAATCTCTTCCCCCAAGATTTTCTTAAAACAAGGTCTCAAGTAGCTCAGACTGACCTTGAGCTTGCTATGTAGCTGAGGCTGGCTTTGAACTCCTGATCTTTTTGCCTCCACACGCAAAGTAAAGGATGTCTAAGCAAGCACCACCATGCCTACCTATCATCTCCCTTCTTTGTCTGTCAGTTTTCAAACAATCCAAATTGATTTTACACTTGAATATTCAACTGAAGGATGAATTTTACAAAGCATTTTTGTTATCTAGTGATCTCTATTCGTTATTCTTAACATCTTTAAAATAAGGACTGTTACCCAGTGACTATACTAACATGTAACTTCATCTACCAAACTGATGCCCCTATTAAATACATTATTGGGGAAATACAATATGCTTTGGGGTCCCAAAAGCATTTAACTAGATGCATATTTGGTTTCATCCAAACAAAGTCTGAAAAAAAGATGTCTGATCACATTTTTATCAGTAGGGAAGTATATATGCACCATGTACAAGATAGGACCGTCATTACCACATGATAAAAATTATTAGCAAAATTATTTTCTTGTTTCAGTTATCGAAGTTGAGTTGGTTGTTTTTATTTTAGGATTTTTTAAAACATTTAAAATGTTGAAATAGGCCAGCGTTTGCTTTTAGTGACCCATGGAATAAAACAAATTTCACTACTTTCATGCTATATTTTGCTGACCCAAATGGATTACCAAACCAATGAATAAAATTTCATGTCAATGATTTCAATTTTCTTTTATGACTGAATTCACAAATGTTGACATTAAGAGTAAGGGTTCATGTTTGCAGAACATTTCTGGTATATGCTATGCCTGTCATATACCATTTACAGAATTCCTTTCACCTTTGCCCAAGCCCCTAAGAATTATGGGAATTATTTCTACATGTTTTATGATTGATGCTTATGAGACATGGAGAATAGAGTCACTTGCCCATGATTAACAATTCTGAATGGATACAAGGTTTGAGGCCAGTTCATATAACTACAAATTGTCTGTTTAGTCATACAACATTTCACATTGAATGCAACTGTGTGGGGACTCTGATTTTCCAAGTGAACCAGTTTATAGTGCACACTTTCTTGTAGTTTTATATTTCCAGAAAGCATGCAATGTTCACATAACACATTTTCTATTTCCTTCTTACTAATAGGAATAGTGGTTTTATTTTTTTTCTTCTCAGCAGATGTATCCTGCCCGTGTGTGTGTGTGTGTGTGTGTGTGTGTGTGTGTGTGTGTGTGTGTTTACTATTATCCATAAGTGATCAGATAATTTATTATCTCAAGACAGCCTTGGAAATCATAAGTCTGATTCCAAATACCCCTTGCTCTAGTTTTTTTCTACTGCTGTAATAAACACCATGATCAAAAGCATCTTGGGAAGAAAAGGGTTTATGTCAGCTTAAAGTTTACAGTACATCATGAAGGAAGTTGGGAAAAGAACTCAAGGCAGGAAACTGGGAGACAGTAACTGAAACAGAGACGATGGGGGAGTTACATTTACCGGCTTGCTGTCCATGGCTTGTTCAGATTGTTTTCTTATGTACCAAGAACCACCTACCCAGTGGTAGCACTGCCCACAGTGTGCTGGGTCTTGCCACATCTTACATAAACAAGAAAATGCCTCATGGACACCCCTTCAGGCAAATCTGATAGACACATCTTGATTGAGTTTCTCTCTTCCCAGGTTATTCTAGTGCCTGCAAATTGTGAGAAGCATGGATATTACTCTGTATTTGACTACTGCTCCATTCCCTGTGTTCTCTGGTTATCACTCAACATCACTCAGTCCCCTGGCTTTGGTAGGTAGTGAACTCATCATGAGTCACATTTGCATTTCCTTATGTTTTACTCAAGACAAGTATGCACACTCCATCTTCATCCCTTTTTGTTTTCCTCTTAGTTTATGGAATCTACTCATTTTTTTTTCCTTTGTGGTCTGACATGTTCCTACTGAAGTTAGTTACATTTGGAAAAGATCACAAATCCCTGTATGGACTTATATGACAAATGTGGGTGTGTGCTCCAATTGAGCTTCTCTGGAGTTTATGCCCATACAATGATTTTAGTTCCCCAATCTCCCATTATTATGGTTACATTCACCTAGCCACTGACTCATTGCCAGTCACAGGAATTATTTAATGTGTCTTATTTAAACGGGTAGTGAGGAACTTAAATGCTTCTGTCCCAGAAGTACTGGAGCTTGTGTAGAGAATATTAATGTTTTGGTTCCCTTTCACTTCCTCCCACTTTCACTGTAGATAGGGAAAACAAAAGAAGATTGGCTGAGTATAGTTTGTAAGATTTTGTTTATGTATGAAAACAGAATGTAGGATATGAAGAGATTTACAAAATTTACAAGTTGTATACCCTTAAAGCTTTGTTTAGTTTTATTCTGTGTGTATATGCATACCATAAGTGTGGTTATGCACACAGGGACCAGAAGAGGATATCAGGAATCCTGGATATGGAGTTACTCTGTGGGTGCTTGGAACTGAACCTGGGTCCTTTGCAAGAGGGATGGACAAATATTCTTAACTACTCTCCAACTCCAACATGTCCATTTTTTAGCAGGAATAAGTATTGTTGGTTGTCAGTGTCACTAACAACAACACAGCTCAACAACAAAGGCCAATGTGTGCAGAGAATGAGGTACCAAAAGAAAAGAGTAAGTTAGGAACAGTTGATACATGCTTGTACTTATGGAAGTCTGTTCTTCATTGGGCATATTGATAGACGCTAAGCACACAACAATGAAAGAGACATCCCTACATACCATAAAAAGTAATTCTATCTCATATCCTTTCTTCTAATCTACACCTGACTCAACCTTTCTGCTCTCATGACCTCTGTATCCTTCCTCTTGTTCCCTCTCATTCTCGTAGCTCAGATATGAGATAGGTAGGGTTTTAGTTGGCGGGGGTGGTAGGGGAAGAAGAGAGGGAGAAGGGAACTGGGATTGTCATGTAATCAATCTTGTTTGTAATTCAAAAAAAAGGAAAGAAATTTCAAATATTAAAAAAAAGTAATTCTATAAACAATGACTTGTAGGTAATCCCGGGAAGATATGGTGTTATATGATTTGTAAATAATGAATACTTTATTCCTATATTTGACTAGGTGTTTTTATTGACTAACAAAATGTTTCTGATATACAATCAGTTATTTAGAAAAAGTGACAATGTTAGGATAATTTCTTAATACATCTTCATTGATTGTAACTTTATTGCTTTCAAATGATAGTAATTGAAGTTGCATTGACTATTATCCCCATGACAGGAAAAGAGTCTCCTCCTCCTTATTGTTTAATTTCTTAAAGAAAAGTCTACTTAATCCAACTTACATGTTTTTCCATCTTTAGAGCAATACATAGGTTCCAGTGAATGCAACACTTTCTCAGTCCTGGGTCAGATGCCAAAGTCGAGGAATAAGTAAGGGCCATCTGAGTCTCATAGCTGCCATAGGTGGATTCCTGTGAGTTTGCAGGTGATGAACCAGTTACTAGAGAGTGAGTAAGATCAAGTCCCTCAAATGAACAACCTGGAACACATAAAATTAACAAAATGAGTAGATATTCAAAGCTATAAACACACACACACACACACACACACACACACACACACACACACACACACACACACACTTAATTGAATCAAGCAAACATCTTACGGTAGGATAAAGGCAAGCCTTCAGATATCCCTTTGATTTCACAATTTATTCTGGAAGCTTCTGCTATTGTTACTCACTTACCCATCCATTGTTTCAATCACCTATTTATTCATCCAGTTGCTGCATATTTAAGAAGCACTCACACTTCAAAGTGCTGAACAAACTTAAAACCAAATAATATGTGATTCTATCCTCAGATTGCTCCTGAATAAATGGATATTCTGTTATTTCTAACCAAATGAGAGTGAAATACTCAATAATAAAATACATAAATATCTAACATGAGGTAAAAATTCCACTTGGAAGCTTGGCAGAGAGGCAGTAAGCTTCCATAAGGGAATTAAAGAACACTAACAGATCTCAATAACTTAAAGACCACTCCAAGTTGAACAGAGACTAGGGACAAAGGTCACAGAAGTACTGATTTGCTCAACAGTGGAAGAAGTGATAGACAGCCCACATAATGGCTGTGTAGAGCATTTGGCAACCACAGGTGTGCAGAAGGGTACAATTTAGGCGGAAACTTACAAAGGACCTCATACTCCAGACTAAAGAATGCTGAGCATTTTTTGTCCAAGCCATGGAAATTTGGTGGCAAAAGTTGTACCCAGTAAGATAATCTCTGTTTCATAAAGCTATTCACAGAAGTGTCATGGGCCCCCAAAGTGGCCTGACTCTTCTGACCTTCACTTTTTGCTTTCACCTTTCTGGGAATCTGATAAGAAATTAGGCATTTTTAAATATTTAAAAACCATTACCTCAGAAGAAAACAGATGTTCAGATTTTGAGCACATTAGTAATGAAACTGTCATGAGATTGCCAGTTTTTTCCTCTTCATTTCTTTGTTCTTTAGACATCCAGGTACCCATGACTTTCTGCACTTCAGTTTACTTAATGTAGAATGTAGCAAGTTCATGAAATGGAGAAGTACAAACACCTTTGTGTTTATTCCTAAATAAATCAGAAGTTGTGATTTTCCTCTGTGGAAAGCCTTTAAACCATTTTAGCACTCTCAAAACTTCTACTGATGCTCAGCAAAGCTGTGTCTTAGCAATACGTATGGGATAATGTCTGCTCCATTCTCATCTCTGTTAACCACACAATCATCATTCCTACTGCCTTTGTCAAGAGAGGAGAGAAATGCTAAGGAATGTAAATTTCAGTGTATAGGAAGATATCTTGAAAACAAAGCCCATTTGTACTATGAAAGAAGGTAAGAAAATATTTTGTCTGTAGATTTCATTTTCTCCCCTTTTGGAAAAAAAAAGTCGAAAGATAAGCATGCAGCTGCGAGTTGGTACGTGGCAGGCAGAAGACGGAGTTGGAACCATAAACTCAGAGAGTGGCATTTCTCCATCTGCACTGACAGCAACACATTTCATAGAATCACACCACCCCTTCCCAAGGACGCAAGCAGCCCGCATGTGGGCAGTGAGTCTGCGCACTGGCAAACAGCATGTGGCAAAGAAGCCCTTTGAAATGAGCCTTCAATTCTCACTTTAGAAGGTCTGGCCTACATTGCCACCTCAGACAATCCCACGCAACCTTTCCATTAGCATAAGAAGAAACTCGAAGGGAGTTAAGATGAGAAGAAACTTTGTGGGGACAACCCCACCTTTTTCTCATGGAGAAAATGAAATAAGAGAGATATCACTCATCAAAGGTTAGCATTAATAGTAATATTATTAGTGCTGAATTTCCAGATCCCTTGTATGTAAGTAGGAGCCGTAGTTCATGGAGACTCTTTATGCCTACTCTCATCTCCAGATCTCATGGAAAGTCATTGAAGTGAAACATTTTTTTTCTATTTTGCTGATGAGGGAAACAAGGCTCAAAAAGGACATAGAGATCCCACAGAGGTTAAGAAGTGGGTCAGAAGTTATGATTTTCCACATATTAGGTGATAGGTTAGCCTATATTAGATTGTTCCTCAAAATATTCCTACCAGGGCTCAGTGGGTAGAGGTTATTGCTCTTGCTGCCAACCCTATTGACCTCAGTTTGATTTGCAGGTTCCACATGTTTGAAAGGAGAACTGACTTCCAAAAGTGGTCCTGTGATGTCCATAAATATGTCCAAAAATGCACACACAAACCCAGAGAGAGACAAAGAGACAGAGACAGAGAGATGCAGAGTATCATATACATACACACACACATACTTAAATAAAAATAAATAAATAAATGGTAAACAAGTGCAATTTAAAAATTAAAAATATAAAATCAAAACTCTGTCAAGTGGGTTCCTTGTGTGAAATTTCTTACCTCAAACATCCTTTGGATAACAAAGGAGAATCCCAAATAATTTCTCTCAGCTCCTAGGGGATCAGCAGTATGGTGTTCCCAGTGAGCCCCCAAATCACAGGCATGGACATGATATAGCTGTAAATATTGCCCAATCACAGAAGAATTGTTATGTAATCAGAGAAACCAAATGAGCACACAGTAAGTATGCAGACTTTGATCCAAAGGAAGCCACAACTAAATGCAACTGGGTGGTTATGACAGTGTTTGAAACCAGAGTTCAGAAAGGTGAGCAGTGAGTGACACACAAAGTTCTGAAACTGCTTTCCATTATTCTACCAGGATGATGAAAGGCTAGACTTCAGAAGCTACTAAACACTGATGAACAAACCAAGCACTTTTACATTCACAACTTGGAAATTTCTGTACTTTTCTTTTAGCTTTTACTACATGGAACTTTTGATAAAACATCAGAATCCCTCCAAACTTCCTCTTCTGGGTTGGGAAATGTCTTGGGTCTCTGATCAATGGCAAAACAGTCTATGATATCTTAAAGCTATTACTGTAGGGTATGGTACAGGAATATTCTTACAAAGTTTCAATAAGTATGTCAGATTTACATGGGTCTTATGGGCCAGAAAATCTTCCTGTAGTTTCCATTTCATGCATGTGTTTAATAAGCAAAAACCCAGCCTGACCCTTGATGCCTCGTGTTGGAATTCTGCTTGGCCACACTTTTCTTAGTCTGACTTTGGGAGTGTTAGAGGACATTGACAAAAGGTGTGAAAAGCTCTGAGTTGACAGTTACTCTGAAGACATCAATATCTGTAAATGGGTATTTTAGAGCTTAGGAAGAACCTGAGTAAGGTTGGTAAAGGAAGATACTACAGTGTTTTGAGTCTAAACTGAGGTCTGCACATTTTAATCATAATTATCTGGAAACCAGAGGCAATCTGGCTGTACAAAAATGTCAAAAATAACTTGGAAGTATGAGCATCCTCTGGAATGAAAATGTTTTTTTTTCTTACAAATTATTGCTAAAGTTCCTACTGATCATTACATTACAAACCAAATATCTACTTGATACTAATTAGATTATCCAGGGATAGAGGAAATTTCTTAAAATCTACATGGCTATAATGATAGTTGAGTCTCATAAAGGAACATTCCACTGAACAATAGTGAAGCAAATAAAAAAAAATGAAAGAGAAGGGGAGAGAGGAAGGGGAGAGGAGGACATGAGGGAGCAGGAAGATTGAGTAAGGGGAAGAATAGAGGAGAGCAACAAAAGAGATACCATAATAGAGAGAGCCATTATAAGTTTAAAGAGAAATCTGGCACTAAAAAAATGTCCAGAGATCTACAAGAATGAACACAACTAACAATCTAAGCAATTGTGGAGAGGCTACCTTAAATGCCCTTCCCCAATAATGATATTGATGAGTTTTAAACCCAACTCAACATGAGGAAACACATATCTGGTATTGCAAATCTGGCCAAGAGACCACAGTTGAGAAGCCCTAGGAATGAATCTACTGCTATTATTCTGTCAAATGAGCAAAATCAAACTCCATTCTAAATTTGGGTCTCAGTGCTCATAGATTAGGGAAGCTGCTAGGCCTCATCAGAGAAAATTCTTTGTACAGTGCACAGAAATAGACTACTGATTAAAGTACAAAGAATACATGTCTGTGGAGTGCTTAGCAATAAAGAGCAGCTATGACACATTCCACTCCAATGATCAGGGACCATCAAAGAACGGTGGGGGTATTTAAAAGCCAGAGATTAGGGAGGACTAGAGCAAACCGGTGTCTTCTGGACATGACAGGATCACTGCATTTATGAACCCACAGCACTCATGGTTGCTTGCAAAAGATGAAGTCAATCAACACTCCAACAAACAGCAAGCAAGAGATCACAGCCCTCATCCCCAACTGAAAGCTATGCATGATTGATAGCTTCTGAAGGAAAGAGGTCAGTTTATTTAAGGGTGTGACTCCTAGTAGGTCAACCATGGTCTAGTGGATAGTCTTACACTGGGAGTATATGGGCAGCACAAATTGGACATGATGCATTATTTTTTTAAAGGATAGGAAACTAGGGATAGGGACGTGGTGTTGGATCTAGGAGTAGTTAGAAGGTAAGGAAGAGGGTGAATATGATCAAAATGCATTGAAGTTCTTAAAGAATTGTAAGAAAAACAATTTAAATTTATAGAAGAATGTCTTTAAGAAAAGATAAAAACTTTCTCTGCAAATATAGCCTAGTTTATCCTTCAATAATTTTCAGTGTCAAAGTTCTTGCAATAAGGAAATGCAGGGAGCAGAAGACACCCTAAATGAATGGAGTCCTTTCTGTTATAACATGAATCTGTTATAACATGATCCAGGCATGTCAAGCACCCTAGCATCAGAACAGTGGAGGAATGACAAAGCCTCTCCTCCACTGTGTGTGTGTGTGTGTGTGTGTGTGTGTGTGTGTGTGTGTGTGTGTGTGTGTGTGTGTGTATTTGTGTTAGGATCAGAGAGTTTTAGGATCAGAGAGATGGTAACACTTCCTTGGGGGACTGAGAACAAGTGTTGACAGTGTGTGTAGAAAATATCCACCATAGACTTCTTCCTCTGGATATTTACGACAGAAAGACTGCTCCCCTTCAGAGACTGATCATACCTAGATTAAGTAGATCTATCTCCAACAAGATCTGTCACAGCTATATACCATAAGCTCTGGCTTCTTTTTTATCTGTATGTCATAACCCCATTTCCTTGCTCAATAGTGTGTAATAACCTTGCCTCCTCTGTTCAATTCTATACACTAAAACATGCTGTGCTTCCAGGGGGGCTACAGTGTCTCTTGCCAGGAACCCAAATCACCAAATCCCAGCTTTCTTTCTGTTTTTACTTCATTTTCTGGTCATCTCAGTGATGTCTGTCCCTGGATTCCTTCTAGAATCTGTGAGGAAGGTAGACCTTGTATTCCAGTACTCATCCCCTCACTCAACAGATATTTGTTAAGTGAAAATCTTAATGTGTGTATCTTTGTCCATAGACCAGTGAATGAACACTAGATGCTATAATATAGTATTGGGTAAAAGAGGCAGTCTTTTCCTCTAGTGTTCAGTCAGGGAGAAATAGGCATTGGACAAACAGTAGGAAAAACCTGGAATAGATGATATCTCTATAACAGATAATCAAGTAGCCTAGCATAGACAGGAAAGGTGGCATGTATGAAGTGTGTGGAAAAATAGAAATTGAGTTCTGCAAGGAAAGCCAACCATATACTTGAAAAGGGAAGGGATTTCAAGCAAAAGAAAACAAATCTGCAGTTTGAAAATGAAGCATGTCACAGACTGCAGCCTAAAATTATATAGATACTCAATTGTTCTCTTCCCAAAAAGAAGTCCATTGTGACAAATGTAAAACTAATGGGCCTAGAGGTGTGACTGCAAAAGGAGAATGAACAAGAACATTCAGGCTCATGAAGCTACTGAAGGCAGTGGAGGTTTTATGTAATGCAATATGGAGTTAGAGCATTCTAAGCAGGGGAAAGCTAGGCACTAGGGAGAGGTAAGGGTAAGTGGGGGAACTAGATAGGAAGTTATAGTCTTAATCCTGGAAGAGTGTAAAAACAACATGTTTACCTAACCACAGAGTCAAAGAGGAGAAATATCAGAGAGATCTCTGAATAGATGAGCTGATCCTTGGACATGCGTTCCTTTGCTGTGCGTGAAACACAGATGGTTTCACATATCCACCTGGCCACATTTCTCTGTTTTGAAGGCAAATATTAACATTCCTAGCTCTCTCATGAATTGTATTTATCCAAAGAGCAATAACACAGTCTTTTCAACTGATATTCACAGGCAAGGTCTATGTGCCAATGACCTTGCTGTGCCTCTCCACTAAGTATACATTGATGCTAACTTGTAAGTACACATCTCCATTCTTAAATGCCAAAAAGTGATTGCTGGTAGAAGCACTCACATAAGACTAGAAAGATAAAATCATTATTTGCTTTGAAATAGCCCAGTAACAAACACATTCTATTAGCTACCATGCTTATTCAGGGAGCAGCATAGATTCAACCACTGTACATAATAATATGTGACATAAATATTAACTAATAAAATTTGAACGTGCAAATAATTTTAAGAAGCAGCACTGAGTGACTCTAAAATTATTTCTCTCAGCTTTTGTTTCTTGTGATCACAGGAAATGGTGGCTTCTGAATGCAGAAGCACAGTCAAGTTCATCAGAAACACTAGGCACAATCATTCTGAACCGGCACATCCTGTTGTCATCTCCCCTGGAGATGGCATGAGAAACTGATACTAGCATTAGATCTAAGTTTGAGACAGAAGCATGAAATCATATGGACATTCAGGAGTTATCTCCCCATTGAGTTTCATTTTATATAAATTGCAGGAAACCTGACATGCATTTTAGATTTTACTGTGGTTGAGTCAGAGTTAGCAAAACTCTCTCTCTCTCTCTCTCTCTCTCTCTCTCTCTCTCTCTCTCTCTCTCTCTCTCCATATATGTGTGTGTGTGTGTGTGCGTGCATATGCATATGAGACAGACAGGCATTCCTTCCAATGATGATATCGATTGCTGCCTATAGATGTCTTATCCTGTTGGTGCATTTTCTTACACAGCTGTTTATATATAATTAAAATACTCTCATTTTCAAAGGAAATACAGCATATGCTTTCAAACACAGAGAAGATATGAGTAAAAGAAAGGAAATCATTTCCTCAGCCGTGTGTGTGTGTGTGTGTGTGTGTGTGTGTGTGTGTGTGTGTGTGTGTGTATGCGTGTGTGATTTCAGGAATGACCACTTTGTTTTGAATTACCAGTTGGCTATCCCTCCCTGGGTCATCTAATTATCCTTCTCTCACCAATCATTAGTTGTCTGTAGTTCTTGGTCTGAAAGTGTGATTGTTATAATTGCTAAGCTCTCATTTAGATAGCCATATTGTTGAGTCATCATGAAAGTAGTATGTAGACACAGATAGCTCCACTTAGATAGCTGCTGGTTGTCACTAATTTGTGAGTGCTGTTACTTAATCTTTAGGGATATAGTGCCAAACTTGTCACTGTTGTGGTTCATAGGGATCAAGGATGGATAGGACCCTCCTTTGGCAACTTGCATAATACTTCTTGGTATGGGAAGTTAGACCACAGGAAGGATTTCATGTTAGATATTAGGCTTCAGTGTTCTGTGGTGATATATTTTTTATGACTTATTAAAGCCACTGGAGGTCAAAATAGCAAAGCATCCATACTAATTAGCTCTAGAAGCAATTTGGTGGTGATATACCTTTAATCCCAGGGCTCAGGATTAAGAGGTAGACAGATCTCTGTTAGTTCAAGTCCACATTGACTACATGAAATTGATCCAGTCCTAAAGGAAACAGCTCACACACAAAGGTGATCTCAGCACTAGGGACGTGAAGACAGGAGTGATATAGCTGGGCGGAGAAATACATATAAGGAGGAGGAGACAGGATGTGAGAGCCTTTTTTGCCCCTGAGGATTTGTGGAGACAGGATTGCCATTTCATCTTGGTAGAGGTTAAGATCTTGGCTGCTTTGCTACTCTGATCTTCAGCTTGAAGCTTGAACCCCAATATCAGTCTCTGTGTCTATTATTTTTCATGTTAGAATGTCCTGTGCCTGAAGTGTTTTGTTTCTTCAGTAACAGGAACTTACTTTCAACTTCTGAGGCAACCAAGGGCAATAGCAATAGCAGATATTGTTTTGGCATTCATTTGGCAAACCATAACTACAACTCAAAGGGAAGGTTCTCATGCCTGGTGATAAAAGGTACTGGTGATAAAAGGATCTTGTGGCTTCATCTCATCCAGTTAGAAAGGCAAAGATGAAAACAACTGACAACAAATGTTGGAGAAGGATGTGAAGAAAGGGGAACCGTTGGTTACCAGTTTGGGATTACAAACTGGTACAGTTACTTTGGAAGCCAGTATGGCAAATTCTTAAAAGTTTAAAAATAAATTTACCATTAGACCCAGCTATAAAGTCTTTGTGATATTCCCAAAGGACTAGACCTCCTACTCCACAGATACTGCTTGGTCAGCAATGTTCATTGTCACTCTATTCACAATATCTTACAAGATTGAATGAAGTTAAATGTCCTTCAACGAATGAGTGGGTAAGGAAAATGTGGTACATTTACACTATGAAATACTATTCAGCTATATATAAAAGTGAAGTCATGGAATTTTCAGATAAATAGATGGAACTCAAAAAAGACTCTCCCGAGAGAGGTAGGAAGATCTAGAAAAACAAATGTTGAGTGTTCTGTCTCATCAGAGGCTCCTCGTTCCAAATCTGCAGATGTGAGTAAATAACCCAAAATAATCACAGAAATCATGAAAGTAAAAATAGACTACAGTGAGCTCTGGAGAAGAAAATAGCAGGATAAAGGTGATATGAGGGAGAAATGGGAAAAGTGTGGAAGTAATTGGAGGCCAATCAAGAAGAAAAGGAAGGAATGAGATAAATATAATGCTAAGGATAGTTGATAAAACCTCAAAGTATAATGTTATTTTATAATGACATAAAAAATTATATATAATACAAATAAGTACATGTCAGATAAACGCATGACATATCAAGAAGAAATTGAAACGATTTGTTCAAATTTATTGTTGTTAAAGATCTGGCAGGTATTGCAATGTAGTCATTTCCTGTCTTGGACTTTTGTATGCCTTGTTGAATAAAACACAATGGTCTCTAAATTTCTTCTTGAGGACCAACCCTAGCTCTCCCTACTGAGTGATTGAGAACCACTGCATGTGAGATCAATTCCTACAAAATTTCATCACTACCTTTTTTTCCAGGTCTTGATCCTAGTTGCAGATTTGAACCTCAGCTCATGTCTGGTTTGTTTTCTACTTTGGAAAGCTCTCTGCAGGAGCCTGATGCTAAATCAGCAGAAGGCAGGCTGCAGAAAGTGCAGCTTTCCAGTGGAAATGCTTCCTGCAAATTATCTGGGTTTCTGAGACTAAGAGCATAATTTAAAAAGTGATGACTATCAATTTCAAGATTATTATCTATCTCACTGTTTAGTGCCTCTTGTGCCTGAAACATTCTGAGGTAAATGCTGCCATCATTCCCATTTTACAGATAGGAAATCATGTCTGAGAATATTGACAACTGATTCAGAGGGCAATAGCTAGTAAATATGGAAAGGAGGACTCAAATATAATACATCTATCTTCTAGACTGATTAGTAATGGTGACATTATGAATTACTGTCTCTCTGATATCTTTTCCTCTCTACTTCATTTTCCCCAACACAGCACCTGAAAATGATTGGACAACCACTAAATATTTGATTAATTAATAAATTACCCCACAAGACAAAAGCTGCAAGTGCAGAATTAGAGCAATTATCAAAGCATATCAAAACATAGTGGTACAAAATGTGTAATTTATCTCACAATTTTTATGCATCAGAAATGCAATGTTAATACTTAAGTAGATGATCTAGTTTGTGATTTATCACTTGGGTGCACTTAATTTGTTAGTTTGGGCTGTAGTGAGTTCAAATCTCAAATAAGACTTATTAATTTCTAAGCCAACTCACAAGATTTTGACTGGATTAAGTTCTACTATGAGACTGCTCTTGGTATCACATCAATGGCTTTGTTTCACAAGGCAGTTCCCAATATAGTAGCTATCTTCCCTGAGGGTAAGTAAACTAGAGAATGTTCTAGTCTAGAGGTGTGATTGAGAGGGGGAGAGGGACAGGGAGAGGGAGAGACAGACAGAGAGAGAGAGAGAGAGAGAGAGAGAGAGAGACAGAGAGACAGAGAGAGACAGAGAGACAGAGAGACAGAGAGACAGAGACAGAACTGCACATTCTTTCAAAACATAATCTAAATAGTAATGGGTTGGCATTGGCAATGAGACTAATAAGAGTGACTTGTATTTATGATTTTAATTTTTCAGACTCCACATACAACTGAGACTATATACTATTTGATTTTCTGTCTGTCTTATTACATGGTATTGTGTCTTCTTGGTTCATATTTATTATCCCAATGGGAATATATCCCTTTTCTGAAGTCATATTTTTTCACTGTGTAGATACAGCAGAGTTTAGCTTTCTTTCTGGTTGTTCTGGGAATTGAACCCAGGACCAAGGAAAATGCTAGACAGCTGCTCTCACCCTGAGTCATCTTTCCACTGATGAACAAGTAGGTTGTCTCCCTAACTTTGCTATTGCAAATAGTCCTGTAGTTATTTCAGTTATGTCAGATAACATTGTGAGATACTGCTTGCACTTCTTTTGCTTGTATAGGAAAATAAAAAAAAGAAGATTGTCTGTGTAATAGATAAAGTATACAGACAAGGAAACAAATGCATGGAATGATTTTAATGTCAAATTCTTATGGAGTGGTAGAGGCTCGTGTGGGGGAGCAACAAGAGTTTGCATCTGTAAGAACTGTACAGTGTCTTGAGCACAGGAGATGTGTACTAAAAACCTGTTGAGTAGATGAAGAAATGTTATCCAATTGGCACTTTACACATGTCAAAAGCTATTACATGCTTATTGCATTAATCATCCAAGTCCACTCTGAGTAGGCAGGAGTCTTGTTGCTTTCTGAGACCTCCAGCCCAAAAGCCTGTTTTCTTCAGGTTTCTAAGGTTGCATATGGGTGGTAATGAAACCACAGAGAATCTTGCCATGTCCAGATTAGCACAATGGTTTGGGGGCAGGACCAGACCTTGGGAAAACAATGCTGACAGTTAGAATAAGTGTATGCATGATCATGTACAACAGGGCATGCTTGTGTGAAAATTTAAGATTTTTCTCACAAACTAAGAAACAATGAGTTATTTGGGCACATGCACACACATCGGTAGAACAGTGTGCACACACTATACACACATATCATGCCTTACTTCTTCCTGGATGGGAACTTGAAATTTATTTGGGGACTATGCTAGGAAAAGGAATCTCTTAACTTGAAGTCAGTTACTTCTGAACTGTGTTTCACAAGGCATCAATAATGATGGAAATAGTGAAGGAAGAGCTAAGAGCTAAAGAACTTCTAGACTGAAATTTTCAAAGAATGACTCTCCCACACTCGACTGAAGCCCAAACATGCATCCATGAAAACGCAAAATACTATATGGTGATGGCAAATGCATATATATATATATATATATATATATATATATAATATATATCAGCTTTAATACCAGGCCAAAACACATTCCACATTCAGAGTACATCTAAAATTACAGGAATATATATATATATATATATATATATATATATATATATATATTATATGAGTACAAATGGGTATCATTTTCAGTTACCTGAAAGTGTTTTCTTGGCCTTATTTTTGTTTCTATAAGAAGCCATGGGGTTAGAACCCTGCTGCCTTTCATCTATTTTTAAAATCTTCTTCTATTCAATGCTAATATTATTCTTTCATGTTCCGTATTTTCTCTCACCTTTTCCAGAATGAAGCATAGTAGTGTGATTCATGGAAGAAATGAAGTGCTACACAGCACTGCTGAGACCTCAAGATGCCACCCATCTCTTGGGAGCCCAGAGATTTGGAGACATCCAATTAAACATCTAAAATCTGAGATTTATTAAGCATGTTTTAGAATGCCTCCCCTTCCTTTAGATTCCTTATCACCATGGTTAGTTGTTTTAGAAACACATTTTTTTTTAAAATCTATCATTTGTTCCATCTCTACTTATGCCACCTACTAAATCTAGGGACTTTCTTTTGCATAGTTTAGAGAAAATGTGATTATGTCTTATTAAATTCAAGATGCAACACTGACTTTGTCTTTTGATTTTAAAATGAACTGAGTTTTCACATTGTCTCCTTTATCTTTCCTTCCCATTACCTTATAGGCCTAAGAGGGTCATAAGTGGGGGCATGATGTACTCAGAATTTAAGAGGTTCGCATGCAATAACTGCTCTGTTCACTAGTGCCAAGAACACAAGACTCCAGGGATTTGACTCCAAAACCAAAAGTAATTCTAGTCAGGATTATATAAGAAAGGGCTGAAAGATCGGAATAAGCAATTTACAGAGAAGGGGTTATTTGGTTTTATATATATATATATATATATATATATATATATATATATAGTATTATATATTATATACGTACATATATAACTTAACTACTATTTTTGAATATATTCTTATAAATATCCATAACTGACAAATTCTCTGGATTCTTCATTCTTGTCTTCCTCACCTTCCTTTTTAAAAAATAAAACAAAACAAAAGCAACTATAAACTTGAAAAAAATATACTGATATGCCTGAAATTAACATGGAAGTTGGAATTATTTTTAATAATGATCTGATGCAGATAGCAGTTTACTGGTTACTCATTGTGTGTAAAGTCTTATAATAATGTATAGACATCTGAAATTTCCAGTATTTACAAGGAGGTAATACCTGGCAATTAGCTGTTTTTATTACTTCATTTTTTGATATTACTTTAATTATATCTTTTCATCCTTCAAAACTCTCCCATATATCCCATCTTGCTTTCTTTCATATTCATGGCCTCATTAATAAGTACAGAATTCCAAGCTAGAAAATAATGGTAAAAAATGGGATTTAGAGGCTGAAACTTGAACACTGGCTGAGATCCTCATCTGAAGATATCTTGGACTTCCAGTGCTGTCACTTCTTCCTGGCACCTGTCCCTGGCTCCTACGATGGATGTGAACTTTTGCTATGACATTTCTCTTTTGTCTTGTAGCTTGCTTTCTTATCATTCTTCAGTGTATTCCTTTATGCCTCTCCCTGTGATAGGTTCGTAATTCCCTCCATCATGAGACTGCAAACTTTACCAGGATAGATGAAGATCTGTAATACATTAGCATAAGACAAATATATAGTTTAATAAACAGATATAAAGATAAATGACTATATCATGTAGGAAGATTGTTATCCTTTACTAGACATTACTACTTGCCGAGCTACAAAAACATCTCATTCAATTCTCACAAAATTCTACAAAGTAGACATTTGTTGTATGACACTCTGTCCACTTGCTCCAGATAGGAGGAACCAAATACAGATCAAAGTATGAACACCAACAAAGTCAAATTGGTGAGTCAATGAGTTTTATTTGAGTTACTTATAAGAATCTGGGTGAGGCATTACTTATAGGAGCAGAATTGACTCAGGCAACTGCTTCTCCAAAGCCTACCCCAGCATGAGTGACAGTTCGAGAAAACTGGGAACCTTCAATGCACTTCAAAGCCTGCAGGCAGCTCAACAGGTTAGACAATGTCCTTTCCAGGTGTCTCAGTTGGTCTGAGAGCCTCCTCCAGGCAGCTCTACTTGTCCAAGAGTGTCTTTTAACAGTCCTTACTGTTCATATATGCTCATGTCAGTTTCAGGGACCTCCTGAAGCTATGGAGTTGCTTACTTCTGAGAATAAAGTATTCCTTGTGGTTTGGAATGTTTCACCTTCTTTTAGGATACCTTACTGCTTCACCTTCCCATGATCATCGTGATCATCTTGTGTTTTCATGTGCTTCCCTCCATCATGAGATAATTTAATCTCTGAGTATGCTACTATGCAGCAGTGTTATTTTAATTTTGTGTAAAGAGGTAAAGTAAACTGGCAAGGCCTCACAGCCAGGAAGTGGCAAAGCTAGGCTTTCAATCCTAAATGTGCTCTCTTTAATTTCTTCCTTTGCTGACTTGGTTCCTCCCTCCTTTCTTTGCTATAAATCTCTCTCTTCTTTGCAAAGCATTTTATAAATGCATGGAATTCATAGAACACCTCAGTATAGCTTTAATGAACCCTGAATAATGCATCCCACAAGGTTAAGACTATTGGCTTTGAAATAACCATCTTTCCCTTTTCAGTTGACCTTTGTATCCTTAATACTTCTATCAGTCGTTTTCTTGTACTTATTAGTATTACCATCCCAAAACAAGAATCCTGAAACTTTTTTTAAAGGGTTGCTAATGTTGTCCTGTTAAATTAAAAGTTACTAAATAAATACATTTTTATATTTTTCCACAGTATTTCTTTCTCTTTGTGCTCCCTCTAGTATAGAGAAGCTTATGTTGAATTCTCCATTTTTAGTTCTAGGTAGTCTCTGAAAACTAAATGTGTCTCTCTAGCAACTATGCAACTGAAGAGGATGTTACTTCCTCTTGTGTGTTTTCACAGTCTTGGTGTTGGTAACACCTGGCTAGTCCTTCAGGTGTTGTCAGGAATGGTAAGTCTATCCAATGTGGAGCTGACTTCTTCATTGACTTCTTTACCATGGGTGACTGACTGCTGCTCTTGTGGTCCTTGTGAACACCCTCTAGCAGCTGCCATGCTTTAGTTATCCTATACAATTGCTTAGAGGTCCAAATTATATCTCTACAGAGCCTCCTTCCTGAGATTCCTCCTTTCCTTGTTCATTTTTCCAGCAGCGTTAGGGGTGGAAGTTGTTTCTGGTATCTTCACCATGGTTTAGAACACTCTTCCACACTTCCAGTTTTCTTAGTGACTCTATAGCAAACATCTTTTTAAAAATTTATTTTCTGGTTGTTTTTGTTTCCTAACTGCAGTCTACTGAAGTTAATTGACTAATAATGGCCATTATTTTACTTTTAAACCAGTAGGAATCTTACAGCAATGAAATTGCCTTGACCTCTATGTATTCACACACTTCACTGTGTCAGTGTGCAGTAGCATTTAATTTAGAGCTGAATTATTGAAAATTTTTAATTTCTATCTTGATTTCCTGTTTGCTGTAGACGTAATTTTAAATTTTCCCTAAATGTATCATATTTGGTTATTTATAATATATATATATATGTGTGTGTGTGTGTGTGTGTGTGTGTGTGTGTGTGTGTGTGTGTGTGTGTTCATTAGACACAGTATGACTGACTGATATCAGCTATACAGGTGCTGGTTTTTCTATCTACTTGTAGTGGTCAGTTTATCTGAAGTTCTGGGGTTGTTTCCATTATCTCTTCATAAAGAACAGAGCCCCTAACTCTGGCTGACAATAACAATTTGCTTTTGACTTTTGAAATTTGTTAGCTATACTTACTTAGAATTAATTACCTTTGGGTGAAATGAGCATTTCAGAAATCTGCTTTTTCTTCAGTATTTTATCTTTAGTGGCATTTAGCCTTAGAGACCTCTGTCCTACTTGCATGAGCACTGCAGCCTGATCTGGGTCACTTTTTACTGTCTGCATCTCTCCAAATTCTGTTCTCAATCTTTTTGCATTCTTCATTTTGTAGGTCCCTTCTCTCAAAAAGAGTATTTCTCCAACAGACATATTTTATTCTGCCATTTGGTTTACATTATTACTTACTTGGAATTATTTGAGTCAGGTAATTTAAGTTATACAAGGTGACAGTGTTTGTGGTGTGTGCATAGATAAGGGCTACTGGTTTTTCACTAATTCTCAAAAGAGTCTACATGTCCTTCCAACTAGTGCCAAGAAAGGTTTCCACATTTTCTTCTTATAGGATGCGGGTTTATCAATCCCACTTTTTTTCACATGAAGAACTTTCCCCGTGTCTTTTGGATTCATACATAGATTAAGATTTCCTTACATGTTGCCACTTTGTACTGTCTGCTATATTTATTTCTATCTTCTTGTGCCCTGGATGTCTATTAGGTCAAATCCCAGCGTTAACATTTCTCATTAAATGCATTGAAGGTAAATTTATTTTAAATGCTAGCTTAGCTCCTCATATTGTGTGTGTGTGTGTGTGTGTGTGTGTGTGTGTGTGTGTGTGTGTGTGTGTGCTGTGTCTGTTTCTGTGTCCATGTCCACGTCTGTGTCTGTGTGCAGGTTAGAGGGTCAGGGTTAGAGGGTTTGGGTTAGAGGGTTAGGTTTAGGGTAATAGATGCCTCAATAAGGGATGCTCATTACCCACTATCTAAAATACACTCCTGTTTTAGGCTTTACCTGAGAAGTAAAAGTGCTACGATGTAAGGAGACTAACTTCTGTCACTTTGTGGCTCTACTGAGGGAAAGCACAGTGTTCATTATGGTGGAGTTACACATCTGCTTTTGTGAATGGTTTTCTGTGGACTTATTGGAATATTCCACCAATGAAAATGAACCTACGACTATTCTTATAACCAATCATGAAGATTCTCTGTGCAATCAAAAAATGTTTGGAATGTCTAATTTACTAATGCTTTTTCCTAAATCAGTAACCTGGGTGTGAAATGACTGAAATGCAATACTAAAATATATTGATGCTTTTAGTGGTGTCCTGTCTTTGAAATGGTGCACAAGCCTTTTCTGAGAAAAAAATAAAAAGCCTCGTTTGTAACCCAAGGAAGGAACAAGAAAGACACTCTTTAAACATTGTGATGGAGAACACATTGTTGGTACTACATTGAAATTCTCAAAAAAATAATAATAATAACCAAGCTGATTTCACATTCCACAGAGGACAGAGTCTTTTTCAAGGAAGAGGCAAAAGAAGGAGAAATAGACCTAATGCCAGCTGCTAGACTCCCTCCCTAGTTAGGATCTGAGCATTACTTTTAAATGCATGAAACCAGAACATCAAAAGATAGCAGCTAAAGATATTCTGGTACAGTAGAAATTTTGATATAAACTTGATGACTTATTTTCCTCCCTAAGAAATGATTGACTGTTTTGCAAGCTATACCTCGGGACTCAATTTACACAGAGACTCATTTACTTAGGGAACAGTCAACAAACAGCATAACAATAAGAGACTCCCTCCCTCACATGCTCTGGGATGCCCCAGCCCTGCTTTCTGTCCTCACAGGCTTTCATCAGCTTGCAAGCTACTGATACCTCAGAGGCTTCCTGACTGAAGCCAGAATGTGGTGGGCTTGACCAGCACCAAGGAGGAGACTGTGTACTTTCCTGAAAGATTTGCATCTGTACATCTGAAGTTCTTTTAAGCTGGGACAAAAGTGTGCTTCTAACAGAGTCTGTAAAAATTTTACCGTGAAGAGCTCATCATGAGAATTCTAGTTGGCAGATATATGCACGGAACATGCTACTGAGCAGGTAAATGGATATGTGGATTGTAGATATGATGTAAGAACTACTTGTATCACTGTGGTTAAATCCCCAAATAAAATATTATTTGGAAACCTTCACCATAACAACAGTGGAAGTGAATTCAATACCATTCATATTGAACTTTTAAGGTACAAAAAATACAATTTTTTTTTACTATATCCCTATGTAGTAATATTCAAAATATGCTAACCACTGGTCTATACTGTCTTCAGGATGATGATTGACCAAAAGTGAAACAAGGGGGACACATGAATTTTTCCTTATTTGTGTTATTTCTTATATTTTAGTAGTGATTATGCAATAGGGAGTCTGTAATCTTGTTACTACTTTTCTATGTGTTTAAGAAGACTTCTCAAAATTTCAGAACCAAAGCATTATCTTTCAGAATATCCTATGCTGGAATTCCTTCTCTGCTCTTTCCAGTGTCACAATCATTAGTCACATGTTCTGGTACTTTGAAATGTGCCTAGCAAAGCTAAGGAAAAATCAAGTCTGACTCTCATTAAGCTTCTCCTGTTTCACATTCAAAACGCAGACCTTTTTGACTCCAAATAGTTTCCCATACATACTAATCGTGTAGTTCTACAGTGGAAGATATGGCTGTCTATCTCCTAATGTAACTGAGTTCTAATACTATCTTTCTGGTTAATATGGTGGACCCCACAAACTCAGGTCTCAGTCCCCAATAATCCCCTCTTCACTTCAGATACCAGTCACTGTATGACTGAATTAAACTGTATGACTCTATCACCAACCCACTTAGAAAGGCTACAGATGAAAAGATGCATAGGGTGAGGTCCCATGGCTTTTGTTCCCTATGGGAATGTGAACTTCCAGGAATTTCCAACTGTCCAGCTATCCAGAAGTTCAACAAACATTTCATTTTGGAGTTTTAAAGGGGACCTCATTGCACAGGCAAGATAGAAGCAGTAATAGCCTTGTAAAAATATAACTGGACCAAAGTATATGATGTAATGCTCCCAGACTGGGTGGACAGAGTCAGCAAAGTTTGTCTTTACATTCTTCTTTGTCCCCTCTATGCAGAATCCTGTCTTTGAAAAGTATGGGCAGGGCACCTATGGAATGACGAGGGTCTCATAAGTTATTATTAGATGTGATTAAATAACCAGTAACTGCAGATGAAAGTATAGACAGGTGAAAGGTACAGAGAAAGTGTATTAGAGTGAGAGAGAGAAAGAGAGAGAGAATCAACAAAATATGCAGGCACCACCATCAGCTGGTACTCTAGGTATGTATTTAACCACAGTGCATATAATCCACTTTCCTCCTGTTGTTTGGTTGATGTATACATGGAATCAAAAACACAATAAGGCTATAGTTGTCTTAAATTTATCATCCCACAAATCAATAATTTCCTAACATTCTTTCTCTTACTGATGCAATTCCTAAGACATCTATTTTTATTAAACTACATTGTTTATTATACTTTGATTTAGCATTTCCCTTCTTTCTGTTACTACTATTCTGCTGTGCTCTATATTTTGATATATTATTGTTTGGATAAGTTATAGCTAACATTATACTAAATATCTCAATGACAAATCCTTAGAAGTTTATAAATTGTCCAGGTGCTTCCAAGATCTGAGCTTCTGGGATATAAAAATAAAGGTAAATAAATGTTACCTGATATATATGTGTGTGTATGAAAATATTCTCATATATATGTGAGAAATACATATGTATACATATACACATATATGGGAAAAAATCTTGATCTGATCCAAAAAATACAAAAACCAGTTCACAAAGAACTATATACAATGAACTTAAAAGCAAATGTAGATTTCATTGTTAGCTAAGGAAAAATAGGTGAGACTGTATATCATACAAAGATTGTTTTCTACTCTTCCATTTTTATTTCTTTCAATGTACTATCAATACGAGAAAAATTTATAATAATTAAGCTTATCTAAAAAAGGAAAGAGTGTGAAAACTATTATATGAAAGAAGATTGACTCAAGTAAAATTAAAATCATAAGAAGGAAATGAACAGCAGTGTCTTAAATGGAAGAATTTTCTTTTGATGCCCTGGACAAGAAGGAATAAAAACACATTAAGTAAAATGGAAAGCTGTCTGTCTCCAAGACAGAAAATTGAAGGGACAGAAACTGCTAGAAAAAGGGTAATTTATCTTCCACTTCATCTGTGAAGAATGTGGGTGGAGATCAGAGAAGAAGATTTCTACAGATGAGAAAAAGATTTGAGAGTAGTGGACACAGGCAAGCTTCTGCTATGTCTAGATCAATATGAAAATATTAAAGTGACATTATTTAAGGATCCACAGAACTGCCTAGGCAAATCAGTTCATGGAAAGAAAACATCCACTGAATGGGAGTGAATCCCACTGACACAAAGAGCATGTGGGAAATGAGTAGCAACAGATATCACAAGGTCCAACAAAATCAGCAAAGTAATAAATAATCACAAGCAAAATGTTTGATTCCATAGCTCTCTAAAGCCATAGTCAGTCAAAGGATAAAGTGCTCCTTGCAATAATTAGAAATGCTTTGGTGTTCCTTCAGATTTCCCATGTTCTCGGCATCTATAGATGAGAGTACTAAAATAACAGACAGACTGAACAGGAGCTAACTCAAAGCAATCCTGAACATTGAAGTCAGAGTGTGTGGCAACATTCATCAGCAGGAAGTGAGATTTCAAACCACAGCATGGATTATATAGATGAGGCCACCCCTCCACCAGACTTCTTGGAAAACCTATTCAAGTATTTTATGAGAGTGTATGCCATGAGTTTTATATCAGAAAGGTGTTACATGTGAAAAAGTATTTCTTCTTAGTTATTCTTACTTTACGGAGAGGGAAAGTGAGACTTGCACCCAAGCCTTGGGATTGGAAAACTGATGAGTTTATTGTCATTTTATACTTTGAGTCACTTGGAAGTTGAATGCATTTGTAAGGGGAGAACCAAACAAATCTTTCATTTAAATTTTGTTAAATATTATTTCAAAAATGAATTACTTGACTATTCTATCGATTCAGCAGAATTTTACTGGTGTTCACTATGTTTATTAAACAACTATTTTATTTTCTAAATACTACAATAACCCTTATACAAAGAGAACAGTCTAATAAGAAGAGCAGTAATTAATATTTATGACTTTTTATCACTACGCTAGAGCTTTACATAAATGACTGCATCTCATCTTTAAAACACTCTGAGGAAACAGACTGAGGAACCAGCCTGAGTGAAGGGCTGCTATTCAGACCTCTGCTCTAGTGAATTGCACAGTCTGTGTCCTTGTAATTGTCCATGCTACACACAGATATGAGGACGAATAAAATTGTTTGATCTAGGAACAGTAGTTTTCAGCCTTCCTTTTGCCACAACACTTTAATAGAGTTCCTCATGTTGTGGTGACCCCCAACCATAAAATTTTCATTGCTATTTCATAACTGTAATTTTCTACTGTTATTAGTCATAATATAAATATTCTTCATGATAGAGATTTGTCAAAGGGGTTGCAACCAACTGGTTGAGAACTGCTGGTCTAGAATCTCTCAATCCCATGTGTATTCATGCAATATCATATATTATTTTATTCTTCATATCTGTGGAATATGAGCTACATTATATACAAATATTGGGTGGGTTTATAGAAGCTAGGAATACAGCTTGGTGAGTAAAGTGCTTGCTGTGCAGGTGTGAGAACTAAATTTGCATGCAGTCATGTAAAAACTGGGGAGGATGTCACAGGAGCATCTCTGGAGCCCTTTGACCAGCCAGAGTAGTCAAATCAGTTAGTTTTAGACACCAGAAGGGATTCTGTCTCAAAAATATAAGACTGAGGAAGACATCCTGAGCTTTTTGGCCCCAAATATGTACTTACACACTAATGATTACTTATATACACACACACACACTCGTACGTGCTAGCACACATACATCAAATACACAAACACAACCACACAAGCAAATGGCCCTGTGAAACACACATTAATAAGTTTAAAATTTAAGTTTACCAATAAAGAAAAGCCACAAAAACCTGTTCCAAAATAAAAATACATAAGACATACAAATAATAATATTATAGCCCACGTATCAAGAAACAGTTCATACTAAATGCTGATTTGTTTTAGGTCTCAAACTCCTAATCTTGAAACATATTAAAGCTAAATCCGCTAAACATACAAATAAGCAATTTTATCATTCTTCTGAGAGTACAAATAACATTTGCCTTAGGAATGGGCATGCAGCAATTAGCTTTTGTCATCTGTAATAACACAATCAAAACTGTTCTTTTTCCAAGAAACTTCCCTTTTAATTACATATGAAAAGGAAATAACAGGTATTAATATGAAATTTTATCCATAACAGGGTTAATTTTAGAGCTTGTTTAAAAATGAAAAAATAGACACAATATATATGTCCCCAAAATATGAAAACATTAAATAGAATTCCAAATATAATGGGAAATTCTATTGGTTTTAAAGCTATGTTCTTTAGAAATGTTTAGGAAAATGGGCAAAATATACATTGTTAAATAAAAAAGCAATGTATAAAATAAATGTGCCTCCTGATTTCAATTTGTATTCATGTTTACGCATTCATATATTCATATGTATTCATGTGCTATAAATTTGTCAATATAGACATTAAAATGTCAGCAACTTCATGCAAGAAAATATCAACAGTGTTTAAGTAATAAGGTTATAAATGATTAGCGCTTCCAGGTAAGATGGCCTCCACATGATCCGGTGAAGGATAGTCCAAATAAGAAAAAATATACTTCATTTGAAAAAGAGAATGAGCTTTGAAAATCCATAAAGGTAGTGATAGTGTGTGTGGGAAGTGCAGAGAAAGAAGCAGACAGCATGCCACTAAATAGTGAGTGGTACTAAACACAGCTCCAGTCAAGTGGATTCCTGGTGGCAGCTGAGGACACAGGAGCCTAGGCAAACAGGGACTCCAAGTGGCTCTGGTAGCCATAGGGTTTGGTAAAGCAGTGAATAAGTCAGCAATGGAGAGAATCTGAGCTTGTCACCTTATATGACTCAAAGGACAGCATCCAGACATGATCTTATGAAAGATCCAATAGTTAAAACTGACTTGAATCCTGAGAGACAACCAAAGTCACGGAGCCTAAATTCAACCTGCTACAGTGCTGAGCTGAGAGACAGCACTGGGCATCATTGAAAAACACGAGGCCAGGACACCAAGAAGCTGGAGAATTTAAACAGCAGGAAGCTCAGTGAAGGCAGTGACATGCATGGTCAACACCATCTTGTACTGTAGAGCTCATCAACTGAGTAATCCAAGAATTTGACTCAGTCTATGTATCAACCTTAAAGCCATTTACTGGTGTTCACTGCTGTAGTTTTAGATCTATGATGTTCCAGTAGAATGCCATCATGACTGTGCCTCTCCAGCAGTGTAGTTAATATTATATTGTAGAGGTCTGAAAGCTTTTATATCAGTGGTGTGCTTTCTTCTCACATTCTCAATGCATTTGGAAGATATGTGCCCCCCATCAAGAACATTAGTAATTATATAGCTGGTACTATCTAGAGAGTCTCAGGAAAAGGAGAGAACCAGGGATCTAACCTAGCTAACAAATTGCAAAACTAACTACATGCAGTAGAAACCCCTGGGATACAAAGAAAAAAGTGAAGACATAAAATATATATGGTACAGGCTCATCACCAATATAAAGCATGGCAGAGTTCATATATTCAACTGACCCGTCCCCTCCAATGTGTACAGCTAGTGTCCAAGCCTCCATGTTTCCCCTTTCTTTCCATTTATTACATTTTAAGCAGTATTTTAGTTTTACACTATTTATTTAAATAACTGTTTTATTTCCTTCCATATAGCCATCTATTTTTTAAAAAATATTTTTCTCCTTTTGAAGTAATCTTCTTTTCCTCTTTGTTTCTTGATTTTCCTGTTCACAGTGTTCACACACACCTAATTTTTTCTTTGCACTACATTTTTTAGTAACAGTTTTACTTTATCTTAATTTTTAACTAATGGTTAAGTTTTCACCTTCATTACCATAGTTAGATTCAACTAATTTTGCTTTAAAATTTCTTTGGTTCTTATATTATCTCAAACATATGTGTATGCTTAAAAATAAATGTAACACATCTTAAAATTACTTTTATTTTATTATCTAGTACACTTGATTCCAGATGAGAAGAGAATCAAGGACACTCACTACTGAAGCTGCCATAACCCTACGTTAGGCTTCATGGAAAACACACTTTCATTTGGAGACACCAGAGTGCTGACTAAGATGCATAGCATAAAGACAGTATGAAGAAAAGCTACCATACAAGAGAACAACATCAGCAAAGATAGACCTTGATAAAGCGTGACCATGAGAAAAGATTATGCAGGAGGATGAATGCAAGACAGTCCTGCATTTGAATGTCCTAGAAATAGAGCCAATGCAAACTCTTTACATTGAAGGAAAAGGAATGTTGCACAATGAGAGTTCAATGGAGATCATTGCCAAGATGGTCTGTACTCTTCTTTAACTAGTTGGTTCATCCATTTAGATCATATCTCCTCCACCTAACTCTGTACCCAGTATTCATTTAGGTGTTAAAAGTCTAAATAAATCAGTCCAGACTCCCTCTCTTTAGAGGCTTTGCACTTACAAAGGAAATACCCTCATAAGTTTATTCAAACATATACTTTCCTGATTTTCAATCAAAACAGTAAAGAACTCTAGAATCATATTCTGTACAATAGTAACAGAAAATAGTGTGTTTGCTCAATGAAAGACAATTTATAGTTAACTGATTAACCTCTCATTTGACCAGTATCACTATATCTTTTTACCTACCTATTAGATATCCTATTTCTCACTGGTCTTCCAAACAATTTCCAGTGGTAACTGTCTTTGTCCAATTTCACTGTCAAAATGCTACTGGTACTGTATACCAGACACTACTTTCCTAGAACCCCCACACAAACAAAATTCTTCCCTCCTCTGTTATTTTGGTTTTTGGTTTTTGGTTTTTGGTTTTTTTTTTTTTTTTTTTTTTTTTTTTTTTTTTTGCTAATGAGGATTTATTTTTCTCCAGAAGATTATATTTCATTTTTATTTTTTACCAGATTTTTTTATTTGAATTAGAAACAAGATTGTTTTACATGACAATCCCAGATCCCTTCTCCCTCCTGTCCTCCCCTACCACCCCACCCCAACTAAAACCCTACCTATCACTTATCCTTTCTGCTCCCCCTGGATGGTGAGATCTTCCATAGGGTGTCATCAGAGTCTAGCATATCCTTTGGGATAGGGCCTAGGCCCACCACTGTGTGTCTCGGCTCAGGGAGTATCCTCTATGTGGAATGGGTTCCCAAAGTTCACACCTATGCTAGGGATAAGTACTGAACTTCTACAGGAGGTCCCATAGATTTCCAAGTTTTCCTCACTGAAACCCATGTTCCTGGGGTCTGAATCAGTCCCATGCTGGTATCCCAGCTATCAGTCTGGCGACAAAGAGTTCCCCGATGTTCAGGTCAACTGTTTATGTAGGTTTCACCAGCCAGGTCTGGACCCCTTTGCTCTTCACTCGTCTGCGTCTGGATTCCAGTTCAGTTTGGTGATTAGTTGTAGGTGTCTGGTTCTACTTCCACCAGCTGCTGGATGAGGGCTATCGGGTGGCATATAAGTCAGTCATCAATCTCATTATCCAGGGAGGGCATTTAAGGTAGCCTCTCCTCTGTCATTTTATTTACAGGGGTTTTCTATGTTTCCCCTGGGAGCTTTGCAGACCCCTAGATTTTAACAAATTAATCTATCATAATATTCCTTCCAAAAAAACACACTAGAGAATAAATGAAGAAAGCTCAAGTGAGGTGACAAGATGCTTAATGAACCTTCAAATATAATATAAAACTAGTTTATAATACCATTAAAATAAATTCTTCTAGACCACCACTGAGGCAGCATCGTCAACGGACTCATTCACTTCTTTATTCATTAATGCTACTTATATAAAGTAATATTTTGTAATCTAAGGTCACAAACCATAAGTTGGTTATAAAGTCACCTTAATGGTACCCATCAAAATTTTAAGAAATTAATGGGAACAGAAAAATAATAAGGAAAATGTTAACATATATGATATGCACAGTATTGTGTTTTTTAAATTCTTGTGTGTATACACATGTAAATATGTATTGGATTGTGAAGCAGAGTAATTTCTGACATATGTCATGAGCAAAAATAGTTGAAAGACATTTATTTTTAAAATGTGTTATATGCCTGCCATAAACACATAACAGGTGACATGCTACTTCCTGAATTGCCCAATATGTCTGTGTCCTGTAGAGAGTCACTTTCTCCTCATGTCCATCACAAGCATTACAAATGTTGACTTTCCTTTCTGATGTAATTATATCACAATGTAGGTCATGAGTTCATGAACTGTGTTAAGATGTAAGTGCTGAGATGTCAGCTGCATTCACCTACAAGACTATTCATCTGCTACTTTTGGCAGCCCCAAAGCCTGAGCAAATCAATCCACACTCACATGACATGATAAATTGTCCTAGCTTTGAATCCTCAGTGTTGTTCTTGGGCATGGAGCAATCACAAATAGTGAACTTGCAGAAATGTAGGCAACTTTCAAATTATATTCATAATACAACTACATGGGTTGGCAAATTAAAGCATTCAGGATAAAGGATATGTCTTTTTGTTGTTTATTCTGCTGCCCTCTGACCAGCACCAGCTCATAGTGAGAGCTCAGGAAGGATTGATTGGATGGATTTATTTGAGAGACCTTAATGTGAAAGACCCCCAAAGAGGTACTTTCGTAGAAGGAGACCCGCACCCAGGAATCAGTGAGACCACGAACTTGGATGCAAAACCGCAAGAGGCTTTATTGGAGATACGGGTACCCGGGCGACTTAGCTTCTGTGAGGCCAAGCGCCCCGAGCCAAGGGAAAGGGGTCCTTATATAGGGAAAAAGGCGCAAGCTAGGAGCAGGGATTCTATTGGATAATTCTAATGAGGCATTGTACAGAGCTATTCCCATTGGTCAATGTAAATGAGGCACTATACAGGGTTATTCAAATGAGGCGCAGTACAGAGTTATTCAAATGAGGTGAAACACATTGTCTTTCAAATGAGGCGAAATACAGAATCATTTCTATTGGATGGTTCAAATGAGACACAGAGCCATTCCAGATCAGCATATTCTCAAGGTCTGGTGTCTGGTGTCTGGTACAACAGACTCAATTCCCCCCCCCTCCGCGTCCAGATGGCTGACCTTGGGGGCGGAGACCTTGGGACGGAGTGTTTCTCATCGGGCGGGGGCTCAGGGGCAGGGCTCCAGGCCGGCTCACTTGGTGTTCGTTCTCGTGCCGGCCCACCTGGTGCTTGTTCTCGGGCCGGGCGTGCGGCGGGTGGCGGGGGAAGTGGAAGCCGCCGGGGGTGGGGATTGGGGAAGCCGCCGACAGGAGGAAGAGGAGACAAACTTGAGAAAGAAAGGGCTAAGGGGCAGGGGTCTTTCAAATGGGAAAATACATTTAAAATCCCTTTATGTCCATTTTCAGCTTGAGATCTAATCATCATCATTGTTTTAAAGACTTCTTCTAAATCACCATTGGAAGGCCCTCGTCTATGACACTTATAACTTGTGAATCAAATTTGGAAACACTTAAATCAGAAGGTTTCTTCTTATCATCTCATATGTATTCAATCCATCTCTCTATAAATCCCTTCTTTTCCCAAATCCTCCAATCTTGGTGACATAATAGACCTCTGAAGCATTTTCTTCTGCAAATTGGTACTCTAGCACTATGCTATCAAACTTCTCCAGAAATAAATGGATTTTTCTTTGGGGAAGGTTATCCTGCAACACAAGGCAAGATGCCACAAATTAAGGTATAATGGTTCTCACAAAAGAACATGTATTACCAAGTAGGGCTGAAGATTCAGATGAATCAGTTATAGATTCTTTCCAATTCTGCCACTGCAAACCAAGTGACTATTGAAGTAATTACTGAAGGTCTGTGAAAGAATTCATGAAAAAGTGAAACAGAATATGCTTGGAAATGCATTGGCACATTTGCCAACACACAGAAAGGATTTGGCATATATAGCATAGCTCTTATTGAATCATTACTATTCTGACTAGGCTGAGAATTCAGCAGTGATCCCAGCAAAATTATTCTTCAGTTAAGCCTAAAAGACAAATAAGTAATCTTTGTATAAGGTTTATAAAGATGCTTTTCAAATATCAGAAGACTCACTCAATAAAGTGCTTGCTATATAAGCATGGAGACCTGAATTTGATCTCAGAACCACAGAAAAAGCCAGAGATGGTGTCACATGTTTCTAATCTCAGTACTGGCCAGCCAGCCTTAAAAAAAAGTTAATCCCAGTCATAAGAAAGACCTTGTTTCAAGCAAAAAGAAAGTGAATGACTCCTGATGAATAAGATTTAAGGTTGTCCTTTGGCAACCTAAGGTTATCACAGTGTGACACCTTCCCCCCTTTTAGGGAGCCTTTAAATCCAAGGATGCATGAGGGTATAAAATTCATTATCTACAGAGGCTAGGCAGATCAGAGGCTGGTGGGGATGGAAATCTTTTGAGGCTATTCAGCGCATGCTCACTGTACAACTTATTTTCTCTTTAACTTGCTCAAAGCATGCTGAAGACACCACAAGGAGTGAGCATTTGTAGTTTACTAAGAAGTCATACTGAAGACCATTCAATAGAAATAAAAGCAGGAAAGCCAGATTACCTGGCTTCCTCCCATCCCTGGGACCCATATGGTGGAAGGAAAGAACTCCCCAAAAGTTGTCCTGTGACTTCCACACATGTGTCATGGCAAATGTGCCTGCTACTCACATGTGCACAAACAACATAAATAAAAAGTCAATGCAAAAAATTTAAAACAACAGGTTGAGATAAAAATAAATTTATCAAGAAAATTAATTATCTAGCCAGAAAACTTGTATCAAACAGAATGATTTCAAAATCAAATGCACAGGAATTCAAATAATTTCATATATAGCTATTTATGAGTGAATAGTTGGAGTAAGGAAAACAGATTTAAGGAAGACAGGAATAGCCCCAGTAGTAACTATTATAGCTAAGCTGGAAGTTGCTCTATAAATCAAATTTATAGATTTATAGACGTATAAAATTTTTGAGACGTAGAGGAAATAAAGACATGGAGGAGTGGCTGATCTATGAAGAATTAGTAAATATTGCATCTTCTCACATCTCATGATCCAGGATCTTGCCATTGTTTGCCACTGGTCCACTCAACCATGAGCCAGAAGACAAGAGATCATTGGTCCTACCATCCAAAGAGGCCAGCCTTCATGGGCAAGACAAAGGGGAAAAGGGTAAAATATAACTGGTATTTGAGAGGCAAACTAAATGACTCACAGATGTTCCTTGTTGGTCATCTGCCCATCACTATCGCATACACCTGAGATGGATCAAGTCACACAGAGGAAGGTCTGCTCTATACACAGTTTCCTAGGTTTCAGCCCTGGGTTAACTGGCTCTGAGGTTGTGAGTTGGTAGTGAGGTAGCATAAACCCTGGGGAGATGTGACTGAGCAAAGTGTTCACCAAATAGTGATGGGGATCAGAAGAGACCAAGAAGTGACCAGGATCCCAATATGCCCTTCAAGGACATACCAGCAGAGACCACAAGACCTCTCACTGGCTCTATCAAATATCTGGTCACTTTCCACAGTCTGGGAGCTGAGCTTTCAGCCCAGGAGTGTTTGAAGGAATTTATCCAAGTCACAGGTGCCATCAAACATCCTGTGTATGAGTTCCACAAGAATTAGAGCCACCTAAACATTGTTCCCTCAGTGAATCAAGAGAATAGTCTGTCAGGTAAAGACGGAATGATGGCTTCACACTGGGTTAAATCTATCATGTTGGTGAACTTGGGCTTTTGGTTTTCAAAGAACTATTTAGCTGTGTCATTACAGTGGCCATACTCTCGTTTACTGATTGCCCTTCTGATACTACCCTAGATGCTTTCACTCGCGAAAGATACTGTAAGATTTACAATTCAGCCATCCATCTGGGCTCCTGGGCATTTCTTCTGAAGATGCATATGACTTTCAAAATTGAATTCAGGGTTTAAAGGCTTCTGAACTACTGTAGCCCATTTCATCAGTCTGGTAAGTGCTTTTTCTGTTCCTTATTGCTTGAATGTAAATTAGATTAAAATACACACACACACACACACACACACACACACACACACACACACACACACACTATGCAATTCCATGTGACAATGTGTCAGAGAGGAAATCGGGAAGGAAAGACATGAGGGAAGGAAGGAAGAGAGGGAGAAGGGGGTGGGAGAGAGGGGTACTTAGGCAAGCAGAGCCACAGTTGCACTCTCTAAAAGATAGATGGTTGCTTTGAACATGATTTCTGCAACTGTGGTTTGCTAAAATTAAAGTAGGATGTAAAACTAGGCAGGAAAGGAATCTAATTTCCATTTAAAGTTGCCATTGCTGAAACTTGTACAGTATTCTTTGTCACACCTGCAGGTGATAGACCTGCAGTGCTACCATGCTGTGCTAATTCAAAGGAGGCCAGGGGCAAGAGAAACATAAAGTTCACATCTGCCAAAAGACATGAGAGCATGGAGCTGGCCAGAGAAGCATGGAAGGAGAGCAGCTGGATTCAGTGATGATGAGGCCATCCACTGTAATTAATGGTACCTGCCTGAGTAATAGGAAACAGGGAGGGAAGGAGGGAAGGAAGAAAAGGGAGAGAGGTAGTGAGAAAGAGGGGGAGAGGGGAGGTGTCCTTGGGCTTTTTTCTTTTTTTAATTAGAAAGAAAATTACTTTATATGTCAATCCCAGGTCCCTCCCCTCCCCGCCTCCCCTGCCTCCCCAACTAACACCCTACCTATCCCATACCGTTTCTGCTTCCCAGGGAGGATGTGGCCTACGATAGGGGATCTTCAAAGTCTGTCATATTCTTTGGGATAGGGCCTAGGCCAACCCCCTTGTGTCGAGGCTCAGGGAGTATCCCTCCATGTGGAGTGGGGTCTCAAAGTCCATTCCTCTTCTAGGGATAAGTACTGATCCACTACAAGAGGCCCCATAGATTTCTGAGGTCTCCTCACTGACACCCAAATTCAGGGGCTCTGGATCAGTCCCATGCTGGTTTCCCAGCTATCAGTCTGGGGACCCTTGTTCATGTCAGCTGTTTCTATGGGTTTCAACCAGCCTGGTATGGATGCCTTTCCTGACCAGTCCTCCTTCTCTGCATCTGGATATCAGTTCAGTTCAAGATTTAGCTGTGGGTGTCTGTTTCTACTTCTACCAGCTGCTAGATGAAGGCTATACAATGGCATATGAATTAGTCATCAGTCTCATTATCAGGAGAGGCATTTAAGGTAGCCTCCCTCTGTTGCTTAGATTGTTAGTTGGTGTCATTTTTGTAGCTCTCCACACATTTCCCTAGTGCCTGATTTCTCTTTAAACCTATAATGGCTCCCTCTATTATATTATCTCTTATCTTGCTCTCTTCTGTTCTTCCCCCAACTCAAAGTCCCTGCCCCATCATGTCTTTCTCACCCCTTCTCTTCTCCCCTTCTCATTCTTCTAGTTCCTTCTCCCCTCGCCTGTGCTCCCAATTTGCTCAGATCTTGTCCCTTTCCCCTTCTCCAGAGGACCATGTATGTCTCCCTTAGGATCCTCCTTGTTTACCAGCCTCTCCAGCAGTGTGGACTGCAGGCTGGCAATCCTTAACTCTATGTATAATACTCACTCACATATGAGTGAGTACATACCATGCCTGTCTTTTTGTGACTGGATTACCTCGTTCAGAATGGTTTTTTCTAGATCCATCCATTTGCCTTCGAATTTCAAGATTCCATTGCTTCCCCCCTCCCGCCCCCCCACCCGCTGAGCAGTACTCCATTGTGTAAATGTACAACATTTTCTCTATCAATTCTTCAGTTGAGGGGTATCCAGATTGTTTCCAGGTTCTGGCTATTACAAATAATGCTTCAATGAACATCATTGAACATATGTCCTTGTTGTATGAATGTGCTTCTTTTGGGTATATGCCTAAGAGTGGAATTGCTGGATCTTGTGTAGACTGATTCCCATTTTCCTGAGGAATTGCCATACAGATTTCCAAAGTGGCTGTATGAGTTGGCATCCCACCAGCAGTGGAGGAGTGTTCCCATTTCTCACCATCCTCTCCAGCATAAACTGTCATTGGTGTTTTAATTTTAGCCATTCTGACAGGTGTAAGATGGTATCTCAGAGTTGTTTTGATTTGCATTTCCCTGATGGCTAAGGATGTTGGACACTTTCTTATGTGTCTTTCGGCCATTTTAGATTCCTCTATTGAGAATTACCTTTTAATTGGATTATTTGGTGTTTTGGAGACTAGCTTCTTGAGTTCTTTGTAAATTTTGGAGATCAGTCCTCCCTGGGATGTGGGGTTGGTGAATATCTTTTCCCAATCTGTGGGCTATAGTTTTGTCTTGTTGACTGTGTCATTTGCCTTGGTCTTTTTTCTGAGGAGACTTGTGAGTTGAGGCTGAGCAATTGACTGTTCAATGATTTCTTGATTCTTATGAAGCCAGAAAAGTGCTCTCCCTCCCACATTTCAAAAGTGAAATCACGCTGAATTGTATTCTAAATAGAAAATACATAGCTTTGTCTTGCAACATAAACCAAACATTGTTTTTTTGTGTGTGTTTTGTTTTGTTTTTATATGAAACCCTGTTATTTATTTGCTGGCTATGACAGTGATTTTTGTCCCAGAATAAGGACAGAACATTGCAATGGAAGTAAGATGATCTGATGCAGCCCTTTACTTGTCTTGTCAAGTGGGGCATAAGATTCAAACAGAGAACACAAGCTCCTTCAGCCCAGTAAATGTCATCTGAGTAGAAGGGTTGATTGGATCATAGTCTCAAACTGCTCTCTGGAAATGAACCAATGTTTCTGTGACAAAATTGGTCCTAGTTTCTGCCTCTTTCTTTGTAAATATGACCTTTTGTGGCTCTTGGTACTGAAGACAAGACTGCATTCCCCTGGCCACTTTTCTACCTTCAGTGGCAAAATTGTATCCTTCTTTGTAAATGCCACAATCCTTGGGAGGTTTAGTTCTAATGATATGAGGAATAGTGACAATTATATGGGCCAATGAGTAAGTTAAATGTATTGAAGTCAACAAAGTGATACAAATTCTGAAAGAAAAATACAGAAATAAAATTATATAAAATTAAATAGTTTATACTTTAAAACACATTAAGAAAATGAAAAGGCACAGATGACAATGCTTTTAAAGTATAAGTAGACAACATGACCTTATGCAGAAGCCACAAAGTGTCATTACAGCTCAATAAAATAGTGGTCTAATGGAAACTGAAAAGAATCTTCACTACTGTAATGTGAGTTTTCTTGGCCCAGCAGGTCCCGCCGCCCTTCTCTGCCCCAAAGAAACATGCATACTCTATATTTGTTATAACGCTGTTGGCTGCTGACTATGGCTTCTTATTGGCTAGCTCTGTCTAAATTATTAACCCATAACTACTATTGTAAGTAATTCCATGTGGTTTTATCTTACCAAGGAAAGGTTCCAGGGACTTCTTACTCCTCTGGCATCCTACATCTCAACTGTCCAGTTTCTCAGCAGAGAAGAAAAGAGAGAGCAATTTCCTGTTTGTCCCTGCTTATCTTCTGATTCTGCCAATTTATGTCACATTTTGCCTGGCCAACAAGCTAATCAGTGTTTTATTCATTAACCAATAAAAGAAACATATACACAGAAGGGCTTCCCCCATCATACCACGAAATATATAAGTTGCTCATAGTCATCTGAAAACATGCTCAGCCCACTAATCATCAAGGGATTTCAGATTAAAGCCCCAATGAATTGCATCCACACCCATAATGTATCTGTAGTAAAAAAGACAAGAAGCAGGAAATACTGATGAGATGTGGACAGCTGAAACTCTCAGATGTGGTCAACAAGTCCATTACATTATACAAACACTACCAAAAACCTCCAAGATTCCTTGAGAAAATAGAGATAAGCTATTCTAACTCTCAGTATCTACTCCATAGGAAATGAAAACACACAGCATGTCTGTGGATATTCACTGAAGCTTTAATGGGAATAGCCAAATGTTGAACTAGTCCAAATATCTATTAATAGATAAATAATAAAAGATAATATACAGTTTATACATAAAATGGAAAACCGATGAATTTGTGGAAATGAAAAAGTCTGATAAATAAAACAAAATAGTCAAAATAAAAAATTTACAGTTTCTTGTCTCAAAAAATTATAATTTGTTCTGAAAGGAAAAAGTCAGCTACAAAGGAACATATGATGCATTACTCCACTCCATTTACATATTTTTCAAATGCAAACTAATCAGAATGGCAAAGAGTAGAGCCTGGTTTCCTGAGAAAATCCCAGGTTGGAGAATAGAATACATTTCAAACAGCAGTGTGAGGCCATTCTTGGCAAAATGAAACATTTAATATTGATGAAAGTAGTGCTCCCATGGATGTCATGTGTGTCTCATGATTCACTGAGTGGCAGAGTGTAAGATGGGCAGGATTCATTACATGAGTGGTACCCAGGTAGTGTTCACATAAAAACAAATGAGAGGCCTGGGATCTAAACATCCTATGAATATTTTGAGTGTCATTGTTTTACTGTGGTTATTATTATTATCACACCATTGGCTTCTTGCTCAGTCTTATGCATATTTTATAGTGTCCTAATTCCCAATTATACAAAATAGAAGAGCACTGAGCCAAAAGAAGCACTTACTGACTTATTGACTCATTTAATAAAAGTTCTCATCTAAGAGGAAGGGGTTGGATTAAGTGATGTTGTATGGGGAGGTAAATTGCAAATATTAAGTGTAGTCATTTTGCCATTACTTTTTCTTTAAGATGCACTAACCCTCACCCCAACACTGCAATTGCTGTTAATAACAGGAACTTAAATACATAAAAATCCATGGAGATCATGCTTGCTGGTTTGGCCACAGTAAGAAGCCAGTTGTGGAGCAAGGGATCCATTAACAGCAGGGAAGCCAACTGGAGTCTCCTCTACTCACATGAGTCTTCTCACCCTTTGCTTGAAGTGTTTTGTGTGGAGGGTCAGGGCAGAGAAGGCATGCCCTCTACATCACCACACACTCCTCTTGCTGAAGGTAATTTCATCTGTGCAAGCACTGCTAGTCATATGATTATCAGAGATGATGACCGATAAAGTGATCGTGTCACCAGATCTTAGTACCACATCACTCTCAATGTATCTCTCTCAACACTTCCAGACATCAGCTGAACACTGTTGGATAATTCACACAAGAGTTATAAAAATTAAAAGAGACTTTTCCATTATTTCATTAATGATAATAATAATTCTGAATCTTCTCCATACCCATATAGAAGACCCATGATCATGAAGTAAAGGAATAATAATTAGCTATTTTCTGATAAAGAACAAGGCCAAAATGTATTTAGTGAGGAAACTTGAAACACACCTTTAAAGGCAGGTTAATTAAGGAGAAAATATAAAGAGAGTTTGAGATCTCCACATACATAAGCAAGCACTGTGACAAATACTAATACAAAAAAATGGACCATCTTGATGGCTCAAAATCACCCTGAATATAAGGAACCAAAGAACAAAGTTATTTGCTTCCTGTAATGTGGAGATCTCAAAGCACTCAATATGCCATAACACACAGGTGAGAATTCCATAAAGTCAAAAGCCACAATGAGAGTGTGAAGTTTTTCATGACAAGAACTAAGCTTTCCCCTCACACTACTTAATCTGCAAAAATGTCAACATTTCACCTGGAATGCCCAGTCTTTCAATTAGCAGCAGCAAAGCAAATGCTACTTTTGCTCCAGAAGAGCTAAAATGACCAGCGATGCATCCTGCTACAGGGAGAGCTCAGGCCTTGATGGGTGTCCTGCAGTGTTTCAGATATGCCTACCTTAAAAAGGCCTGTGCTACCTGTAGACACATTAACCAAGCAAATGATATTGGATTCCTTTTAGGCACAGAAAAACTGCTGAGAAAATGAGATTGGGGCTAAACAGTTGGGTTTTATCAGGCTCTTGCCATTCTCAAATGAGAACTGTAGTATTCTTACAAAAATGTTACCAATGTGGCTAAGGAGGACAACCATTTTATCATCAAATAACCTCACTGTTCAGAGAAGTCCTCCCCGTATGAAAACTATAGAGGTCTTCAAGGGAATTACAATGTTTGTGTATTCACAGTAATTCTGAAGCCTCAAAAACAGTGGTACACACACACACACACACACACACACACACACACACACACACACACACACCATAAATTAAAACTCCTGCAAAACCTTCATGACTAAAAGCCAGAAGACCCCACCAGTAGAAAGAGAGGGTCAGATACTCAGCTTGAGCTCCTGGACCCAGAACATCCTGGATTCTTACTAAGGCAGAACTCACTAATGCCCTCAGCTTCTTTTAATTTATTTTCTCTTCTGCTTCCTTGGTGTGTGTGTGTGTGTGTGTGTGTGTGTGTGTGTGTGTGTGTGTTGTGTGTTTTGTTGCTGGTAGTAGTTGGTTTTAATACTGTTTATCTGTTTCTTTTTCCCACTCCAGCTACTTGAAATGGCAAGTTCTGACTGCTGCAAGTTCTCATGTTTAAATGTTGGATGTCATGACTCTCTAGTAAAGGATTGTGGTGATATATTATTTATGATTCAATAAATCTTGCCTGAAAGGGGGTCCAGACTAGGCTAGTGAAACCCACAGAAACAACTGACCTGAACAAAGAAGAGCTCTTGGTCCTCACATTGATAGCTGGGAAACCAGCATGGGACTGATCCAGTCCCCATGAACGTGGGTGTCAGTGAGGAGACCTCGGAAAACTATTGGGCCCCTTGTAGTAGATCACTACTGATCCCTATCATAGGAATGGACTTTGGGAGCCCATCCCACATAGAGGAATACTCCCTGAGCCTAGACACATAGGATGGGCTTAGCCCCTATCACAAAGGATATGATAGACTTGGAAGACCCCCTTTAGAAGGCCTCATCCTCCCTGGGGAGCAGAAAGGGTATGGGATAGGTTGGGTGTTAGTTGGGGGGCAGGGGAGGAGGGGAGGGAGAGGGAACTGGAATTGGCATGTAAAACAATCTTGTTTCTAATTCAAATAAAAATAAATAAATAAAGCTTGCCTGAGGGTTCAGGATGCAAATCCTGCCACTGGCAATAGAGGTCAGGCAGTAGTGATACACACCTCTAATTCTAGAAGCCATACTAGTTAGCTGTACAAGCTAGGTGGTGATGTTACATGCCTTTAATACCATGACTCAAGTGATAGAGGTAGACAGATCCCTGTTAATTCAAGGCCACACTGAGCTACACCAAGTTGATGTGGCCCCAAAGAGAAACAGCTCACACAAAAGTGGTCTCAGCACATGGTATCACACGCCTTTAATTCTAGCACTAAGGAGGTATAAAAAACAAAGGGTCTCATGTGAAGAATTAGTTTCCAGCCACGTTGAGGAGAGGCAGAAGTCTGAGTCTTGGAGGAGAGCTCAAGGAGATAGGATTAACACTTTCAGTCTGAGGTAAAGGTAAGAGCTAGTGGCCAGCTACTTTGTTTCTCTGATCTTCAGCTTCAAAATTGAACCCCAATATCAGTCTCTGAATCTTTTATTATTTGTGTTGAAAGGGAAGGCTACTTTCTTACTTGAACTGTATGGAAAAATACATCCAGAGTTTTAGACAAGTTTGGGAAACAGGAGAGTAAAAGAAAAGAGGAAGCCTGAGAAGTGATGTTAATGAGTTGGTGATAATTGAAGACTAAGAAGTTCAATAGACTTGATGATGTTGAAGCCTGAGAAGGGCTCAAGGAAATGCATTTGCCTAAGAAGGGAGATGCGTTGGAAAAGTTTATTGCTGAAAAAGTCCTGCTGAATTTCCATAGTCTCAGCTGAAGAGAAGGGAAAATCACATTTTTCCTTGCAGGAGTAAAAGTTGCAAAGATAATTATGTGTTTCTTAATGATACCATTATGACCCCCAATACCCTTCTTCCACCCATTGGTACTTACAGCAAGGCAGTAATTTACTGGTCCCTAAAAATGTGCAGTATATTTGATTAAAGGTCATGCAAATGTTGAAACATTTCTCCACAAAATCTGTCTGAGACAGTAGAAGGAAGATGACCAGCTCTTCTCAGAACCATTCAAGCATTCTTACATTATAGGTTTATTAATGACTCTGGTGATTCTACTTTTCCCTTAAGCACATGTGGGAAATATATAACAAGGTGGTAAAAGCTGAGAAGTATTATTTTTGACATCCATCATTGCTTTACAGGCTGTCAAAAAGAGTTCTACAGTAAAACCATGTACAATCACACACTCCCCACTATCTGCACCAGCTAGAACAGAGTACTAGACTGTTGCCTGAGCATATAGGCAGCCTGGCCCCACCTAGCTCTCCATTTCCACCAGGCCAGCCTCTTATGATTAACTACAGCTATATTGACTTACATGTGATTCCTCAAAAGATGTAATTGCTTCCCTCCTCCTTGTTTCTCCTTTATTTCAGCAAACCCTTCTTATAATCCCTTCTGGATTGTAAGGACTCTACTATGTAGCCACTATCTTCATATTTCTTCCTCTGAGAAGCCTTCCTTAAGTTGGCTAAAGAGCATCCCCAGTGTCTCAGTGATTTTCATAACAGAGAAACAAGTAAACTTCTGTCTCTCTAAATGTTATATCACTGGTCACCAGTAGACAATGGATGTTCAATAATGTATCATAATTATTTATTGTGTGTGTGCTTACATATTATTTCCATGATCATTCAGTGGTATGTACTCTATACTCTTGTGCATAGAATAAATATGACCCATTTCCCAACTCAGCCACTCCATATTAAGAATTGAAAAGCCCAGATGATAACCAGGATTGACACATGAAACTTCAAGCTATCTAGTAAGCTTTACCCTGTGGAAGTGAATAAGTGGAAGGTGAAGTCATAACAAAGCCAAGACCACCCTCCAAAGTATTCTATGTCTTAATTGATGATCTTTAGAGCCATGAATTTATTAAAATCACCCATAAATTCAGGAATGGAATTATTTCTATGTCTTATTAGATGATCACAATGTTAATAAAATATTAATAGTTCAAACAATGGAAAGAGAAATTCTTGAAAGGATGAGGAGCCAGGAGCTCTGGGTGCTTTATTAAACAAAAGCAATGAAAACTCTCTTTTGGACCCTCCTTCACGCACCACTATTAATCTTCTAGTTATTCCACTCAGGATGAAAATTCTAGGACAGATACTGATTGCTGTAGCTTGTATTTTCATTTTTATATCCAGTGTGGATTAATCCTAGTAAAATTATTTGGAACAAAAGGTTGGGAGTATTGTATTGCCAAAATAAAAGAAAGCCACATATGCTACTTAATCAACTCAAGGAATATCCACTAATAGTATGAAACAAAAGCAGAAAATCTGTCTAGGCATAAAGGAAATCATTCAGTTGACTCTTTAGCTCAGGGATGGAATATGCTTACTTGCCCCAAAATTCAAAGTGGCAGCCTTTGGAAATGTATACTTTGTCTAATTCTCAATTGTGAGCTCTTAGGGAAGAAAAGTAGCATCGTATTAACTGGAAAAAAAAATGAATTCAGTGTGTTTCAATACTTGAATGCAAAGTGTGATACTCATGAAGACTTGGAGGAATCTATTTCTGTCTCCCCTGTCACGTCCTTCAGTGTACAGTCCCTCCATCTCTACTCCATTTCTACTGCAGGGTGCTACATAGCAGAGGAGGGGATGACGTAGTTCATCATTACTTCTTCTGCAATTGATTGGAACAGAATGGCATCCATTATTTTCAGTGGATCCTCCATTGCCATACTGTGAGGACAGACAACTACACAGTGAGATGGGCCAATAACCAGTAAAATAGATGGCTTTTGTCTAGGCATGGGTGAGCCATGATGATTTCTCAGCAGAAATCATCAGTATGGATGGAACTGTGTGGATAGGGGTCTTCTAGTTTTAAAGCTTCAGATGTGCAGGACTTTAAGGAAAACAAGAGATACAGCACATTTAATACTACCTATTTTTCAGATAAACTATTTTTCATATTAATCACAGTATCTGGAGCCCATTCCCTATGGAGGGATACTATTGCAGCCCAGATACACAAAAGAGGGTGTAGGCCCTCCCCCAAATGATGCGATGGATATTGATAGTCCCCCATGGAGGGTCTCACTATCCTTGAGGAGTGGGTGGGGAGATGGGTTGGGGGGCTTGGGGGCATGGGAGGGTGAGGGAATGGGGTGATTGATATATAAACTAAGATTGTTTCTAAAATAAAATAAATAATTTCACATAAATTTCTCAAGAAAAACTATTCAGAAAACTTGTTAGTATTTGATTCAAATGCAACCGATATTTATAATAAATTTGCTAAGTGCCAGGTCGAACAAGACAGATGAGGTTGCCAATTCTATAGAGCTTAAACACGCTATTGAGAGAAACTAGCAACAAATAGATAATCTTAGATAGCAATAAATGCTGGGAAAATACAAACAGCTTTGTGAAAGAGATTAATGAGGAAGGTGATTGTCTAGAGAAGCCAGGGCCCCCCTCTCTGATGTGATGACAATTCTTCTGAGATCTAAAGGAACAGAAGGTGTGACTCTGAGGGAAAACCTTACAGGCAGATGATCCTGAGCATGACAGCCCAAGGCACCTTAGCTCACAAACTCACAGGAAGCTGATATATCAGGACTTGCAGAGTATGGAAGGGCTGTGAATTTTACACTATTTACAATGAAATGCACTGGGAGTGTTTCAAATTGACAAGTACAGTCTGATGTTGCACTTCAGTAATTACTGGCTGCTACAGGGATGATTAATTGAAGTGCCATATCAGAAACAGGAGGACCAATGAGAAGACTACATGGAAAAACCCAGGTGAGATGAGATAATGCCTTTGAATAAAATGGAAGCAGTAATCAAGCAAAAAGCAAAGCATAAAAGATATGTTTTGGAGGAAGAGCAAAGAACTTTTTTTAATAGAATAAATATTGTAGAATGGGACAGGAAGTAGAACATGCAAAGTATAGATGGAAAGGATATAGTTAAGCTCTCAACTTTTAGAATATAAGTATTTAACAGAATTTATTGGATTATGAAGACATGAAGATCATATTAAAGAGAACACAAGGAGATAGTCCCAAAGAGAAAGTCAATAATGAGATGAGAACACCAGCCTGAATTTACTCTTTAAATGAGGGATCAGACATACCCAGGCCCAGTGACAGTTCTGCCTCTAACTGCCGGCCCGGCGGGACCCAGCACACCCAAACACTGCCAACACCCAGGTAACAGTGACAACTCCATCCACTAGAAGAGGACCTACATAAGAGTATTGGATCTGTTTGCATCTACCAGAAGAGAACCTTGGTCCCATACCCACCAGGAGAGCAAGAAACTCCTGCTACACCCACCAGAAGAAAGGATGAGAAGAGGACAAGTTAAAAGCACATCCAACAACAGAAAACCCAATATGACACCCCCGAAGACTAGGAACCATACACCAGCAAGACCGGAAAATTATGATTCAAATGAACCAGAAGAGAATGACCTTAAAAGCGTCTTCATGAAAATGATAGAGGGCTGGGCATTGGTGGCGCACGCCTTTAATCCCAGCACTTGGGAGGCAGAGGCAGGTGGAACTCTGTGAGTCTGAGGCCAGCCTGGTCTCCAGAGCAAGTGCCAGGATACGCTCCAGGCTCACAGAGAAACCCTGTCTCAAAAAACCAAAAAAAAAAAAAGAAAAAAGAAAAAAGAAAAGAAAAGAAAAGAAAATGATAGAGGGCCTCAAAGAGGATATAATAAAATCCCTTAAAAGAATGTAAGAAAAAACAAACCAAAAAAATACAAGATATCAACAGATCTCTCAAGGAAACAATTGAAGACTTAAAAACTGAAATAGAGACAATAAAGAAAGCACAATCTGAGGGAATACTGGAAATAGAAAAGCTGGGTAACTGATCAGGAACTACAGATGTAAGCATAACCAACAGAATACAAGAGATGAAAGAGAGACTCTCAGGAGTTGAAGACACACTACCGGAAATAGATTCATCAACCAAAGAAAATCTTAAACCCAACAAATCCCTATCACAAAATATCCAGAAAATATGCGATACCATGAAAAGATCAAACCTAAGAATAATAGGTATAGAAGAAGGTGAAGAAATCCAACTCAAAGGCGCAGAAAACATATTCAACAAAATCATAGAAGAAAACTTTCCCAACCTAAAGAAAGACAGGCCAATGAAAATACAGAAAACCTACAGAACACCAAATAGACTGAACCAAAGAAAAGGTCTCATTGCCACATAATAATCAAAACACCAAACATTCAAAACAAAAAGAAAATATCAAGAGCAGCAAAGGAAAAAGATCAAATAACCTATAAAGGCAAACCTATCAGAATCACACCTGACTTTTGCAGGGAAACTCTGAAAGCCAGAAGGTCCTGGATAAATATTCTACCTACACTAAGAGACCATGGATGCCTGCCCAGACTACTATACCCAGCAAAGCTTTCAATCATTATAGATGGAGACAACAAGCTATTCCATGACAAAACCCAATTCAAACAATACATAACCACCAATCCAGCCCTACAGAAAGTTCTGGAAGGTAAACTGCAACCCAAGGAAGTTAACTACAACCAGAAAAACATAGGCAATAGATAAACCCACTTTACCAACAGCCAAAAGGAAAAAGGGATAGAATCCCACACATAACCTTGCCACCATCACCAAATCAAAAACAAACAAGAATGAAAAATAATCAATGGTCATTAATATCCATCAACATTAATGGTCTTAACTCCCCTATAAGAAGACACAGCTTAGCAGAATGGATAAGAAGACAGAATCCTTCCTTCTGCTGCATACTAGAAATACACCTCAACTTCAAAGACAGATGGTACCTAAGAATTAAAGGTTGGGTAAAGATCTTCCAATCAAAGGGACCCAAGAAACAAGCGGGGGGGGGGGGGAGAGATAGCAATCTTATTATCCAACAAATTGGACTTTAAACTAAAATCAGTCAAAAGAGATGAATAAGGACACTTCCTACACATCACAGGAGAAATCCATCAGGATGAAGTCTCAATTCTGAACTTCTGAACGTTTATGCCCCCAATACAAAGGCATCCACATTTGTAAAACAAAAATTAGTAAAACTCAAATCACACATAAAACGGCACACAATTATAGTGGGATATTTCACCACCCCACTCTCACCACTGGACAGGAAAACCAGACAGAAACTTAACAAAGAAACAAAAGAACTAATAGAAGTTATGGCGCAATTGGACTTAACAGATATCTATAGAACATTCCATCCAAATACAAAACAATTTACCTTCTTGTCAGCACCACATGTAACCTTCTCTAAAATCGACCACATATGGCAACATAGCAAACCTCAACAGGTACAAAAAAATTGAAATAACCCCCTGTGTCTTATCAGATCACCATGCTTTTAAAATTAGAATTCAACAACAACACAAACTACAGAAAACCTACAAACTCATGGCAATTAAGTAACACCCAATTGCACAATTCCTGGGTCCAGGAAGATATAAAAAAACAAATTAAAGATGTTCTAGAATGCAATGAGAATGCAGACACAACATATCCAAACCTATGGGATACTCTGAAAGCAGTGCTAAGAGGAAAGTTCATAGCGCTAAATGCCTACATGAAGAAACAGGAGAATAATCACACTAGAAAATTAACAGAACAACTGAATGCTTTAGAAAGCAAAGAAGCCAATACACCCCGGAGGAGCAGATGCCAGGAAATAATCAAATTAAGGGCTGAAATCAATAATATGGAAACTAGGAGAACAATACAAAGAATCAATATAACAAAAAGTTGGTTCTTCGAGAAAATCAACAAGATAGAAAAACCTTTATCCAAACTTACCAAACAACAAAGAGTGAACATGCAAATTAATAAAATCAGGAATGAAAAGGGGGACATAACAACAGACACAGAAAAAATCCAGAGAATCATCAGATCATACTTCGAAAACATCAAAATTTGAAAATCCAAAGGAAATGGACAATTTTCTGTACAGATTTCAGTTACCAAAATTAAATCAACAACAGATAAGCAACTTAAATAGACCTATAACCCCTAATGAAATTGAAGCAATCATTAGAATTCTCCCAACCAGAAAAAGCCCAGAGCCAGATGGCTTCAGTACAAAATTCTACAAGAAATTCAAAGTACAGCTAATACCAATTCTCCTCAAAGTATTCCACACAATAAAAGCAGACGGGTCATTACCAAACTCTTTTTATGAGGCTTCAATAACCTTGATACTCAAGCCACACAAAGACACACCTAAGAAAGAGAACTACAGTCCAATATCCCTCATGAACATTGATGCAAAAATACTCAATAAAATATTGGCAAGTCGAATCCAAGAACACATCAGAGAAATTATCCATCCTAATCAACTAGGCTTCATCCCAGGTATGCAAGATGGTTCAACATATGAAAATCCATCAATGTAATCCACCATATAAACAGACTGAGGAAAAAAACCACATGATCATCTCACTAGATGCCAAAAAAGCCTTTGACAAAATCCTCTTCCTGATAAAGGTCCTGGAGAAATCAGGGATAACAGGAAGATACCTCAACATAATAAACACAATATACAGCAAACCAACAGACAACATCAAATTAAATGGAGAGAAACTCGATCCAATTCCTCTAAAATCAGGAACAAGACAAGGCTGTCCACTCTCTCCATACCCTTCAATATTGTCCTTGAAGTTCTAGCTAGAGCAATAAGACAACAAAAGGAGATCAAGGGAATACAAATCAGAAAGGAAGAAGTCAAACACTCACTATTTGCAGATGATATGATAGTCTACATAAGTGACCCAAAAATCTCTACCAGGAAACTCCTATAGCTGATAAACACCTTCAGCAAAGTGGCAGGATACAAGATTAACTCAAAAAAATCTGTAGCCCTACTATATATGGATGACACATTGGTGGAGAAAGAAATCAGAGAAGCATCACCTTTTACAATTGCCACAAATAACATAAAACACCTTGGAGTAACACTAACCAAAAAAGTGAAAGACCTGTACCATAAGAATTTTGAGTCTCTAAAGAAAGAAATTAAAGAAGACACCAGAAAATGAAAAGATTTCCCATGCTCTTGGATAGGCAGGATCAACATAGTAAAAATGGCAATCTTGCTGAAAGCAATCTACAGATTCAATGCAATCCCCATCAAAATCCCAACACACTTCTTCACTGACCTTGAAAGAACAATTCTCAACTTTATATGGAGAAACAAAAGAACCAGGATAGCCAAAAGAACCCTGTACAATAGAGGAACTTCTGGAGGCATCACCATCCCTGACTTCAAGCTCTATTACAGAGCTATAGTCCTGAAAAATTTTGGTATTGGCACAAAAATAGACAGGTAGGCCAATGAAATAGAGTTGAAAACCCTGATATTAACTCACAAACCTATGAACACCTGATTTTTGACAAACAATCCAAATATATACGCTGGAACAAAGAGAACATCTTCAACAAATGGTGCTGGCATAACTGGATGTAAACATGTGTAGAAGACTACAGATAGACCCCAGCCTTTCGCCCTGCACAAAACTTAAGTCAAAATGGATCAAAGACCTCAACATAAACACAGCCACACTGAACCTATTAGAAGACAAAGTAGGAATTACCCTTGAATTAATCGGTACAGGAGACTGCTTCCAGAACATAAAACCAGTAGCACAGACACTGAGATCAACAATTAATAAATGGGACCTCCTGAAACTGAGAAGCTTCTGTAAGGCAGAGGAAACAGCAAGACAAAACGACAGCCCACAGACTGGGAAAAGATATTCAACAACACCACATCTGACAGAGGGCTGATCTCCAAAATATACAAAGAACTCAAGAAGCTAGTCTCCTAAACACCAAACAATCCAATTAAAAAATGGAGTACAGAACTAAATAGACAATTTTCAATAGAGGAATCTAAAATGGCTGAAAGACACATAAGAAAGTGTTCAACATCCTTAGCCATCAGGGAAATGCAAATCAAAACAACTCTGAGATACCATCTTACTCCTGTCAGAATGGCTAAAATCAAAAACACCAATGACAGTTTATGCTGGAGAGGATGTGGAGAAAGAGGAACACTCCTCCACTGCTGGTGGGAGTGCCAACTCATACAGCCACTTTGGAAATCAGTATGCAGACTCTTCAAGAAAATGGGAATGAATGTACCACAAGATCCAGCAATTCCACTCCTAGGCATATACCCAAAAGAAGCACATTCATACAACAAAGACATCTGTTCAACGATGTTCATAGCAGCACTATTTGTAATAGCCAGAAACTAGAAGCAGCCTAGATGCCACTCAACCGAAGAATGTGGAGAAAATGTGGTGCATTTACACAGTGGAGTACTACTCAGCAGAAAAAAACAATGGAATCTTGAAATTTGCAGGAAAATGGATGGAACTAGAAGAAACCCTTCTGAGGGAGGTAACCCAAACACAAAAGACAAACATGATATATACTCACTCATATGTGGATTTTAGTCATAGAGTAAAGGATTACCATCCTACAGTCCACACTGCCAGAGAAACTAGTAAACAAGGAAGACCCTAAAAGAGACAAACTTTGTCCCCTGGTGAAGGGGAAAGGGTCATCATCCCCTAGCAAATTGAGAGCATGGGAAGAGGGGGAGGAAGCTACGAGAGTGAGAAGGGAAGAAAAGGAAGGATGCAGAAGTCATGAGGAAGCAGAAATGTTGAGTCAGGTGTAGATTAGAAGAAAGGACATATGATAGGTAGGATTTTAGTTGGGGGGGTAGTAGGGGAGGAAGGGAGGTAGAAAGGAACTGGGATTGTCATGTAATTCAATCTTGTTTGTAATTCAAATATATAAAAAATAAAAAACAAAAAATAACAGCAACAACAACAACAAAAAGAAGAAGAAACTGAAAGAAAAAAAAGGGATGATTAGGCAACTGCTTACAATCCCAGTACTTTTGAGGCAGAGATTGGATCTCCAGGAGTTTACTTAAACTAGGCAGCATACATGAGGTCCAGATTCAATAAGAAACCCTGCAGTGATAATAAAGAAGAGATTTATTGAGGAAAACACAATGAGTCAACTTCAGGCCTCTGCATGCACATACACACAAACATACACAACCACCTACAGGTTACCGTGCATATACATGAAATGCACATGTTTTACACACATACATGTTGTGCACTATTAGTTTCAGATGTATTACATTCGTTTATGCTGAAGGATATTTATCTAATGATGCAAAGATGTGTTGCATTCTTTTATATTGCTTTTGTTTAATTCTGTAAAGCTGTGTTACTTTGACTGCCAAAAATACCTGATTGGTCTAGTAAAGAGCTGAATGACCAATAGCAAGGCAAGAGAGAAAAATAGGTGGGTCTGGTTGGCAGAGAGAATAAATAGGAGGAGTAATATAAGGAAATAAGCAAGGAATGAGAACAAAAGGAGAGGAGGACACGGGGGTGGGGGTGGGGGGAGCCACCCAGCCAGCCACAGAATAAGAAGGAATGAAATATAGAATAAAGGAAGGTAAAAAACTCAGATATAGGTAAAGCAAAATGGGAAAATTTGTTAGAAAAGCTGTCTAGAAACAAGCCAAGCTAAGATCAGGCATTCATAAATAAAGATAATTCTCCATGTATTTATTTGGGAGCTGGGTGGCAGGCCCCAAAAAGAAAACAAAACAAAACAAAAATAACTACACATACGTCAGACAGACAGACAGACAGACAGACAGACAGGAAAAAACTATAAGTGAAAGTGGAGCAGGAGACCTGAAGGGTGGTATGAGAAATTTCCAAGCAACTGCTGGAGCTGCTAAGCCTCTCCAGCCCTGCAGACACTCTCCAGAATCACTGAGAAAGCACACAGAAATCTCAGGTGCCAAAGGACACATTGGATAAGAACCATCAGGATGGGTCCATGTACACAAACACTTAGCAATTCCTGGAGTGAGCTCCCTGTCCTCTGCTGTGACAAGCCCATGTTCTGGGGTAATGTTGCCAGAATATTTGTCTTTCAGATCACCCACTGTCTCAAACTGAGAGAACTTCATGGAAAGGTTATAGGCAACCATAATGCTTCTCTTCCTGGTTGGATTATGCAAGTTTCTCAGACCTATGGGCTCTTCACCACTGCCACTGGCTAATGTGTAATTCCTTGCCCACATATAGCAGGACCTGCCTGGAGGAGGTAGAGGGATAATTATAGTGGTGTTCTCTTCCTCCCTCCCTTCCTTCCTTTCTTTTTTCTTTCTCTTTTTCTAAAATTCCTTTACCGAAGCCAAGACTTTTTTATTGCAATTCATTGCCTGAAATATATGGAGTCTTGAATGATAGACCATTAGAGACAAGAAAAGAATTTTGAAAATAACAATAATGATTCAACCAACAGCCTCTTAATTCTGGAGCTCTGGTTCACTTCCTGGCTAAAGCGTTTAACTGTGGCCTTGGAGAAACTGCTTTTCTCTTGATTGTGGGAAAGGAGGTCAAAGGATTACAGTAAGGATAAAGTAAACAATAAAAATGAGACTGGCCCATGCTACTCACAGTCGTGAAGGGATATAATTGTAAATCCTGAAGTGATTATGAATTCCAACCAATGAGCCTACACTGTAAGTAAGGAAACAGATTTGCTTTGGCTCCTGGTGGCAAAGGAGGTTTGGGCTTGAAGAATCCCACCGCTGTAGCTGGTCAAATAAAATGTTTTATTTTAGCCAGTATCAATTTCTTCATATAAACCAGATCTGTCAGGAGACAGACCATTTACTGATATTTATTTATAAGTTGTTAAAAAACTAAAGTGCCCTGCTGTCTAAGTGCTGAGAGGCGGGAATGCTTTCAGACCATTTCCTGGCTCACTGCACCTAGGTCTCTTTGCAAGTGAAACATCTGCCTGCTGTGTGGTCCAGCCAAATCCTCCATCACAGCACTTGTCCGGAAGCATTTTAGGACCAACCGGGATAAACAGACAGATAAGCATATGGTGATGAATTCTGCAAACCAGCGTGGATTTCCATGGAGTTAGGCTGCCAACCAAACATTCCTGATTCGCATTTACTTTGTGAAGTCTCAGATACAAGCCCTGCGCTTCGGTGCCCTGGGCTGGTTTTGTGCCATGGTTATTTGGAGGCCATTTTTCTTTTCTTCCTTCTTTCTTGGCATGTTGATCAGAGTTGCTTATGAATCTTGGAGAACTCCCATTTTGGGAACAGAACCTGTAAGAATGGAAATTGGTTTCTAAGCAGCCCCTGAACGCGGATCATATAATAAATGTCACTGGTGTTGCTGTTCTCTCCTGATGGACTGGAGGCGCCTAACATCTGACAGCTAATGAGCCCCACTAATCAAATTCTGAAGCAAATGCTATTTCCCCGCCTTTACTTGCCTACCTGAGAGGGTGAGGAATTTTAACCCTTGCCCCTGTAGACTGACAGGACTGAATGGAACCGGACTAGGAGGGGAAGCTGAAAGGTTAATTAAGGTAGTACCCAAAAGTTGTTTTAAATCAATTTAATTAACCTATGATCCCTGAAAATTAGAATATGTTACAACTGGAATGAAGGCAAATTTTATTCTACTTAAAAAAAAGTCTCATCTAATGAAACTCAAAGTCCAGGAATCTCTGGGTAAAATCACAGAAGGGGTAAGTGTTAATTAACACCTGGAGTTCTCATAGTTATCTTCATTCCTGGTGTGTCACGGAAGAAATGCTGCCCATTCTTGAAGGGAAGTAGGTAGCATTAACACCTGATGCTCTTGTCATTAACTCCCGATTCTGGTAGCATGATCCTTCACTAAATAGAATTATTATTCTCCCATCATCAGGATTTAGGATGAGCAACACAAAGAAAGATAGTAAAAGTATCCTTAAGAGAAGAGGTGTGATAGCCAGAGTCCAAAAGCAACTGTAACTTCTTAGCATGCTGACCTCCACCAGTTAATGAAGCTCTCCACATCTCAGCTTTCTGCTTTTGTAACACAGTGTAAAGGATGCAGAATTTGGGATCTGAGAGAGTCAGAAGACATAATGCATGTGAGTCCTTGGATAATGAGTTGAGAACACAGCAAGCTCTTCATGAAGGCCAATCATTTAACAGAGGTTTTTAATTCTTACATGTTTATTTAAAAAAAAAAAAAAAAAAAACACCATTCTTGATCCCTGGAAATACAGTTCCACTGATAATATTCAAGTGTTAGACCCCCGAAAACTCAAGTATCGGGGTCCCAGGCCACGTTTGCGGTCACCCCAATCACCAGGCGGATTCGAGAGCTTGCTGCAAACTGCACGAGGCTTTATTGTAATTTAACGAGCTAACCCCATGTTAGCTTGGGTCTTTCATCCACCCGCCATGGCGGACAGCTAGAAAAGATGGCTCCTAGGGTCTCCCAAAAGATCTTATAGGGCAGCGTAAGGGGAGTGTCTAGGGGTACGCACAGGCTTACGCACAGGCTCACGATTGGTGTGCTTCCAGGCTTGGAAGGCTTGCCCTGTGTCAACTGGTTGTTATGGCCCATTGGCCCTCCCAGGGTGGTTGCTATGCTCTCTACGTCATTGCTGTGCGCTTGTCCGTAAAGCACACCCAGGGCCGTAAAGCATAGCGCCACCAGCTAACTTCCGATTGGCTCCTTGTCACGAGACAGGCATCTGACTTTCTAGTGACTAAGGTTCCTTGTCACGAGACAGGCATCTGACCTCTAAGTGACCAAGGCAGGTTTATAGCAAGCACGTGTTCGGCTGTTATGGCTGCCGAAAGGGAAGCCGTTTCCTTCACAAGGCTTCCATTTGCCTCAAAAATATGGTAATTTTTGTGCTTCCTGCATACTCTTTTTGGGGAAGAAAGCAGTTTGGGAGATATTTTGGGAGAAATGCTAAAGACTACATGATAGACCAGAAGGCTCTCCCAAGGCATCCCTTCAGTGTCTCCTGGGTGATGGCACCAATGTCTGTTTCCTGAAAGTTAGTCTCAACATCAGACCTGCACAGTGCAGCCACAGTTGATTCATTTCCGATTCTTCTGCATTAAATGTTCTCCTGCCATGATGGTGATGGCCCCTGAGCATCTGCTTTCTAGCCCGGCATAATATGAATTACAGGAATTCTACATGAGACTTGAAAATCACCAGTATCCAATACAATAAGGAGTTTAAGCTGAAAAGAACCAGGTGGGAATGTGGAGGTGGGAAGGGAATGGATATGGAATTTCTAAGTAAAGTGGTTCAGGATAGGATATTATATCCACATGTAGGCTTTGGTAACACAGAAGATAGTTTCAGATTAAATAAATGTACTGATAATTTTTAAATGTATATTTTATATATTAAAACAATTACAAATAGAATATTTAATATAACACAATATTAGAGATATCACTGCTTTGTAAATGGCTCTATTAGTTATTTAAACTTTTATATTTAAAGGTTTATTCATTTATTTCTCTATCTGTGTTTGTATCCACACCTACATGAGTTTATTTGCACCCACAAGCCTGGGGGAGCCAGAATAGGGCTTCTGATTCCCTGGAACTGGAGTTATAGCTGGTTAGCTGTAAGCTGCCTATTGTGGGTGCTGGAAACCAAACACAGATCCCTGTAAGAGCAGTAAGTGTTTTTAACTGCTGAGCCAATTCTCCATCCCTGGTATCTAATTTTAAGTGAATCAGTCACACATATGATTATATGTTAAAGATCAATTTGCTATCCTTGAACTTATGGAAGTTGAATACGCATACTTGAACTTTTAGAGGACTCTGAAAGGGAAACTTCTTACCCAGACACATGGGTGAGAAGACACTGGGTAATGTTTGGGTGGTAGAGAGAATTTTTCCTACTCTGAATCAGTCAGCACAGCCTATCATCCCCTGATAGCCCTGTCAGTGCAAAAGGAGCAGGCCTGGCCCTCAGGTAGCTCACTCACCAACTTTAGGAAACAGACACTGGTAGTATTAAGGCCTGATGGTTTTTGTTTTGCAAAAACAGCATGTTTTTTTCCAGGTGCTATCATTGAAAGTGCCTTCCCATCACTCTGAGACAATGTTTTTCTCACACACTTCACAGGTCTAACTCCTCATGTGTTAGACTTCAATAATTATGTCTTCCAGCAGAGCCCACTGTCCACACTCCAACAGAAGTCCCTTTATTCATACCCTCATTGAAAGTTCTAATTAGGTGATACTTTTTGTATTATCCAGGAGAATCAGTCCGTTATAATTAAAATTATATTCCCTTAGCACATTACAAATAGGATCTCTGCTAAGATGTTTTAGATCATGGAGTGAGTGTGTGAGTGAAGAGCCACCCAAGGCACCTGTAGATAATATGTGATGCATAAGAATGAGTCATTACCTATAGGCAAAACACTCTTTGGGAAAGTTTTATTTAAGCACACAACATTTTGGTGCTCATAAGTGAGAAAAACTGGACACGGCACCATGTACATCCTAAAACTCTATTAAATCAAACATTATTTTAACTGGTTTCAATAAAACCACAAATTAAGACCAGAAAGGAAACAGCATTGCTCTGCCCTATGACTTTCTATTTAGTCTACCTATTGGAAAACACTGATTAATTTTGGGCAGGTCTTCTTGCCCCAGTAAACTTTCTGGAAAAGACCTCACAGACTCACTTAGAAGCATGTCCTTTACCTGCTTCAAGACCTGTCAAGTCAAAAAGAAAACTTAGCCACCACAGATGTTCTACCTAGACAAGTATCTGTCAGGGTCAACCAATCCATTTCAGTTGATTTTATTTTAGCTTCTCTTGGGAAAGTCATAGCTAGGCTGAATGTTTAAGCGGAAGCATCCTATAAGGCAAGATCAAACACTGAATCCTATCAGTTAATTTGAATGGAAGTTCTAAAACTAGATATATTAAGTGAAAACATATTCTTTCAAAATTGACACAGGCAAAGATATTTGTGGGGATTTTATTTTAATAGTGACATGAAGCTGCCTTCTGATATCAAAACTAATTAGTTCTTTATGTTTTGAAAAGAGTCAGAGAATGTAGAAAGTGACATTGATTCTGTAATCTTCTCTGCCAACTCCTACAGTCAGGGAACCAGTTTCATCAATAAACAGCAACTCTACGAGAACATTCACAACTTTTATACTTAATACAAACAAAAAAAGACAGTACCCTGCATTTCCTGTTCAGAGAATGGAGGTTTGTTACAGCATCCCAGGACTGTCTAATGCTCTTCTCCTAAACATGTTGACAATGATTAGAAAAGTCTTTAAAAATTCACCCCACTAATCCTGTTGTAGAAATAGTCCCTAAGGAAATGATCTGGTCATGTGCCATCAAGAATAGTCTTTTGTTTCTATTAGAGTTAAAATTCAGGAACAATGCTAATTGTTATTTAAATATAAAAATGGTTACATAAATATGATGTGTTTAGAAGGAAATGGTATTTTAAAAGCTATCGGTTCAGTAGTTTTCCAACTATTTGTTCTGTGAAAAAGCAATCATCAATTTACAAAGTCAAGTTTTACAACAATAGGGAACCCACACACACAGAGACAGACATATAAACTCCCTAGTATTTATGTAAGAGCATAGAATAAAGTATATCTTCCTTCCCTTCCTTTTTCCTTTGCCACCATAATACTCATAGTATAATGAACAAACCAATGATTACATGGATATTTCTGTGTTTGTTTACTGTTATAGAAACCAAAAAAAAAAAAAAGAAAAATGAAAGCAAAACCATCATCCACATTAACTAATGCCTTTATCCTTATGCTCTTAAAAAGTCCTTTTAAAAAGTGAAAGCTAGAATGTGCTCTTTTCCTTTGTGGATAGGCCGGGGCACATAATTTGATCATTCTACATTGTACCCCATAAATCCATACAATTATTGCTCATCACTTAAAGATAAATCTTATCATTAAAAGACAATCATGCTACCATGATCATATTGTGAAAAAAAATATTTATATGTAGAAAAAAAACAATTCCAAAACACCAGCATCATGCCAACTATGCTGTGTTGCTTTTAGTAATTATTATTAATATTTACTTTCCCCTTTTTCTAAAAATGTAAATGTTCTTGGGTTCTGTGTTATTTATTTGTTTTGCTTCTTTTAATCTCCATGATAATCATTATGATCAGGGTTATAAATCAGTGCTGAATCAAACACTCACTGTGCACAGCAAATTGGATGTACAAAGATTCTGTCTTAATTTGTGGTTTTCCCATAGAAACTATCTGCCCAGATGCAGTGTTAATTTAAATTATACTACCCCAGCATGCCAACATGGAAAAAGAGTAGACTAAAAATAAAATGAATAAAATTCCAATTGCAGGAAAAATGCAGGTTCCCAGATGAAATTATCACTCTACCTGAATCTATCCTGAATCTATCTGAAGTCTTGTAATACAATGGCCAGAGAGAAACCCTAAAGTAAAATTATTCCTGAAAAAAAAAATCTTTTACCAAGAAAAGAATGAAAACAAAAGAGCTCCAGGGCAGGTATATATACCTGGGGATGCTGAGTGTATGATGTTGTAATGCTGGAAGTGAGTGTGTATGAACTCAGAGTCTCTAACAGGAGATGCCTCAGGAATACTGCCTCTTCCCCAAGCCATGCTACAATTTGGCTTTAAACCACCTTTTCTAAAAAATGCTTTAAGATTGGAGCATGCTGGTCCTAAAATAACCCTTTTCTATTCCACCAGAATATACTAACTCTTGACCCATTTATTGACTGTCTGGGGCTTTTCTATTTATAAAGTACCTATATAAATACTACTTCTTTTGAAAACAACTTTTGAGACCCTCTGCCCTGTTAGAGGTTTTATCCCATGATTTATTTATAGTGAACTTCATTTTATATTCATCTCTACTCAGGTCTATTTTGCTTGTGTATTGTTGTATTAATAATTACTATTTTCTATTCAAACAGATTTCTTCCTTATTAAATTTGAACCTTGTACAAATCCTTCTTGTTACATATATTACAACATATTCTAATACTTGTTGGCATGTCTGTCTCTCTCACTATTATTCTTGATATTTTTAGAGAGAATTAGAAATTCTGATTCATTCATTCATGTAGCTATTTATGACTAAATGAGAGGAAAATGTAAAAATATCATAGTATTCCCTTCATTTACAGTATAAAATTTACTCATCATGCTGCTCTCCATATATTCCATTATTTATGTTCATAATGCCATTGGATGATCGAGCATCAAAAATATTTCTTCACATTCTTGTAGCCAAAAGTGTTTTCTCTACTTCAGTGGTTCTCAATCTGTGGATCACACCCTTTGGGGGTCTAATGACTCCTTCACAGGGGTCCCCTAAGACAATCTGAAACACAGATATTTACATTACAATTCATAACAGTATCAAAATTACAGTTATGAAGTAGAAACAAAAGTAGTTTTATGGCTAGGCGTATCACTAGAACATGAAGAACTGTATGTAGTATTAAAGGGTTTCAGCATTAGGAATGTTGACAAACACTTTATCGAAGACCTACAAAGAAGGTGTAATCTTACTCAGCATAGACAGTGGAAGAGGGGCTCTGTATAACAATATACAAACTCTAATAGAAGTTATGTAAACAATATATTCTGCAAACAGATATTCTGATCACAACATGGAAACATTTATTCATGTAACAAAGACCAAGGCATGTAACCACCTTGGGAAAGTCCTTTGTTAAATTCTGGGAAACAACAACAAGAGACCTCTAAGCATTTTTCATACTGATGAATCAGAAGAACACAACACATACATTACAGTCGACAAGTACTATGCAAGAAGAGTCAGAGTGTTCCCTTTTTTGTATTATACATCCTGGCCACACTTTCCCGTCTTTCCACTCCTCCCACCTCCCCCAGATCCTCTTCCGTGTTGTGACCAAGCATGTCTCAGCCTTAATCCATAAGGTTCAGCCTGAGTGGGGGAGTGTGGACCTGGAAGCTCCTAGCAACCCAGTGGTGATAAAGACCAAACACAGGCATCTTGTCATCTTTAGAGAGCTCTCAGTTCCATGTTGTAGAACTAGAGTCAATTCTTTATTAGCCATCTTTTCTGGTGTTTCTTAACCGTCCTGTCATGACCACTAGGGAACCATTTCTCTCCTTGTTCTCCTCTCTGCTCTGGTCCCTGGCCCCTAACCTCGGTCCTCCCTAGTCCTTCACACACCTCACACCTCTGCCCTGGTGCAGACCTATTCAGATGCTTAGGCCCACAGAGATGCAAATAGGAGGCATATTACACTGAGGCCATGGTAAACAATAGTAGCCCTACTGGCAATTAACAATACAATAGTGGGCCAGAGCTTTCCAGTGCCCCTGTTTGCTGAAGCTGGAGGCTGGGCCCCAAAATATTTCATAACAGAATTATTTGGTCCCTCACACTTCCACTCTGTTTCCTCTTCAGAAAAGAGCACACCTGCAAGAGAGGACAACCAAACAGGACAAAACAAGATAAAATAAGACAAAGCAAAAGCCCTCATATCAATCAATTCTGGAAAAGGCAACCCAACAGTAGGAAGAGAGTCTCAAGAGCAGGCAAGAGAGTCAGTGATACACTGACTTCCACTGCTAGGAATCCCACAAAACCACCAAGCTAACAGTCATAACTTATATACAGAGGATCTGGTGCATACCCATGCAGGACCCATGCTTGCCCCTTCCATCTCTGTGAGCCTATATGAATCCTGATTAGTTGATTCATTTTGCCATGTTCTCCTGTTATCCTCAACCTCTCTGACGCCTACAATCTTTTCTCCGCATATTTGATAGGGTTCCTCATCTCCAAGGGGAGGGACCCCATGAAGACTCCCAACTTATACTCTCTCTTTCTCTGCATACTGTATGGCCATGGGTTTCTATACCTGCTCTAATCTGCTACCTGATAATGACTGGACAAGGCACCAATCTATGAGTATAGAACAATATCATTAGGAATCATTTCATTGATGGTTTTGTTTTGTTGTTATTGTGTTAGACCCCTGGAAAACTCAGGCCTCCAGGGTCTCAGCCCACGACCTCAGTCACCCCAATCACCAGGCAGATTCGAAAGCTTGCTGCAAACTGCATGAGGCTTTATTGTTGTTTAATGAGCTAACCCCATGTTAGCTCGGGTCTTTCACCCACCCACCATGGCGGATGGCTAACAAAGACAGCTCGAACCAGCTGCAGAGAGATCCTGTAGGGCAGTATAAGGGGAGTGTCTAGGGGTACACACAGGCTCAGGATTGGTGTGCCTCCAGGCTTGGAGGGCTTGCCCTGTGTTGATTGACTAACTGGTTGTTATGGCCCATAGGCCCTCCCAGGGTGGTTGCTATGCTCCTCAAGTCATTGCTGTGCACTTGTCCATAAAGCACACCCAGAGCCGTAAAGCATAGCACCACCAGCTAACTTCTGATTGGTTCCTTGCCATAAGGCAGGCATCTGACTTCTAGTGACAAGGACAAGGTCATGGCAAGCACATGTTACTGTCATGGCTGCCGAAATGGGGAGCTGGTCCCTTGGGTTGTTTGTCAATCCTTTTTGTTTGTACCATAGGTCTCTGGGCTTTCCAGTCTCTGGTTCCTGGCCATCTAGACTGTGTAGGGTATTGGCTCCCTCTCATGTCATGGGCCTCAAGTTAAGGCAAACATTGGTTGGCACAAGTTCGGTACTGCCGTTGCCCCAGCACAGGTTGCAGGCAGGACAGATTGCAGTTTGAGTGTTGTATGGCTGGATGGGTGACCAAGTTTCTCTTTCCATAGCCCACAGAGTACTTTCTCACACAAAAGAGACTAAAACATAGAGGTGAAGGCTCCATGATGACACCACCTTGATTTCTCTACATTCAAAGAACTGTGTGGATGTTGTGCTCAGCAATGGGGACTTGATGTCAGTTTTCAGAGAGTAACCTTCTGTTCTGGTATCAGCCTGGGTTGTTTAGGGATCTCCAGGGGAACTCCTCTCCCAACAACTCAAACTAATGCAGCCCAGTCTCACCATCAGAAGCCTTTTGTAGCTACAAAAGATAGCCAGTTTGAATTCCTTATCCTTTATTACTATGTGTTCTGACTAGGGTTAGCCTCATAGATTCTAGAAAATTTCCACTGCATTAGGTTTCCACACTACCACCCTCCCATGTTCCCCAATTCCAGCTGTCTCTCCCCTCACTTTCTTGTTTATTGCTTCCCCCCAAAACCTGATCTCTCTAACTCCTGTCCATATACATGCCCTCAATCTGTCCTCAAAATTTATTTATTTAGATAAAGAGTAAGCAGACCATCACTCATAACTCTTATTACAGAGATTGTATCCATGGAACAAAGATGCAGACAACACAGCTTAGTGATTTAGTTTTTCCCTCCATTCTCCCAACATTATCCACCTATCATTTAATATCAGTTTTGAAGAATTAGAACTGGAATAGGCAATCATTATTAAAATAAGGAAACAGTTAAAATACAAGATAACAGCTGACATTAGTCAGCATAACAATTCGTAATTTTGCTAAACATTCATCTTTTACTAATAGTTCTGATAAAAGTAAAAAGTTACTAGAAACACTGGACTTAGAGTTTATGAAAAGAATATATTAATTCAGGGTATCAGTCACACTGATCCCAGTGTCCTCAGATGGAAATAATCTTACTTAAATTACACAGCTCAAGAGTTACCCTGAGAAAAGACACATGTGTGTACTTTGGGATTTATTAAACAATGCCCCTGCTAGAAAACAGAGTTGACTTCAGGGATCTGATTCACCTTTCCTTAACTGTACAGTTTGGGGAGGATTTACCCAGCTCTGGCACTGTAGATAACTCTCACTTATGTTTGGACTTGAATTGATTAAGAGGCTAATACAATTTAAATTCCAAATTCTATTATCATGTTTCTAATCTAAATTAGACCCATCAGTAGAACTGAAATAATAAATAATAATAATTCCATTACCTCTCTCTCTCTCTCTCTGAACCATCTTGTGATTGAAATGAACCAGTCTCAGGATCAAACTGATTCCATAGGAGACAGAGAGATGAAAAGAATGGAAATAGAGCTGACCCTTTTGAGTCATTTTCAAACTCCTTTATAAAACTTCTACCTTTGAACACCATGGTTACAGAATATACTTAAACCAAAGGACAATGAGGTTTCCATTTCACTGTTGAAAAATTTACTCAAAAAGGAGAATGTTGGCTTCTTTGGGGGGTGGGCATATATCCCATAATCTTCCATAATATAGAAAGCTCAGCTACCAACAAGACTACATCCTGTGCCTTGGGTTGTCCTATCCTAATATCCACCCACCTATGACCTTCTGGAACCCATAAAGGGACTGGTCCCAAAGAACAATAGCCACAGGATTTCTATGACTCAAAGCAATAGCCGATAACCAAGAGAGTTTTGGTGAGAGTCCAGTGATTATGGTGTGCCAGAGGCAAAAGGCATTAAACCAACATAGATTATGTATTCACAATCCCATTGCCATTTGGAAGGCTTTCTCTAATGACCACGAGACCTCAGTGTAGTTGGTTGCTTTTTAACTCTTTACTCTCTTGGGGACCTGCCACCCAGCTCCCAAATAAGCACGCAGAGGCTTATTATTATTTATAAATGCCCAAACTTAGCTTGGCTTATTTCTAGCCAGCTTTTCTTAACTTAAATTATCTCATCTACCATTTGCCTCTGGGCTTTTGCCTTTTCTCACTTCTGCAATCGTGCTTTCACTATTACTCCATGGCTGGCTGTGTGACTGGGTAGCTGGATGGCTGGGTGACTGGGTATCTGGTCACTTCTTTTCTCACTCCTTGATCTATCTTGCTTCTCCTATTTATTCTCCCTGCCCAGCAGACCCTCCTATCCTTTCTTCTGCCTTGCTGTTCAGCTCTTTAGTAGACAAATCAGGTGTTTTAGACAGGCAAAGCATCACAGATGCACAGAGTTAAACAAAATGCAGCATAAACAAAAGCAACACATCTTTTCATCATTAAAACAAATGTTCCACAACATAAACGAAAGTAGTACACCTTAAATAAAATTGCACAAAATCTCAGCTCTGTGACAGCCTCACAGGAGAGTGTCAGTACTGAGGACATCATTGCAGTGGGATACCTTATCCTCCCTGTTATCAGAATCTGGGATTAGAAACACTAACTGCACCAGTAACTATGTGATTGCAGAACCGTCTTGAGTGCTAGAAGCATCCATCTGCAGATAGAGCTGATTGCAGCATGTATTTCATAAACAGATATAAAAGTTAAGTCAAACCATAGGATTATCAATGCCTGGTCTAGGTAACATACTTTAAACAACAAGTGACCAAATGAATGCCAAGTGAACAGACAGGAGAAACACAGTTCTGATGACTAGAAACTACTTCCCTACAGTCTTCATGTGTAAAAGAGCATGCTCCTGTGAGACCTATCTATGACTACCCAGGAAAGTTGCCTAGTGCCAAGTTCATCACACCTGCCTTGTTTCTGAGCCCCTGCCATAGCTTGCAAATGGCTCGCTGTGATCTTACTTCTGGATAATTTAATTGTTCTATATTTTCTAACAATGACTAAAACTATTATGATGAAGATTGGCAATATTTCAGAGGAATGTTTAGTTAAGGACTACGACTCTTTAGAGATCTTTGTATGAAACTTTCTCTCTAACTGTAAGTTATTATCATAGACACATTCTACTTTTGAAATGTTTCCCTTTCTAGTGTATTAGTAGGAATTTTGAATAAAACCTAGTAAACTTCCTTAAAAGTCCAAAGGAGGTTTTTTTTTTTTTTTTCCTAATTACATTCTTTCACCTTGGTAACTATCCTATGTCTTAAGAATATACTGAACGTTTAAAATAAACACTGCTGTGTGAGGCCAAAAATGCCTAAATTTAAGGAAGTTGATGTTTCTTTAAAACTCATATCTACTAAATTGCTGAAGTTTTGTTATTATTTTGTAAATAAGCAGTTTAAAGGAACATATAATAAAATGGTAGTTAACATTTATTAGTGTTTCATAATATACTAAGTACCATGAAAACCATTTCGTATGTACTGCCTCACTTAAACACACAATGGCTCCATTAGCAGCATTTTATTATACTCATTTTATGAGCATAAAAACAAGTTTAGAGGGTTATTAAGTGACAAACTTAACATCACATGCCTAAACTCAGAGTTGTAAGACTCCACTCATAGCCACTACACTGCTAGGCTTTACTATACTGCAGTAGAGCACATAGACTTTGTAGACGAGTTGATAGTGCAAAATTATTACATCTGAAAATGTACTCTGAAAAATATCTGCATCTTCTGTATTTCAATTTTTGTACAAAAGGTTTGTTTTTCATTTTTCCTCTCTTCCCTCCCTCCCATTCCCGTAGCACCTATTTCATGACAGCCATAGTATCAAGTACAATGTTTCAGAAATGAGTAAGACAGTGCCTCTGTTATCTGACGCATCCACACTGAGGTGATGAGACCAGTAAGCCACCTCTACATGATTTGTATCCATTGCTAAGATAAAGATGTGCTTCTGAGAGTATTGTCCTGAAGCAGCAGCATTGACAACAGGTGGGGACTTCTTAAAAACAGAGGTTCTCCCGCCTCATCTCAGAGCTGCCAATCAGCCATCTTGTTACAATGGTGGTATTTTCTCAATAGTCGTGCCTTAGTTTCTGTTTCTGTTGTTGTGATTAAATATGCTGATGAAAGCAATGTAAGGGAGAATTTATTGTTCTGGTTCACAGTTAAAGGTCACCATGAAAGGAAGTGAAGGCAGAAAGTGCTTGAAACATCTGGTCTCTTGGTACCCACAATCAGGAAGAGGGAGCAATGAATGCATGCTGCTGTTGAGCACCCTTTCTCCACTCCTGGATCCCACATAAGGAATGGTGTCACACACAATGAGAGGGCTCTCCCACCTCAACTAATACAAACAAGACAACCCCCAACAAGCACTGTCAGAGGCCCATCCATACCCTAGGTGATTCTAGAGTCTGCCAAATTCGACAATTAACACTAACCATCATCAACCACTAGGCATTCCAATGCATGAAGTTCAAGGAATTCTGGTCCAGAGGAGAGACATCAAGACAGAGTTTCCCGAGAGTTTGACATTGACTCTGAGTTTTGAGAAAAAGACCAGTGTTCCAAGTCACATGATTAACATTCCTGCTTCGGGAGTCTGAAGAAGCAGAGCACAGTAGCTAATTTTGTGTTAGTCAGTTTGGCCAAAGTGAAAGCATTCCAGTACAGAGAAACCAGACACAGCTGGTCAAATGCAACAGAGCAGGATTAAAATGTCTTATAAGCTTCCAGGCTGTGGTGGTGTATGCCTTTAGTCCCATCCAACAGATCTTTGTGGGTTCAAGGGCATCCAGGTGTACATAGTGAGTTCCAGGACAACCAGAGTTACACAGTGAGATCCTGTCTCAAAAAAGGAAAAGTCTTATAAACCTGAGAAGCTAGATGATGTTGTATCTTAAAACAAATAAATAATTGATAAATGAATAAATGATTGTTGTTTTAGTATCGGGAAAATGAACCAGGCAAGGCTGGAGGACAGGATATTATACCATTAATAAAAGCAAGAAAAGAGAGGCATACATTTTAAGGAGGAATGGGATAGAGATAAAATGACAGGTATTTAGAGATATCTTGCTAAAGATATACTTGCTAATGGAAGGTGGAAGACTCAGTGGGAGGGGTTTAGAACAAGTCCCAGGTCTGACTTGAGCATCCTGTGTATATGCCTTCATTCTGTATGGCTCTTACTTTCTCTCCAGGGCTTCTGTGTTTTCTCTGTTGTTAGGAAGCCACAGAAAGCTCACCTAAGACATGGAAGTTAAGAGGTGTTAGTCTCCACAAGGCAAGTCTACAACCATGAAGAAAAGCAAGTCAGTACATAAATATTCCCCTATTCCTCTCTGGAAAGATAGTGTTAGGATTTATTGGAAATAAAATCTTGAGGTCACCTACTTGAATTGGCTCTCTCCTTCACTATGTTTTATTGATTCTTAGTCATGACCCAGACTATTATACTTCCTCAGAAAGCAGTAGAAGTCGTCCTTTGCATAGTCTCTTTCTTCTGATGATTTCGAGAAGATTCATCAGCACCAAACTAAGCTCTTTGTGATCATTCTGCTCCATGCAAAATCATGTGTCAGTCAGGAAAGATAAGACACCACAAGTCCCTTGCTAGCACGGGCTTAGGATCTATGACATGAATGGCAAGCAAATTGAAAAATTTAGTATTCTGATGGGCAAGGTGAATGCTATGGCAAAAAGAGACAGAGATGCTGACTTTGATGAAGAAAAGACATATTGGAAGATTGTGTTGAACTGCAGGCATTCATATGAAAAAGTTTAATAGTCAGATGAGATTTGTGCTAGAGAAATTATTGCAATTCATCAGTTGAAAGAATTTTAGAAGTCAACAGAATGCATGAGAAGATAAGAATCTTTAAGAAGTGAGGAGGTAGCATTGTAGGGTTGTGTAGAGTGACTTATAGGAAGTTCCAGAAGCACAGTTAACACCAAGCTCCATGTTAATGAACCACTATCATGTATCTCCACCCTGCCAAGATCCTGCTTTCATGTCCTTAATAAAAGATTTTTTGCTTAGATTACTCTTTCCTCTTCACAGGCATTTTCTTCTTCATTGATGAGCACTTATATTTCAGATGCTGCATACAGAGAATGCTAAAGAATGCACAAACTGTATCTATTTCCATTTACATTCTATGAAGCACTTCCTTAAGTAAATGCTTGTTTCTACATGCAAAACAAGAATGAAATACTGCTTTCAGCTGGGTTCCAGATAAAAGGCATGCACGGTAATGTACACTATAAGCCTTCCTGTTACCATGTTTTCTCTCCACTGTCCATGAAGAATAAATGCACTCTGGCACAAAAGAAACAGCTTACACGATAGCAAGCAGAAGCAAAGCACCCCAACTTTCTGATCCCCACATGCTCTGCAAAACACATCCACAACTCAGTCAGAAGAAGCCTTGCATAATAGGGCAAAGCACTGTTTTTGCAGCTCTCCTGAGTCTCTCAGAGTATGTGGCCAAGCCTATGCTGGGTCACAGCCAGCCACATCTCCAAAAACTACTTTCCTTACACTGAGACCACCCAGGGACTTTGAGAGATTGAAAGCCAGACTGCTCATGCCATACTGTCTCAGCATGATCAGAAGCATCCCACCATGCACGTTTCTTTTACTAAGGTAGTAGATCAGTGCCCAGCAAACGCCAGACTGGAGCCAAAGACCTTACTGCAGTCAACAAAATGAGGTCATATAAAACTGGCTTAGACCAGTGCTCCTCAAAAACATGCAGTGTTAAGGGACTTTGTGACATGAATATGCTGAATCCATAGGTCTGAGGTGCAGTGGTGTGAGTGGCCTCCGCAGAGACAGTCATTGTCTGTTCCTTAGCCTGTGGCCAGTGATCTGTCACATGGAATGAGGAGATGATGAGAACACTTAAACTGCAAAAGTCAGAAAGCACTACCAAGTGACACACACACACAGAGGCGGGTGGGGGGGGACTATTTGAAAAAACTTACAGGACGTCACTGAATGACAAGTCTGATATTCTGCTTCAAGAACACACTCCTGTGTGATATGCATGCTGCTGGTTCCTGTCCTACATTCTGAGGAAGAGGGGATTGGAGCACTGGCTCTGGAAATAAACAGCTCTCAGAATATATTTTGATTCCCTTAAACAAATGTGACTTGTGAAACATCAACAGGGCAACTGTTAAGTTGTGACATCCCACTAAATTTGTTTGCCTAAGCTGATCTGACACATTCTACTATATTTCTACAGGCTCCGTTTTTCCATTTATAAAATGGGAACAGAAATAATTTCTTACTTCTTAATATTCTACCAAGTAGTACAATAAATAGTGTCTTTCAAAAACATTGCCTTGTTTTAACATCAGTAAATATCAATTTTCAAAAATGTTACTTGCCAAACATTCATTCTATTTCAGCTTTTTAGACAAGATCTGTGTATGTGCTATGTGTGTGTGTTGTGTGTGTGTGTGTGTGTGTTGTGAGTGTACTTGGTATGTATGTGTATAGTTACATGTGCATGTGTGCATGCTTGAGTGTGGAGGCTACAGACCTACATCAGATATTCTAGACAGGCTCTTGCTATGTCACCCAGGACTGGCCTGAAATTTACTGTGTAGCTCAGGCTTGTGTTGAACCCTGACCTTCCACCTCCTGAGAGCCGGGCTTGAAAATGAGTACCACCAAACCTGACTACAGTAGGTATACTTTTCAACACCTCTTTCATTTAATTCTTTCTTTTAAAAGTCTAACTCCCAAATACCAGGGTTTGCAGATATTTGCAGATGAAGGTGAAGGTTAGGAGGTGGAGGAAGGAAAAAAAAATATCTAATTTTGTACTATGTGTGTCATGGAAAACACAAAAGTTGTTTTTTTGAAAAAGCATTATTTCTGTTCTCTCTTTCATGAAGATAAAAGTGTTTCTCCTTGACACAGAGACAACATCAGGCATTTTATATTTCTGAAGCCCATCATATGCCTTTCATCCCCAAGCTCATGAATAACTTATATCCAGGAGGGAGGGGGTTCTCTTGACTTTCTATGGAGCAAAGTTTGCAGTTGCAGAAGTAACTTTTCCCCAAATTGCCTGCATGCCTTCAGGACAACTGGGTGACAGTCACTCACCTGGGAGGGTAATGAAATGTTTGTGTTACCTGCTGCATTTCAGTTGTGGTAGCAAGTTCTTGCCTAACAACTCCAGGACAGAGCTAGTTAGAGTATGAATCATAACAAACATGAAAGTACTCTTTAAATTCAGGATGTGATAAAATTAGCAACACATACCCCAGGGTCTTTTAAGTAAAAAAAGAAAAACAGACAAAGATGTACACCTTTCAAAGAAAGAAAATCACATAGACACCATTTTATCTGAACTCTCCTCAGTAAATGATAACCAGAAAAGTGTGTGCATGTGGTGCTCGTTAAAGTGAAAACTGCTAGCAGGCCGTGTATATTTAGAAAGTTATTGTGTAGCCACACCAGTAACTTCCAATAGTTTGGGCTTTAGTTTTAGCATCAGCGCCCTGGTAGAAAGTGAATCGCTGAAGTTGGTAACAAAGGCCTGGAGAGCACCAGTCCCCAGGGAAACTCAGTGTCTGTCAGGAATGGCGTGGGCAGTGGGACATTGCTCACATCACCCCTCCCTCCTGCTGGCAATGAAATGAACACACAGATCCAAAATCTACCATTTATCCATTCTCTCTAACTTCCTGTCATCTACCTGCACTGCGTCCTACTTTGTATGAATGAAGGGATTCTTTTTTTTTTTTTCCTCAAAGATTTACTCATTTTATTTTATGTGCCTGAGTGCTTTGCCTGGGTGTATGTATGTGTTACACGTGCATGCCTGGTGCCTGTGAAAGCCAGGAGAGGGTATCAGATCCTTTGGAACTAGAATTACAGATGGTTGTGAGCCACCTTGTGTGTGGATGCTGGGAACCAAACGGGGTTCTCTGCAAGAGCAGCAGGCCTTTTAATTCCTGAGATATCTATCTCTCCAAGCCCTTAAATGAAAGGATTCTTATAGAGCTGAAGAAAACAAACAAAAAAAAAAAGACCCAAAAAACTCCCAAATATTCCTGCATGTCCACTTTAAAATTTAAAATTATTTACGAGGACCCACCCCCTCCCAGAAATCCATGTCCCTTAATTACCCCACTCTATTGAAAAGAATGAACAATTCTCAGCCATAAAGCTTCTGTTTGTGTTTATATCTAGTAGATACCCAAACTAAACTGCAAAGTGTCACTTAGTACCTATAGATTCCTTTTTCTCCTTATGGGTAAAACTGTATTAGTGCTAACCTTGTGTCGTTGCTGTGAAACTAAACCAACCTGTAGGAAAACATGCATCAGCGTTCCATGATAGCCTGGTGCCTGCCAGATGCCTGACAGGGGAGACTTGGAGAGCTGGGGTTTTGTGTTTTCTTTTTTATTCATTTTTAATTCTTCTTATTAATGTTTTTCATTTATTTTTTATACTAACCACCGTTTCCCCTCTCTCCTCACCTCCTGTTCCCTTCCCCAACCTCCTGTCTACCCCATTCCCTCATCCACTCCTGTTCAGAAAGAGTCAGGCCTCCCATGGGAGTCAAGGAAGCATAGCACATTAAGTTGACCCAGGATCAAGCTCCTCCCCCTGCATATAGGCTGGATGAGGCATCCCAGCATGGGGAATAGGTTCCCAAAAGCCAGATCATGCACCAGGGACAGATACTGATCCTACTGCTAGGGACCCCACCAACAGACCAAGCTATACCACTGTCACCCACTAGGTTGGTCTCATGCAGTTTCCTGCACATGTGTACCCAGAGCCAGTGAGATCCCATGTGCTCAGGGCAGCTGTACAATTAGGGTAGTCACCAATGTGATTACAGGAGGCCAGTTCAGGCATCCTCTCCACTATTGCCAGGAGTCTTTGCTGGGGTCATCCTTGTGGATTCCTGGAGTTTCCCTGGCACCAGGTTTCTCCCTAGCACCAAAATGGTTCCCTCTATCAAGATACCTCTTTCATTACACTTCCCACTCAGATGGTCTTCTTAAGAAAGGAAACCAGTCCTGGGCTGTAGCACTTCGGAGAGCCCTCCTCCCCATTGAAACTCTGAGTCTGACCACCAGTGCTACCCAGGAAAAGAAAAACAGGGTGGGGGTAGAGGGAGGAGGAGGGAGGGAAATACAACTCTCCCCCTTTCTTTAAGACAACAGAATGTGCAACATTTTGAAATGATTTACTTACTGCTGGGCCATGTGGGTCACCCAACTCTCCTTTGCTTCTCTTATAACTGCCCCAGTAACTATTGTATTATCTAGTTGCCTCTCACTTCTCTCTTCCAGGCTGTTTCCCTCCCACAAAAGTTAAACATCCCAGTGAAAATGGCCCCAGCACTTGGTTGCTAGAATCATTCAGCTGAGCTGAGGTCCCTCTGGCTTCATTTCTTTCAAAGCAGAGGGTTTTTGTTTGTTTTGTTTTATCCCCAAACTGTTACATGCTTCATTTTACTCCCTGCAGAAAGGCAACGGATTACTGTTGAACTCAGTTAACTCTGGCTTTGTTTATGCACACAGGGAAATTTGGAAATGAAGGAAGTCGCCGGGGAGCACCAAGTCTGAAAGCTGAGGGCTGAGGAAGCCTTAAACCACAGCTAGCAGAGGCCCTGTAAATGACTCCTGCCAACCCACTGAGCAAATCAAAGAAGGAAAACAGAGCAGCCAAGGAGGCAGAACATGGCCAGGGAGAAAAATCTAGTGATACATCAAATGGAAAGGCTGCCCAGGAATCTTTCATGGTACAGTGACGCTAATTTCTGAAGAGCAATACAATTAAGTTGGCAGGCAAAATGACAGCAGCGTGCAGATGCATACAGATTATCAGCCTTGAAGAGAAGAACATACAAGCAGGGACCAGCTGCTGACAGGAGTCCTCTGAACCCTGTGAACAAGGGAAAGGACACAAGATTTTTTATTTAAGTTGTGTGCTGTAGATTCTAGGCCATTCTTTAGCTGAGAACTGAATTTCCTGTTAGATTCTTTTAACTCAGAGAACACATGCCATAGAGAAACAAAAGCACTTAGGTTGTTGCCCCAATACACCACTACTCAGGTCTCATCAGTGTTAACTGAAGCATTTTTCTGACAATACTTACAACTTTGTCCCTTCCCAAATTGGGTTTACCATGGAAGCTTTACATCTTTGTTAATTAATTGTATCTCTATAAAAGTTGCAAGAACAGTATTATGACCAAAGGGTAGATGATTGATTATTTAGCCTGATACAAAGATTAAACAATGTGTACACATATTACACATTACCCCACTTACACAATGTACAGGTTTTTGTATCAGTTAAACAAATAATCAAGCAAATAAATAAAGTTGTGGAACATTATTCCACATGGGATTCTTCTTTGTTCTCTAAGTTGCTTTATATTTCCATGATAATTAGTAAAATAATTATGAAAATTACCATGTGTTTTACTACTTTAGGTCCCAAAATGTTAACAACAAAATGAATAGTACCCATTTCTGGTATGTGACACAAACACTTTTGTATTTTCCCCAAATTTTGCCTTTATATTGGTGCAGAAGACAATGCATTAAGACATTTGCAGTTTGCTGTGTTTCCTTGCCTGCACTAGTTTGATGTTTTCCATTCCCCTTCCCACTTGCTAATATAAAAGAACCGTCGAACCAAGTGTGCTCCTTGGAAGACTTGTTCTTTGGATGTTGCTGGAGAAAGGGGACGTGCCATTGTTCACATTAGGAAACAGTTACCGTATTAAAAGTCTGAGGACTACTATAACAACTTGGCATCACACACTCATCTGCTGTAGCACTGTATCTCTGAAATGCCCCTGGCTTAGAACTCAGTTTTCTCTGAATGCCTTAAAGCAGTGGCTCTCAATCTTGCTGATGCTGTGACCCTTTCACACAGTTCCTCATGTTGTGGTGACCCCCAATCATAAAATTATTTTCATTGCTACTTCACAACTGTAATTTTGCTAGCATTATGTATCATAATATAAATACTGAATATTCAGGAAATCTGATATCTGTGAAAGGTTTGTTCTAGTCCTAAGGGTTCATGACCCACAGATTGAGAACCCCTGTGTTAAAGGAATACTTTGGTGAAGAATAATTTTTAAACACAAGCTATAATTTAATGTGTCAAAAATCAGAAATACCAAAAAAGAAAATGGGGGAATGAAGGGACCAGCTGCCCCTTTTGGCAGCCATGACAGTAACACATGCTTGCCATGACCTTGTCCTAGTCACTAGAAGCCAGCTGCCTGCCTCGTGGCAAGGAACCAATCAGAAGTTAGCTTGTGGTGCTATGCTTTACGGCTCTGGGTGTGCTTTATGGACAAGTGCACAGCAATGACGCACAGAGCATAGCAACCACCCTGGGAGGGCCTATGGGCCACAACAACCAATTGGCCAATCAACACAGGGCAAGCCTTCCAAGCCTGGAGGCACACCAATCCTGAGCCTGTGCGTACCCCTAGACACTCCCCTTATGCTGCCCTACAAGATCTCTCTGCAGCTGGTTCGAGCTGTCTTTGCTAGCATCCGCCATGATGGGTGGGTGAAAAACCCGAGCTAACATGGGGTTAGCTCATTAAACAACAATAAAGCCTCATGCAGTTTGCATCAAAAAAAAAAATCAGAACTGTATATACACATACATTTTTGATATATTTGATATAGTTCAGTTCCATGAAACTTTAGCACAGATGACCCTATTTGTTAAAAAATACTTCAGCAAGTTATAAACAATGAGTTGGTAAGAGCTATTTTCCCAAGATAAGCATAGTTAATAAAATATATTAGATTCTTGAAAAGTAGCAGCATAATTTTAAGTGATAGTACTATAAAACACAATTAATATGTGAAGCACATATGCTACTTGGCACAATTGAGCCATTCCATAAAGCATACATAATTGAAAGCATCATATTTAATGGGCTAAATATGTAAAAATTTGCTTGCCAATTTAAATTAATTTATTAAATTTTTATTAAAATTCATAAGAAATATCCCTTTCCTTAGTGATGTTTCATAGCATTTTATTTATGACATTCCAATTTCCTTCCTGCATGTAATACTCCTGAGCTCTGTAGCTATAACTCCACTATTTCATTTGGGCTTATGTATTATGCTGAAATGTTTGTAAAACAGCCTTCATCATTAATCTAAGATCTTACTGAGGTCAAGGATGCTCTAATAGGCATTTTCCTATTGCCGGCACATAACAGGTACTCAATAAACTTGTACTGAATACATAAATGAAATATTATATAACTCAAGGTGAATCAAATTCTAGGAGCAAGAGACAAAAGACTGGAGCATAACCAGTGTTCTTTGAAAACAAAATGATTTTCTTTTTCTGGACATATAGGAATAACAGAGAGTTCTGATCTGATAAAGAATTCATAGTTGCATTAAATTAACCTAGTAGAAGTCTTAAACGAAAATGAAACTGACAGGTCATGTCTTCCAAATTAAGCGTAAAACTTCTCCTGAAACAAGTTTGTAATAAAATGTAATGAAAATATTTGGGGCAGAGCAGACAGTTGTATCTTTAAGAGATGTGTATTCTAAGACATGGCGAAATAAATCATGTGTCCCTTAGGATGAGAAGTGCTGGAGGCATGGAGGTAAAGGACTTAAGTTTGAAGACTGTAGAGGAAAATGTGGCCTGCAGGGACATTCACAACAGAGAGGACAGCAAGACGACTGCTTTCTGAATTTTGATTGTTCTGTTTCTTGCTTGTGACTTGCACACTCTCCTTGGGGAAAAACAAACTTCATTGAAGCTCATTGTGATGCAACTTGAATACTTTACTGCAAATGGATATTCTGCCAGCCACTGAGTTCAATGGCTCTGTTTTGGATATCAAAACAATCCATATAAAAGTTGGAAGTGGAGTTGGGATTCAGTGTGCCTTCTGGTTGGTCTTACATCTCTTCACTTTTGTCATCTCTGGATTTTATAAAGGGGTGTGTGAATATCTGTACTCACCAACTTTCATCTTACCTGCAGACATTCTTCTGCCCATGGCACAGCTGATCTGAAGTGAGAAGTGACAGACAGAAAACATTACACCAATCACATGATATATCAGTACACTGTCTCACATTGCACTGTGCTTTCAGATGCCTTGAGATGGAAAATACCACAGGATGGGAATATAAACAGAGCTCTCCTTTGACAAGTGAGATATTCCCAAGTCTTTACCTTTGGTTTCAGATTAAAAACTTCAGTCAACCTATTTATGTTGCTCAAATATCTATAAGAGTTAAAAAAATTGCAAAATTGAGCACTACTTACTAAACATCTTGTTTGCATGATTTCTAAATGTTACTAATACTTTGTATCAAATATGTAGCTTACAAATTTCCATCCATGAGATTCAATAATCTACATGGTCAAGAACTTTTGGCACAGGGGCATACATTGTGACTTGAAATCACAGCTGTTTCTGGTACTGTAATTGCCTTATATGACCCAAGTTCACTGGTGTATTTTAATTTAGTTTAGATTTTAAGCTTTTTTTTTTTAAATCAAGATAATAAAAGCATTACCTGTGTGTGGTGGTATGTGCCTGAAATCTGGGCACTCACTCGGGAAGTAGAGCCAAAGAAATAAAAGAACAAATAAGAAGCTATCAAATTGACTCCATATAAATAAGATATTCTGAAGTTCCACAGAGCTTTAGTAAACTTTAGACAGTTTGCTACCTGATCCCTGACCTCTTGATGTCTGTTTTCTTAGGCATTCTACTTCAGTAAACATAATCTAATAGGTTATGTTTTTCTTACTTACTGTGATAGAATCCTCTTCGGGTACCTTGCTGGGTTTGGCCTTTCCAAGAAGCTGACATCAACCAGTCTGAAACATAATTACAGAGCCCAGGCTCTGTGGGTATTCGAACACCACTTAGATGACTTGAGCTTCTAAACATAATTCTGTGGATTAAGTGGTTTAAGAACAGGAGGAGTTTATTTTACTTAGTTCTGTAAGTTGGAATTCTGAGATCAGCATGCCAAACAACAAGATTCTTGAGAGTGTCCTCTTCTGGGTTGTAGACTACTGGCTTCTGGTATCTTTACACAATGGAAAACACAGAGGTACCACCTTCTAAAGACTTACATGGGCGCTAATTTCAATCCTGTGGGCCCCATCCCTCATAACCTTATCTCTTCTAAAGTCCTTTCCTCCTTACTCATCACGCTGGGGAGGGGTCACTCAATATATGAATTTCAGAGAACACAAACACACAGTTCACAAGAGCCCAATTTCCTAAGTGACAACAATGATCACAGATGTCACCATACCACCCATACTGCCACTGGTACTCCTCAATGTTTTCCTCAACCTCAGTGTCTCAGCCCTTTGCGTTTTGTTTCAGTGGATGCAAACTAAAGCTGTCCTCTATATTTAAATCTAAATGGAGTCTGCTGTGCTTGCTTAAATTGTCTAGTGCAACTTTTGCCAGGTCCTAACGAATCCTTGGTTTTGAAAGGGGGGATGTTTTAATGCACCCTCACAACCTTCTTCACTTCACTAAATGCACTTGAAAGGCAGAAATTATTTGTGGAGAGTTATTTCAGCAAAATGCTGTGTTTCATTCTTTTCTTCCATCATTTTCCCTCCTCCTGAGATTACATTTCAGCTTTACACCCATGATTCTTCATACACCTGGCTTGTATCTCTGTTCCTAGCTTCTCATCTGGCTAGCAGAAAATAAGCAGTGTAAGTAGGTCACAGACTGTCTCACCTTTGAGCCTCATGAAGGCCTTTCTCTCAGTCAGAATGCCCTCTGCCTGAAAGCTCAGGCATATTGTCACTTTTCTCTTCAGGTTGAGTCTGTTTTCACTGCTTTTGAATATTTTCTCATATCCCTCCCCCAACTCCTCCCAGATCCTCCCCATCTCCATTCTCACCAAACTTCATATCTCTCTCTCTCTCTCTCTCTCTCTCTCTCTCTCCTCCCTCCTCCCTCCCTCTCTCTCTCTCTCTCTCTCTCTCTCTCTCTCTCTCTCACACACACACACACACACACACACACACACACACACACACAAACACAGGGCAGGGGGAGAATTGAAACAAACTAATTAAAAAATAAGTAAACCAACAAGAGAAAAAACAAAGACTAAACAAAATAAAAACATAAAGCAGATACACACATAAAGATTTGAAGTCTGTTTTGTGTTTGCCAAATACCCCTGGGCACAGGGCCTTCCCTGGGGTCTAGTTGATATATGCAATGACACTCTATTGGAGGAAACTGGCTTTCTCTCTCTCAATAGCTATCTCTTTTTGAGACATCTCTATGTTTGGCAAGTATTCTATGTCTAAACTACTGCTAAGTATGACTCTGAGAGCCTGCTGAGAATCCTGGCCTCTTGGATTTTCCTAACTTGTCTGGAGTGCATACTCTAGAAATAGCAATGATGTTTTAGCCCCTTCGAGTCCCTATATCCAGTGATTCAAAATACACATTAAACCAATGTTAGATGAGTAGATATTAATATGGGAAGATGTTGTTATTGTTTTTTCCTTTACTTTATATGTATCTCAATCAAAACACAGTATTTTGCTTCCTTTTCATGGATCTACTGAACAATAACAAAAAAAATGTCTTAGTAAGTGGTAGAAACTGATTTGGTGTTGTTTGTGGCTTTCAAAATGGACATGAGCTGGACTTGATTCCAAATCTCACCTGTGCACTTGAGATAAGGACAATTCTAGTAAGCCAACCCACTAATCACTTCTGGATTACCTTCTTGCTAAAATGGGGATATTGTCACAAGTAAATGGTTATATTTTGTTCTTATAGCTGTTGTGAAAGGTTACCACAAACGTGGTAACTTCAAACAACAGAACTGTGTTCTCTTAAAGTGCTGTAGACCCAAAGACCTAAAGCACTGGCAGAATTCTGGGAGCTTTGTGGGAGACACACCTGCTTCTTCCCCAGCTTGGGGGGACTCTTCATATATCCTGGAGCTTTTGGATGAATGACACTCCATTCCAATCTTTGCCTCCATATAGTCTTCTCTTCTGAGTTTGTGCCTCAAATTTCCCTCTTCTTTGTTTTATGAGAATACTAGTTAGTAGGTTTAGGGCCCAGTCTGAATCCAGGAATATCCATCTAGCGATCATAAATTACAGCTTGCATTAGTTTCCAAGGTGATGGTAATGATGCACAACTAAGTAGGGGCTTAAAACTGCATAAATCTGCTTTCTCACAGTTTTGAAGGCTGTGGGATTAGGTTTTCATTTTTAAAACTTGACAGTCATCAGAGGAGAAGGAGCTGTAATTGAGGAATACCCTTCACCAGACTTGCCTGTAAGCAAATCTACTGGGCATTTCCATGATATATGTTGGAGGGTCCAGGCAATAGTGGGTAGTCCCACTCCTGGGTAGACATGGGGTGTATAAGACAGCCAGTTCATTTCTTTATTTAGAGCCTCAACGTTCTTGCTATACAGGTCTTTCACATGTTTGGTCAGCATACCCCAAGATATTTTATGTTGGTTTTGGCTATTGTAAAGGGGGATATTTCTCTGATTTCTTTCTCAGTCCATTTATTGTCTGTATATATAAAGGCTACTGATTTTTTTAGTTACTCTTGTATCCTGACACATTTCTGAAGGTGTTTATCAACTGTAGGAGTTCTCTGATAGAATTTTTTGGGTCACTTATTTATATTATTTTATCATCTGAAATAGTGACAGTTTGACTTCTTTCTTTCCAATTTGCATCCCCTTGATCTCCTTTTGTTGTCTTACTGCTCCACCTAGAACAGCAAGTACCATATTGAAGACATAGGGAGAGAGTGGACAGCCGTGACTTGTTGCTGATTTTAGAGGAATTGCATTGAGTTTCTCTCCATTTAGTATGATGTTAGCTTTTGGTTTGCTGTATATTGTTTTTATTACATTTAAGTATTCATTTAAGTATGCTCCTATTATCCCTAATGTCTCCATGACCTTTATCATGAAGGGGTATTGGATTTTGTCAGAGGCTTTTTCAGCATCTAATGAGATTATCAAAAAATTAAAGAAAATACCAGAAAACAGAAAGATCTCCCATGCTCTTGGATAGGTAGGATCAACATACTAAAAATGGCAATCTTGGCTGGGCATTGGTGGCACACGCCTTTAATCCCAGCACTCGGGAGGCAGAGGCAGACAGATCTCTGTGAGTTCGAGGCCAGCCTGGTCTCCAGAGCGAGTGCCAGGATAGGCTCCAAAGCTACACAGAGAAAGCCTGTATCGAAAAACCAAATAAATAAATAAATGGCAATCTTGCCAAAAAGCAATTTACAGATTCAATACAATACCCATCAAAATACCAGGACAATTCTTCACAGACTTTGAAAGAACAATGCTCAACTTTATATGGAAAAACAAAAGACCCAATATAGCCAAAACAACCCTGTGCAATAAAGGAACTTCAGAGGCATCACCATCCTTGACTTCAAGCTCTATTATAGAGCTATAGTACTAAAAACAGCTTGGTATTGGCACAACAATGGAATCAAACTGAAAACCCTGATATTAACCCACACACCTATGAACACCAGATTTTTGACAAAGAAGCTTAAATTATACAATGGAAAAAAGAAACCATATTCATCAAACGATTCTTGAACAACTGGATGCTGGCATGTAGAAGACTGCAGATAGATCCATATCTATCACCATACACAACATTTAAGACCAAATGGATCAAAGACCTCAACATAAATCAGGCCACACAGAACCTCTTAGAAGAGAAAATGGGATGTACCCTTGAACAAATTGGTACAGGAGACCACTTCCTGAACAAGACACCAGTAACACAGACACTGAGATTGACAATTAATAAATGGGACCTCCTGAACTGAGAAACTTCTGTAAGACAAAGGACACAGTCAGCAAAACAAACAGCAGCCCACAGAATGGGAGAAGATATTCACCAACCCCACATCTGATAGAGGGCTGATCTCCAAAATATACAAATAACTCAAGAAGCTAGTCACAAAAACACCAAATAATCCACTTGAAAAGTGGGGTACAGAACTAAATAGAGAATTCTCAATAGAGGAATCTGTAACGATAACTCTTTCTGCCAGTCGCCTAGGTTCTGACACTGCTTCAGAGCCCCCAAATAACACACAGAGACTTATATTAGTTACATGCTGCTGGCCAATTACTAGGATTTCTTATTTGCTAGTTCTGTCTTAAGTATCAACCATAGCTATTAATCTATATATTTAATAAGGACTTATCTTCTTGAGGATGCCAGCCTCATGCGTCCTCTCTTCTCAGGATCAAACGGCGACTTTCTCCATTTACTACATTTCCCAGAATCCTCCTCTACTTCTAGTACCACCTATCTTGCTTCCCTATTGGCCAACAGTGCTTTATTTATCAACCAATATGACAAACATATACACAGAAGGACTTCCCCCATCAGGAATCTAAAATGGATGAAAGACACTTAGGAAAGTTCTCAGCATCCTTAGTGCAAATCAAAACAATTCTGAGATACCATCTTGAACTTATCAGAATGGCTAAAATCAAAACACTAAGACAGGTTATACTGGAGAGGATTCAGAAAATGGGGAACACTCCTCCACTGCTGGTGGGAGTGCAAACTTGTACAGCCACTTTGGAAATCAGTATGGTAGTTCCTCAGGAAAATGGGAATCAGTCTACCACAAGATCTAGCAATGCCACTCTTAGGCATATACCCAAAGGATGTACATACATACAACAAGGACATGTGTTTAACTATCTTCATAGCAATATTATTTGTAATAGCCAGGACCTGGAAGCAACCTAGATGCCCCTCAACTGAAGAATGAATAAAGAAAATGTGGTACATTTTCACAATGGAGTACTACTCAGCAGAAGAAAACAAGGAATCTTGAAATTTGAAGGAAAACTGTGGAACTAGAAGAAACCATTCTGGGTGAGGTAATTCAGTCACATAAAAAGACAAATATAATATATATATATATATATGTATATATATATATATATATATATATATTAGAGCAAAGGATTACCAGCCTACAATCCACACTGCCAGAGAAGCAAGGAAACAAGGAGGACCCTAAGAGAGACATATAGTGTCCCCTGGAGGAAGGGGAAGGGGACAAGTTCTCCTGAGTAAATTGGGAGCATGGGGTGAGGGAGGGAGTAGGAGATATAGTAGAACAAGGAGAATGGGTTGGAGGAAAACATGAGGGATCAGGAATATTGAGTGGGGGGAAGAATATAGGAGAGCAACAAAAGAGATACCTTAATAGAGGGAGCCATTACAGGTTTAAAAAGAAATCTAACACTAGGGACATGTCCAGAAATCTACAAGGATGACCACAACTAAGAAACTAAGCAATAGTGGAGAGGCTACCTTAAATGCCCTTCCCCTATAATGAGACTGATGACTACCTTATATGTCCTCCTAGAGCCTTCATCCAATAGCTGATGGAAGCAGAAGCAGACATCCACAGTTAAGCACTGAGCAGATCTCCTGGAATCCAGTTGTAGTGAGGGAGGAGTGATAAACAAAGGGGTCAAGACCAGGCTGAGGAAACCCACAGAAACAGCTGACCTGAACAAGGAGGAGCTCATGGTTCCCAGACTGACAGCTGGGAAACCAGCATAGGAATAAACCAGGACCCCTGAACATGGGTATCAGTTAGGAGGCTTGGTCAGCCTATGGGGCCTCTGGCAGTGGAACAGTATTTATCCCTAGTATATCAATGGTCTTTGGGAGTCCATTCCCCATAGAGGGATACTCCTTCAGCCTAGACACAAGGAGGAGGGCCTAGGCCCTTCCCCAAATTACCTCACAGTCTTTGATGATCCTCCATGGAAGGCATCACCCTCCCTGGGGAGCAGAAGGGTGGATGGGATAAGGGGTAAGTGGGTGGCATGGGAGGATGGGAGGGAGAGGGAACTGGGATTGATATGTAAAATAAGATTGTTTCTAATTTAAATAAAAAAAGAATGCCAGTTGAGCAAGCCAAGGGTAGTGATCTAGAAAGCAACATTCTTCACTGTTGTCTCCTTCTTCCTGACTCCAGCTGCAGTGAGAGTCTTTAATGATGGACTGAAGGTGAAATAAACCCTTTCTTCCCATCAACTAGTCTTAGTCAGTGTTTTATGATAGCAACAAAAGCAAACTAGGACAGAGGTCACAGGCCTATCACATCCCTCCAGAGCTACTGGTAGAGAATCCTTCCTGGCATCTTCAAGTGTCAAAGGACTCCTGCTTATGGCAGGACATCTGTCTTCATATGACCTCCTTATTTTGTGTATTTGCGTCTCTCTATCTCTCCTCTTATAAGGACACAGCCTTTGAATTTAGATCTATCATAACCTAGTAGGTGCTCCTATTCTCATTAATTAGCATTGCATTTATTCATATAATTCACTAATTATATTTCCATATACTCCTTTTCCCAATAAGCTAAATTGTGAAGTTGACATGAATTCTGGAGGGTACTTTTCAACATGCTATACATCTACAAAGGTTTGTCTCAAAGTAGATACACACTCATAGATACTGGAGATTAAAATTTGGCCACCTCACTTTTGGAAGACACCATTTTCAGAAGACAGCACAGCTCAATGCTGTGAATAGATAAGCACATGAAGAGACCCAACCCACAGGCCCAAAGCTTCAGAATCTCCACAACATAGGACAGCAGCAGGATATCCAGGAAGAGTCCTAGTGGGGTCCCAGCATCAACTGTGTAGTGGAGACCAGTGGCCTCACACCAGACCAATGACTCTTTTCAATGAACACTTGCAAGTAGAGATGAATGAACAAAGGGGTATAGGGTGTGACTTGTTGGGTCATGCTGCAGCTTCCATGATGAAATTTTTAAATGTTTCCCTTTCTTTATTTTTCCTTTAATGTTTTTCCCTTTTACTCTTGAAATTTGCTTTTTTTGGAGTTGGGGGGGAGTATAGGGGCAGAGAACAGATGTGAAGGGATAGAAAATGAATAGGATCAAGATACATAATTGAGAGACATAGAAAACATAAAATAATTTACAAAGTTAAGTTCTAGGCACTAGACCAAAGAAGTCAGTACTAAATTGGTGCTGAGTATTCCTTATTAAGTGTTCTAATACCACTAAGTGACTATAAGAATGGACAGTGATGCAGAGAATAAGGAACAGAGGGAAATGGGATCCAGACTCAACTCAAACTCAGAATCTAACCTACCTAAGTGAAAATATCAAAGCACTAAAATGAGGCTTTCATTTGCATGTTTTCAAAAAGTCATACATCTTTTCTCAATGTCTGTTTTCTGCAACCTGTTCCAACATAACCCACATGCTATCCCAAGGAAATAGCAAAATATTCCAGACTACTAGGCCTTTAGCTGGGTTTACTCAAAGACTCAATGGTCTATGCTAGTTCTGGAGGCCTTTTTGAAACTAAAATACCACAGAATGACCAAACAATGAACCCAAACAGGAAGAGAGCAGCATCTGTGAATAGGGAAGAAGTGTGCCTTTTCTGGTTAATTACGCACTTTACCCCAGAGATTTCTGCCTGTTACTCAGGCACAAACTAATGACATGTGCTAGTCTGCATATTGGTGATCCTGAGTCTTAAATGCCCTTTGACGGGGTAATTTATTAATATATGGATTTGTATTGTTTGTCTCAAAGATATGAATAATTCATATTTTATCTTCTACATCTTCTGAGAAAGATGCCTCTTTCTTTATATTTTCTGGCCTCTTGCCTCAGGCTAGTTTTGCAAGGTGGAAAGCAAAGAAAAAGCTGCTTGATATTAACAGATCTTCTTGGTTTTATCAAGAGCCTCAGAATACTAAAGTGATATTTTGATGTTTGCTGTTCTAGAGAAGGAAGGAAGGGAGGAAAATAATATTGTCACTGAGAAGTGGCAGATGCATGGAAACAAAATCATCAATAGTTGCACACAGGAGTCTGGGCCATGAACATGTGGATCTGCACCTTGGCACATGTTCTAATGTCCCTAGTGAGGTATCTGAGTGGAAAGAAGAATTCATGAGATAAGATAATAGAGTCTCCCCAAAGCACTTGTGTGCATAACATACCTTATTACTGCTTCAGTGGAGGAGATCCCCCAAATAACTGAGAATCCCTTTCTCCAAGTCCAATGGGATGAGAGTGGAGAGTCAAATTTCATTGAGTTTAATTAAATGATGGTACTTGATTGTTTTTTAACCTAAGTTTATATACAAAGAAGCTTCAAATCCTTCACATCACCCATAGGAAGCATACCACAAGGCATTACCTTTTCAACATCAGCCAATGAAATAAATGAAGATCCAAGATGATTCAGCAAAGCCCATATAGCCCAAAATGCAGGGTAACAGAGCCTGGAAACTCTGATGCCTAGTTCAGTATTCTTTCCACCACATTCAAATAAAATGCACAGGGTAGAAGAGAAAACATATTCCAACACTGCTATTGTTGGATATGAAGTAACTATTGTTCCACATGCCATGCTGCATTTCAGGAGGCAAATTCAAATACCTGTTACTGTTAGAAAATCACTGTGATCTTTGCTATGGTTAAACTGATGATTTGAGTCCATCAACATCCTTCCATTTGTGAGACAGTGACAGTGAGGTGACCAAGGGATAATTGCTATCATTCTGTGTGTGAAGCTCACCTCTAGGACAAGCACCATGTCTGTCAGGCTCATCTCTGCATGCCCAAGATCTAGCCTAGCATTAGCTCCATTAAAAGGCTTAGCAAATATTTCCTTGAAAAAAATGGAGAAGATGGGAAAGTAATTATAACAACTAAAAACAGAAACCTAAAGGGGGGCATATAGTCAGAATTTTCGGGTCCCACAGCCACTCTCAAGTAAATATACAGAGGCTTTTATTAATTATAAATGCTCAGCCAGTAGCTCAGTCTTGTTCCTAACTAGCTCTTACAATTTAACCCAGTTCTATTAATCTATGTGCTACCCCAAGGCTCGTGGCTTTTACCTCTATCCCATGTTGTGTGTCCAACTCATTTTCCAGCTGCCTCTGACTCTGCCCTTCCTCATCCCATCATTCTCAGTTGGGCTTCCTACGTAGCTTTATCCTGTTCAGCTACTGATCAGCCAGCTGGTTTATTAAACCAATCTTAATGACATATATTTACACAGTATACAGAAGAATTATTCCACAGGAGGAACAAGTCTATAAACATTTTTAGTAATACATGCAGACACAACTTGATTTCATTCAAGAGGAGTTGTTTGAAAAGAACTAGCTATCTGTTTGAAGAACATTACTCATATCACTGAATGAATTTAGGATAGATTTTGCATCCAGGCAATCGCTGTAAGGTTGTATCAGGGGAGTGTGTTGGACACACAATCACCATTACGACTTGGCTAGTAGTTGTGGGGAACATGGAACAAGATCCCAGAGAGGTCCTTGATATATTTCGACTCTGCAAACTTTGTTGAAGTTTCCTTTGTTCATCTAAAGTTTGTGTCTCTATGAATTATCCTTTCACTTGGCTGTGATCCTTTCATCTATAACCCATCGAAGCCCAAAATATCATTAATTGACCAGTAGAATTTTATGGCATTTGAGGCACAATGTAAAGAGTGTAGCACTGTGTATAGAAGCAAACTTAAGCAGAATATTAGATATCCCATGTCCTCTCTTCCCATTAATAAAACTCTACCAGTGTTAATGAACATGACTACTTGTTTGGTTTCTTTCCCTCACAGTAGCCTCTTTCCATCACCAAAATCTCATCTAGCCAGCACCTTAAGCACTGACACCAAGCCCCAGTCCCTCCCCTCTAAAAAGTTCCCTGCTTCTAGGAATCAGCTCACAGCAGCAGACTGATTCTCGGACAATAAAACTAGAGTGAGCTGCAGTCAGAACCCAGAGGATACTCTCACATCCCCCCAAACCCATATTAATCTTAACTGTACTGAGCCTGACAGCCTGTGCATACCAGAGAGTCTGTCTATTAAAGGACAAATCACCTTGAATAGAGAAGGAAACAATCCCCAGAAAAAGATCTGGTTGACAGCATTCCTGCCCAGCAGGCTGCAGACGACATGCTCAAATGAACAGCCACATCCTCCAAATATGACTGCTCCAGTTCTGGACCATTAGAAGCAGGCCTGTTTCGTGCCTTCCTGCATAACTTTATTCCCTGCTCCAGGCTTATGCACTCTTTATCTGTGTTTATTGTCTTATTTGGTTAATTTTGTAATTTTGTTTAGTAAATTTTGTTCAAATGCCCAGAGGCCCTAAAACACACGGTGCCAAAAATTAAACATTTTAAAATCATACTTATTAATATAAACATTGCCAAAAGATAATTTGTAAGCGAAGAAGAGAAACAAAATATTGACAGTATGGCTGCCAAGGACACATCATTCCTTCTTCCTTTCTCTTAACTCCCTCTTCCATGTCCCGCAGAGGTATGGACAGGAGATACTTAAGATATAAAATTCCATATTAGGAGCTTACAAAGGGTTAGACACACAAATACATGCCTGGCTATGGTTGTTGGAGCCTATTTAGGATACTGAAGGCGAGCTGATGACAATGTACACCACAGTCATCTTAAAAGATGGTCTTCATAATTATATTTTCATAGCTCAATTGCTAAACAAACTATTTTAAAAAATACATTCATAATCCCAAGGTATATTCTGTACTGAAATCATTATGAGTAAAGATGAATACATACAAATCATACATAGATGATTTAAAAATTTGAGACTATTTATAGTTACCATGTTTACAAAAACCAACACATGAAGCATCCTCAAAGAAGCATGGTGGAGGCTTATACAGTCTTTGATTGTTCCAGTCCTTTCCAGAAATAGAACTTTAGATAGACAGAAAAAAATTTCTTATAAATACTATATGTTGTCTCTCCCTCTTCTTTAGAATGACCAGATGGTATAGAGATGAACCTTCAATACAGACTATAGGAAAAGATGTGACAGAATGATTTTGAAAAGGCTTAAACATTCTTAAAATTTGAGCAGAAGCAAAAGGCTCATGGAGAAGACAAAACATGTCATCTTTGCAATCTTACACTGGACTTAGTGTACAGTCTGATTTTTGCTGTGAAGAGACACCATGACAACAGCAACTTTTAACAGAAACCATTTAACTAGGTCTGGCTTACAATTTCAAAGGTTTAGTCCATTTATCATCATGATAGGAAGCAGGAAAACACACACACAGACAGACATGATGCTAGAGAAGTAGCTGAGAGTTCTACATTCTAGATCTGTAGGCAGCAGCAATTGAGAAAGCCACTAGGCCTGATTTTTGGCTTTGAAACTTTAAAGCCCACCCCCAGTGGCCACACTTCCCAATCCTTCTCAAGCAGTACCATCCCCTAATGACTAAGCATTCAAACATATGATCCTTTGTGGTCTATTCTTATTTAAACAACCACAGCTGATCAGGGGGAAGCAATGTCGTGCAGTTTGTATATTATGGCCTGTGTTTTGAACATCACTATAGTGGTGTTGGGATAAAGATGGCTGACTTTAAAGCTCAAAAATAACTTTATAGAGGTTGTTTTCTGCAGCAGACAGAGAGAAGACTCAGTGGTTACGAGAGCTTACTGCTTCTGCAGAGGACCTATGTTCTATTCACATCACCCTTGTGGTAACTCACAACCATTTATAATTTCAGATTCAGGGTGTCCAATACACTATCTGGCCTTTAAGCATGTGATACACAGGAACTCATACAAAAATACACAAGCACATAAAAAATAATATTTTTAAAAGAAAAGACCGTTTCTGAACATTTGTCAGCTATCCAGCTTCTCCCATTGAGTAGCTGTCTGAGCTCAACTGCACCACAATCCAGGATGATATGGGAATGATTTATTATTAACATTATTATTATTATTATTATTATTATTATTATTATTATTATTATATCCCAACCAAGTTTCCCCTTCCTCCTTTCCTCCAAGTCCTTCCTCAACACCTCAGCCCTCAGACCCATCTACTCCTTCTCCCTTTCTATTCAGAAAAGGGCAGGCCTCCCCTGGCTATCAACCAAATGTAACCTATCAAGTTGCTATAAGGCTTGGCACTTCCCCTCATGTTAAAGCTGCGGAAGGCAACCCAAGTATGAGAAATAGCAACCCAGATCGATTTTACAGAGGTAGTTGGGGGCACATAAAACCTCCTTTGGAGATAGGTCTAATTATTGGAATCTTCTGTCTGAAAGGAAATTACTGATTTCAACATCAGGATTTTTACATAGATACTGAATTTCATTATTTATTAAAAGTATAGTTGGCTAAATCAAATCATAAATGTAAGACATTTACCTTGATGTCTGGCATACAGGCAGAGTTCAATAAATGGTTAATGACAACAGCCCTCTCTCTATTTAGGCAACTTAGATGGATAGTCAGTAGTGACTGAATCTGTTGGCTTGTACAAAACAGGTAGAATCAAGCTTGTCTAAGAATCAGGTTTTCTTCTGTGATTTATAAGGATCAATCAAGGATACCCTATCCTCTCCCTGTCGCCAGGATGGTGGTCTCAGTTCTCAAAAAGCTGCCTTGTGATCCAAAGTTGAAAATGTCTCCTGATGGCAAAGACTGGAGAAAGAGTGGAAGGCTTCTTAATGTGGTGAGCATGTGTAATGGCTATAGGTTTCTCCCTCTGTGATTGCAGGTGTTCTTAGAACAAGTAAGCAAAACATCTTTAAGACAGAAAAAAACAGTGTAGACGAAAGCAGGATTGAGAGTACAGCCTGAAGGTGCAGTACATTTTATTTGTCTGCTCAGCCATCTATAAAACACTCACTTCTTGAGAGCAATTAAAGCCATAGATGCTCAGACATACAGACAATTCTGCTTTGTCTAGTGAGTAAACCATTCTTGCTCATATGCGATCTGTTTATACTACTTTTTCCAACACCCAGCCAAATTCTTTACGTGTGTTACAATGGCCAGGATTAATTTGCTTTCCATGCTGTCCATATTGCCTCCTAGTTTCCCCAGTTAAGTACACTGAGTAATCTTTGCAGGAGCAGGATTAATGTAAAAAGAATAATGAAGCATTTGACTGATATTAGGTGCTTGCCACTCTTCATCAGGCGCCCCCCAGTCACCTTCTTAAAGTCCTGCAAACAGAATAGAACAGGCTCTGACAACAGTCCACCTAGCATATTAATAAGAAGATATGTAAACAGGAGAAGCCTTTCATTTTGCTAGAACAAATAGTGATGTGGGCCTCTCCATCTCTCAGCTCTGTATTTTCTCCAAGGGCTCAGTCCAATTAGCTATTTCATATTAATCACTATTTGTGCAGTTGATTTTTTCTGTGGCAGCCTTCCATTTTCAGTTGCCTAGAAGACTGCATGACATTATATTTTCTTGGACACTCTACAGGATCCTGGAGAATAATAATGTTTTACATGTACATTGCACCTTATCCAAAGTCATTTCACGGCTAAGCTGTTTTGACCCTCAAGAAAACCCTCAAATATCCCAGCCCGTTGCACACCTCAGTAATTAGCACCATACTTTGTACCTAGCAGGTATTCAAAATAGCAAATAAAATGAAGCCACATAATTCTGGATGAAGGAAGTCAGTAATATTTAATGATAGCAATTCACATGAGCTGATTTTTTTCTTGGCAACTTACTTAGATACTAATAGATAAACAAGTTTCTATCATTTACAAAAAACTCGATTAAATCACTGACCAGATGGCCTCTGTGTAAGAGTATGTGATGAATGGCCACACCATTTTAAACTTAAAGTATTTATGGTGGTGTGTTTCCAGACATTATTGCCTGGAGATATTTTGCTAAAACAGCCAGATAAACTCAGCAACTAATTTTCTCATTATTCAGAGAATGATACTTTGGTTCCATTTGTTTTGTATTGGTTTTGAGACAAGATGTTGCTGTGTTGGCTTAGCTGGTTGCAATTCTCCCACCTTGGCTCCAAATATCTGGATTCCAGGTATACAACATCATGCCCAGAGAGCTATTTCTTGTTAACACATATTCAAGCTGTACTTTTTAAAACTACATTAAAAAGACGGTGTATATTAGTTGTTTTTTTTTTTTTACCTTTATCCATGAACTTAAGATTTTAGAGAGATGGCCTTTGCTTTTGAAATTGATAATTTAGATTCACTCTCCTTTGAAGTTTATATGGCTCTAACATTCTCAGTCCTTCCTTTCATAGCATTTTAACTAATGCTTTTATTCCCATTGTGTTTTCAACTAGGCTAGACTCTCATAACAGCAATGTCAGTATTTCTCACGGATCACGCTTCTTTGTTATTGAACCTTTCCTGGCTGTTAAAATGCACATGCAATACAGTAGATGAATCCACCCTCCTTAGCCACAGCTGACTGCAGCATGGCCATCCTTGACCAAATCATTTTTACCATGGTTACTGAGAATGACAGTTTGGGAAAGACTGACTTAGGAACTAAGGTTGCCACTTCTGAGCCCAAGGCCATGAAAAAGGGGTAAGTTAACCCAGGAAAGGAGATAAACAGAAAATGGGGGGCAGAAGAAGAGTGAGAGAAAGTGAGTGATATGGACAGCAACTCTAACAAGTCACTCATGAATCCATCCCTAGTTGTTTGCTAAACTTCACTTTTTCTTGATCTGATATTTCCTCTTGAGGTTTTAGAAGGTGTTTTTCTTCTGCTGTGATAATGGTAACTTAGCTTCTATAACAATGAAAAATGTATCAAATGATTGCACAAAGGGCAAGCTGTGTTTTTCTCTGGAGCATGCTGGAAATTTAAGGACAAATCTCTACTTTTAAAATGAAAAAAAAAAACAATAGACAAAAACATGAAATTACTTATAAGAAAATGGTAGAAGTTCAGGTCTGTGAATGAACAACCCTCTTCACCACATTGGTCTTATGTAAATAAAGACAAATAAATTAATTCCCTAGAAGAAAATGGTATTAATGTAGTTTTAGAGTTGGGGATGTTCAAAGACATCTACTGAATTAAATATGATGCTGTGTTTAGCTCAGTAATTCCATTTTTGGATTCTACTTTTCAAGAAGACCTTAACATGCTTGAGATAAAAGAAATAAGTCTGAAATCTGCATGTGAGAAAAAGAGCAGACATGTCATAGCATCACCTCTCACTGCTATGTTGTCTTGGGAAATTCACCTACCTTTTGTGGGCTGGATTCCTTCAGTGATAAGCTGGAATAATGATAGGTACTGCTTCTTAGAGTTTCAACTAATACACGTGAAGTGAATATTAGCAGCAGTAAGTCTTTCCTCGGCAATGAAACAATTTAAAGACAATATAGCATACAGTATCCAGATTCTCTGTGTATTTTTCATCTTTAGGTGGCTTTTCTATTATTCTATTTTTACTTTCTTTTCTTTCTTTTTTTCTGAGACAGGGTTTCTCTGTGGAAATCTGACTCCCAAGTGCTGGGACAAAGGCATGTGCCACTAATGCCCCACCTTCTCTATTTCCTCCTGTTACTTTTTTTATTTTATGAATCTTGATACTTTATTAAACATATTTTGAATTGCTTATTTTCCTGATTAGTTTGGTTCTTTTGTATGAAGCCATTGTGTTCACCTCCTTCATGTGATTCATCTAAAATCTTATCTGCTATTATAGATGTAGTTACAAAAGTTTCCTACAGTTTAATATTTTCTAGTGATATCTTTCATTTCCACAATTTAAATATTTCCCTACCATTAAGATTTAGGCAGTCTTTGAATGGTAAAGTTGGACTTCTACAAATTCATTGTAAAAAGTTTTTTTCTTTCTAATTTGATATTTCTCTATTTTGTTTATTTAAATACTGACAATTGAGGGTTTAAATATCTGGTTAATCATGCCATCTTCAACCAGTTTGTGCCATTATTACATTGGCTTCTTCATGCCTACTTATCTTTGATGCAATGATGATCATTCTATTGTTCATATGGTATCTGTGCATCTCTTAAGTTCTAGGATAAATGTGTGATCTGATCACACGTTCAGGAGTATCTGATAGCTTTGGATAGCCTTGAACCTTAGAGAAAATAGCAGTAAATATTTATCTCCTGCCACAAATCTCTAGATATTTCTATCTTCTTTATATTATCCTATTTTAATGATCCATAAGGAATGTTTTTGTTTGTTTATTTTGCTTTGTACTCTGTTTGGGGGCAGATCAAAATGACTTTAGTTGTAGGTTTGTTTAATCTCTGGGTGAGGCACTTTTAGATCTTGATTGAATATTGGAGAGTTTCTCTACAAACTCAAGACAACATTTTGAAACAGGTAGAGGTAGAGAGATAGTTATTAAAACTTGGAATCTAAGATCACTTCTGGTTTTTTTTGTCTCAAAGGTCTAGGCGTGTTCCTCCCATATCTTCAGCAGGAAATAAATAGCATCAGTGCCCCGGTATCCCTTGTATTTATTTTGCTTTTTTTTAAGGTTTTGAATTTTCTGAAATTTTTTTCTCACTTTTAATGAAATGAAAGTTCAGGTTTCACTAGATTTCATTAATTCTTTTAAGTACTACATAAATCTGATCTCAGTCTGCTGACAACTGTAACCTTCAAAGAGATCTACTTTGTGCCCAAAGTGTGTTCTCTGTATGACATTTTTTTTATCTTCTTCTTCTTCTTCTTCTTCTTCTTCTTCTTCTTCTTCTTCTTCTTCTTCTTCTTCTTCTTCTTCTTCTTCATATTATTATTATTATTATTAATTCAAGTTAGGGAACAGGCTTGTTTCACATGTAATTCCCCTCTCCCTCTCCCTCCCCTCACCCCCATTCCTTCTCCCCCACCTCCAACCTACCCCCACCCCATCCACCCACCACTCCCCAGGCAGGGTAGGGCCCCCAACAGGGGCTCCACAAAGTCCACCAAATCTTCCTGTGCTGGGCCTAGGCCCCTCCCCATGTGTCCAGAGACAGAGCACATCCCTTCAATTGGGATGGGCTCTCAAAGTCCCCCACATACACCAGGGCAAAACGCCAGTCAACCTCTGGAGGCTCCCCGGAGTGCAGGGGCCTCCCCATTGGCATCCATGATCAGGGGGCTGGATCAGTCCCATACTGGCCTCCCAAAGAGTGTCTGGGGTCGATATGCTTTCCCTTTTTCAGGCCAACTGTTTCTGTGGATTTCTCCAACCTGGTACAGACCTCTTCGTTCTTCATTCCTCCCTGTCTTCAACTCGGCTCCAGATTTCAGCTCAGTGTATTTCTGTGGATGTCTGTCTCTGCTTCCATCAGCCACTGGATGAGGACTCTAGTCTCTGATGGGTCATTGGAAAGGGCCTGTTACTTTTTTTTTTTCACAAGCCTACATATATTTTTAAATGCAGTGTAAACCTTTAGAGGTTTTTCTTTATCTGGATCTGTCTTTATCATCTCGGGAGTGCCGAATCTAAACCGCAAGAGTGCCGGGATGGCTTGAGCATATAGAAACTTCTCTGATGCCTCTCAGCAGCCCAACAGGGCAGGTTGTAGCGGCAGGCTTCCCTCTTCCTCTGGGAACCTTGGGGTATGGGGTTATCCCACTTCTGACACCATTCTGTTACAATAAATCTTTCCGCCAAAAGCTGCCTGAGTTCTACCACCAAGTGGACGGTCTCCTCCAGCTGCCCGAGTTCTGCCGTCCTCGTGGATGGACAAAATAATACACAGACTTATATTAGGTACAAATGCTGCTTGGCCAATGACTAGGATTCTCATCTGTTAGCTCAGTCTTAATTATCATAAATCTATATATTTTATAAGACTTATCTTATCGGACACCTTCCATTGGTGTCCCTCCTTGCTGGTGGATCACAATGTGCTGCTGGAGGAAGACCAGAGTGGAAAAAGGACACTTCCTGTTTCTCCTTGCTTAAATATGAGTCTCCTTGCTATGTCACTTCCTGCCTGGATCACCACTTCTCTACTACATTTCCCAGAATCCCCTTTGACTCATAGTCCTGTCTAACTTGTTGTCTCATTGGCCAAACAGAACTTTATTTATCATCCAGTAAGACAAACACATACACAGAAACACTTCCCCCACCATGTGTGTGTTTTCAATTTTGAGATAGACTCTCACTAAGTTGCCTAAGTCAGACCTGACCTCTCTCTATAGCCCAGATGAACCTAGGATTTGTGAACTCCCTGCCTCACCCTCTGCAGTAGTTGGAATTATATCACCAAAGCAAGCATCTGTTGCTTTTGAATATGAGGAAAATCTACTTAGAACTTGTTTATGTATGGTTTATTTTTCATGTGCAACTGCATGGACTTTTGTTGGACTTAGAATGTGAAGAATCATTGCCCTACCAATGCATTCCATGGTTATAAAGCATTTTCACTATGCATCATGCTGCTCTGTTCTCTTCGTTTACATGTTCCTTCCTCAATCACCTGCCGGACATCTGCCTTGAACCCAGTTCTGCTACTGAGCTCAGTGGGTGGTAGACATGGTCCCTGACATGTGAGCCTGGAATTTACAGATCCTTTGAGACTAAGTCATCTGCTTTTACTTTGTGAGGATTAGAGTACTTAAATAACTTGCCCCAAATCTCTCAGGTGAAGAGGCTAGGTGTGCATAAGTTCACCTACTCTAGAGTACCAGCATCCCTCAGTTCAGGTCACAGTTCATTAAAGGTAACCACAGAGGTATCAGAATGCACTTATGTTGTGTGTGAAGCATTGGAAAGTCAGTACTTAACCTTGGAACAGTTTTCCCCAAGAGTGAGCCCAAGTTTGAATTCTTCACTTCTCTCTTCATGCCTTCCTTTTGTCTGTAGTTGGTGGTTGCTCACCTGTCTATAAGCTGTGTCTGATCTGTGTGGATGCTGTCTGCCACTCTGTTTCTGTTCCTAGCAAAGGGCTTTGCTCTGTATTTATTTCATCACATGGGAAAGGAATGAGTGATTCTTTACAGAAATCATTAACATAGTTTTCCAAGGGTCTAAGTCATTTATTCCAACAGACATTAACTGACCCTGAAGTGTCCAGAAAAGCAAATAATTGCAAACATAAATTATCAAGCTAATATTCACATGTTACTATGCACATTTATGGCAATTATTTGTTGTATAAAGTTGCTTCCAACCTTTTGACTGTTTTCATAAAATGATCACCACAGAACACATGAATTACTCTGAGTCAGGGCCATGGGAAAGTACCTAATTTAAAACTAAAGATATGCATTAGCCTTGGTTGTAAAAGTTGATTACATGGGAAATCTAAAGCAAATGAGTTGGTTGTTACGTTGTTCTCTTACAGTCAGGTAAAACAACCAGACTAAATACACAGTGGGATAGCAGGTTAAATTTTAAGTAATCTCAAAGTGTATTATTAACTTCCCTGTGAGATCCAGCAAAAGTTCTAGTCTCTTTAAATATAGACCTGGGGGTGGCCTGGGGGGAAAGATAAGTAGGGTAGGAGGAGGCAATGAGGGGTGGAGGAGTGGGAAGGAAAACTGTCGTTGGAATGTAAAATGAAATCAAAAAATAAAAAAAGGAAAGGAAAAAAGATGTATATTCATAAACTATGTCACTAGAGAGGTGACACTGAAATGGCAGCCTGACTCTGATGACGAGGAAGGACTGCTCTGTTAGGTCTTAAGAGTGTGTTCTGCATCTAAGCACTGAGATGCTTTAAACAACACTTGACCAGGCCATGATTCACTGAAGGTATTTCAACTGATTCAGCTTCACATGCCTCCGGGCTGAAGCCAAAACAATGCCTGAACATTCATAGACCTCAGTTTCCATATGCTTGACCAGGAAATGTTGCTAGCCAACAGCTGACTGGCCACACTGTGGTTCTATCTCACTGACAGCAAATTGACCCATTTTCAGCAAATATCTTTGGACTTGAAGCTCACTGGATAAAGAAGAAGAATTCTGCTGGGACACAGAAATGTAGCAAAGCATTTTCAGCCTCTACAAAAACCCATCCCCTCAAACCAGTGCCAGGGGGCTGTGTCAGAAGACATCCTCTGCTCCTTCAGGTGATAATGATGGAGCACCCAGTCCCAAAACATAGGATGCATTTTCTTAGGTAGCAATGCTGAAAATCTGATGAAGTGAGACCCAAGGTTGTTGCTTTGTCATACAAGTCAGGTCAACTACCTGGGGTTTGTACCATCTCCCTGCACACCCTTTCGTAGAGTCCCATCTTTTACAAATCTTTCCCACATTTCCTACCAAATTCTATTAGCCCCTGAGATCTCAGACTTTCAAAGACCTATGTCTGTAATCATTAGCCTTCTGCTGTTGGTCTACTTAGTAGAGTAGTCTATGATCGCTTTCTATGTTATCTTCAACTGAAGAATGCAAAATGAAGAATTTATTTACAGAGATTGTCAAAAGCCCTCAGTGTTACAAATTCTCTTCATCTCCCTCAATTTTCATGAAACTGTTACTCAAATATGTCATTTTCTTCTGTAACTTGGGACTGAACTGAGAGTTTTGAACATGAGAGGCATGTACTCTACAGTAACCTATGTGCAAGCCTAGCACTTGCACACACATTTTGACTTTTAATTATGTGGTGTGTGTGTGTGTGTGTGTGTGTGTGTGTGTGTGTGTGTGTCTGTTTTATATGTGTGTTTTGCCTGCAGGTATATTCACCATTCCTGAGCCATGCCCACAGAAACTAGCAGATCTGGTGGTATCTTCTGATATGGGAGTTACAGATGGTTGTGATCCACCATGTGTGTGCTGGGAACCATACCTGAGTCCTCTGGAAGGCAGCCAGGAATCATCTCTCCAGCCTCAAAACACACCTTCCTGTTTTGGTGAAAATTAATAGGACTCTATTTATAAGGAGAGCAGGCAAGAGTGAATCAGTATGCAGTCTTTTACAGTGAAAATATGGAAAATTCACAAGTTGGGGCCTATCACACAACAAACACATTTCCACAAGTGCCACTGACATGCAATGAGTAACCTTGATGTATTCTGCACGACTAATGGGCATCCAGAGTATTGGGTGAATGCTATAGTAGTGCTCTTGGAGTCATTAGAGAACTAACATAAGAGTTGAGTGACTGTTGGGTTGAGTTCCCTCCCCTAACCAAACATAGTTGCATATGTGTACAACATATTTGAAGAGTGGAGAAGTTTAATACTTGCACCAAAATTTTTTGTGGTTCTTCTAAGAGAATAAAAATGATCTATTGGTTCCCTGCCATAAGGACATTTCTTATAATAAGCCTTTTAAAGTAATTTAAACAGTAAAGAGACAGGACTTAGTGGCACCATATTGCATTGGGTGATTTCAAGGTAAACCCATAAACACAGTTTCCCATGAAGCCATAAAAATCAATCAACTGTCCATAAACATACATATTTAATGCTCATTGGCAATAATCTAATCTGTTAAGATTACTTTCCAAATCATGCCCTCTTAAAACCTCTTTAAATTAACTATGTTCCATATTTAAAACTATTCACATTGAAATAGTTACTAGAAAAGTATTTTGATTAATAAGAATATTATGAAGTTAATTATGACAACTTAATTTGGTATCATGTTAGGTGTGCTGCCATTTATTGCCATAGTTCTTACAATCTCCATCCTTTTCTATTCAAGAGAAATGTAATTTTAAGGTGATTCTATATTGATCTTATTTACAAGAGATCTCAAGGTTCAAGAAAAGACAATTTCACCAGCAGGCTTAGAGTACCTACAAGAGTTGTACATAAGAGGGAGCTGGAAGAAAGAGAGGGGGAGAAGAGGACATGGGGGAGCAGGAAGGTTGAATTGGGGGAATAATAGAGGAGAGCAAGATAAAAGATAACAGAGGGAGCCATTATAGGTTTAAAGAGAAATCCAGAACGAGGGAGATCTACAGAGATCTACAAGGATGACACCAACTGGCAATCTAAGAAATAGTGGAGAGGCTACCTTAAATGCCCTTCCCTGATAATAAGATTGATGACCACCTTATATTTCATTCTAGAGCATTTATCCTGTGGCTGATGGAAACAGAGACAGACACCCACAGCTAAACTCCTGGAACCTAGTTGTAGAGAGGGAGGAGTGATGAGAAAATGGGTCAAGACCGGGCTGGTGAAACCCATAGAAACAGCTGACCTGAACAAGGGGACTCTCAGGGACCCCAGACTGATGACTGAGAGGCCAGCATAGGACTAATCCAGACCCCCTGAACGTGGGTATCAGTGAGGAGGCCTCAGCAATCTATGGGGTCTTGGGTAGTAGATCAGTATTTATCCCTGGCACGTGAATTGACTTTAGGAGACCATTCCACATGGAGGGATGCTTTCTCAGTCTGGACACATGGGGGAGGGTCTAGACCCTGCCTGAGATGATATGACAGACTTTGGAGATCCCCTATGGAGGGTCTCACCCTCCCTGGGGAGCAGAGGGGGAATGGGGTGGGGACTTGGGAGGTTTGTGGGGGCTGAGGAGGAGGGGAAGTAGAGGGAGCTGGGATTGACATATGATGCAAGCTTATTACTAATTTAAATAAAAAATAAATTAAAAAAGAGTTGTACAGAATAATAGAACTCCATGGATCTGTTCTAGAAGCAAATGGCTGAGATTTAAAATGATTGCATGAAATTTATAAAGGTGGCCTTTGGAAAATTAAGGTCATTGAGGCATTATTTCTATGTCTGTACCATAAACTGGAAGGGGGATTATGAAGGTATTAGTTCCCTAGGGTTGATTGTGGATATATGAGAAGGCTCAGAAGACTGAACCCCATGTAGCAATTGTTTGCAAAATGACAACCATTATTATAACACAGTGGAAAGTTCTTGTCTTATTTTGCAAGGAAAGAGACAAGCCTTTGAAAGTGAAAAATAACTCAGTGGTACATGTTACTTGTAGAACCACAGGTGAGTGTTGCTTGTGCTCCAGACCTGCTGTGTTTCCCCTGTAGTGATGCTACAGCTTTATAGGGAACATTTCCATCATATCTTTACACAAATCGCTGTCCACATACTTAGCCAGCTTGATCTTTTGAGATATACCTATATGTTTAAATCTGTTTTTTTACTCTATCCCAGCTTCCTCTGTCTTCTGTCACACTCTAATATATAATGTTTTCTAATGAGAACACACTCTGATGTACCCTAGCCATCCTTCACTCCCACACAAAACTCTCACAAACAGGTATATCATATTCTGTTTCACAACGCCTACATGTCTGTTCCTCAGAACAAACTTAGTTCTCACAACTTACTGGAAACATCCCCATTTCAAGCCTTGACTGATATACCTTTGCCTAATCTGGATGGCAATTTGTATACTCCTGAACCAAGCTAGATCATTGATCATTGTACATCAATGACTATTTTCACTTTCCCAAGTCAAGCCATTACAAATTAAATTGACTAAATCATGGTAGAATTATTTTAAATCAAACATTCAATGATGTAATTCAAATGAAAAATATATATCATTTATCCTTTGATTTGATATTTGAGTATGAAAGAGAATATGATTGAACAATTCTAATTTCTATGTGGTTTCCTGGATTTATGGCTCCATGTGTCAAAGTTGCTTGGCACTTAACTAAGCTGCTATTTAGCTTAGCCGGTATACTCTACTTCTCATTGCCTAATGAAGAGCAATTCATCAGCAGAGTGGCTATGCTGCCTCTTATCCAGACACAACTCACAGGAAGCCCAACTTTCTAACACCCCTATCAAGAAGTTTTATCTGGCATCTTACTCTTAGTCTTATTATTGTGCTGCCCAAAGCAAAAATCACAGCCACTGGCCACTTAGTATAGCTTATATAATCTTATTTAGAGGACATAAGTAAACTTTAAGATTTAATCTTCAGTCTCAATAATGACATTACACATGCTCAGTGGCCACTTATGACTAGTGGATCTCATAGGTTTCATTGTGGGCAGCATAGAATATTTTCATTGAACTCTAGATTATAATGTTCGTCCAGTACACTGTCTAGTAAAGAGGTATGAGTTAAAAGCCTATAACTAAATATGTTGTCCTAATATTACAGGACTCATGTCTGTCAGAGTAATGGAAGGACATATATTTCATCTTAATTGTTTCAATGAAAAGCATTTAAATGAAGGTTCTGCATTTGGGGTATTTCATAGTTAAATGAATAAATAGGAGATATACACATGGAGAATAGCAATGATTAAAAAAGTTGGTCATAGCATAAAGTTGAAAAGAACTGATATAGGAAGTATTGTTGCTCAGACCCCAGTGATAGCCAAACTGTCCAGGGGCAAAGAGTGGCAGGAGCAGAGATCATGGACTATAGAAATTGTCAAAGCAAGGTTGGTGTGAAGAATAAAATCTCTGAATGCTGATTTCACGATTCTTAATTGGGGTCCTCCTTGTAGATCTCTGGACATTTCCCTGGTGCCAGATTTCTTTTTAAACCTATAATGGCTCCCTCTATTATGGTATCTCTTTTCTTACTCTCCTCTATTCTTCCCACTACTCAATTTTCCTGCTACCTCATGTCCTTGTCTCTCCTCCTCTTCCCTTTTTATTAACTCCCTCTCCCCTCCCCCTGTTCTCACAATATGCTCAGGAGATCTTGTCCCTTTCCCCTCCTCCAGGGGACTATGCATGTCTCTCTTTAGGTCCTAGAGGTTAAGTTTAGAGCCTTCTCTTTCCTGCTCTCCACCTTGGACAGTTGACCTCAACCAAGAATCTAAGCAATAGTAGAGAGGATACCTTAAATGCCCTTCCCCAATAAAGAGACTGATGACTACCTTATATGCCATCCTAGCACCTTCATTCAGCAGCTGATGGAAGCAGAAGCAGATACCCACAGCTAAGCACTGAGCAGGACTGCTGGAATCCAGTTGCAGAGAGGGAAGAGTGACGAGCAAAGGGGTCAAGACCAGGCTGGAGAAACCCACAGAAGCAGCTGACCTGAACAAGGGCGAGCTCATGGACCCCAGACTGATAGCTGAGAAACCAGCATAGGACTGTTCCAGACCTCCTGAATGTGGTGTCAGTGAGGAGGCCTGGGAAATCTATGGGGCCTCTGGTAGTAGATCATTATTTATCCCTAGTATATGATGAACTTTGGGGGCCCATTCCACATAGAGGGATACTCTCTCAGCCTAGACACACGGGGGAGAGCCTGGTTCCTGCTCCAAATGATAAGACAGACTTTGAAGACCCCCCCCCCATGGAAGGCCTCACCCTTCCTGGGGAGCAGAAAGGGGATGGGATAGGGGGACAGTAGAGGGCAGAGTAGGAGGGGAGGGAGAGGGAACTGGATTGACATGTAAAAGAAGCTTGTTTCTAATTTAAATTTAAAAAAGAAAAAAATTAACCTCTAGGCTAGGCAGCTAAACAATGATCATATTGCCCTTTATGACTGAATTAATTCATCTGTTGATAATAATTTTTCTCCACCTCTAGATTGGAGTTGTGATCTATAAGGGCAGTTTCAGATTTATCTCCAGTGTCTACACTGATGGCCAGCTGTATTCAAAGTGATTTTCTGTATGTTTTGGGACTCTTTATCCAGTGGTCATATTAAGTGGTCCTTTCATAAGTTGGGGTCACCAACACACGTGAGGGTGGTTTGTCTTTGTATTATTATGATACACACATAGCCTTCAAATCTTGTATCTATTTGACAAAATGAAAAGAACCCCTCCAAGTGTTTTAATAACTGAAGCCATGCTTTCCGACTTTAATACAACTGTCAATACATCTCACAGGCTTAGCAAACATATTTTTTTTTCTTTTTCTTGGCACATGTCTTATCCTGATAGCACAAAGAGCTGACAAGTCATCTCCCAACAACAATAAAAGTGTGATCAAACACACAACAAATGTACTTCTTTCTTGAATAACAAGGCAGTGTCAGCTGTCAGATATCCTGGCAGAACTTCTGTGAAAATGGATTTTGAGAAGTCAAAAAGGAAAACGTAGCATTAAGTGGCATAAAACACACCAGACAACGTGGGTGACAAATGCAAAGACAGGAGGTGTTGCATAAATCGACAGGGATGGCTCTATCTCAGTGTTATTGTCTGTTACTGTATGTCAGAAAAAAGGGAAATCCCACCTTGTATCACTATTCATGCTGTGCCATCAGAGTGGTGCTGCTCTTACAGCATTCTAAAGCTTTGGTCTTCTGTCAAGTTAAGCTTGCATAGCCTTTCATACAACTATTATGTAAGCAGATCCTCTGTGCAACCTAAGGCAAGCCACAATAGCACAAGTAGTTCCATTTTGTATACCAGATAAAAAGCAAGAATGTTCTTCCTTCTTTACTAATGATGCTATGAGGAGAGGATCTGGTTAGATGGTAGCCTGAAGACTGGTTGGTTAATATGGTATCCGTTGAATTTCCATGTGAAATAATGAAAACAGTCTATCAAAATGGAGAGTCTATAGAGGTTAGGATCAGGATAACACATTTGAACTTTCTGTGTTTTTCTTTAATCCACCTTATTCTGTGTGATGTATTGTAATATAATTGTCTGGGGTTACTTTGGATGAATTAAGCAGGTCTACACAGCATAATGCTGTTCAACAGTGGGATTCTGGGACAGATTTCTTTTGTTCACATCTTTCTTCTTTACTGCTACAGGCCATGGGACAGCATCCTAGCCCGTCTGAGTTCATTCCCTGTCCCCAATAGTCAAACGGAGTAATAGTGGTGTCTTGAATACCTTAGACTAAGTGGCATCTCAGAGACAGTAATAACCCCATAAAATTCAAAAATGATCCTGTTAATGTTCTATATATAATATCTAGAGGAAAATAATCCAAAAGATGATATTTACTTTGAAGTTTTCTGTCCCTTCATCCATCTTCAACCCAAGCAAGCCAGGAGATGTACCCAAAGAATATTCCCAAACAAGGAATTTTTATAAAATCATCTGTTCCTGTTCAGACTTTTTTCAAATGTTCTGTTGGGCTCCATTCCATTGCCATCATCAAGTTCTTTCCATTTCCACATTGTCAAAGTAGTTTTCTTAATCCTAGGTAGAAGCTTCATATAATACTCTGTTTCTGGATGCTGGTTTGCTCTCCCATATAGGTATCAAAACTTCATCACTAAACAAAGGTATTCAAATGGGTTTCATTCTTTCTCTGCTTGGGAGTTGGAGTGAGGAAGGCAGCCCTAAGTTTTCCATAGCTTGGTGGTTGATGACGGTAGACACAGTTCATCCATTTGCCAACAGCTTCTGAGACAGCACTGCTCAATAAGGAACATCTTCTAAGTCTGCTTCCTGGGATCCAGGCAACACCAGATGCTTTCCTCCTGAATGCTGCTTCCTGGATTTATCATCTCTATTCATTTTGTGTTATACACTGAAGTTCTGAGTTTTTGCTAAAAGCCATGCTGATCTATGCAAGATCAGCTATTTTATTGCCATCCACGGAAGGGAGACTGATGCAATATGCCCAATAGTACATCTTTTTTAAGAGTCTCCACTCATTAGCTCTCATCTCATTCCCCCCAAGATAAACATGATCAATGATTTATTGTTCTCCTGTGACCTGAGCAAAAGCCCAAATAATATGAAAATGATAGCAATATGTAAATTCATGATGTATCATAGAACCTAAAAAGATTTACTCAAATTAGATTTGCAATTTTTATTACTTTTCATTTATTAGAAGTAGGAGAAGAGAACACATGTGCTATAGCATAGGTCAAGAAGTTAGGGGACAATTCTTTCCTTCCACTATGTAGGTCTTGAGGACGAAACTCAGGTCATTGGGCTTAGCGGCAAGTGCTTTTACCTGTGGAGCTATCTCATCAGCCCCAGGTTTTCTTTAATTTCATAATTTAACAAAGAATATATGAAAAACTAGTGAAATGTATTTTAGAATTTGAGTTCATATTTTCATGCTTTCTCTGCCTTTTAGAGTTTTTGGAATTCTCTTGGCCTTTATTATGAAAGGCATGCAATTCTAAAAGACTCTATAGTCTGTTTAATAATGAAAAAATAAATAAAGCCACAAAAGAAAAATAATTGGTGTAAAAGTTTCAAGAAGCGAAAATGAGAAATTGTAGCAGGGTGGAAAAATTGAATTTCTTTGGCATTCTTTGTCTGCAGGCAAAGTTTTAAATAGTTTATTGCATATGTTTGGAGGGGTATAAAATATTAAATAGTAAAGGTAGAAATTTTCCTATTGGCTAATAACAACTTAATAAAAATGGACCATATCAAGAAAGCCTGTGTATTTTTATTGCACTCAGGAGACATATGGGACTAGAAATGTAAAGATATGAATCCTAATGTCCGAGTTGCTATGGCCTGGGGAATGTCTCTGAATATCTATTCAGTCAGATAATAAGCATCAATTACCTCCTTAGTACTAAACCTTGGCCTTCAGGGCTTGGATGGGAAGATAAGTAGAAATTGCTATGACTGCTGTCACAGTTCACTGGGGAAAACTGACAGGCGCAATAGCTTCACTGTGATGTTGTAAACCTTGAGAGAGAGCAACCTCAGAGCTGCACAGGCTCTGCTTTGAAAGATTGAACTCCTCACCCACTGAAGAAATAGGTATATCCAGAGAGTTTACTTTAATCAGGGACAGATGAAGAAAAATGAATGAAGTTATTCTTGACAGGAAAACTTAATTTTTATGTATGTGATGTTCAATTCTGGAAGTATATGTCAAGTGTAGTTTCCAACACCCTTGATTTCTGAGTGATGACAATGAGAAGAGCCTCCTGCAAATCTTCCTTAGACACTCAGCCATTATAATACTGGTTTCAACAATATTATCCAGCATACTGTAACTGGTAAACTATTAGTAGTATGGACCAGACACCGAGGACCCATAAAAAAGGCTCACTTATGTTTGAGACAGGATAATTGTCCTCCCAGGAGAATGTCCTGCTGGCAGGCTTCTAGAAGGCTTGAAGGAAAACTGAACATGCCCTGTGTCTGAAAGGATGTGTGGCTTTAGTTAAACAAGGGATTATGTGAATTTGGATACAAATGGGAATTTGAGGAAGAAGAAATATTGCTTTGGCATGAACAGAACAAAGAGAACACAAGACTATCCTGGCCAGTTGTTCAAAACTGCTTGGTTTATATTCCAGTAACCAAATGCTTCAGATTAGATAGTTCATAAAGAATAGAAATAGATCAAATAGAAAGCAGAGGGTAGGGGAGGAGTGAACTCATGTCATTAAAAGAGAGGAGCAGGTAAGGGCACACCTGCTACCACACCACTTTTTATCTCAATCTTAAGTCAGTCATGAAGGCAGGGACCTCATGCATAAATACTCCCCAAAAGTTTCCATGCCCAAACATGGGTACACTGAAGATTAAGTTTCCAGTAGAATACATGAATTTTAGTGGACCCTATTTCAAGACAGAATATTGAAATGGAGAGAGAAGACAGAAAGAATCCTATGCAATTTAATTAAAAACAAATATTTATTTGTCCATAATAAATATACCCAGGGTTCTGGTATGTTTCCTAAGGATAAGGAAAAGCCATATAACCAAAGTGCAGTTATAAATATCAGAGATATACACAGAGATATCTTTTTCTCTTCCATAAGCAGTATTCAGTCCTTTTTATTTGTCCCAACAGTTACCCCATGGCTGTTTTGCTGCTGGTCCAGGATCAACTGTAGGTCCCACATCACACATTGCATTTGTTTGCCATGCATTTTTAGTCAAGACAAGTTACATAACTTTGCTCTGTAATCCTTGGTGTTGGCATCTTTGAAGAGAATGTGAAGACTGTCTTCTGGACTGCTTCTCAACTTGACTTTGCCTGACACGGTCTCACACTGGGATTTGGCCAGTCCATTTTTTCTCTAGGCATGCAAGTGAGGGATGCATTACACTCTCTGTTACTGTGGCTGCTGATCCCTTCACTGATTTCTGAGTCAATGTTTCTTGTCTTCCAATGTGGACTAAGGACCAGGTACTCCTCAGGAAACCTTATGTTTTCTTGTGCCAGCCTGAGACTCCTGAGGCACCCAGCCTTATAGACTTAGCAACTATTCTGTTTGCTGCCTCCTTCAGCAAGAGACATCCACTGTGGGACTTTGAGCCACACAGTCTCAAAGACCAAGTAAGTACCCATGCATCAGCTCTCAGGTGAGAGTCTGTTGCCATTACTATTTTAAAGCTGACTTAATAAACTAATATATACATGTGGATATTTATGCCATTGGTTCTTTTCCCCTAGAGAACTCTGACTAACACTTGAAGAATGTAACAACAATGAGTCATGAGTCAACAGACCCAGTAATAGACCTAAGCACTGGAGGGTATATATGTGAAAATATGCCTCAAACACTGGTTCATCCCCTCATACTTATAAGTCTTACAATTGCATTTGAGTTATAATACTTGTTGAAATGATATGCATTGTAAGAATAACATAAATGATAGGTAAGAGTGATATAATTTTCCCCATGAAAGATATTGCATTATACTTGTAAAGCAAATGAAAAGTAATTTATCTGTAATGTTATATGAAGGTAGCATAACGACATAAGGACATACATTGCAGTCACTAGAGAAATCCCTTAAAAAGCAGTTGGAGATATGAATGGGAACACAATGATAAAAGTAAATGTAATATTAAGGGGTGAAGCCCATGCTGGGGAAACCCACAGAAATAGCTGACCTGAGCAAGTGGGAGCTCATGGACCCCACTCAGAAGCTGGGGCACCAGCATAGGATAGAACCAAGCCTCCTAAACGAGGGTGCCAGTTAGGAGGCTTGGGCAGTCTATGGGAACCTCTGAGAGTGGAACCAGTATTTATCCTTAGTGCACAAATGGACTTTGGGAGTCCATTCCTCATGAAGGGATACTCTCTCAGCCTAGATACGCAGGGGAGGGCAAAAAAAAATTATTGAGGAACCTCACACAGGAAGGTTGAGAATTAAAAAAAAAAAAACAAAAAAACAAGATAATTAAAAGCCAAGTGAAAAGATGTCAAATTTAAAAGGAAAATGATTATTATGTCTGAAAAACAAAAGATGCTCTTCACAGATGGATTGTAATAGGAAAGAAGAGATGGGGGTGGAGTTTGGGGAGTGGGTTGATTGTACCAGGAGCTATGTGTAGAGGCAAGAGACTGCAAGGCCTTGCACATAGTAGAAAGGAATATATAACTACTCTGGGTGAAACAAACAAACAAAAAACAGCAGTAATAAACAAATCTGTAAGTGTCCTACATAGAAATTGGAAGATGTTAGATTTCCATTTTGTGCTGTTTCTTTTGTTTTGGTAGAGACAGAAGTGTGACCTATTCCCAGGACCAAACTGTATAGCACAGGCAAATGCAGGACTAGTCAGATTTCATAACTGAAATTATATAATGAGTATTTTCAATGTAAACAAAGATGTTTGATCTCTTCAAATTTGAAAGTCAACTTTGGCATATCCCAAGGTATAAACTGGCAGCATTTGCCTGTATGACGAAGGACCTGTACCTGTGATTTGTCTAGGTGTGGAGAGGACTCTAGGAGGCTATAGCATGCTGTCAAAGCAGGAGCACTGGGGCTCTGTTTCATTACAGCCAGTACTTGCTGAGGAGATGCACTATGCTGTGAGCCTGGAATTGAACCTGGCTCAACCCAAACTGAGTCTAGTGAGCATGCTCCAAAGAGGGGAACTAGCTACAAAGATATTTTTCATAGTCCAGGAAAGGAGCTAGAGATTTATCAGATTGTACTCTAAGACTGGATATTTTGGAAGAATTGTTGAGTTTCTGTCATCACAAATCACTGCAGTTTGTTCAAAATTCATGGGTCTTTTTCCTTATCCAAGTAGTGATTAATAAATGATAATTCTTAAGTGATCATTAACTTCAAATGTTTTCTTCTTTCCATTTTTCATATCTCCAATGTCTCTGGTGCCAACTTTTATAGATTACCAAAGCATTGTATCAAACAAACTTCTGCCCATTTCTGGGAGCACAGTTGATGTATGTAGCTTTTCAAAATGATAAGAAGTCAGACTTCTTAGGTTTAAATGGTATTGGATAAAGGACAGTGGTAGAGAGCTTCTGTGGTGGAGAGTCACAACAATGGACTCAATTAACATTGAAGCCAGTGAAATCTATATAAACTCTCTCATAAAATGCAAAACTTTTTATCTTCACACTCATTTAAAGACATATTTTCAGAAAAAAAAACTTTCATTAACAAACTATAGTTTAGTATTTAAAGGAATAATAGAGGTTAAGAAAATGTACACTGTTAACCATTACTATATGCCAAAGTGCCAAAGACCCAAGTTCTGCCTTAAGGGAAACTCATCAACTTCATCTTAATTAGCATTTCCCATGGTCTTATATTCCAAGTTTGATATGTTTTGTTTTTAGCTCCAATGTTTATTAATTTGTTTATTTCATAATAACTGTGCTCCGAAACAAATTTTATGTGCTCAAACCAGGTAACCACCATACAGACCTTGTAGAAAACTACCATTCCTACCTTGTGAGAACAGAGTAGGGCAATGTCAGCAAGCTAGATGCTTTCCAAGACAACAAAAGATTCACCAGGCTTTGTTCTTTATGATTAGCATAGATGAATACCACTGTTAGTCTGTTGGAGCTGACATTTCTTCTCTAGCCATTTCCCTAGTGTCATATTCCCATAGTGCATGCATTTTATTTGCCATTTCCACTGAGGATAGATTTTATGCTTTGAGATTGATATGGATAATTCCCAAAGGGTAATGAATGAGTAAAAACATCCAAGATCTTAATGATATTTTTAATAAAATACTTAAGATATTTCTCACTTGCAACCCACCTCCAAATTTTAAGTTCACTTTAAGAGAGTTATTGAGTTTCATTCTTAGTTGTCATCAGATTGGCTGTCAGAGAGGAAGATAGAAGTTTCAAAAGTGGTTGTTTTAGACTGTACAATGTGATTCTACTCACTGAGGTTGTGAATAATATATCAGGACAGGTTTGGGAAGAAATGATCCTACATTTGGTCTTGAATAAATGGTGTTTAAGAATGCTACTACTCCATATAAGAGATATATAGCTTATTGATTTTAGACTACTTATTTCAAAAAAAGAACTCAATAGTCAAATTTCCTTACTAAGTCTGGAAAGTTAAAAATTGGCAACAAACTAAGTGAAATCTCTTCTTGCACACTGTGACAGCCGTAGACATCATGTAGGATGGAAATGAATGCTAAAAGGTGATTTCAACAGGAATTTACTCTCATATAGAAGTAGGGTGTAGGAAGAACTGAATTCAACAAGAAATCAGAGATCACATGCTGGAAGAAATGGAATTTGAGGTAAGGCCTAACAGAGAAGACACATTTAACTACAGGAGTTGGGCTGGGGAGAGAAAGTGTAATCATGTCAGAAATAGCCAGTTGTGTGATGACTCAGATTTCACAGAGAATATGGTGCATCAAGGAAATGAAAGAAAGTCAATTTGACAGGAACAAATGGATAGGGGTGTGGCAAAATGAAGGCTAAAGAGCTAGGTAGCGTTCATCTCATACTTTAAAGATACTGGAAGGAGTTTGTACTTGGGGGATTTTCCTGAAGATGTTGGATGGGTGTAGGAGAAACTGTGACCAGTCTACCCAAGCCACAATCATCCACCCCTGCACAGACCAGCACACATGAGCATGCCCATGAGCTGCAGGCACTTTCTCCTTGAGCCAAGCCTGCCTCCATGCCCTGATGAAGAGACTCCTGACCCAGAGACACCAGTCAGAAAAAGACAACGCAGCAGAGTCAGCCGCCTGAGCCAATAGGACCTTGGTAGGAGGTGAAAAGGCAGGTCTAACTTCCTTAATAAAGGAGTCTGCAGCACCCTCTGCTACTCACTGACTCCCAGTGCTTGAGTCATTGGTGCTATGTCTTCTCACTCCTCCCTCTGAGGGGTGTATAAGCAGGGTAACCCACATCAGAGGGTGAAGCAATGGGTGTAACAAGCTGTAGGGATGCCCTCTTTCTGGGCCATGTCATAGTTCTTTTATGGCTTCTTACTATTTCAAAAAATGCTATTAATGTCTAATGCCTTAATAGAAAGAGGAATGGTAGAAGCTACAAATTCCCATGGCTTTTATGCACCATCTATCATCTATATCCTTACCTAAAAATCATAGACAAATTGGCAAGCTGCCTACACATTGTTTTAAATACACATATATAATTACTTTCCACAGAAATTACTCCAGTGTTCACTTGCTTGTGCTCCTGATCAAACTGCCAACTACACTCTGCTCTGTTCTATTTTATTGCAGCATTATCTATTATATCATTACTAGCAACAAAATTGAGACTCATTGTACATATGTGGTTTGGGTCAGAAGACAAAGCACATGCCTGTTTGCTTGAACAATTTTCTCATTTATATTAGCAAATGTGAGTCTAACCTGGCAAATACAATTTTTTTTCAACTTCAGAAACACACAGAATTTTGGCTGCAAATATCTGATGAAAGTCTGCATGGCTACACTGTACAGCACAGGCTACACTGCTATACTTCAGTAATGCTTGAAAGTTCCATTGAAAGTGTTGTCAAAATGCAATCAGGCCAGAACTCGTCATCCTGACTCTGATGGGAATTGAGCATGTGTCAGCAAGAGCCATGAAACAATGTACAATCACAGTTCAGAAACGAGCACTTATGGTGCAGAATACTGCAGTACACAGGCTTCAAAATTTCTTTTTCAAACATGAAAACCTTACAGAAGCATGCATGCTCAAAACACAGTAACTGAATACTCGTAACTTCCAGTTATTTACATAACTCTCCCCAAGAAAAGTGGACCCTATGAATTGTAAGCTCCTCCTTGTTTTTCATTTAGTAACACTTCTGAATGCTTGTATTCCTTAAATTCCCTCTTTGAAGAGAAAGAAGACTCTGAGTGACCTTCATTTGTGGTAAACTAATATTGTCTTCTCACCTTTAGCTTGTCACTGCCTCCCACTAATTCACAAGAATATAACTGTACAGTTTAATGAATATAGGAGTGTGTTAGTAAATAGATATTCACTGATATGAAAATTCTGTCTTCTTTGGCATTTGATGTTCTAATTTACTCAACAAAATGTTTTGGCGTAAATTCTACTTGGTTCACAGATTATAATGGTTTTATTTCTGAAGCCAGAACATACTTTTGAGTTATAACAATGCCAGTATCCCTGGCATTATCATCATTCTCAGGACTCTCCCTACCTTCAATCAAGAAAGAATGTATTTGATAAGCAGTTTACAGAACTTAGTATTTATTAGAATTGACTTGTGGGAACTTTTATAGAGTCCTTTATGATGTGTATTTTGATCATTTTTAGCCATGTTGGGTGACTTGATTCACACAAATCTGGAGACTTGAAGCAATGTTCTGTTTGACTGGAGTTCTAGAGACTCCACATACTCCAAAAGCAGATGCAGCATTGACATCTGAAGAGGATCAGCCTAGGAGGCAGTTTCCAGATGTATATTAATGGAGTCAGAGGAGACCCAGATATTTCTCTCTTCACATGATCATGAGGGGATGCTGGCAAAAAAATGTTGATGCAGATATATGTATAGTTTTACTGAGCCCTACATTCATGTTCACTCCTGTACATTAGGCATTAGTACCTGGCATTCTGCCATTATACCTGACTTAGAAATAAGCTCCCTGTAGTCCAGCCATGAGAGCTACCCTGTGGATATGGGGAGCCAAGCATACATCTTGGGTGTGTGTTTCAGTCACATTCTAGGGCACTGAGGCTTTCCTGGAAGCATAGGCTTAACTAAGAAAGCCCAGTCTGTATGGATCCTACCCATCCTCTCCCAGTGCATCTCGATTGCTGAACCTAGACACTTTCCACAGTGACACATTCAGAAAAACACCTTAAATCTTATTTGGTTGGTAAAATGTATGCTAGTTAGAAGATATGGAACCCAGGGAGCCATCAAGTTTTATAGGAAACCCTGAAATTTAACCAACTCTTTCTTTAGCCAAGCAATAATGGAGACTTAAAGCTTGTTTAATGATTAAATCCCCAACGTTTTTGAAAAAGTATTCCCAAACAAATTCCTTTGTACCTTGAAACTACTGTAAGATGGCATCTTCTCAAAATACTTAATCATTTCAGAACAAGTGGTGTTCATGCTGTTAACTCAGGATACATAGAGACCAAACTATAGCAAGGGTAAATAATCAAGATAAACATCATCTTATCTTGTACTAGCTGGCCCATGGTACCCCTCTGGGCCATTCAATGTAGTCCACCTACCACTCCATTAAGCAATAATGGGTGCTTACCAAACCCACAGTACAGACCTGTCAATGAATTATGACACTATTTTCAAAGCTGAAAGACAGCCACACTAATTTTGGATCTTCCTGTCACATCAAGCATGTTTATCCAATTGCTTATCAAGGCCTCTAGAGAAAGGAAGCTGGTTCCTGGCCATCTCTGCAGTGTAGGGGATGGGCTCTCTCTTGTGGTTTGGAGAGATGACTCAGCCATTAAAGGCTAGGCTCACAACCAAAGAGCTAGTACTTCTTAAATCTTGCCTGCATCACAATAACCTGGGATCCTGTTGAAAATAAAAGTATTCAGGAAGAAGGCCAGACCTATCATTCAGAGTCCCAACTGGCCCAGAAATTTGTGCTGAAAATGACTTCTGGTGTTGGCTAGAATGGAAGCCATTTCTTAACACCAGGAAAGGCTGGATAAAACTTATAAGGAATAGGCATTACTAAAGTGTTAGTGGGGAAGCATTCAGGATGTATGATTATTTTATGACTCAATCACATATGGTTATTGTCTTATTCCAATGCTGTAGCAAACTGGCTGGTTTGTGAACAATTGAAACTTATTTCTCACAGTTCTTGAGGCCTAGAAGTTCAAGGTTAAGGCCTGAGCAGATTCAGTGTTTAGAATGTTTAGTTCATTGAGGAGTGTTGTAGAAAATGTTGTCTCTGTTCTATAATATTAGCAATAATGCTGAATATATCTGAAAAGAATGTATCAGTCAAGTCATACATAAAGGAAGGCCAGAAAACTAGACAGATTAATTTTAAACTCAGGTTAGTGGCTTGTGCTTGGAGGCTTAGTTAGGAGCATCATGAGTTTGAACTCAGCCTGAGCTACAAAGTAAATTCCAGGAGAGCAGTCCCACTATAGCTACATAATAAGTTCCAGCCAGGGTCACAGAGCAAGTCTCAGGTCAGTCAGCACTACATAGCAAGTTCCAGGCTAGCCAGGGCTTCATAGCCTGACCCTGTCTCAGAAAAGATGAAAGACTTTCTAAAATGGCTATTCCCAATGAAATCTATCTATACTTTAAAACTGGGAAATACTTATGAAATAGGCTACAAAATTGCATTTGGTTGTTAAGATCATGAATGTCCGCTTTAGTAGTGTCCTCAAAGAGTCGAGAAATTACTAGCACAGTGTGATTTCTATTATAATTAAAAAGAAGTACTATTAGCTCTGAAAAGGACTAGTGCTGTTTGGCAATTACAGTCTTAAGGATAAATTTCCCTTAAATCATTTGTTTATTTACACAGGTGTTTCTTCACAAATTTACTATTCATGAAATATGTTATTTCATTTAATTTTACATTCACCAAAGGATAAAACAGCCCCCATTAACAAATGAGTAAATGATTACTCTATAGGCTATAATCAGTGGGCTGAGACATCAGGGGTCAGGGAAGAAAGTTCTAAGAAAAGGATTAGTAAAATGGAGCCCTGGAGGTAGAAGGGCCTCGTGAATGGAAAAGAGGCCAGTGTGATGCCCTGAAAGGGTGGGCAAGGATGAGAAGAGGTGGGAACAAGGAAGGGGCTAAAAGTCAGGTTAATCAAGATTAACTTGTCAGTGTCTTCTCAAACAAACAAACAAACAAACAAACAAACAAACAAAACCAAGAATAATCCCCTCCACCCCCCAACCACACATACTTTAGATTCTCCATTACACAGTTTTCTTCACTTATCTGTTAAATTTCTGAAGTCAACTGTTCAAGTGATGATTTGAAATTCGCAGCTGTTTCTTATGATCTCCAAATGGATAAATGCTGTACTGTTGAGCAAATAAATTTATTATTAAAAGGTAAAAACATTCTCTGTATTAATTTTAGTCATGACTCCAGGCATTCACTAACAAATAAATACCTAATAAAAGTTAATTTTCCAATCCAAAGTCCCCAAAAGTTCACAGTAAAATAGAACAAAACCTTAGCAATGATAGATTCTTGTAATTATCTTTATCAAGCTAATATTTATGTATAATTACCCACAATATAGGACTATGTGAAAACAGTGTGCTCTGGGACTGATTCCCAAAGCAGCAGGCACTTTATCTTATAAATTAATAAGAACAATTTACACTTTACAAACCTCCTCAACTATTGGTCTCATTGTGAAGATGAAGGAACTTGAGGTAGCATCATTTTTTAGAGGAGATGCATCATCCTTAAGATAATCTACTTGAGTCATTGCCACAATGGCAGTCCACTGTTTGGTAGAAATAATGTGTTTTCAACTGCCGTTCTATCTTTACATTTTGTGAAGAACTGAAGGACATGGCCTTTGTCCTAAATAAAACTTTGTCTCATAGTTTCAACTATTTCTCTGGCTAAGTCTCACAACAAGCCAAGCTTCTCTACAGGTCCATGGTTCTGTTCACAGGACTAGCCAAAAAATGGGAATGAAAAAGTGTATGTTTGAGCGATCACAGAAGCTCCATCTATTGCATTTATCTAGGAATGAATGTTCTCTATTGATCCAGCCCCCATTTACAGTGTCTTTTCTGGAGTTAATAGAGTAACATTTTCTCAAAATCAGTCTGTGAACTATTTTAATAAGATGTTTTACTCTTATTATTTTTAATTGTAAGTCTGTATCAGAGTAATGCCTAGAAAGGTCAGAAAAGGTGTTAGACACTCTGGAGCTGGAATTCCAAGCAGTTGTGAGCCATTGAGCATGGCTGCTGGGAACTGAACTTGGTTCCTTTGCAAAAGTACTGTGTGCTAGTAACAGCAGAGCCATCACTCTAGTCCCATAGTCTCTTAAATCTTTCAGGTGTCAGAGTTGTGCCTTAATCTCTTTTATTTTTTTTCAGATTTTTTAAAATTTAAATTAGAAACAAGCTTGTTTTACATGTCAATCCCAGTTCCCTCTCGTTCCCCTCCTCCCCTGCCCCCCACTAACTCCCTATCCCATCCCCTTTCTGCTCCCCAGGGAGGGTGAGGCCTTCCATGGAGGATCTTCAAAGTCTGTCATATCATTTGGAGCAGGACCTAGGCCCTCCCTCATGTGTCTAGGCTGAGAGAGTGTCCCTCTATGTGGAATGGGCTCCCAAAGTCCATTCATATACTAGGGATAAATACTGATCTATTCCCAGAGGCTCCATAGATAGCGGAGGCATCCTCACTGACATCCACGTTCAGGGGTTCTGGATTAGTTCTATGCTGGTTTCCCAGCTATCAGTCTGGTGTCCATGAGCACCCCTTGTTCAGGTCAGCTGTTTCTGTAGGTTTCACCAGCCTGGTCTCAGCCCCTTTTCTCATCACTCCTCCCTGTCTGCAATTGTGTCTTAATCTTAGAATTCAACTTATGCCTTCCTCCTTAAGACTGTATGGGTTGACATATGTATAGATTTATTATAAATAGAAGTGATAAGTGTATATTGACTTCCCAGGTCAAAAAAGCTCTAGGCTGCCAAACCTCAAGGATTCTCAACAGGACAAAGATACATACTCATAGGCTAAACAGAAGGTGTCACATGCTGTTCAGAAGTGCAGCCTCTCCTAGACTTAAGTCTCCATCAGTGTCCCAAGGCAGTTCTGTGCCCAGCACCCAATCTTCCATGCATTCTAGAAAAAATTAATTAGAATATGTAAGTGATAACAAGAAGACACACACTTTCTATTTTGTTAGCCTCTATAATTTTTGGTATAAGTCTGTTTTGTTTTGTAAAAATAAACTATTTGAAATAGTCTTAAAGGTTTGCCAAATGGGCCAGTGTTTATAATGTTCCTCGTTGGTTAGAAAGTTCCCACAAATTTAGTGGATTAATACAAAACACTATCTTAATAAATCTTTGGGTCATGGATTCAGATGCAGCATAGGTGGGGGGTCAGGCTCAAGGTCTTCCAAAAGGGCTGCACCCTGGAAATCAACTCAGCTTTTAGGCTTGAACAGTGCCAGTCAATTATTGTCTAAGACATGGCTTTTAGCAGGGCATCCCAGATCCTTGCCTCATAAACATTTCTATAGGTCACTTTAATGCCTTTGTGGCATTGCAGCTATCTGTCTCTGGAGAGAGAGCAAGGAAATTCCACATGTATCTTAAAATCCAGCATTACAAGAAGATGCTGACACTAAGAACAATACATCTAAGGAGGAGGAAGCTAAGCATCCATGTTCTCAAAAGAAAAGTGTGCAACAATTTGTTGGCACATTTTAAACCATCATGGGGTCTCCTCCATGACTTTGTATATGGTGCAGACAGAGCAGCATTTAAAGCTGAGCTCTTCTGTAAGCTGATGAACACCTCCTGCTATGCATATCACTACAATTAACTTCCTCTTGGGGACTCTGGAAGCAAGGAGCATTGTCAAGCACTGTAGTTATTAGTAAGATTTGAAAGTGGCTTGACATTAGCACTGGGAATTTCAGGATAGTTTGTAAAAAATCATTATGAGACTTGAAGAATTGTACCCCCAGTGGGCAGTTTGGCCACCTACCAGGCTGATGTCTACAGAGCTGCATGGGACACAATAACACTGGACAGTCAGTCTTCTACTTCCTCACTCTTTATTTGAACATGTTCAATTTTACTGTCTTCTCTCTGCTAAGCTGAAATCAATGTATTGACATTTTTTGTAGGAGAAGTGGAACAAGAGCTAGCTAAGCCATTCCCAGAGGAAAAACTAAACATTAAAGGTGTCTTCTTACTCCTGTGGGTCAGGACACTTGATGTCAAACTCATATATATATGAGCTTGGGGTTCAATCATCCCCAAACAGAACACCCTTGCCTGTCCTCTGTCTTTATAGTGTACCGTGTACCTCACTTACAATTAATACAGATCTATCTAATTTGGTCTCTCTCTTTGCATCTCTAATCTCTCTCTCTCTCTCTCTCTCTCTCTCTCTCTCTCTCTCTCTCTCTCTCTCTCTCTCTTCTCTCTCTGTCTCTCTCACACACACACACCACCACCACTACCACCACCACCACCACCACCACCACCACCACCACCACCACCACTACGACAAACACTACCCTAGCTTATATATTTGTTCTGTCTAGAAATGTCATTGAAACTTCTATGCTGGTAATAATTTAGCTAGAAATTAGAGAATTCAAAAGATAGTTTCAGTCATGCTGAGTGACACTCTTATGAGATATCTCGAATCTTATATCTAGAGTCCTCCATAGACAGAAAATAGTTTTCTCACAGTGACGGTGATGGTGCTAGATTTTTATTAGTGTGATTTTTCTAATACATGAATGGACTAAGATACTGGACAACTTAATAGGAGAAAATGTTTATTTCAGCACATTGTACAAAAGGTTTCAGTCCATTTTTATTTAACTCATTGCTTTTGGATAGTGGTGAGACAGTAAGTCATAGCAGGAACATGCAGGACAGGGAAGCAGTTTACCACAGGATGGTCAGAAAGCAAAATAGAGGGAGTCTGGAATTTAAATACCCCTTTCAAGGGCATACCCTGAGTGACCCAACTTCCTCCCACACTAAAGGTTCCACCACTATCACATGGTCATAGACTGTGGAAGAAGCCTGTCATACATGAGCCTACAGGGGACACTTATGCAAACTGTAGCTGTTGTATGAGGGTTAAGAGATTCTATAGCATGTTATAGAAATTGTCCTAGATGTCTGATGCACTCTGCCTCACCTATTTCTCACCGCAACTCTGAGAAGAGAGTGAAGAACAAAGAAACAAAGCCCTGAGGAGTTCAGTCCACTGGTCAACAGTGAAGCAGAGGGTATTCCCAGGAAATGAGAGAGTACATTCCATGTACTGACCTAAGCAGAGATCAGGGTTCTAAAGATTGGTTAGAATAGAAACTGGATGGAAAAAAAGAACCTTGTTTGTCATTGTGATCTCTTACAAAGCTTGAACATTTACCATTCACACATGCAGTTTTGACTACCAATTAGACAGAAATTTTGGCAAATAAAATCTGCTCCTTGGTTCTCTCTACTTTTGTCTAAGTATGTGGGCAATGCTAGATAAACAATCTGTATTAGTTAAATTATACAAGTCTCAGGACATTACATTGTCTCTTCATGCTGTTACAGTAACATACTTTTCATTTCTCCAATTCTTGATTTGTCAAATAATGACATTCACTCTGCAAAGCTCCATTAGCATAAATTAAATGAGATCATGTATTTAAAGAAATTAGTACAATTCATCACATAATAGATATTCAGTGCAATTTACTGCCACCAGGATTATTAGATCATACAAATTTGTACTTTTTCAAAGTGAAATAGATTTACATACATAAATATTATTACAGATGGCTATTTCTGCTACTTAATATAGCAGAAGTTACCTTTACTTTGTGCTTCCTTTTTGAGCCAAGGTCTTGCTTGTGATCCTCTTGACTCAGACTCCTGAATGTAGTGATTGACAGTGTGAACTTGGACTACCATTTCTTGTATATGTAGTAGCTCATTGATAATTTGTTTATTTGTTTGTTTTCAAGGCAGGATTTCTCTGTAGCTTCGTAGCCTGTCCTGAAACTTGATCTGTTGACCAGGCTGGCCTCAAACTCACAGAAATATGCCTCCCTCTACAGATTTCTGAGTGCTGGGATCAAAGGCATGCATCACCACCTCCCAGTGCTCACTGATATTTTTAAAGATGGTTATTACATAGTGCTGATTTTAACAATGAAGATCTAAAGCTCAGAGGTATCAGTTTATCTATGAACCCTCAGTTCAAATGTGGAAGACCTGTAGTTTAAACTTAGGTCAGTGTGATCCCACAGCCAATATTATTTTTTCTAAATAAAAGACAAGATCTCAAGTAGATTCCCAGTTCTCTGTCCCTTCTAGGATATGAGGAACAGATTTCCTTCATTCACACATAGTATTACTAATAATCATTCCCTTTCAACATGTACCCTTTATCCTGGAATACAATATTTCTTTCAAAAGTAAACTACCTTTAAAGTCAAGTTATTGATATTACTACTCTAGTATTTGGAAAAAGGTAGAATTAAAGAAGACTGCCATTGGCCGGGCGTTGGTGGCGCACACCTTTAATCCCAGCACTTGGGAGGCAGAAGCAGGCAGATCTCTGTGAGTTCGAGGCCAGCCTGGTCTCCAGATCGAGTGCCAGGATAGGCTCCAAAGCTACACAGAGAAACCCTGTCTTGAAAAAAACAAACAAACAAACAAAAAAAGGCTGCCATCTAAATTGTGCCTAATGACAAAATTCATAATGGATAGGGAACCCTTTTCTTTCTCATGGACTTATGATAGAAGATCCTTGCTTTTCAGAGAAAGCATCCACATGCCCAGAATTTCTTGATACTAACACTCATTCAAAGAAGAGAGATTCCACCAATGCTGTTTCTCCTCAAACAACACTCAGCATTTTTTTCTACTATCACAAAAGCAACTACTGAGTAATCACTGTGAGAGTGAACTCTGTTAAACAAGGGTCAAGATGTCAGCATTTTACCAGCTAGCCCAAGTATAATGCATAATTAATACCCAACTCCCACCTTTTCTTAAATCAGGTTAAAAAAGCAAGAGTACAATTAAAATATATTAAGTATTTGAATTTGAGTTGTAAGGAAGGCAAGAGAGTATAATATTTACCAGCCATGTTCTTCATTACATCTAGTTTTTCATAAAGTGACTACCAAACACACAGTCCAGTCTGAATTGATGACTGTATTCATGCTGCATATTCTTAATCTACTGTTGAAAGTAGGAGACTGTATGTAAGAGAACATGAATTATTAACAAATTTAATCATATGACCTTCTTGAAATTTGCACATATATACTATTACTCTACTTCATTTTCCTTTTATCCCTGATGGTAGCACCAGAAATTTGCTATTATCCAATATCAAATATAACAATTACAATGACTGAGTGCTTAAGTTGGAGAAGGGATAATGAAATGTCCACTCTGTACAATTATGCAAGATAGATACTATTATTTCCCCTATTTTTCATTCAGGAAATTTTCACCTCCAACATTAAAGCTATCTTTCTCCCAAAGTTCTTACTATTAATCAAAAAAGAAACTTCATACTAGTGTGTGGTCACTGGACTCTTTTGACTGCCATATGGTAATGCTTCTTATGGAGGTAAAGCCTGCAGTAGTGAAAACACTAGGTCCTGGAACATGCCTCCTTGAGCAGAATACTCCTAAAATATGCGTCAGTCTCTAGGATTACTTTCTTAGTGACCTGACTTGATCTGCGACCTTTCACTGGACTCCACCAGAAGAAACATGAAGTAGTAAAAATTTACTCATTCAACCATTACCCATTACTCATTACCCATACTCCACTATGCTAATACATCTGCTCTAAGCAATAAAGAAACATTGCTTTGAGATGCTTTGAGACACTGTCTATTAGTTGTAAGAATAACATGGTGCGCCTGGAGCTTACAATGGGTCATTGACCTAATTTTATTTCTGTTGCTATGATAAAACACTGACCAAAACCAACCCTGGGGAGGAATAGTTTTATTTGACTTAGATGTTACTGCTTATTACCAAGGGAAACTAAGACAGGAACTCAAAGCAGGAACCTGGAGGCAGGAACTGAAGCAGAGACCATAGAAGAATATTGCTTACTGGCTTTTTCCCAGGCTCACATTCAATCCAGGCCCAGCTAACTAGAGATAACACTTCCTATGGTGGACTGGGCTTTCCTACATCAATTGGCAATCAGAAAATTCCCCACAGATACATGCACAAGCCATCTGATGGAGTCAATCATTCAATTAAGGTTCCCTGTTCCCAGGTATGTCAAGTTTATAATAAAGATAACTAGGACAGGCACCCAGCTCTGAATGACCCAAGTGGAAACGCCCTCAAAGCTGAGATCAGGGCATAATGACAGTTTGATAGCCTTCAATCTTGTGATCATGTCATTTTCTTTTCTTTCAGATAGATACTCAAAATGGAGTAACTTGTTCAATCATCTACCTAAATACAGTGTTTATTTGTTCCTCTGGTAGCTGGCAAGTTCAGAGGGAAGGTAGCCAGTTGCTCCTTCACCTAAAGGCATTAGAGAAAATACACAATTGGTACTTTCTTGTCAACATTAAGTGGTAATTGAATGTGTATATATACTTTTGTTCCAATATTCAATTAGTTATCATTTAACTGACACCCAGGGTTACGTCTTATTATAATGGCCATCATTATTAAGGGAAAAGTTGGTGAATTTACTATCTTAAGATTGTTAAGTGGCAAGTACCACTTTAGTGCATTACATAATCTAAAATACAAAGCTATGTAAACCTGTCCTGGCAGACAAAGGAAGCAGCCTGCACAAATAAAAACATGTGTTTCTGGTCTCAAGTTGTGTTTCTCTGTGGGTCATAAGCATCATGATGAAGAGTTTCAAAGTATGAGATTAGAGTAAACAGAGGCTAGTATACAAATCACATTTATAATTTTAGATTAAACAAACTGACCTAATTACATGTGCTATTAAGCACCTAAAAGACACCACTGAAAGGATCAGTCTTAAAGGACAATTGTGAGCTGGCCGAATGATCTGAGTTGAACCCCTGGATCCCAATTGAAGTATAGGAGAACACACTTCTGAACACTGTCCTTTAACCTGCATGTGTAATTCTGTGGCATATGTGAACTTATGCATATACACACACACTCACAAAATAAATAAAAATAATTTTTAAAAATTTAGATGTATTTTTATTTGTATGAATATTTTGCCTGCATGTATGTATTCAACTATGTACATATTCCATGTGCATGCCTGGTACAGAGGTTAAAAAAGGTATCAGATTTACTGGAACTGGAATTAAAGATAGTTATGAACTAGTATGTGGCTGCTGGGACTCAAATTCAGGTCCTCTTTAAGAAAGCAAATGCTCTTAACCACTGAACCATCTCTCCAGCACCACAAACTGCTTTTTGCAAAGTGTGTAGAAGCTGCAAAAAGAGAAGAGACCACCACAGTATTTAAAAACTGGGTTTAAATGATTTTTAAAAACTCTACCTGACCTGTTTCCAATAATTCTTTCTTTCTTCACTGTCATTGAGGAAGAGCTCTAGAAATCTCCCAGTTACCAACTGCAACCTATAACCACTCCACACTGCCCTGTAAGATGATATGAACTGAATTATTTGTCAATTACATTGCTGTTTCCTCTCTTTCCTATAAGAGGATGACAGGGTCTTAACCATTGTCATGGATTTTGGCCCACTCTATCCCGAGAAGGGTCCATGTTCCTGCCACATTCATGCTGGTCTTGCCCACGTGATGTGTAATTTGAACATCATGATGACCTGGACTTGATAAGCCACAGCACAGCAGTGTTAAGAAACATCACTTTTCTCTGTTAATCTACTTGTCCTGTCTTAAGAATTCTGTGTCCCCAATCAGATCCAATACTTAAGCCTCAGTTTCAGACTACAGAGCTGGGGGTGTGTTGAATGGGGCCTCAGCAGCTGATTGATGGTCAACAGCATGTGTTGCAAGTGAGGAGTATATTTTAAAAATAGCTCTTTAGAGTTCAAGTCCAGCCACATAAGGGAAAAACAAATGAAACCAAACACAAACCTTAGAGTGAACTGACTATACATGCCTAGGGCTGTGCTTTCATCCACACATCACTTCCTATGATTTTGAAGTAACTATTTGAAGGGTCATGACAAAAAATGTTTCTGTAGTCATCACCAGAATCAACAGGGGGAAGTGGCATAATCAATTAGTAATGTCTGCCATGGGCATTGACTTGAGAGGTTGTGACATAAATGAGATGCTTGCTGGTTTACAGCCAACTTCTTCTAACTATCCAATATTTCAAAGAGAGAAACACTGCTTTTCTAGTCATTTCCTTCATCTGAACTCTTCTTAAAAGTCCTCTCTCCTCATGGGAATTTCATACATCTTTGGCTTTTTTCCACCATCAATAAGGTTCAATACAACCACATTTTTTTTCAAACTTTGACAGATGGCCGCATCCACGCTCTCCTATCTCTGATTATTCATTCCTTTGCTTCTGAAAGATGTGTTGAGTTTTTCTGACATTTGATGCATTACTACACAAAGCACAAACAATACCCACAGAACTGAAGCAAAGTTGGGACTCTATACATTGGCCCTTTAACAGCCAATGCTACCAGCCCAACAAGTCTTAGTCTGGGAAATAAGTCTGTGGCCATGGATGAATTTCATATAATAAGGAGTCATCTTTTACATGCCATTTTCCTTCTCATAAACCAGCAACTCTCTACAAATTCTTACATTGCAAAAGCGCCATCTAGAGGTCACCATTCCTGTTGGGGGAAGTAACAGTGCAAATCAAAGGAAGGAATAGGGAAAGTGATTTTTTTGTTATGTGTCTCTGCCCATTAGGGTGCTATTCTAGGAGATTGGATGCTTTATCTCACGTAAATTATTGATGTCCCCATTTTCCAGATGATAATGTTGGGCTTCAGTTACTGGCTCAATGAAAGAGAATCACAGTCCAAATCCTATTTTTCTTGATGTCAACATGACACCCTTTTCATTACTCCGACTCAGGGTTTCTTCAGTGTTCTTATATTATGGAAAATTTGTCAACTGAATATGTTGAATTCAGTGAAGAAAATCACAATCATCAATGGAAATTTTTCATGTAACTACTGTTCTGTATCTTATTCCCTGATGCTGGATACTGTCCTCTGTTTGAGAAAATAACTAAATAAGTTGTTTTCTTTTCTTTTCTTTTCTTTTGGCGCAGTCTCTTTTTTTAAAGAATTCTCACTATCTGCAGATTAAATGATAGTTTACATAAGTGACCCAAAAAAACTCTACCAGGGAACTTCCAAAGCTGATAAACACCTTCAGCAAAGTGGCAGGATACAAGACTAACTCAAAACAATCAGTTGCCCCACTATATACAGATGATACATTCGTGGAGAAAGAAATCAGAGAAACATCATCCTTTACAATTACCACAAACAACATAAAATATCTTGGGGTAACTCTAACCAAAAAAGTGACAGACTTGTACCATAAGAATTTTGAATCATTAAAGAATGAAATTAAAGAAGATACCAGAAAATAGAAGGATCACCCATGTCCTTGGATAGGTAATATCGGCATAGGAAAAATGACAACCTTGCCAAAAGCAATCTACAATTCAACACAATCCCCATCAAAATCCAAGAACAATTCTTCATAGACCTTGAAAGAACAGTACTCAACTTCATATGGAAAAACAAAAAACCCAGGATAGCCCAAACAACCCTGTACAATAAAGGAACTTCCAGAGGCATCACCATCCTTGACGTCAAGATCTATTATAGAGACATAGACCTGAAAACAGCTTGGTATTGGCACAAAAATAGACAGGTTGACCAATGGAATCTAATTGAAAACCCTGATATTAACCGGCACCTATAAACACCTGATTTTTGACAAACAAGCTAAAGTAATACAATGGAAAAAAGAAAGCATCTTCAACAAATGGTGTTGGCAAAACTGGATTTGGACATGTAGAAGATTGCAGATAGATCCATTTCTATCACCTTGCACAAAAATTAAGTCCAAATGGATCAAAGACCTCAACATAAATTCAGCCACACTGAACCTCCTAGAAGAGAAGGTAGGTGGTACCCTCAAACAAATTGGTACAGGAGACCGCTTTCTGAACATAACACCAGTAGTACAAACATTGAGATCGACAATTAATAAATGGGACCTCCTGAAACTGAGAAGCTTCTGTAAGGCAAAGAACACAGTCAGCAAGACAAAACTCCAGCTCACAGAATGGGAAAAGATCTTCACCAACCTGACATCTGACAGAGGGCTGATCACCAAAATATACAATGAACTCAAGAAGCTAGCCTCCAAAACACCAAACAATGCAACTAAAAAGTGGGTGCAGAACTAAATTGATAATTCTCAACCGAGGAATCTAAAATGGCTGAAAGACACTTGAGAAAGTGCTCAACATCCTTAGCCAATAGGGAAATGCAGCTCAAAACCACTCTGAGATACCATCTTAACTCCTATCAGAATGGCTAATATCAGTAACACCAATGATAACCTATGCTGGAGAGGATGTGGAGAAAGAGGAACTCTCCTCCATTGCTGGTGGGAGTGCAAACTTGTACAACCACTTTGGAAATCAGTATGGTGGCTTCTCAGGAAAATGGGAATTAGTCTACCTCAAGATCCAGCAATTCCTCTCTTGGACGTATACCCAAAGACTGCACATTCATACAATATGGACATACATTCAACCATGTTCATAGCAGCATTATTTGTAATAGCCAGAACCTGGAAGCAACCTAGACGCCCCTCAACTGAAGAATGGATAGAGAAAATGTGGTACATTTACACAATGGAATCTTGAAATCTGCAGGCAAATAGATGGAAGTAGAAGAAACTATCCTGAGTGAGGTAACCCACTCACAAAAGGATAAACATGGTATGTACTCAATCATATATGATTTTTAAACATAGAGCAAAAAATTACCAGTCTACAATCCACACTGCTAGAGGAGCTACGAGACAAGGAGGACCCCAATAGAAGATTGCATAGTCCCTCAAAGAAGGGGAGTGGGACAAGGACTCCTGAAAAATGTGGGAGCATGGGTGGGGTGGAGAGGAAGGAGGTGGGAAAGGAAGAAGGGGAGCAGGGAGGAGAACAAGAGGACTGAGACAGGGAAGGAATAGAGAAGGGCAAGAAAGGAGAGGCCTTGATAGAGGGAAACAGTACAGGTATGGAGAGAGGTCTGGCACAGGGGACATGTTAGGGGATCCACAGGGATGACTCCAATTAAGAATCTGTGCAGTGGTGGAGAAAATGCTATTGATGCCCTTCCCATATAATGAGATTGGTGTCTACCTTTGTTACCATTCCTAGAGCCTTCATCCAGTAGCTCTTCGAAGCAGAAACAGGCACCCACAGCTAACCACTGAACCATACTCCTGGAGTCTAATTGTGGAGAGGGAGGAGGGATGAGCAAAGGAGCAAAGACAGGGCTGCAGAAACCTGCAGAAACAGTTGACCTGACCTAGTGAGAGCATGGAGACCCTAGTCTTAAAGCTGGGGAAATAGCATTTGACCGAAACAATCCCTCTGAATGTGGGTGCCAGCTAAGGAGGCCAAGACAGTTTATGGGACCTCTAACAATGAAGCCAGTCTTTAACCCTAGAGCACAAATGGACTTTGGGAGCCCATTCCCTATGGAGAAATACTGTTGCAGCCCAGATACAGCAAGAAGGGCCTAGGCCCTCACCCAAACGATATGACAGACTTTGAAGGTCCCTGGTGGAGGGCCTCACTATCCCTGGGGATGAGTTGGGAGATGGGTTGGGTGGGTTGGTGGGGAACATGGGAGGTGGGAGGGCAAAGGAATGGGGAGGTGGGTATGTAAATATGAGTAGTAATTAAAGAATTTAAATTAAAAATTTATAAAAAAAGAAAGAAACTGAAAAAAAAGTTCTCACATACAGAGTAGACCCTGCATATCTGACCTCTCTCTGAGGACACTTTCCTATGGAAAGTCTCCACTCTTATGCCATGGGCATTGGCCCTGAGAAGTATGCCAAACATCCACATCCAGCTTGTTCTGAAGGGTAAATGGTTAGGAGTTTAAATTATTTAGGATGTTTTGTAAATGACAGCCTATGCAAAACAGCCGTACTATAGTAAAGATCACTTTATTGTCTAATTACTTTCTTAGTTGCTTAGCAGATCTTGATTTTTTGAGACCAATTTATGTGACTGACATACTATGACTATCTATATTCTCTCTGTGTGTCTCTCTGTCTCTTCCTCTGTTCTCTCTCTCTCTCTCTCTCTCTCTCTCTCTCTCTCTCTCTCTCTTTCTTCTCTCTCTCTCTTTGTGTGTGTGTGTGACACACACACACACACACACACACACACACACACACACACACACACACCCCTTCACTAATGTTCATGTCCAGTAATAAACAATTTAACATCTGTAGCATTTTCTCTGGGTTATGTGCATTGTCTCAGAGTGTGTGGTTGGGGGGATACAAATACCAATTTTTAAATTATTATATAATCATCTGATTATCTCTGCCTTGTCCTTTTTCCTCTTTTTCCTTTATTGAAAACAGTTTTATCAAACAATTTACTCTGATTATTATTTCCCTTCCCCCTACTATTCTAAGTTCTCCCCACCTCCCCTCCATCTTTTTCAAAGTTTGTAACTAAGCAAGCATTGTACCTTATCTTCCCTAGCTAGTCTTTGAAGGAAATATAGCGAGAAACTAAAGCTTAACAGGTAGCTAGGACTAGTCTCAGGAGTGGCTCTTGAAAGAAGGTAATTATTGAGTATCAACCAACCCAAGAACCACACTGTGTGATGGCGCTCATGACCTCTGGCTTCAAGAATATAGTACCATGGGATAAACAGAGCATTATGGTTCAATATTCTGGGCCAGCAGTGAACACACATATCCTATCCTTTGAGAGAAGGCAGGTGATGGACTCATTAGGTCATCAACAGCTAAACTCCCTTCCGACATGATGGCACATGCTGCAATGTGATCACAATGAATTCTGTGTTGAATTGAATTAAATCCATCTGTCTCCTTGTTCTCCAGACTCTCCAGTATGAACCATTAAAAATGGAAATGTTGTATTTCCTCTTAATTTTTTATTAATTTAAGACTTCTCAGTAACTTACCTCTGGAGATATGTTAGAAGATATTAACCCATGCTAATTCTTAAGAGTCTTGTATAATTTCTGATCTCCTCAAGTGGCCTCCATGATATGCTAAATAGACACTGGTACAAGCTTGTTTAGAATACTTTTAGACATTTGAGGGGAAAAATCCAAAGGTCTAGTGAAGCAGAGATTTTTTTCTGCCACTGAGTGATTTAAAGTAATAATTACCACCGAATGTGACTGACAGCATCTATATTTTGTGCTCAATTAGTTTACTTAAAGCTATGCTCTGCAAGAGAATCTCTTTCAATGTTGTTCCACAGAATTAGGGACATCTGCAGTTTCTTTCTTCCCCTGCTATGTACGTTCTTGACAAGCATAAATTGAATATTTCTCCTTGGTTACTGTATACCAGGTCGGGTGAATGTGAATATGTATAAAAAGGGATGAGTGAATACATAAGAGCTGAGTGTATGAAAATGAATAAAAGATAGCTCTTTGGAATGTCCTGAAGTTTTGCAAATTTAGTGAATGTGTACATATCTCCATCACTTTCTGTGTTGAGAAAATGTGTCTACTTTTTAAAAGTTACTACTTGGTGGCTCTCTTCTATACCAGAGATACAAAATGATTTTATACAACTTAAGTCACATTTTTAGAAAATCAAATTCTACTGCCTAGCTTAAACAATATCAAGATTTTATATATTTTGTAATATTTTAATGCAAATGCATACATACATTTAAAAATAAAAATATTCCTTGAGGTGTAATATTTTGTAATTCGTATGTTCAGAAATAGTTAACACATTTTTTGTCCTAAATACACATATAATTTCATGCTGTGGTGATCATAGAACAACACTATTGTGTATATTTCCATCCTATTCAACCTATACCTACAAACTAGGTTGTTTGCAAAGTTTTGCTACTTACAACTGCATGGTTGAGGGACTGTAAGACAGCTCAGCATGTAAAGGCACTTACTGTCAAGCCTAGCAACCTGAGTTTCTGAGTTTGCTCTCCAGGACCCACATGGTATATAGAACCCACTCCCACAGAGTTCTTCTCTGATACCCACTGTCATGTCCTGGCATGGTCACATACCACACACACACACACACACACACACACACACACACACACACAATTAATTAATATCTAAATGAACACAGCAAAAAATGGCTCCTTATGGGATAGTGCTATACACATAGATCAGTGCATCACTCAACCATTCTCAGAGAAATTTCTTCTTTCACTTAATCTATCACACAGAGACCTTGATCTATCTGTCAGCACAGAGGTCCACAACTAGACAATGTGCAGAGAGTGAGAAACATCTCAGTACTCATCCCAGAATGGGATGTATTCATCAAACCCCACCCCTCAGGACTTAGGGATCTCTATAGAAGAGGAGGTAAGAGTTGAAAGAGTCAGAGGTTGTGGATGACTACAAGGAAATAGTGTCTTTCAGACACAAGAAGGCTGACACTCCTGATATACAAATGTACTCAAAGAGCCTGTGGCAGCATGCACAAGACCAAGACCAAACTAGACATTTCCTAGTATGGAGTAGGAGAAATAGACACAAAATCTCACCCAACACAAAATGGACTCTGTATATGTGTGTGTGTGTGTGTGTGTGTGTGTGTGTGTGTGTGTGTGTGTGTGTGTGTCTGTCCGTCTGTCTGTCTGTGTGTTTTTTTTGTTTTATTTTCTTTTTTTTATCTTACTAGATTTGGTGTGATTGTTATAACCTTTAATTTTACTTTTGTTGTTTTGTTTAGAGACAAGTAGGGAGGTTGGGAGGAGTTGAATATGAGGAAAGAATATAGTCAAAATGCATTCTGTGTAAAAAGTAATTCAACATAAAATATACAAACCCAGTGTAATAGATGTGTTTCTCCTTCACACTCCCTTCATTCATCTCAGACTCTCCTTCAGAAACAGGGGAAGGAAGTAACCAAAGGAAATAAATGTGATAAAGGCCATTTAAGTTTATGCCTAAACATCACACTCTAATGCTTTATAAAGATTCATCAGTTACAGATATTACCATTTACCAGCCTATGTGATACATAAACGCATTTTAACACATTCATTTTCTTGTACAAGTTTGAGCAGTGGGATGATTCTGTAAAAGCTTTCTGTGTACATGGAAGCAGAATGTGGAAGTCAAGAAGTAGATCCTCAAACCAAGTACGCTCATCTAACACCCTGGCCCAGTCTCATATAACATAACCTACATGCCTTCCCAAGGTGAAACAGCTGCTTCGTACATCAGTTTACAACAATTAAAACAATAATTTCTTTGATTTTTTCCTGAGGATTAAATTAGTTGATATACAGATTTGGCTCAGAATAGTAGCTGACACAGGTGAGAATTCAACAGATCAAATGCTCACATCATTTTATTCTGGGAAAACAACTAGAGTCTTAAGCTCCCTTGCAGCTGTGTGCATACATCCTGAGACTAGACTGTGAGGTTGATTGATGTGTGTCACTTTTTCTGTTTGGGCCTGAATCAAAAATACCTCCAAGACAAGATACTTATCTATTTTTCTTACCAGCAACCAACTAGAAGCACTTACAGGCAGCTAGAACTGCTCTGAAGTCAGTTAGAAGGACCCTGGAACTATAAATTATCATGGAACAAAGCCCTGCCCTCCTGACTACACTGAATGATGATCACATGGTAAGAGATGAATGCATCCTGAGTCCATTTGAAATTTTTGTTGTTTGTTTGGCTGGGAGCTTTTCTGGACAAAGTGAGTTGCCTATTATCCATTTTTTTTTACCTCATCGTATCTGTTTGAAAAATATTTTATTTCAGAATAGAAAGGACTAATGGATAAAAATAATTTAGGACCCCAAATTTGCAGCAGACAATCCACACCATAAGAACATATGAGTTCAAAAGTCATTTGTCTATCTGGAATGTTCTTTATACATCTTTTCATTCCTTCCATTATCCCATTTTGGCTCTAGGATACAGAGGTTAACCTCAAAACAGCTTAATGTGTTTATTCAACTTAAAACCACAAATTCCTTACATCTCCTCTTAGCTTTACCAGCAAACATTGTTTTCTTACATTTGTTGAAATGCTTAGGCCATAAATATCAAGGTAGTAGCTGAGGAAATCCAAGAGGAAATGTTTTTCAGGGAAAAGAAATATTCAAAAGAAAGGCTATTGCATTTTTTTAAAAAATGCCCATAATGATACCATGGTTCTGAAATGTCTAAAGAAAAGCTGTACCAAAGAGGAATGTATTTGCCATACTTCCCTCTTGAGGACTATAAACACGAAAGAACAATGCTCAATTTGGTACTCTTTTCATTCTGCAAAAATGGTATTTCTTACGAGAGGAATAGAATGGTTTAAAAATGGACACAGAATGAAGAATATATATAACAATGAGTTAAAGGTTACACATAATATATTAGAATAATGAGAATGCATGTGTAGTGATCATTCAGGCAAAGATTCATTCAAATACAAGTTATGAAGAACTTTTCATGTGGTTCCTAGTCTAAGATTAAAGAATCTGGTTGAGAAAAGCTGAAATATTCTTCAGAGTATTTCTTTTTTTTGATAACTATAACTCTTTATTTACTTGTGCATAGTAAGGAAATAATCCAATTATTGCTTGTTTTACTCTATTTATCTCACAAATTAGCTGGTTAAAAGTTTGTGTTGGTTGTGACACATTCATGCCTTGAAAATGACCCAGATTTCATGGGTGTGGTTTCTTTGTTAGATAAAGAAGACAGGATCCCCTGCTGGCACCATAGTCCATTGAATCTGAGAATCTATCTCTCCCCTCCTTTGGTGATGTTTCCTGATCTGTAGATGTAGAGGTTATGTTGTAGATGTACCGGTTGGGGCTGGGTGTCTCATGGTCAGTTGATCTGGGCATTTTGACCAATTGTGGATTTCTGTAACAGTCTTCAGCTACTGCTGAAAGAAACTTCCTTGATAAGGGGTGAGAATTACACTTACTTGTGGGCATAAGCATAATGTTTAGAATGAAGTCAGAAATCAGTCTGTTTTAGCAAAGTGGAGCTAGTGCATCTGCTTCCCGACTCTAGGACCTCACCAACCATGGATAACTGGACTGGTATACAGTGCTAGGAATGAATTCTTGTCTGTTGAGTAGTCCTTAGATCCAATTAGGTGGATGTTGGTTATCCTTAAGTTTTTTTTTTTTTTGGTTTTTTTCTTCAGAGTATATCATTCCCAATAGAGATTGTAGAGCACTATGAAATGCATCTCGCTGTACATGGTTTCATCAACTCTCTCCTTACACTCACATCCTGCTCTACATTGGGTTTTGACATAGGATGATACTATCTACCCATTGAAATGCAGAGATGCTAAAGGGTTTTCCAAGGTTTGTATTGCAGTGCAGGCCATCATCCACTCTGTGATCTGTAAGTTTCAATTTTCATGTAAGAACTTGGTAAAAATGATTAAATCGATAGCTATGATCAAGGTTGTCAATACAACTGTTACAGACACACTTCTGGGAGAAAAATGACTAGAAAGAAGCATTTGAACTATTCTCCCTAAGATCATGAGAAAGAACACTGAATCCCTGCATGAAAGTAAGTTAATCCTTGTTCTGGGAATCACAGGAAAAATACTAGAAAAACAAACTGTGTGGAAGTCCCCACCCCAAGAGCATGTTTGTTTCAGCAAACAGAAAATCAAATGAATTTTCAGGCTTATAATGTGATTTGGACTTTTGTGCTTTAACCTCTCTGAGAAAGAGTTCTAACAAATATTTATACATCTAAATCCTATTTCCCATTTATTTTATTTATCTGGCTTGAGATACAACTCTTTAGAAAAAGACAAGTGACTAGGGAACCTTTCTTTTATATATAAAATAGCATAAATGTAAATAGGAGTGCAATTAGGGGAAAATTATACTCTTGAAAATGTATTAAGAATAGTCCAAATAAAACACTAAGTAGTAATTCTAAGTAAGAATTGAAAGGCATTTCAATGTGTTTTTGTTATCATCTGATTTTTGTGCTTAATTGAACAAATACAATAATAAACACAACAAAAGAGATAAAAACACTTTTGGGGTCTAAATTAGTTCGACAAATATTCAGTAAATACTTTCATTAATAGAAAGTGTGCCAGTAGGAAATCAAATGGGGAAAAAGTTAATGAAAAGGCTACTTAACTGGCTATAAATAAAGTGGGAGGAGGGGATGGTGCAAACAACTTAACCTTTACCACAGTAAGTAATGGGAAATTGGTGCTGAGGTTGGGGCTCAGTGATACAGCCCTTAGCCTCACATCCATGAAGCTCTAGATTTGACCTTCAGTCTTGTCTCCCCAACAAACAAAATAGTGTGTCTACACCCTATCTCCAGGTGGCAATGAATGTTTGCTGTCCCAGATACCCTGGAAGATGAAGAGGAAGGTTCACTTGACCAGAAGTTTAAGACTAGCCTAAGTAATATACCAAGACACCAATCTCAAAAATAATTTGTTCTTGTTTCTTTTTTGTTTAGTATTTTAAAGGACAAGAGTGATACCTCAGAATTGCTTTGGTGATTTGGCAGTTGGGATCTAAGAAAGATATAATCAATTATAATACCTCCCTCAATGTCATCATCCACACAAAAATATGTGTCATTCATTGAGTCAGTGACAGGCCATCCATCATACTGAATGATGATTAGAAAAATCAATCTTGAGTTTGCAGTGGAGAAGTGACGGAGAAACAAAAACTACAAACTCGTGTACCCCAAAGCTTGTGATATACCTAAAAGATAATTGAAATAGAAAAATAAGAAAGCAATAATAAAGCCAGAAAGTAGTAATGATAGAGGAGAAAGGGAGTGGGTCCAAAGAACTCTGTAAGGAGGATCTGTGGGCTGTGATGAATGGTGCAAGTATAGGGAAAAGGAGAAAGGAAGGAGACAAATGTACTTCTGGCAGTCTAATCCCAGATGCCCAGAGGAATAATGAGATCATTAACAAATAAAAAAGGGAAGTTAGAGAACAAGGTATTGGGAATGAGCTAGATGAAGCTATTTCTCATCATCCTGAGTTTAAGAATATGGGCTTAATGGGACAGACTTGGGTTCAAATCCTAATTTATTACCTCACTGTTGAGAAATTATGAGTCTTTATTTTCTTCTCTGAAAACTGTACTGAACTTAGTGAATTTTCACAGGTTTTATCTTTTCTTAATAGAATTTCTTCTCTGGAGCAATTTAAGGTTTATAGGGAAATTGTTTAAGTTCAGAGAGATTCATTTTACGGTCTTACATGCCCCAAACCAACTTCCTCTATTCCTAACCTCTTACATCATCAGTATACTGCAATTGTTACAATCTACAAGTCAATGACAGTGCATTGTTTTCTACAGTTATATTGTGATTGACTCTTTGTATCCTTACTTTCTATGTGTTCGGATGAACATAGGAGGTGGATCTACCATTACAGTATTGCACAAAATCACCCATGTTGCAACTTTGACACTCTCCCCATGCTTACTGCCTATGCCCACTGGAGAACACTCATCTATAACTATCTCAACTGTCCTGCCCTTTCCAGAAGTCAAATAGTTGGAATTTCACTTAGCAATATGAATGTGGGTTTTTAAAATTATTTTAATGTCTCATCAATAATTAGTATTCAAAAAACACTACTTGATGTTACTACTAATGATAGTGACAGCATTTCCCAATGCCTTCTTTTTCTTGGATTTCAAACAGACCACACATGCAGCCATGCCATTCTGAGTTGCTAGCCTTATCTGTTATATCTGTGTCTTCAGCACTCTTTATTTGCAATGTTTGTGGTAAGATATAAAGTGACCATTTGCTTGCTTCTTCAGTTTTCTCCTCTTGTGAGAACAGAACCACATCTGTCCTATGCGCTGCCTAGTTAACAGCACTTAGCACAGTGCCTGGAAGGTGGCAGATGCTCCATAAACATCTCCAAAGTGAACAGAAGGTTGTCTGAGTCAATAGGAAAAAAGGATCGTGACATTGCTTTGTGGAGTGAACCAGGAGGAAAGGCTCTCACAAGATCATGTTTCCTGGGAGTGGAGTAATTGCATTATCTGAAGAGGACTTCATTCACAAACAAGGACTAGGGCTCACTGTAAAGGACAGTCTCATTTAGACTGTTCCCCAATCTCAACTCTTGGTTAAATATAACAGAGAAGATCTCAAATATTGTGTGTGGTAACATAAAATGTAAACTGTAACATCTAACCGTACATTAAAGGGACTGTAGTAACTTACTAAATCCAATTCTAGTCAAAGCTTACTTTATCCTACTTTCCCTTCACCCTCAAAGCAAATTCCACCCACCTCCAGCTCCACCTGGAGTAAAATCAGTGCTGCAGGTTAAGTCTTCTTTAGAATTCACCACAAATAAAGATAATTTTTATTTTTTAACCACTATTGATTTCCCTCTCTGCCACCTTCCAAAAATAGTTGAAGTATCTTCTTTCATTCCAGGACATTTTCTTATTGTTTCATTTTTATTCAAACTAATTCTGCTGATACTTCATGATTTCATTACACCACAAAGAAGTTAAAAAGAAACTTCTTTCTACCCTCTGCAGACTTTTAAAACAAGATACTAATATATCTTATAATTAAAAAATAATGAGCTTTTTCAGCAAGATTTATTTCCATAGACTCAGATTCAATGTCAAGAAGGAAGCTACAACTTATATATACAACTGTATTGCTCAACAGAAACTTCTCATAGAAATACTCAGAAAAAATGTAAATAAGAATGGATTTCAGCAAAAAGTAAAATTAAATTTATAAACCACTGTTTTGATTCTATGAAAGACAAACACACATACAAACGAGAGAGAGAGAGAGAGAGAGAGAGAGAGAGAGAGAGAGAGAGAGAGAGAGAGAGAGAGAGAAAGAGAGGAGAGTTCATTAATATGAAGAAGCATTCCGGCATTCCCCTGGGTTTGCTGTGGGGGTCTTTGAGGTAAATTCTCTTACTGGGTCTGCAACTCTGAATTCCAGAGCACTTCCAATCCCATTCTGTAGGGTGTTCTCAGTTAACTTAACATTAAGAAAGAGAATGAATGACAAGGTCAGAGGCCCTGATTAAGATACTTCTCAGCATCCCTGAAGGATTAGAGATGACCATGCTATACATGCTATACAGAAGTTCTTGGGACATAATGACAAAAAGAAATGGGAATAAGTCCGTATTTTTGGGCATATGTTTCTATCTCCACATGCATCACACATGTAGGCATGGGCTGGAAAAAGTCCACTTTAGGAAAAATGAAAGAGAACCACCATGTTCATGCTGCCTTCGTTGATTATATGTATTTCTCATATTTTATAGGATAAGTAGAGTTGTTCTTTTTAAATTTATTATAGTTATTATTATTAGTATATGTGTGTGTATTCGTGTGTGTATGTGCATGAGAGAGAGAGAGAGAGAATTAGAGAGAGAGCATTGCATGGGGGTGTTATATGCTTGCATGTAGTCATGTGTGTGTGTGCAGGTCACAGCACAACACTCAGTAGTTGCTTCTCTTTCCTTCCACGAATTCTGAGGATAGAGCTCACATGTTCAGGCTTACCACAAAATAAGTGTCTTGACTCTCTGAGCCATCTTCATGGACCAGATTTCGTTTTCTAATTAACATTTAAAAACTAACTTAAAACTAATTTAATATGATAATAATAAAAATGTGGCAGCATTTGAAGAGAATAAGAAAAAGGAACAGCCCTATGTTAAAATGGGGAAAGAATCAGTAACTTTTCATGGAAGATTGTCTGCTCTTGAGAAGTTCTTTATTCATACCACCTCCAGAGAAATTAACCCACTGGAGCAACAATTGAACTCCAAGTCCTACATTAAGAAGAACATGTCACAGGGACACAGCGAACGTCCTGATGCCAGCTTATTGTTATTCCATGTCATTGTGTGCTTCAGTTACAAGCTTGAAAATATGCTATGTTGGTGTTTGCTCAGAATGAGAAGTAGTTCCCCTCCTGATGGTGTCAACAGATCTCATGAATATTAACAAGCATCACTGCATTGTAAATGAGCCTTGTTTTTAAACAAATTACAAAGCCACCAATGGACGAGTGATTTGCTGAAGAAAGGGGAAGTTTAAAGTCTCTTTTTTCTGTTCATGCATCAACGCTGGAAGAGATGGAGCTGAGTACCATGGATGTGTCTCCCTCCCAAGCACGCCTTCCTGTTAGTCATTAAGCATGTGATGCATTTGTCCCATGCTGAAACTTCTAAAACCTTTCATCCCTCCCTTACACTATGACTTCATGAGCCTTTTAATTCAGTAGAATTTTGGAAATTTCAGCCTTCCACTCAATTTCATACAACTGAATATCTAACACTGCTTTTTGATTATCATTCAGAATTCTCAAGGGAAGGGACCATAGAATGTCACTCTTCCAGAGTTTATTTTCTTTTAGTAGTGAAAATCAAAATCATATTTTTTCTCTCAGAGTTTTGGCCATTTAAAATGAAGTAATTATTTTTCCTACTCTACATAAGTCTATGAACATTGTAACTGTTGCCAAGAGAAATAAATTGCAGTGTTAAGCTGCAAATTTGTAGGTTTAAAGGTTCACAGGCCTTCAGAGTTGGTTTAAAAGAAATGTGTTGTATTTAAGCAGGCAGAGAAGGCTGGATCTTGGGTCTGCTCTCCACTATTAAGCTCACTCCCATTTTGCAATGCCTTACAGGATACTACAATTCTTTCTACAAAAGAAGTATAATTTGCAAATGTTGGACATTTGCCTCAATGAATAACAAGGGGTTTAAGACTGAGCTGTCATATTTTCTCACCACTATTTTTGTTTCTTTTTCTCCCCTCTCCATGCATGGTGAAATTTAATGTGCATAAAATCAGCCAGAACCTGAATTTTCTTTTCTTTGTAGAACTAAATTTTCTTCATATGTGTCAACTCTATATGGTGCAATTTGATATAGGCAATAATTTTGTATTGGTTTTGAATTGTTTCCAAAGGAAACCACTACTGTTATATATTACAGTAATCAAAGTTAAAGCATATTCTCAAATGCACACAAACTATGTGGAGCCTGCAGCAAGCATTACTTTGCTTGAAGGACTTCTGTAGAATATATCTGACTTGAATGACCTTTTACAGCTTTCAGTACATTAAAATATTTGTAGAAAGCTTATTCTGTACCAATAGCTGTTAAGATTCAGGCTCTCTACCTTGTAAGTACAGAAATTGTTGGTATGGAACTAGAACTTAGAGAATTTCTATGAAAAAAGAACTAGCAGTTAACAGCCATGAAATTCAGAGATAGATCTGGTGGTGGGAGGGGGACTTAGAAACTTACACAGATGGTCTAGATGAGAAATGGCAAACAGTAGGCAGTAAATGGAACTGAGGCATTCAGAGTGTAAGGTAAGTTACAAACATATGACTATAAACCGATCCGGTAACAACACTGGTATATTTTTTTTCATGAAACACTGTTAAAGTTATAAATACAGTATTATGTAGAGTTTGATCCTTATAAAGTCAACCAAGGTAAAACTTATGTACCCTCTAAAAACAAGAATACTGAGCACTTTTTGATTAGGGTGGTATGAAAAACTAAAATATTGACTCCAGGCTTTATGTGTTGTCTCTGACACAAGTACATTCAGTGAAATGATTTTTTTTTTTACTAAAAAAAATCACACAGCAAGTAGATAGTAAAATCTTACCAGATTTTACCAATATGCCTCCAATAAATATATGTTGTCCCATAGCCACATACACACAAAAAAGTTATTTAAATATTTGTTATAATACAAGATTATTATGGCATACTGTGCTTTATAGAAAAGAAGATAAGGCCACACAGTCCTGGTAGACAACTCTTCCCTAGAAGATATTTGTCTACATAAAGAAGTGATTTATAGGGAAGGAATAAAGAAGACATCCTTGATGTTCTTTCCATTGCCTGGTCTTAAAGACCTAATGGTAAGACTTCTATTAGATATGCTGCAGGAAACTATGGATGGCATATTACATTCTGGGAGCATATGGACAACAGCATTCTTTGGTGTGGCAAATGCTTTTCCTGATTTTCTGAAGTAAGCAAGTCCACTATTTTGCATTTGAAGAATGTGCAGTAACTAAATCCACTGACCAATTCAACTTTTCAAGCAGACGAAGATCTCAAGTTACTATTGAACATTTCACTAGGCCTTAAGTTGTGATTCATGGCTTAGAAGTTCTCAGGTTGTGCTTCTTTTGCCCATGCAATATTTCCCAACTAAAATCTTTTTACAGAAGTTCTATTCAGTTTGTAAAACAGTTATAGGTTGATGGTCTTTGTCATCTCATCTCAACTGATAAAGAGTGCTCAAATATGTCAGGACTGGGTTCCTTAAGCTGCTACCAACATATGCATTTGGCATTAGTCTTTTGTTGATTAGTTCAACCATGAACATGCTTCTCTGAAGACCTGGGCTCTCTTACTGCTTGTGTCTCTAGGGCATGGCTTTGTTCACAGACACTGCACCTGTTTGAAATCCAGTTTGTCACAACAACCTGATTCATTACAGCTTGCCATATTGGGTTCATGGGGCACCTGACTCATGGTAGCTATGGTTTCTGCATTTGTGTGTTCAACCAACTACTGGTTGAAAATATTGTTTTATTTGTTTGTTTTTGGGGTTTTTTTGTTTGGTTTTTCGAGACAGGGTTTCTCTGTGGCTTTGGAGGCTGTCCTGGAACTAGCTCTTGTAGACCAAGCTGGTCTTGAACTCACAGATATCCATCTGCCTCTGCCTCCCTAGTGCTGGGATTAAAGGTGTGCACCACCACTGCTCAGCTTTTTTGTTTGTTTGTTTGTTTGGTTGGTTGGTTGGAAGGAAAATAAATTTACACTAAACATGTACCAACCCTTTTTCCCTTGTCATTACTTTCTGAAAAAGCAGTATAGTAACTATTTGCTTAGCATTTACATTGTATTAGATATTACAAATTACCCTGATTTAATGTATACAAAAGGTTCTTAAGCATTGACTTGTGTTGATATTCATGAAGACCCTGAAACCAATCTTCCTCAGACACTTGCTTCCCAGGTTAAAACCATCAAAACTTGGCTTAGAAGCCCATCCTCTTACCTTAAGCCCTCAGCTGATCTTTGTTTCCCATCTCATCTCTCAGAATTCCATAACTTCCCTCCAATAATTTCCAACTTTGTTCTCTCGAAACTTTCCTGATCTTCAATCAAACCCTGTAGCAACTTTCCCTGATAGATTTTACTCTTCTATCATCAATTAATTATGCACACAATGTGAGAATGAGGATAGGTTCCCTACTTTTAGACTGATCCTAACCACCTGAAACAGAAAATTTTAGAAGCTTTTTATTCCAAATCTGGCCCCCAATATTACCATCACCTGGGAGCTTGTTATCTATGCGCAATTTCAGGTCCCAGGCCAGACTGCCTGAATCAGCATCTCTGGGGTGGTATACAGGAACCTGTGTTTAAATTAGCTCTCCAGTTGATTCTCCTGCATGTCAAAATGTAAGAAGCACTATCAATTGTGATTTCTAAAAATGGAAATTTTTCTGGTTCTATTTTAGCAAAAGTCTGCATCAATAACAAGAACTTCAGGTGATGGTTTCCCATGTGGGATAGAGATGGCCTGGGCCCAACTGCCAGCTCTGTCCCCAACCCATCTGTGCAGTCTTGAGCAAAGCTACTTAAGCTCTTTGTGTTTTGATTTTTCTCATTTCTCAAATTAAAAATCCACTGCCTGAATTTATTGGGAGGATTAAATTAGATAATGGCTCCAAACTGTTAAGTGTAATTCCCATCACAGAGTAAACATTCCACAAACACGTATCTTTGTTTTTCATTGCTATTTGTTAGCTGTAATGTGTTTTGTATCACCTTTTCTCCATATTCAGGTAAAATAATTACAATTTAAAAGATAATTTTTGATGAAAATACCTGAGCTCAATGGAATAACTCTAGCCGGAAATGACCAATAAATGATTTATTACTTGATAGGAACAGAATTAGTTTGAGAAAAATAAATCTTATATGTTTGAAAATGGATAAAGGAATAATGTTATATATAACATTTACATATAACATGTATATACACACATATATAAATATGTGTGTATATACATGTTATATACAGCATTTATATACAAATTTACATATATATGTGTGTATATGTGTAAAACAATACATTTGTATCATATATTCTAAATACCAATTTTTAAAATTGAAGAAATCACTGTAAAGAAACACAGTGCACTCTCTTAGACTGTTGTGTTGTCTTTTATTGGAGAATTGTGAATGATGTTTATTTATTCCAGATGGATCAATTGCCAATGAAAGACCATAATAATGATTCCACCTGAGTCTAGCTTGTTGATCAAATGTGTCTATAGTATGTCAAAATCATGGGCCAGGAGATATTTGTGTAATTTGCAGGCAAAGAATATGACCAAAGATTAAGTCACACCATGCTAGCAATCATCAACTGCTAAATTGTCTTTTATGGAGAGGCAAGTCATCTGCTTCTCATGAGGGAATATCAATGAATCACATCTTGTGAGGGGCTTGTCTGTTCTGATTTCAAAACAATAGCCATGTGGCACCCAGAGAACAGCATTCTACAGCAGAGATCTGCCAGCAAACAAATTAGGACCACCTAGAACAACAAGGGTTCCACCGAGGGAAAAATCACATTATCAAAGCTTTGTATAGTGATGAATTTCTTTAAGATATGAAGAAAACATAAAATCAACAACTAAGGTTGTGTCCTCTATGTAGGACAGATCCAGATCACATCTTCTGGCTAGGCTGCTGCCACAGAATCATGAGATTCTCTAGAAAATGAACCATTGACAGTAAACATTTAGGAAGGACCTGTGTTTGAATGCTTACTTGAGAAGACTCGAAGCAGGGAGGCACTTTTGGAATACTTACGCAGGTGAGACCCTTTACTATTTGGTCTACTTATCTGATTTTCATGATTAGCATATCAAGGTACAAAAAAAATTACAGATGGAACATTACCACCTTTTCCCCACAAACATCCTTTCTGCCCTATGGCTTGGAGACACTACCCCACAAATACCATGTTCTAGTGTCAAATTTCATCAATTCTAAGAGTACCTGACAAAGAGGGAGAGCAAGGAAAGCTTGATAGAGGGATCCATTGTGGGGCTAATGAGAAACCTGGCACTAGGAAAATTCCCAGGAATCCACAAGGATCACCCAGCTAAGAATCTAGTGGAGAGGGTACCTTAACTACCCTTGCCCTATAATCAGATTGATGACTACCTTAAATGGCATCATTGAGCCTTCATCCAGTAACTGATGGAAACCAATGCAGAGATCCACGGCTAAGCACTGGGCCAAGCACCTGGAGTCCAGTTGTAGAGAGGTTGGAGTGAGAATATGAGCAAAGAAGTCAGGACCATGTTGGGGAGACCCACAGAGACTGCTGACTCGAGCAAATCAGAGCTCAGTGACTCTAGACTGACAGCTGGGGAACCTGCATGGGACCAAACTGGTCCCCCTGAATGTAGTTGGGGGTCTTTGGACAGTTTATGGGACCACTGGCAGTGGAACCAATATTTATCCCTAGTACAAGAACGGGCTTTTTGGAGCCAATGCCCCGTAGAGGGATATCTTGGTCATCCTGGATGTAGAGGGGAGGGCCTTGGTCCTGCCCCAAATGATTTGACAGACTTTGACGATTCCCCATGCGAGGTATCACCCTCTCGGAGGAGTGGATGGGAGTGGGGTAGGGAAATGGTGAAGGGAGTTGGAGGACAAGATGGAGAGGGAACTGAGATTGGTATGTAAAATAAGATTTTTCTAAAAATAATAAAAATAAATATAAAACAAAAAAGAGTACCTGAAGTGCGTTATTGGTTTACTTAAGAGACTCTGGGTGAGTAGCAAAGTTAACTCAGTACCCACTAAACTCTCTGTGGATTATTTCTCTCATCACATTAAGCTTTGCTGTGACTTTTCCTCTGTGGATTCTCCACTCAGGTGGAGCAAGATCTGGAATCTAGATGTCTATGAGAAGGTATTATCTATGTCTGGGAACATCAAATGTCCTATTTTAATTTAAGCTGTTCATTTATTATTTTGCCTTTCTAAAAAACACACACTTTTTAACCTCTGGGCACAAAATAAAACTGCATTGAAATACATTACAATCTCTTAGAGTGTCATGTGCCCTTTCCTGAAGAGATGAGAACAATGCTTACTCATTTCAGATAACTCACCAATGACAGACCAAGCTAATGATTCTGCCTGAGTCTAGTTTGTTTAACAGACATGTCTAGGATATGTCAGGATTATGATATAATTAAATTTTATTTTTATGAAAACATTCATATATTAGTCTTTAGCTATAAGATAACATGGAGGATATGGGATGTGGTTAGACACAGAAGTAAGATTTATATACTGACTCTGATAATAAATTAAGAAATTACTGCTCTTTGGGGAGATTATGGTAACACATCAAACAATACAAATTGAACACAGTAATTTTTTATTTTGGTATATGTAGTCTTAAGAGAGGCACAAAAATAGATTATTATAACAGCATTATTCATGCACAAAGAGTTAACAAATGTATTACAATATACAGCAATGAAAAATAAGTGGGGTAGTGACAAGCAAAATATGCTTTGGAGATAAGAATGTCTATAGTCAATGGTGGAGAGGATAACCTAAATTCCCTTTCCCTATAATGAGACTGATGACTACTTCTTATGCCATCTTAGAACCCTTATCCAGTGGTTGATGGAAGCAGAGGCAAACATCCACAGATATACACTGAACTGAACTCTGGAACCTAGTTGCAGAGAAGGAGGAATGAAGATCAAAGGGGTGGGTACCAGGCTGGTGAAACCCACACAATCAGCTGGACTGAACAAGGGGGAACACATGGACCCCAGACTGCTGTCTGGGAGGCCAGCACAGGACTGAATCAGACCACTGAACATGGATGTCAATGAGGAGGCCTCCGCACTCTAGGGGGCGCCTAGTAGTGGATTAGTATTTTTCCCTGGTGTAAGAAGGGACTTTGAGAGCCTAGCCCATGTGAAGGGAGGCACTCTTGGCCTGGACACATGGGGAAGGGCCTAGGCCCGGCCCAGGATGATGCAGTGGACTTTAGGGAGCCCCGTCGAGGACCCTACCCTGCCTGAGGAATGGAGGGTGGATGGGGTGGGGAGTAGGTAAGGGGTTGGGGAGAGGGGTGGGGAGGGGAGGGGAGGGAGAAGGGATTCACATGTGAAGCAAGCTTGTTCTGAATTTGAACTAATAAAAAAATTTAAAAATTAACAAAAAGAATGTCTATAGTCAAATCCTCTTTTTTATCACATTCACCATAGGCTCTTGGATATATTCCATTGTGTCAACTGCCTTAATTTCTGAACCACATTATGGGTTGAGCTAAATATATATCACATTTGGACTTATAACTAAAACACCATTAATACTCAATATTTTTATAGGATAGATGTTATATACACATACACATGCCTATGTACATCATAGATTGATGCATGTCTGTTGAAATGCTCAATTTTATTGCTATTTGCTTTAGTAGTCTGTGCATTTCCTTTACTCCTAATGGGACTCTGTGAATAACTCATATAAAAGAGAGCATATGGATTTAAAGTATGGCAGAGGAGGTCATGTAGAAAAAAAGAGAGAACTAGGTCAGGGCAGAGGCCCTTCTGTAGAGTTCTGAGGGTCCAATATTACATGGATATATAGTGTATGGGGATCACATAGAACAGCAATAAGTGGCACAAGAGTGGCAGGCTAACAGGGTAGAAGCTACCTGAAGGCATCCAGCAGAGTGTGAGCTTATAAATGCATTTTAGAGACCCACTGGTAGGGATGGCCTGAATATAAACTGTCGATGATACTCTTAAATTATTAAAGGATTACATTAGAGAAAGTGGCCAAGAGAGATATCTTCATCCTTTAGGTAGTCCTTCCTGGTTGGGATGGAGGTTCAGAGGACAGGCTATGAGTCACAGACATTGGTGACTCAACAAGATAAAAATGTTTTGTTTTTGTTTTTGTTTTGCAACAGGCTCTAGGCCCACATGTTTGATATTCTGAAAAGAATGACCTTGGTTTTGTTCTTCCAAACATTGAGGAGAAACTAACAAATGATCAGTTATGAGTGTACATGTCATTGTGACAGATGATCTGAAGAAAAATATTACCCATATTTAGGGAGACAACAGGAGACCAATTGTGGAGCTTTCTTAGGGGACTAATGAAAAATCTTATATGGATTGTCAATGAAATAAGCCCTAAAAGCCAGAATTATCAGAAAACAAACCCTGAGAACAAGACCATAGGTAGAACCAAGAGTGGACACAAATTCCCAGATCTGGAATGAAACTGGAATTATCAAGGCAGCAAAAAATACTGTGACCAGAGCATAATGAGCAAGTACAGTGATGCACAACCCAGAGAGAGAGGGCTAGAAGAATGAGGAGACTTGGCTTTTTTATTAATTATTTGTTTGTTTGTTTTTGTTTTTGTTTTTTGAGTCAGGGTTTCTCTGTGGCTTTGAAGGTTCTCCTGGAATTAGATCTTGTAGACCAAGAGCTAGTTGGTCTTGAACTCACAGAGCTCCATCTGCCTTTGCCTCCCAGGTGCTGAGATTAATGGAGTGTGCCTTCACCACCCAGCAGACCTTGGCTTTTTAATATGTGAACACACAAATAGACCAAAGGGCAAACCATGTCGGCATTTATAATATTAGCAAGCCAAATGAGCCACTTCCTTCTTTGGCTGCTTCTCATGGGAGAGTTGTACTTTGTGCATGGGGCTGGGACACAATTACTGTTTTGCCTTTGGGATCGTCAATGCTAGAGATATGCAAGACAGAAGGTCATTAACATCCCCATTTCCTGTACAGTTCTGTTTCTAGCCTTGAGTGGCATTGTATATGCATTGCTGAGGACCTTTTCTCTCTGCTAGGCCCGGAGATTAACAAGTGCTACTGAAGAAATATGAGTCATTACTGCTGGTTAAATGATAACTTTCTAGAACCACATTACAAATCAGAAAAGAAAATAAGGAGCTCACTTGAAATTATGAACCCCATGGAAGCTGGAAGAGATCTCCCTTTCACTCATAAACAGCTTCAGTGGCAAATATTACAAAGGATTCTACAGATGCTGACACCAACATAGACATAGTGGTTAAAAAGTGGGCACCTTGGCAAGGAAGCATATGCTATTGTCATAAGCTTACTGGAAGTAGTAAATAATGCTTCTAAAAACAATAAAATGTGTTTGCATATACAATTAGTCTACCCTTTACTCTAAGCCAAAATGAGACACACACATACACACACACACACACACACACACACACAGAGAGAGAGAGAGAGAGAGAGAGAGAGAGAGAGAGAGAGAGAGAGAGAGAGAGACTAATAAAGTACAATCAAGCAAGCCTAATGGATTAAATGGGATAAAGCGAAAGTTGTAGTTTAAATGTAGAAAACAATGGAAAGAAGACTTGAAGAGAGATCAGATCAGCTTGGAATATTTTTTTCAATCAATAATCCAGTATATGATTTTGCTAGAGTGAACATAAACATTACCACAGAGACTGGAGAAATAGCTCAGAGGTTAGGACCACTCGTTGTTCTTTTTAGAGGACCTGGCTTCAATTCCCAGAACCCCATACCATGGCTCACACTATCTATAACTCTGCTCCAGATCTGACATCTCTATTACCCTGAAGGCATCAGGCACAAACATGGTACATATATGTATATGTTAGTAAAATACTCATATACATAAAATAAAAATAAACCTTTAAGAATACATTTTATAATTATGGTAGACTTGATTACTTACTGAATAAAAAACACCTTTTCACAGTTCTGTGGGTTTTAAACCAAGATCAAGGAATAATGTGGTTTAATTTCTTCTGAGTGCTTTCTCATTGACTTGAAGATAGATTCCTTCTCTTATGGCTTTGCATGGCTGATCTATACTTTTCATCTATGTCTTATCCTCTCTCTCTTCTTACATAGATACCTATTATATTGGATGGCCTCACACTAGTATAAAACTCAATTGATTTTAACCACCTCATTAAAGTCTCTATTTCCAAAAACATTCACTTTCTGGGATATTGGAGTTTAACCCTACAAAACATGAATTTGGAGTGAGGGACATGGTTTACCAACAACACTCAACAAATCCTAGCTAAGAAGGTCACCGTAAAAGGTAGTGGAAACACAAGAAAATTCAATATTGTCCTCATGGACCTGGGAGCTTCCAAAGAGGAGAGCTGTCCAGTGCAGGATAATGTCTGAATACCTACATGAATGATCTCAACACTGTGATGTGCTACAAAGGACAGCGTGAACTCAGGAGTTAAGGAAACAGGTCTTGAATGCTGAAGCATGATTCTATATCCAGAGAAGGGTGCAGGCATAAGCAATAGGACAAAGAAGACATTGGTAACCCCAAAATAAGGAAATTCCATCTTTTCTGCAGGAGGCATAGTGTGTGATTCTTCCTAAATGCTCCATGAACTTTGTAGAGTGATGTAGACTAGCAGAGATGCTTTTGTTGTTTAGAAAGGTGCCATGTTACAAAGAGATGGATATTCAACTTTATCTTTTAAAATAGACATGTGTAATATCAAATCTGATACAATTCAACTTTGTGTAAATTCTATTTGACTTATAATTCTACTCCAAAACTGTAGCATGCTGGTCATCTGTAAAACTTAAAGGTGGATTTGGTTCTGTCTTCACCAATCTATCCCTATTCTTCCCAAAATGACCTGTGTTGCCCACTACTCCATCCTGTCTCTCTTCAGTCTCCTAACTCTATAAGAATATTCAATCACAGCCATAGCTCCAGCTGGTATGGTGGTGGCATGTCATGGAGATCTATGTTCCCTTTACCCTTCCTAACAGTATTATCCCATTTCCAAAGACTGATCTCATAATCTAAACATTTCTTGCTAGTCCACAGTTTTTACATCAGAGGTCAGGTTTCCAAGATGCAAGATGTGAATCTGAGTAGCACGTTTAAACTACAGTACCTAACAACTCTGTGGCATGCTTATTAGTGGCTGGACAAAATCTCTCTGTGATGTACTTGTTTCTTGCCTTTCTGTGTTATTTGGCCTGGATTCTAGGGAAAATAAGAGATTTAAAGATCTCTTGGAGTTGAGAGAATTTATCCTAGAATAATTTTTCTAAGAAATAAGAGACAATGTGGGAGGAGAAAGCCTTGTTCTTTCTTACCCAGAACAAAAACAGTATGACAGTGTAATACAGTAGAGAGTGCATGGCACTGAAAGCTTGCTGTCCAATTATTCAGAATGCTGAGTGGGTTATAATTTTATTACTCATAATATTAAAAAAGGACTTCCCAGTTCATACAGCTCTTTCTTATTCAGCATTGCCATACCCTAACTTTGCAGAATAGGAGACCAATAAATTTCTCCATTGCTATGCCAGTGTCAGCTAGCTATCAGTCTCAAGTGTCTTTTTCCAAACTACCTCAAAAGTATGCTGCCATCACTTTTCCTGGTTCTAAATGACAGACATGCTAATGTTCAGAAGGACAAGAACTTTTGCTCAGATACAGTGAACTCTTCCTCTTGATAACAGCATTATCCTATACAACATCCTTGACTTCCAATTGTTTTGGTTCCCTAACCTGTAAAAGGCAAATAGTCTTTAGAGCCTCAGGACCTCTCTGGACCCTAAGCAACATTGTTGAAGTGAGGCTGGAATATGCAAAGCATCTAATATATGCCAGCCACTCCTGTGGATAGCTTTCCACAAATGCAAATACCTCTAATTCATGTTACCATCAATGCCAAGAATAACAATTAGTTACCAGACCACATAAGGCTGGCAAATTGTTGGGATTTTCCCCTTTAAATACATTTAAAAATTGTGTTTCAATATCTTCACTACTTTTTTTTAAAGGAAACAAAGTTAAAACCAAAGAATTGGTAGTGGTAGGATGCAATTTTGAATTAGTAAACAGCATTAGTAATGGAAAAAGAAATCTGTTCTAAGGGGGGAAAGATTCTCAATACCCAGCATTGGTTTTTCCTGTACTTCCACAGCCGAGTAGAAAACTCATCATTGAGACCACAGTTTGGCAACTGCTGGATGAGAGGCCCAAGGCGTCCTTAGACTACAGTAAAAGAACTCCCTCTCCGTCCTTCTGTGTCTCCATCACTAAGGATTGATTTATCCTACATCAACATACGGTTTTCATTCAAATACCTGAAATCTAACACAGCCCCAAACTCTGAAGCCATTTTGATTGATTTGTTCTGAACCAAGCCGATAAAACTCACATACTGGCTATCTTACTTTGGTGGTAGATGAGGTTCAAGGGAACCATTATAAACTGATGGGTTTGTCTGAGCCTTGCTGGCCCCAACCCTCCCCAGCAGAGGAGTTCAGTGTGGAAAGGATTATTACAACCCCCCCCCCACACACACATTTTAAATACAGACACATTCTGCAATCTTTCTGGTAAATTACACTTGATTGGAATGAAAGATAAATGTCACAATTGAGAGCAATTTGTAAAGATGAAACGGGAAACAATTTCTTGTCTTGTGTTGTTAAAAAGAAACAGTCTCACCAGCAGCTTTAAATAGAACAGTGACCCATGGTATGCATTAGTGCATGGCCGGGCAGCTCAGCTCTGGGTGAGTGCTTATTTACATACATATCCGTGCTTGTGTGTATGTATGCATGTTTATTGGCAGTAAGGAAATGTTGGCATTTGAATCTACTATTTCCATCTGGATGATCAAATAAAGATGACAGATATGTTTTCTAGGCTTCAGTTTACTATTAGAACCTCTTAGAAATATACAGCTTACTTGAGAGAGAGAGAGAGAGAGAGAGAGAGAGAGAGAGAGAGAGAGAGAGAGAGATCCTATACCTATTTCTATTTGCAGATTTATTGAGTTACATGGGATAATTACAGTTGCCAATGACAGCAATCTAAGCCAAACTGACTTTTAGGAAGGAAAGTAGAAGCCAATCATTTCACATGATAGAGCATTCCCAGTGTGCTCCCCTTTATAGGCAGAGAGCTCCTGAGACTCCAAAGACATTAGAATTCTCCTACCATTTCTCCAGATTGCACTGTTCTTTGTTGGCTTCAATCCTGGGCTCTCTCCAAAACATGCCAAACTTAGAAACCAGAGAATAGAGTCTCCATCTTATCTGCCTAATGATTCCAGTTACGTGTGTGTGTGTGTGTGTGTGTGTGTGTGTGTGTGTGTGTGTGTGTGTGTGTGTGTGTGTATGATCCCCCTGATCCCAGCTGATCCAGTTCTCCAGATGCTCTGGTTAAGTCCAAATGTCCCACTGAGAATAAATCTCTTAAGCATGGACATGTGGTCAGTGTCAGTCATCAGAACTGGAACAACTTTTTTAACCTTTCATATCTGAAAATACAGTCAGTTTCTACCACCAAACCTACATGGTCTCCTCTTAGGGAGGTATATCTCTCAGAGAAGTTTGCTACAAAGTGGACAGTGAAAAGTGCCCTCCCTCTGGTGAAAGCTATGGTTGCTTCTGTTAACAAATGATTTCAACAGCGCTCACTGGAACCTAGTAACAGTAGGCTGAAGCAAGTTTCCTATCTATGTGAACACTGGAAGTTATCTTGCTGTATCTACCTTTACAGAACCTATAGACAAAACAGATTTGGGGAACCATGAATGTTTCATAGTGTTCTTATATAGAATGCTCAGAGATCAAATGTTTACCTCATGAATAGAAAGCTGGTCCATGGGTTCCCCTGGAGAAGAACTGACCTAATTACAACTTCTGAACTCTTGTATCATCAAGACAATAGAATCCGCAAATATTTTAGAAGTATGCCACCTTGAGCTAACTGCCCCCCACTCTTTTTAAGTATGAGGTATTAATTTCATAAGCCAATTGCTCTTGTCAAGTTAGACAAAATATTTAGCCTCTCTAAACCAAAGTTTTCTTATTTCTAAAATAAGGATAGTGACCAATAATTAGGAGTAGACCTGGCAGGAATTAAGTGAAAGAGTTATGTGAATGAAACAAATACTATTATCCTCAGTAATGTGATCAGGTTTTACTGATGACATGCAAAGCTACTGAGAAAAGTTTATATTTTACAAAATCAACTATCAAAAAGAGAAGGATATATTAGAAAATAAAAAAAACAAAGATTGGGACTATAGTATTAAAACAAACACATAAAATAGCCATTATAATTTCTTTCCATAGCAAATGTAATATAAAGTTCAGTTTTCAAGAAAGACACATATCTAAGCTTGATAGATGGCTCGGTGGTTAAGAGTGCATGCCACTTCAGCACAGGTCCCAGGATTGGTTCCCAGAACCAATATGGTAGTTCACAACTGCCTGTAATTCCAGTTCTATGCAACTCTAATGCCCTCTTCTTTCCTAAACAGGCAGGAGGCACACACATTTCACACAGATACATATGCAGTCAAAACACTAATACATATTAACAGCTTTGTAATTTAGAAATAAAAAAGACACGCCTGAATAAAAGAAATTTAAAAGTATCAATGCTTCATTTGTCTTCACAAAGTCATATCCTGTAATTTTGGGTTATCATTGCCAAGGATACTAAGATGGAGAAGAGATGATGCAACCATGGTACATGGTTCATGACCACATTCTTAGAAGTCTGGCACTTGGTACAGTCATCATTGTCTTCCTCTCTAGTTTTCCTCCAAGTATCATTTTTACATTGTGTTATCACTAATTCTATGCTTTGTCCAGTAGGTATTCTAGAGAACAAGTCAAGGGATGCAGATTTGACTTCTGTGACTAGGATTTATTATCTCTGGATTAGAGACAGCCCTCTCCTCAAACAACAACTAACTTATCTCCAACAGGAGAGATACAGGAGATTGTATGGCAGGGCATTGGAAATATCAGACTTTGATGTCAAGTTCATGGATTGATATATCTGCTGGCCTTGAAACTTGAACAATTTGCCCACCCCCTTAGTTATCAGATTTGTAAACTGGGGATGATTTTAGCACCTACTTTAAACTATTTTAAATATTTAAAAATATTGTATCAAGGGATACAATATTGCCATGTAATTAGTACACTGTCTACTCTAAGGTAAGAAACCTGCAAATGTTAGTGCTTTTGTTACTAATAATGATGTTCATTTTATGGCTGCCTTGAAATTGAAATGATCAGACTTACTTGTATTATCCTACCACTCTACCAAGCATATAGTAAATGGTAAAGATGACTCTAGGGTTTTCTTGTTTCCATCATTATTGTTTCCAATCTTTTAAAAGCAAGAATAAACATGTGCCTACCACACTGAATGTTTCTCAATCAGAGAAACTTGCTCTTCTTAACCATGGATTTTCTCTGCTTATTAGCAGACACATTTCATAGTAGCAACTTTAATAAATTGCATTGTTCTTTTCTTTGAGTCAGAGTGTTTACCCAAAGATAGAAAAGCCCAATGGCCTTGGAGGGACTGACTTTAGAAAATGTTGTTTTTAAGTGAAATTTGCATACATGCCTTTTGTATGTTAGAAATGCTCCCTCTGGTACCTTGCTTCAATTTCTTTCCTGTTCCATTAGCATTGTTAGTAATGTTCGTATTTATATTTGGGGGTGATGTGGTTAAGAATGGGCTTGCAAATATCTGGATTATTTTACCAAGTCACAGATGGAAAGGAACTTCACAACAGCTGACTTTCTTTTCCCTCACCTCCTCTTACGGCCACAGCTCTCCATCTTGTTCATTACAAGTTCATTTCAGCCACCCCCAGAATCAGCCTTAAGGGTCTGCTAAACCTTAATTGGAATGAGAAGTCAAGACTCTCTCCAATTCTATAAAAGACAAAGCAATGCACCTTAGTGGTTTGGGAGCTTCTCCAAACCCATGCCACCATATTAGCAGCCTCGTTCCAAAGCAGAAATGTCTCAGAACAGTTCTCTTGAAATACTAGCAATTTGAGTGACAAATCAAAATTACACAATTGGGGGGGAAAGATTGTCAAGCCAAAACATTGAAAGTAATGATTCATTTTAGAAAATAAAATGTTCAAAGGAACACCAGGGAACTTGTTTTCGGCTGCAGTTAGCTTAATGAAATGGTTCTCTAAGTGGACATTTATTGGAAATCTGTGTTTAGAAGTCTGGAAATAAATTCCATTTTTAAGTTATGCATCCCCCCATCTCCTTCTGCATTTTCGGGCCTGTTTTATTCAAAACTGAGCACCAGATATAAATAAGAGTGTTTTGGGGCTGCTTTTAAACTGCTGGCATCTGTTAGATTAGAGGAAGTCTGATGTAGCAAAGCTTAGAGGAGTGCAGAACAATTGCCAAAAGAAGAGGAATCTTTTATTTATGTTGTTGAACAGTGTTACGTAACCAGGCAAGTTGTTCATCTTCCTTCTTTAGGGTGAGTATATGGGACAATATATCTCTTAATGTTTAGCCATCCAAGAGCCCATTAGCTGGTGCTGCATTATTTAGCTGTTAAATTGACTTGAGAGAAAATTAATTATGTATGTTCAGCTAAAGGACATCACTGCATTCAGTAAGTACTTACTACGAAGGCCATCTTTTCTGTTTTGGGGTGTGTATGTGGTGTGTGTGTATGGCTAGTGGCTGTTTTGGTGCCTCCAAACACTGGGCAGTCAAGAGTTGGCATGTGCAACAGCCCAAGATCAAGATTTGAAGCACAGCTTACCATTCCATCAAGTGTCTAAATTTGGAAACAAGCACATTGCTGTTCATCTATAAAATGGCAATAATAAGAACGTCTTCTTCAAATGTTGATATCAAGGACTGAAGCATTGAGAAAGCACTGAGTACAATGTGTGAGACATACTATGAACTCAGTAAGTGCTAAAAGCTACAATAATTACCACTACACCCTCTTGAGTACAAAACATTCTGCAAAAAACAAAGGGAAGTCGATGACCACTCTTCCTGTTTGCTTTTAGCAATATGTCTAGCTATGCTAGGGAAAATGATGGTCAAATCACTTTAGATATGGAGGGGCATGTTCTGTACACTGAGGAATAATCAGAAAACCTAGCAAAGTTTTTGCTTGTATTTCTTTAATTTGCCATAACTTAACATAGCTCTTTACAGTAAAGTACATCAATCGAAGTCACACAACAAAATGCTGGATGATACACAAATATACACTGAACTGAACCCTGGAACTTAGTTGCAGAGAGGGAGGAATGAAGATCAAAGGGGTCGGTACCAACCTGGTGAAACCCACAGAAACAGCTGCCCTGAACAAGGGGGAACACATCGATCCCAGATGCTGTCTGGGAAGCCAGTACAGGACTGATCCAGACCCCTGAACATGGGTGTCAATGAGGAGGCCTCTGCACTCCAGGGGTCCCCTGGTAGTGGATTAGTATTTTTCCCTGGTGTAAGAAGGGACTTTGAGAGCCCATCCCATGTGAAGGGATGCACTCTTACCCTGGACACATGGGGAAGGGCTTAGGCCCAACCCAGGATGATGTGGTGGACTTTGCAGAGCCCCCTTTGAGGGACCTACCCTTCCTGGCGAGTGGAGGGTGGATGGGGTGGGGGGTAGGTCGGGGTAGGGGGAGGGTGTTGGGGGTGAAGAGAGGGAGAGGGAGAAGGGATTGACATGTGAAACAAGCTTGTTCCTAATTTGAATTAATAAAAAAAAAATCCTGGATGATGAGTCACAAGGAAAGAGACAGCATCATTCAAGAATGGACCTGTTTGCTTCCATCTTTATTTAAAGAATGAACAACTGGTGATGTTTAATGAGACAATACCATGAAGTAAGAACAGGACCTCCCCATTCATGAGTTTAGAAAGTTAAGAAGCCCAGTGTGAAATGACTTCGCCAAATGTACATAGTCGGTCAGAGCAGAGCTTCTGCTCAAAGCCAGATCTTCCATCATCAGCTTCCTCTTTTCTCAGGCCTCTACCTCTAAGCAGGACTCAGTTAGGTGAATTGGATTGCTGTGATTCATCTGACATGGCTTTCTACATTAGGTAGTATTATGTGAAAGGTACAGCTTTTACTCAAATTTTCAAAGGAAATATGAAAATAAATCCTTAAAGGATTTTGCTTCTAGTTGAAAAGAATGCATTGTAGGGATTGGGGAGATGACTCTAGCTACAAGCATTCACTGCTCTTACAGAGGGTCCAGGTTCAGTTTCCAGCTCTCCTCTCATTGGCTCCTGTAACTGGAGTTCCAAGAGATCCAATGCCCTTTGATCCAATTTGGGTACCTGCAATGTATACGGGTCACATCACCTTACACACAATAAATAAATAAATAAATAAATAAATAAATAAATAAATAAATAAATAGATAAATAATAAAATTTAAAAGGAAGGCATTCCATATATTCATATATTTGCTGCTAAGTGAAAACTAATTTTAATCAAAGCCTGCTGCCTGCCAGGCTCCATGCCAAGTACTTCATTTGTTTTGGTTGTAATCCTCATAACTCTCTGTAGTGGGAGTTAGGAGTACTAGAGATAAGAAAGATTCCTGAATTTGAGTAGTTGGTAGAAACAAAATAAGGATCCCCTTGGAATCTGCAACCAAAACTGGTAGCCTTAATGATTATCAACTTTTGCCTCCTTTGCTGTCCCCAAGAATCATACAAAGGAACATGGACAGTACCCCCTATAATTCATACTCCAGGAGCTAGGCAGAACTAGAGGGTAGCACAAGCATGCCCTGACTACAAGTGGAGCCACATTGGGACTAGGATGTTTGGGGTTGAGTATTTAGGGAAAGAGAGGAAGAGGTACTGTGAGGAGAGCATCACAAAGAGAGTGTCAAGTATGAGGACACTTCCTTCTAGAGTTACTAAGCATAAAGCTCTCCCAAGTTTCTGCTACTCGAGTATCTCCAAACAAAATAATTAGCTTTGGACTTAGCATTGTCTGAGCCAAAGGTGGAAAATTATAGAAGAGATCATTTTAATATTATTTAAGCTAATTGCTGGACTTATTGAGCATTATGTAGATGAAATATATTCAAATGCCTGCTTTGCCCAAGGTTCAGGGACCATCATGGAAGAAGGGGTAGAAAGATTGTAAGAGAAAGATGTCACGGAGGACCAAGAGAAAAATGTGCTGTCTGGACCTAACAGGACATCTGTATTCATGAACTCACAGCACTTAGGTTGCTAAACAGAACCTCTACAAGATCAAGGCAACCAACATTCCAGCATAACAGAAGGAGAACCACACAAGCCCCTAACCCCAGCAAAAGCACTATGGACAGTTGATGGTATCTTACCTAGCAAAAGCACTATGGACAGTATTTTAGGTAGAGCCAATTTTCTTTTGAGGATATGGCCCCGGATAAGTCAACCACACTCCAGTTCCCACACAAATGAGTACATAAGCAGTGCAAGTTGGACTGCGTAGGTTACAAAACAAAAAAGGGGGGGTCATGAATTTTTCAAAAGGTACCAGGGTACCAGGGAAGGATACCAGGGGTACCAGGGAAGAATAGGATGCAGACCAGTGAAGTGAATTAGATCAAAGTACATTGTAAGCAAGTATGAAATTTTCAAAAATTATTAAAATGAACCCAAACTCAATGTTATAATTTACTAAAAGTAGAATCATTTTAAATGAAAATGGTATTAGTGCCTTGAGCTCTAACATTAAAACAAAAAGCAGTTTTTTAAAGCTCCTTGGGAAAAATCAGACTTATGTAGAGGGTAAGAATACTACCAATATTCATATTTCCTCTTTAAAAATCTTGCCAGGTACAACGGTCACATTTAACTGAATGCAGGGGAAATCCACCTTATAAATGTCACAGTTTCTAGCTCCAGTAAAATGCTTCATGACAATGTGAAGCAGGAGCCAAGAAATTACTGAAAGTGGATCCATTCCATGTATCTTCAGTTAGGTGCTAGCATTCAGGAGAACCAGCAGTGAATTCCTTGGTTGCTGGTCTCTGGCTCTGAGCACACATCTCAAAATGGACTTCTCATGGATTTGAAGCCCTTTAAAACCTATTAGCTATTTATCTTGGATCCTTTGCTATGACACTTCTGTGATCTCTTTTTCCAGTGATTTATACCTGATAACATAGTTCAGGAAGAACTCGGGCAAGAAGTGGGGTTGTCTTATTAACTTAAAGCCAGGGAGGAAGGGGTGAAAGATCAGAAAGTTGTCCAAGTGGTGATGATAAGAAACTATGAAACCACAGCTGACTCCCAGGGTATCAGTAGAGCCACAGCATGCCACTAGGGTCACCATCATGCCCTTTGATATATGCATAGTGCTCTCTGCCAATAACAGGAATTAAACTGACATTGTTACATGTTACTCCATCAGATGAACCGGAAACTCCATGAAAAAGAAGCAATTGCTGCCTCAAATTTATCATAATAATGAGGCCAAGACTCAAAAATGATAAGGACATGTGATCTTCTCAGTAGTATGGAGGCAGGTAATCCCCAAACCCATATCAGCTCAGCCTGTGTGCTCACTCCATCCCCCAAATCCTCTCTGAAGAAGGTCTGTTTTGTTGTTGTTGTTTTGGGTTTTATTTTCATCAACCAGTCATTAAGTGCTTGGAAGCATGGGACACTTGTTACTAGCTGAAAATGTACTGGGAGTGTGAGATTATATTTCTAATGCATATAAGAATTGTATATTCTTTGTATATTTAAACTGTCCTCTCCTGCAAGTATATCTGTGCTATATTTAATAAGTTTTAGCATACTTTACTTTATAATAGATTCTTATTAGCATAAGATTGCAAAAGGGTTCTCATATATCCTGTTTCTAATTTCTATTAATATCAGCATTTTGTGTCAAGATAATACTTTCCCCATCACAGAATGAACTAATATTTATATGTAATTATGAACAAAAACACACATTATCTGTGTTTTCTTAGTTGTGACCAGTAATCATTTTCTGTCCCAAAATGCCATCCAGGCCACCACATTCCATTTAGTCATTTCTTCTTAGTGATTTCTTTCATGTAAGAATCTTCCAGCCTTTGTTAGCTTTTGATATATTAGGCAGTTATGAAGGGTAGTTGTTCAGTTCATTTGTAGATATCCCTGACTGAGGATTTAGCTAAATTTATGTTATAATCAGATTAGACTTGTATGTTTGGGAGAGTGACATAGAGCCGTCAGCTGCTCATAAACATTATACAAGAGAGAGAGAGTGCCTATGGGGCTTAGAATTACTGATTCTTATCTTGATCTTCCAACTAAGTCAGTACTGATTTTCACAACAGGGAAGTTAATGTTTGCTCTTTTCTTTACAGTGCACTATTTGGAAGGAAGTTGCTATAAATAGCACACACTTGATGTGGTTGGCAGTTAACACATGAGGGATTTCTCTATGAACCACCAACTGTGTATTTAATTCAGTGTGGACTCAGATATTCATTTCATGCCTCCCATATCTCAGCAATCATATTGTCCTGCCTTTGATGTGTGGGAGCTCCTCCTCTTGACATGTTGTTGTACCTCATCATTACAGGTTTTATTATTGTGATTTTAAGTGAGGCATAATAACTGGACATATTTAGAGATCACGGTATGTTAATTTAGCACATGGACATGATCCCCAAGGATCAAATGAAAACCTGTGCATCCTTAAACATATCTTCATGCTGCTAGGTATTCAACATTTATAGCTTCATATGTGATATGAAGCTCTTGTCACTCTTTACTGTAGATCTTATTCCTGTGCTCTAACTATGTTTTGGTATCCCTTATTCAACCTAGCTTCTATCACCTCTTCTTCCCAGGTTGCTTTTGGTCACAGTGTTTATCACAGTCAGAAAGCAAACTAGTACACTGTGTATGCGGTGCCATGTGTCCATTATTATACAGTCATGTGGAAGTTTCTCTGACCCTATGCTGCACCAATGTAATCCCCTCTCCAAAGGACCTGCCAATCGCTGAATTTTCTATTATCTATAGATTTGTCTTTTCTAGAATGCTCTAAAATTGTAATCACACATTTAGCCTTCCACACTGATGTGCATCCTTTAGCATCATCTGATAGATTTAGGCTTGACATCCATCTTTGTGCACACTGACAACTAGTTGCTTTTTTATTTCTGGATAATATACAATTGTGCTGATACACCATTGTTTACTCCGTTATTCATAGGAATGTTGACTGCTTCCTGTTGGGGTGACTATTAGTAAAGATACTACAACTATTTTCATGCAAACTTTTGTGTATATGTATGTGCATAAATGGTGGATATGTGTGTGTCCATGATTATGTGCAGATGTGATGTGTGTGTGCATGTGTGTGCAGAAGTGATGGATGTGTGTCTGTGTGCACGTACAGATGGGATGCGTGTATGTGTGCAGATGTGATGTGTATGTGTACAGATGGGATGTGTGTACGTGTGTGCAGAAGTGATGTGTGTATGCCTGTGTGCATGTACAGATTCGATGCGTGTATGTGTGAAGATACATATGATATGTATGTGTGCAGATGTGATGCATGTATGTAGTGAGATATATACCCTGCCCATACCTGTAGCACTGACCATGCCCAAATGGTGAGGATGTGACACAAAAGAGGACTAGATATGGGTTGTAGATGCAAAAGCCTGCTCTTGCTACTGTCCGGGTCACAGGAGGATCTTTGGAGCTGAAACTTGTGGCATCCACCTGCCTCTTGTGTAAGTGAAATCTCTCCAAATAAACCTCATTTAACCTGTACTGAATCTAGTGAATCTTGATTCCCTCACGACATATGTATGTGTACAAATGTGATATGTGTGTATATGTACAGATGTGATGTGTGTGTGCATGTGTGTATGTAGATACTCTTGGCTGTGAGTGTTCCAGTGGGATCTAGATATTAATTTCATAGACCTTTATCTATCCCTCTCCTTCATGCTTTTTGAGACAAAGTTTCTTCAATGAACCATAAACTCACCATCTCAGCTAGACTGACTAGTCAGCGAACCCATGGAGTCTTGCTCTCTGTGATTCCCCCCACCAAAATCTTTGGCTTACGCATTGACATCTTCCCCACCCAGCCTTTCTATGTGGTTTCTGGGGACCAAACTCAGATCTTCTTGCTTACACAGCAAGAACTTTGCCCACTGAGTCATCTCCCAGCCTCACATGCAGGGTTCTTTATAGGCAAGTGACTAGGAGAATCATGTAGCAGAACATTGCTCAGCTTCGAGAGAAACTGACAGTTGTCTTCTCAAGGGACAGGCCATTCTGTAGTCTAAGCAGCAATAAATGAGAGAATTCCTGTTGACTCACATCCTTCTCTGATTTCAGCATTTCTGTTATTGTCAAATTTAACCACTCTGCCCTATCCATATCACACATGATAGGCAACACCAATATCTTTTCACGTTACTGTTTGGTGTCTCTGTCCTCTTTGGTGGGGTATTCATCAAGCTGCTTGCCTATTTTTAATTAGGTTGTTTGCCTTACTGTTGAATTTTAAAAGTCCTTTGTATATTTGGTTGCAAACACTTTACGGGGATAGGTTTTGTAAACATTTTCCAACTAAAAAGGAAACATGATATAGGTTAAATTCTGTTCCCCAGAGATAGTTCCAAATTTTAACTTCTACTATCATTAATGTGAACTTATTCAGAATTTTTTTTCCCACAGACAGAATCAAGTTCAAATGAAATAATAGTAGATTCAATAAAGTGACTAGTATTTTTTTAGCAGACAGAAACAGGCCAAGGGAGTTGGCTTAGTGGATAAGAGCATTTACTAGGCCAGCATGAAGACCTATCTACATTCAAATCCCCACAACCTACATAAAATATCAAGCATGTCTTGTATGTCTTTAACCCCAGCATTGATAGTGCAGACAGGCAGAGTTTGCTGAACAGCCAACCAAGGGAATCAGTGAGCTTCCAGTTCAGAGTACTTTATCACAGCCACAGAAATAAAACTGGGACAAGTATACTCACACATTTAGAAGACTATGGAAAGTTACTGCCATTCTTAACTAATGGCAGACACGAGGAGCAATGTTTGGTTCCCATACAACAAAGGCATTGAAACAGGTAACTGCAAGAGCAAAGGCAGGTGGCCAGTTTAAAAGTGCTTGTCATAACCCTTTAGAATGTCTGTGGTAATCATTGTAATTTGTACCTACATCTTCCACTCCCTTTAAAATTAGATTTATTTCACCGACATGAGCTCTTAGCAACATTGGAAGCTATCTAAGTTTCAGGGATCTACCTAACCCAATGTCATTTCCTTCCTTAGCATCCAGTGGCCCCATTTCCTGTCATTACAGATGAGGCAGAACAAAGGCCTGGATAGCTATACCCAGTGGCTGACTGTAGCACAAACAATAAAAACCCAGATCAGATATTGGGATGCAAGCTGAAGATTGGAAAAGCAAAGCAGCCACACCTTTAGTGAGTTCTTACCTCTACAAAGGCTAAGACCAAAGAGGGGAGATCCTGTCCTCACTGTGACTGCAGACTGCAATCCTTTCCACCAAACCTCAAACTGCCCTGAGACTGCACTGAGCTCCTGCCATATATTCCTCTTCAGGGCTGGGATTAAAGGCATGTCATCCCAAGTGCTGGATCAAAGGTGTGAGCTCTGTTTCTGTCTTAGATTGATTCAACCTCATATAGTCCAGGGTGGCCTTGAACTCACAGAGATCCTTCTGCCTCTGTCTCCCAAGTTCTGGGATTAAAGGTATGGTCACCACTGCCTTCCTCTAGTGGTTTAGGTGTATGGCTAACTAGTGGCTTAGTGTTTTGTGTGTGTGTGTGTGTGTGTGTGTGTGTGTGTGTGTGTGTGTGTGTAACTAGTGGCTTAGATCTTAACTAGGTGTGTAGCTAACTAGTAGCTTAACTCTGCATTCTGGTATTCAGGCAATCTTTATTTGTTACATTGCAAACAAAATATCACTATGGTTGACCATTCTGTAGTTCCTAGCTTTGGAACTCCATGTTATCTTGTCAGTTGTCAGTATCACTATTCCATCCTTTCCCTACTCATTCACCTATCCTTTCCAACTTCCACAGCTTTGATTTCATGAGCACATCTTTAAAAATCTGCATTCTGAACTTCAAGTGTGAGTTTTGTCATTGGAGAATGACACCTGTGACAGCTCCCCTCCCCGTAGGACTGCAGTCCAGGTGAAGCAAAATGGCTCTGCAAACAGCTTTGGAAAAGTATTTACACGAATAATGATTAACATCAGCAGAAAAAGCTCACACTCTAGAATAATAATGAAATAGCTTTCTGGGGGTCGGCAAATGTATTCATTTAAATAATTCTAACCACTGCATCTGAGGCCATCTACTAGAATCCTTTACATCACTAACTAGCTACAGGGGATAAGACCAAATAACTCGAGTTTTAAATTATTAAAACTGGAATTCCTTCATCTGCACAATACGTAGTCACATGAACCTTTCTGCAGTTCTATCGCCGACTCTTATGAGCAATATTATATCACTCTGACAACCTCACAGCATTAAGGGCTTTGTTCTCCATCTCAACATCATTAACTCAGCTTTTTATTGGGTACCTGCTACAGCTTGTCATTGTTACAAATACCACAGAGTATATTAAAGTCATTTTGTGATTAGGTATACATTTGTAACTCGTGTAAGTAACTTGTTTACTTAAAATAAACTTGTCTTGATTCATGGGGTTGAGGTGATGCAGCCATGAATCTCTGCCGTGGTGTTCTATTCCCACATTAAATGCCACATTTTCCTGAAGTTGTCGTAAGTTAAAAGTGAATTTCTGCTTGGGGGAACTTTTAAATGGTACCTACCTGAAAATGAAACCTCCTGGGTAAATTTCCTTCTGACGGATTTGTTGAGAAACCTCATGTTTGAACAACAAAAAGTTACTAATTCTAAGAGAGTAGAAAACACATCAGAGTTCTCCATGAGTATGTGATCTAGTTGGAATGATCTAATTTCTTCAATACTAGGGCTGCTTTCTTCCCAGCTCTAGGTTGTTGTTTATCCTGGGATGCTTACTTTCCACTCAGCAGCCGGATCAATTTTGTTCTGTGTGAATCATTTATGTAGAAACATGTTTGATGTATTGCAAAGGAAAACATTACAAAACAAAGGTGTGTGTGTGTGTGTGTGTGTGTGTGTGTGTGTGTGTGTGTGGTGTGTGAAAAGTTTCATTTCCAAATTACCTTTGAGGACACATATATGTATATTTTTATTATTATACATTTTTAATTAAAATTCAACCACATCACTTTCTCTCTGTCCTCCCTCCGGATGCTCCCAGATCCTCACCCTCCAAATTGCTCCATTGATCTCTGGATTGAGTCCACTTGTGGTTTTCTATGATGGTCTCCAATTGTGTCAAGAAAAGCTTCTTTGATGATGGCCAGTAGCTATGGGTGTAAGGCTAAGATTTAGAACGTAGTTGGGAGCTATGCTGGTCTAACAAAGTTGTGGTAGCAAATTCTCTTCTAAGATTCATGACTTCACTAGCCCCAGGTAGATAGCAAAGTTTGCAGTACCAGGCATGGTTTCCCTCCTATTGAATAGACATAAGTTCAACTAGACAACTATAGGCTACGACCAACATGAGTGCCACTTATTACTTATGCCACTTACCCACTTAGTATATCAATATCTTACATGCTGTTCATTATTGTAGTTCACAGGTGTTGTAACTATTAATTATGAGATAGGACTATTAATTGCCCCCCACACGTTTGCACAGTATTTTCTTGCACCATAGAAAATAGACCACAGGAATGAGGCTTTTGGGTTGGATCCAGCTCAAGTAATCTGAATCCTGAGTCCTAAGAGTTTGGTGTCTTCAGCAACATGGAGATTTTCCCCCAACCTCTGAGAGAAAATGAAGGGCAACAGCCATAACCTGTGTTATTTTGGGAGTTGCTTGGACTACCTTGATCAACCCCATCCAAAGAGAATTTTCTTTCATGCCTGGTACTGGGGTTTTGTTGATCTAAGGTCTTAGTGAAAGCATTGTGAGTTCGAGTGGCTTAACTTCCATACACATGTCCACACATTCTTATTGCGTATGATTTTAGCTAAGTATAAAACAATAAGATCCCTTGCAGTTTAATCTAACAACCTTAGTTGTTTCTCTATTTCCTACTTCATATCTCCTGTATACTGCTAACTGAACTATTTTCTTATTTATTAGAATAAAAAAACAAAAGAAAGGGAAACATAACGAAAAACATGATTTACTCTTCTTTTTTTAGTTTTTTTTTTACCATTTTTTATTTAAATTAGAAATAAGCCTGCTTCTCGTGTGAATCCCAGCTTCCTCTCCCTCTCCCTCTCCCCTAACCAACCCCACACTCTATTTCCCCTCCACTCCCCAGGGAGGGTGAGGCCCTCCATGGAGGATCCCCAAAGTCTGTCATATCATCCAAGTCAGTTATATCAACCCGGGCAGGGCCTAGGCCCTCCCCCATGTGTCCCGGCTGAGACAGCATCTCTCCACGTGGAATGGGCTCCTAAAGTCCATTCATACACCAGGGATAAATACCTATATTTTCATGAATAATAGAATTTTTACCACTAAAATATATTTGCCAATTATAGCAAATTTCCTGTGTTGGAATTAAAACACCAGACTGACCCTGCCCTCTGACAATAGGCGGGAACGCACAGAGGTAGCCTTGTCATTGCCACATCACTCGTTGTGCAGTATGAGCTGTGTAAGGACTCAGTGCACATGCGCAGGCTTTCTCTTTTAAGCTCACATCCTCATTCCCAGGTTTCTCCCTGTCTCCAGTTGGCTACCATCTAACCCCATCTACCAACCCGCCCCATGTTTCCCTTTCTACCAATAAATTCCATGTGGGATTGTTGATTCCGGGTTCGTGTTTCATTATGAACATTTCGCTGCAGCAAAATAACAACATCCTGGAAATAGGGACATGATGCTGTGTTTTGATCAACAAAATGTGGAGTGTATGTGTGGTGATTGGAATGAAAAATGTCTCCCATAAGCTCACATGTGGTGGAGCTATTTGGGGAAGTGACTGAACCTTTGTGAGGAGTATCCCTGCTGGAGGCAGGCTTTGAGAGTGGATAGCTTGAACCTACTTCCAGGTCATTCTCATTATGTTTCTGCTCTGGGGAATCAATTCTTGCCTCCACCTCTCTGTCTCCCTTTTCCTCTCTCCCTGTGTCTCTCTTTCTACTACTCCTCCTCCTTCTTCTCCCTCAGCTACTCTCCTGCATTTTCCACCTCCCCACTCTCTCTTCTCTTCCTAGTAATTGAGCTTAGATCCTCACACATGCAAGACAAATGCTCTTCTGCCAGTGAGTTCTATTCTCAGTCATTAATCTCTTTTCTGAGTAGCTAATGGTCCCAGTCGTCAGTCAGAAAGAACACTGGGAATGACAGAATTAAAATGTTCCATAACTATGTATTATTTGCTTTATCTACAGTTCAAACTCAAAAATACAAGGAGAACAATCAACACTGTGATTACTGAAAGCAATTTATGTTCTTTTTTGCAGTTTGTCCTTAGGGTATATTTCACTAAGAACATTCAAGGCATTATATTTCCCCTGTGCTTTGTTGGCCAGCATGTGAATATTGAGTTAGTGTATTTGTTGCATATATATATATATATATATATATATATATATATATGAAAGTTTTTATTTGATTTTGTAACTATGCAAAACTATTTACACAATTCTTAAGTCAAATCTACAGAACAAATTATTTTCAACATGCAGCTTCTCACGATGTCCCATCTACTTTGTTCAGTAGAATATATTTGTATTTCTCTGCCATCATTTTGAAATTAAGTGGAGTATGCATTATTTGCTTTTTTCTATATTATTTTTCCTGACAGTATATGCAAGAGATTATATAATTATCTTCCACTGTTATGTTTTATTCTTTGTAGCTTAGTATCCATTGGATGATTCAGCCAGTGTCCTCATTCTAGATGATTCTGTTGTTTCTATAATGAGCAACCATTTTGATATGCATTTATATATCTTGCCAGTAAAATGAAAGATATATCTAAAAATGAGATGCTAACAACGTCGCTCAACAGATAGAGGCACTTGCTGTCAGCCAAGCTTGACAGCTTCAGTTTGATTCTCAATGGAAGGAAATAACTAATTCCCCCAAGTTGTTTTCTGACTTCCATGTATACACCAAGGCACATGTGCATCCCCACACACGCACAGACAATTAATGTATGAATTAATTAATTAATTAATTAATGCAAGATTGCTCCCCAAATGTTTGTTTTAAAGACAGTAACAAATTCTATTTTGACACCTACCAGAAAAATTATTTTTCTTCATCCTTGACAATTTGAACATGAAAAATGCTTGACTTTAAGCCCAATTCTGGGGATTAAATCATGGTTTCCTCTCAGGATAATTTTTATTTTCATGTGTCTTACGAGGGAAGTCAAACAACTTCTCCAGCTAATAACAATTTACAGTTTTGTCTATAAATTTCTTATGGTTTCTTTCACTCATATTCCCCTGATATGTTCATCTTTTTCTTCTGTAGTTTTGGAATTTCTTCATAAATATTGAATCTTAACCTTTCTTATAATAATTTGCAACACACAAGTCAATCACAGGAATTCACCTGTCCTTCTGCTGAGATTCCAATTTTTCAGTGCAAGGTCTCTTGTAGTCTTGGGTTTCATTGGTTCCTTTAAATTTTATTTTAGTAAAGTGAAGTAAGCAAACAAACAGGCTAGATATTCAATAAGTGTTTATCCAGTGAATAATTAAACTTTTTAGCCATAAATGTGATATTAAATACTGAAATGCACAATCAGAACTTTGGTGACAAATAATAAAACATTTTAAACATAAATTTACTTTTATCTGGCATTTCAAATTCTAGAAAATGACACATGCCATAGAAAAAGAAAACAGTAAAATAGGAGTGATACTATCTTTAAACATGATTTTTAAATGTAGCTCAATCTTGGAGATATTCCAGTGAGCAAAACATTGAATGTTTTCAATCTACTTTGAGGTCTTAATGGTGTTTTGATACCAAGTGGAGTTCCTCCCTCTTATTGTATATTCCCATTTAGTGACAATCACTCACTGATGCTGGTGGTGGCAGCTGTAACTCTACCTTGCCTCTGTATTGGCACCAGATCTGGGGGAAGTGACATAAGTGGAAAAGTACAGTTGATGCTACAAATTGAAGTTATCAGCTTTGATAATCTTAATACTATTCCTCCCTCAATTAGAACAAATGCTGATTAGGAATAGTGAGACATTTCCAAATGCATCTATCAAAATATCTACCTATGCATCATTCCTTGAGGCTTGCAATAAAAAGTGTATGAGGTTTCCCACTGAACGGATGCTAGAATAAACTAAAGAGAAATAAACAGAAGCAAAATGAAAATGCTGCAGCACTGGATAGTTTTTTAAGCATCTCCCTGTGGGGATTTAAAGGAAAACACACAAACAAAATACCCTTGGTCTGGGAGAACAATAGCATAACACAGTTATACAAAGTGCTTGGGGACCTGCGTTTAAATCTTACACCAAGAGGGAATGGAAAGGAGAGGAGGAGGGAGGATGAAGAGATGAAGGAGGGCAAGGAGGAGGCAAGAACATGAGGAGGAGAAGGGCAAAGCTTTAATTTAGTGACATCAATCAAAAATGGTTATCTTTTACTTTAGTTTAAAAACAGTAAGAAAATAGTACATTTGCTGTTCATGGGAAACCAGGTTAAGAATTGTCAGTAATAATAATCATTATAATACATGTAAGAAATTCCTCTAAAGTTCTACTGAAAACAATAGTTGTGACTTATAGGCTGCTAGAAACTCATTTCTATCTAACCACAATGTGCTAGTCATCAGTCAGAGGTTTATATAATGGGGAAATGGAGGCTTGCTGAAGCTAAGTGTCCTAGTACAGCCAGTGTATAAATGTAACCTTGTGAAATTATAAAACAGGTATGAAGAGAAATAGAAAGTACAAGCACTTTACTTCCCAGTCGTCATTCTGAAAACCATCTTTAAAAAGTCATTTTTCCCAACAATTTTCAGATACTGCCTGTATTGGATACCACACTTGCATAAGAAATTGCTTCTAATTCTGGATTATATGCTGTTCCATTAGTGTTTGGAGCTATCTCTGTGCCAAAAGCATACTGTTTTAATTACAAAGGCCTTAATCTTACTTTGAAATAGCTGAAACTAGCTTTGCATGATCTTCTATTTCAATTCATTTTCTAGTCATTCTTTCATGTTTGTTCATTTGGCTCAGCCAGGGTAAAGTTTAATATAGTAAAACCTACAGAGCTTCAATAATAAGTATGATGGCTACTGACCAATGTACCCTCCTGATTAGCTAACATTTGTCAAGGTGCAACATTTACAACACCTCAGAAAGCTTCCTCTCCACTCTCCAGAGCAATTATCTCCCAAGGTAAATGTGTGCATCTATGTACCTATGTGCAGGTAGAAGCCAGAAGAAGACACCTGGTATCCTGCTCGGTCATTTTTTGCCTTATTCCCTTTAGTCAGGATCTCTAACTGAACCTTGAGTTATGGTGGCAGCCTGCAAGGCCCAGCAATCCTCCTTTTTTTCCCCAGTCCTCACAGTGCATATGAAACCATACTGGGCTTTTGACATGGGTGCTAAAAATTCAAATTCATGCTTTCCCAGTAGGAGAGCTTGCCCACTGAGCCATCTCCATAATCAGCAATCATTCTCTTTTATTCCACAGATTCATTTTGCCTAACCTCACAAATGCAATTACACAGCATGGGGTCCTCTGTATCTGGACTCTCCCACGCAATGTATTCTTATTACACCCAAGGTTAACATGTATCTCATTTATTGTTAACTAGTATTTATTACATGGATGGAACTCAAATTCATCTTTGTTCTTTTGGAGAATGGAGTTCTTTGCAGTTCTTGGCTGCTCTGGGTAAGTGTTCCAAAGCATTCATTTCCAGGTCGTTGTTAGAGGAAGCTTTTTTATTTTATCAGAAATAATTACTCATGAGTAGAATTCCTGGGTCATAATGCAGATTCAACTGTGAAAAGCCAACAAACACTTTCCAGTTAAGTTCTGTCACTTTACATTCCCACAATGTAATGCAAGCAATTCAAGGCAGGTTCAGTTGAACAACATCTTGGCTAAGGTTTAATGGTGTCAAAATTTTAATTATATACATTTAGTGATTATGAAAGCATATGGTACTATGACTTTAATCTTCACTTCTGGAAACTTAATGTTACCAACTAGATTTTGACCCATTTACTGACCAAATCCAGTGTGTTCTCTTATAAGAGTCTGTTTGAACTTTTGCTTATTTTTGTTTTTCTTTATTTTGTAAAACATTTATAGCAATCCTTTAATTATTTTGGAATCAGATGTATGTAACATATTTTCTGCTAATGTGTGACTTTCCTATTTGTAAATAACTTGCTTTGAACAATTGAAAATGTGAATTTTGGTTAAAATAAACATTTTTTTATCTCATCTTTGGTTCTTTAAAGCCTTTTTCAGAAGACTGAGCAAAGGACCTCAAGTGTACTAGGCAAGTACCACACTACTGGGCTTCACCCCAAGCCCAAGTGTAGCTTTCAGTGTAGACTTAGATTTAGTTTTGTTAACTATCATTTTAATGGATTAGTTATACCATTTACATTTATTTATATACTAAATATACTCAGCCTTAGCTCTCCATCCATTTAAATAACTGAATCAATGTTCACAGGCATTAAATATAATTATATTTTGAGTCTGTTTGCATTTCACTCAATCCCTTTTATTTCATTTTTAAGACTTAATGATGTTTTTGTCCTAATGGTGCTAACACTGAAGGTTTTAGTTGTTGTCTTTACATTGACAGCATTATTTAAAACCATTATTGAACCCATTTAGAAGAGTTCTTTTCTATCATTGCACACTATTGCCAATTTTTAAATTTCATATCTCCTATTTCTCTTAGTTAAGAACCATAAAATGTGGTTCGGATTCCCCTGCTTGTGGGACACCTGGTGCCAGGAGTCTGCTCACAGGATCAGAACACGGCCTGCAGGCTCCAACACATCCAGAGACTGTCAAGGCCCCACCCAGTAACAGTCCTGCCTCCATTCAGGAGAAAAGGACAGACATCAGAGTACTGGAATTGTTTGCATCTACCAGAAGGGAACATGATCCTGTACACACCAGGAGAGGAAAAGACTCCTGCTATACCCACCAGAAGACAGGATGGGAAGAAGACAATATAAAAGCACATTTAACAACAGAAAAACCAATATGACACCACCAGAGACTAGAGACCATACACCAGCAAGACCAGAATATCACAATGCAGCTGAAGCAGAAGAGAATGACCTTAAAAACATTTTCATGAAAATGATAGAAGGCCTCAAAGTGGATATGAGAAAATCCCTTATAGAAATGGAAGAAAAAAAAACCCAAAATACAAGATATCAACAACTCTTTCAAGGAAACACTTCAAGACCTAAAAACTGAAATAGAGAAAATAAAGAAATCATAATCTGAGGGAATGCTGGAAATAGAAAAGCTGGATGGAAACCCACACATAATTTCACCACCACCACCAAATCCAAAACAAACAAGAATAAACAATCAATGGTCATTCGTATCCCTCAATATTAATGGTCTTAACTCTCCCATAAAAACACACAGGTTAGCAGAATGGATAGAAGGACAGAATCCATCCTTCTGCTACATACAAGAAACATACCTCAACCTCAAAGACAGACAGAACCTAAGAATTAAAGGTTGGGAAAAGATTTTCCAATCAAATGGACCCAAGAAACAAGCAGGGGTAGCAATCCTAATATCCAACAAATTGGACTTTAAACTAAAATCAATCAAAAGAGATAAAGGACGTCACTTCCTACACATCACAGGAGAAATCCATCAGGATGAAGTCTCAATTCTGAATATTTATGCCCCAAATACAAAGGCATCCACGCTCGTAAAAGAAACATTACTCCCCAGACTGATAGCTGAGATACCAGCATGGGACTGATCCAGACCCCAGGAACATAGGTTTCAGTGAGGAAACCTCGGAAATCTACAGGACCTCCTGTAGTAGTTCAGCCCTTACCCCTAGCATAGGGGAGGATTTTGGGAGCCCATTCCACATAGAGGAATACTCCCTGAGCCAAGACACATGGGGGTGGGCTTAGGCCTTATCCCAAAGAATATGATATACTCTGATGACAGCATACGGAAGGCCTCAACATCCAGGGGGAGCAGAAGGGACATGTGATAGGTAGGGTTTTATTGTGGGGGTGGGGAGGGGAAGTGGTAGAGGAGGATGGGAGGGAGAGGGAACTGGGATTGTCATGTAGAACAATCTTGTTTCTAATTCAAAAAAAAAGAAAAAAGAAGAAGAAAACAAAAAAAGAAACCTTAATAAAACTCAAATCACACAAAAAACTGCACATATTTATAGTGGGAGATTTCAACACCCCACTCTCACCACTGGACAGGAACACCAGACAGAAACTTAACAAAGAAAAAAAAGGAACTAATAGAAGTTATGGCCCAATTGGACTTAACAGACATCTATAGAATATTCCATCCAAATACAAAATAATATACATTCTCAGTGCCACATGAAACCTTCTCTAAAATGGACCACATACTTGGCAACATAGCAAATCTCAACAGGTACAAAAGAATTAAAATAACACCCTGTATCTTTCAGACCACCATGCTTTAAAGTTAGAATTCAACAACAACACCAATTGCAGAAAGCCTACAAACTAATGGAAATTAAGTAATGCCCAATTGCATAATTCCTGGGTCGAGGAAGAAATAAAAAAAAATTAAAATTTCCTAGAATTCAATGAGAATGCAGACACAACATATCCAAACTTTGGAACATTTTGAAGGCTGTGCTAAGAGGAAAGTTCATAGTGCTAAGTGCCCATGTAAAGAAACAGGAGAATAATCACACTAGAGAATTAACAGCACAAATGAAAGCTCTAGAACAAAAAGAAGCCAATACACCCTAGAGGAGTAGACACCAGGAAATAATCAAGTTGAGGGCTGAAATCAATAAAGTGGAAACTAGGAGAATAGAAAGAATCAATGAAACAAAGAGTTGGTTCTTTGAGAAGATCAACAAGATAGACAAACCTTTATCCAAACTTACCAAACAGCAGAGAGTGAATATGCAAATTAATAAAATCAGGAATGAAAAAGGGGGACATAACAAAAGACACACAGGAAATCCAGAGAATCATCAGGGAAAATCTAAAGGAAATGTACAATTTTCTGGACAGATTTCACTTACCAAAATTGAATCAAGAATAGATAAGCAACTTAAATAGACCTTTAACCCCTAATGAAATAGAAGCATTCATCAGATGTCTCTCAAAAAAAAAAAAAAAAAAAAAAAAAAAAAAAAAAAAAAAAAAAAAAAACCTGGACCAGATTGCTTCAGTGCAGAATTCTACCCAAAATTCAAGGAACAGCTAATATTCTCCTCAAATTGTTCCACACAGTAGAAGCAGAAGGGACATTGCCAAACTCTTTTTACGAGGCTTCAATAACCTTGATACCCAAGCCATACAAGACACAACTAAGAAAGAGAACTACAGACCAATATCCCTCATGAAAATTGATACAAAAATACTCAATAAAATACTGGCAAGTCGAATACAAGAACATATCAGAGAAATCATCCATCATGATCAAATAGGCTTCATCCCAGGGATGCAAGGATGGTTCAACATACAAGAATCCATCAATGTAATTTACCATATAAACAGACTGAGGAAAAAAAACCACATTATCATCTCACTAGATCCTGAAAAAGCCATTGACAAAATCCAACACCCCTTCATGATAAAGGTCTTGGAGAAATCAGGGGTAACAGGAACATACCTTAGCATAATAAAAGCAATATACAGCAAGCCGACAGCAAACATCAAATTAAATGGAGAGAAACTCAACGCAATTCCTCTAAAATCGGGGACAAGACAAGGCTGTCCAATCTCTCCATACCTCTTCAATATTGTCCTTGAAGTACTAGCTAGAACAATAAGACAACAAAAGGAGATCAAGGGGATACATATTGGAAAAGAAGAAGTCAAACTTTCACTATTTGCAGATGATATGATAGTCTGCATAAGTGACCCCAAAAACTCTACCAGGGAACTCCTACAGCTGATAAACACCTTCAGCAAAGTGGCAGGATACAAGATTAACTCAAAAACATCTGTAGCCCTACTATATATAGATGATACATTTGTGGAGAAAGAAATCAGAGAAACATCACCCTTTACAGTTGTCACAAACAACATAAAATACCTTGGTGAAAGACCTGTACTGTAAGAACTTTGAGTCTCTAAAGAAAGAAATTAAAGAAGATACCAGAAAATGGAAGGATTCCCCATGTTCCTGGATAGGTAGGACCAACATATTAAAAATGGCAATCATGCCAAAAGCAATCTACAGATTCAATGCAATCCCCATCAAAATCCCAACACAATTCTTCACAGACCTTGAAAGAACAATTCTCAACTTTATATGGAGAAACAAAAGAACCAGGATAGCCAAAACAGCCCTGTACAATAAAGGAACAGAACAGTGGGGTACAGAACTAAACAGACAATTCTGGAGAAATCACCATCCCTGACTTCAAGCACTATTACAGAGCTATAGTCCTGAAAACAGCTTGGTATTGGCACAAAAAATAGACAGGTAGACCAAAGGGATGGATTTAAAACCCTGATATTAACCCACACACCGACGAACACTTGATTTTTGACAAAGAATTATACGATTGAATAAGGAAAGCATCTTCAATAAATGGTGCTGGCATAACTAGATGCTGGAATGTAGAAGACTGCAGATAGATCCATGTCTATCGCCATGCACAAAACTTAAGTCCAAATGGATCAAAGACCTCAACATAAATCCAGCCACACTGAATGTATTAGAAGACAAAGTGGGAAATACCCTTGAATTAAATGGTACAGGAGACTGCTTCCTGAACATTAAACCAGTAGCACAGACACTGAGATCAACTATTGATAAATGGGACCTCCTGCAACTGAGAAGCTTCTGTAAGGCAAAGGACACAGTCAGTAAGACGTCTGCCCACAGACTGGGAAAAGATACTCACCAACCCCACATCTGATAGAGGGCTGATCTCCAAAATATACAAAAAACTCAAGAATCTAGTCTCCAAAACACTGAACAATCCAATTAAAAGTTGGGGTACAGAACTAAATAGACAATTCTCAATAAAGGAATCTAAATTGGCTGAAAGACACATAAGAAAGTTGTCAATATCCTTAGCCATCAGGGAAATACAAGTCAAAACAACTCTGAGATTCCATCTTACTCCTGTTAGAATGGCTAAAATCAAAAACACCAATGATAGTTTATGCTGGAGAGAATGAGAAGAAAGGGAAACACTCCTCCACTGCTGGTATGAGTGCCAACTTGTTTAGCCACTTTAGAAATCAGTATGGCGACTCCTCTGGAAAATGGAATCAGTCTACCACAAGACCCAGCAATCCCACTCTTAGGCATATACCCAAAAGGGGCATATACATACAACAAGGGCATGTGTTCAACGATGTTCATAGCAGCACTACGTGTAACAGCCAGAAACTGGAAGCAGCCTAGATGCCCCACAACCGAAGAATGGATAGAGAAATGTGGTACATTTACACAATGGTATACTACTCAGGAAAAAAAAAAAACAATGGAATCTTGAAATTTGCAGGAAAATGGATGGAACTAGAAGAAACCATTCTGAGCTAGGTAACCCAATCACAAAAAGACAAACGTGGTATGTACTCACTCATATGTGGATTTTAGACATAGAGTAAAGGATTACCAGCCTACAATCCACACTGCCAGAGAAGTTAGTAAACAAGAAGGACCCTAAGAGAGACATATATGGTCCCCTGGAGAAGGGGAAAAGATCAAGATCTCCTGAGAAAATTGGCAGCAAGGGATGGGGGGGAGGGAGCTAGGAGAATGAGAAGGGGAGAAGTGGAGGGGTAAGGAGGTCATGAGGGAGCAGAAAGGTTGAGTTGTGGGAAGAATAGAAGAAAACAAGAAAGGAGCTACCATAATAGAGGGAGACATTTTAGGTTTACAATGAAATCAGGCACTAAGGAAAGGTCTGGAGATCTACAAAAATGACACCAACTAACAATCTAAGCAACAGAGGAGAGACTACCTTAAATGCCCTCCCCTGATAATTGATGACTGTCTTATATGCCATCCTACAGCCTTCATCCAACACCTGGTGGAAGTAGAAGCAGACACCCACAACTAATCACTGAACTGAACTGGAATCCAGATGCAGAGAATGATGAGTGAAGAGCAAAGGGGTCCAGACCAGGCTGGTGAAACCCACAGAAACAGCTGACCTGAACAACGGGGAGCTCTTGATTCCCAGACTAATAGCTGAGATACCAGCATGGGACTGATCCAGACCCCAGGAACGTGGATTTCAGTGAGGAGACTAGGGAAATCTATGGGAGCTCCTGTAGTAGTTCAGTACTTATCCCTAGCATAGGTGTGGACTTTGGGAACCCAATCCATATACAGGGATACTCCCTGAGCCAAGACAGGGAGTGGTCCTAGGCCCTATCCCAAATGATATGATAGACTCTGATGACCTCCTATGAAGGCCTCACCCTCCCTCAGGAGCAGAAAGAATATGTGACAGGTAGGGTTTTAGTTGGGGGCTCATAGGGGAAGAGGGGAGAAAGTGGGAACTGGGATTGCCATGTAAAACAATCTTGTTTCTAATTCAAATTAAAAAAGAATCATTAAAAAAAGAGAGAGATTTCAGGAAACAATTGGAGACTTTTGTTCTGTGGCTTCACACTGAGGTTAGGTGAATTGAACTTACTTTTTATGTAGTTGCAATAGGGACTTCAGAGAACCAGGAAAGAAAATAAGGAACTAGATCATAAACAAGTTAAAGAGACTTTCTCCCATCAGAAAGCTGGATGTTGGCTCCATTGCTTCAGGAGTTATATTCCTGAAATTCAGAGCCAACTGTTGACAAATGAATAGTAATACAGAGTAGTCCTCATGGACAGTTGAATACTTAGAGAATAATGGAGCAAGGAAAATGTGTTTAGAAGCACTATTGTTACCCAGCACAACTTTTTCATTGGGGAGTTGAAAAAAAAAATAAAAACTACAACTCATGGTTCTCAACAGGGCTGGTAGAATAAATCACTACACACATGTGGAAATGGATTTATTAGAATGTGTAAAGGAGTCTGTAACCAGGCAGGCAAAGGCCTGGATGAAGGGAGATTAAGATAGAAGCTTACAACCAGGCAGGCAAAGGCCTGGCTGGAGAAAGATTAAAGGAAAGAGAGTATAGGTCCTCTACCTGACTATTGGATGTAAGAATGAGAATGTGTGGCAAGGTGTGAATAGCAAGATTTAGCAAGCTATGTAAGGGACCAGCTCAGAACTGTGAACTTTAGAGTTTACCATGACTCTATGTCCTGGATCTCTCCTCCACTAACCTGAAACAACCAATCCATTAATCTGAGAGCCGCCCGATCTGAAACCCAATACCAGGACTTCAGGCCATCAGAAGAAACTGCCTGAATTCAGTCCCAAGCTAGAATCTGCTGCCACTACAGGAGAGGTACCTCCCTGTTATGGCCTAGTGTCTATGGTTCTTAGGATTGTTTGCTTATGCTTGTGTATTACTTTTATATTAAGTGAGAAGTGAAACTTATATACACAAAATCAAAAAAGAACCATAAGACAATCATCAAGTTACAATATTTTTTTACACACTTGTCTATTCTTCTCTATTTTTGACAGCTATATTCTATCAATAGCTTCATAATGTATAGCCATTTTATCACAGAGGTTTGACTCTGCAGGATAAATATATCTGAAGCTCAACTTTAGTCTATTTTAAGTCATTAGTGATTGTTACAAGTATATATTGACATATTTTGCTTTGTTTTTCCTTAACATTTCACCATGTTAATTACAGAAGGTAATACTCAGAACTTAATAGTAATAGATTCTTATTTGTTTCTGTAATCCTACAAAGTTGAGCCTTTGGAATTGAGGAGATACCATATAAATGTCCATCCGTAGCATCTAGTAAGTAGTATAGGATAGTACATTTTGACTCTGCCATTTACTAGCTATACAGCTATGAACCAATTACCTCAGCTCCATAGGCTTTAGATTCCTTGTCTGTAATGAAGATTAGCACTATCTGAATTATAGAACCAAGGTAAAGACTATCAATTACTGCCATTAAATAATTAATATACTGACAAATCAACTAGCTAATGCATTTTCAACTGTTGTAGGGAATTCATGGTGCCTTGAGATGATATCCATGGACCCTGGCTGGGCATCATGGATTTACTCTTTCTCTTTCTCTCTCCACAGCAACAATAGCATGGAAATATGACATCACTGACTGGGCAGGCTTCTGTGAGCTTTGGTGAAAAGCATTATGTGGTCTGGTGCATCTTTATACAGAAACATTAATTAGTAGAATTCACTGTGGGTTCACCGACATTTAATTAACTGGATTAATTGAATTTCTACTGATTACAGAATGTATGACAGCATCAAGTTAAAAGAGTAGATTATAGTTATAGTTATAAATGTTCTCCTTTGTGATGGCTCTTGTTTTCTAATACCCCAAGTGACAACGAAGTCTATTAAAAATGGCCATCATTAGGGTATATCTCTCTACTCATCATCTAGACCTCATGACAGTTCTGTGAGGCTATAGAATTGAATTCGGTGACTATCTCTGAAGTTCAAGTCAGTGTGACTGACAGGCTGCTTCATTTTTCCTTCCTTGTTTGATGTCTGTTTGTAAATATTCAAACCAAGGAATAGTTGCTTCTAAAACAATATAATTATTTTATTTTATTAAGAAAGCAAAGAATCTCCTTGGAAAAATAAGATGGAGAAAAACAAATAAAAACAAAACATGATGGTCAACATATATTGGACATTTAAAATACCAAGATGCATTGTGAGGTACATCTTCAAAAATTGTGTGAATCAAAATCTCATAGATATATAATAGCATTATTGTTGTTATGGTTATTGGGGTTTTTTCATTTAGCTTGTGCAGTGAAGGAAATTGAGGTTTAGAGTGGTAAAATAGCTTTTGCAAATTCACCCAGCTGTTAAAAAAAAGTTATCCATAGCCTTATACTTTCCACAGACAAGCATATGCAAAGAGAGAGAGAGAGACAGAGAGACAGAGACAGACATAGATACATAGAGAAGACAAAGAGATAGAAGCAAAGGGACAGAGAAAGAATATGGATCATGACTGTACTAGGAATATTAAGTACTTTGTGTGTGTTTATAGTCATGGTAATACCATCAGATGGATTTAATCATTCCAAATATAGAAAAACCAAGATTCAAGTGGTTGCTTTACTCAAAGTTATTCAACTAATGAATTGAACATGGATTTATGACTTAGAGCCTAGAGACCTTCTGATATATATCCCTGTCTTTTTTCAATAAATTTTGAAATAATATCATTGTCTTGATCTCCTGGACATCAAAACTTTGCTTGGTTCTGTGAGGGCATATTGCTCACTACATAATAAAAAGCAGTAATCAAAATTTTGTAAACAAAGCTTTTATTGCATTTGTTATGTAACCTAGTACAACCCCTTACCTAGTAGAGGCACAGCAGGAGCTCCAAAGATGTTTCCTGAATGAATAAGTGTGAATGGAAATATTAATAATACTACTGTGTGTATAGGAGCACTGTGTACTTTCATGAAGGCAACTGTTTCTACTGTCCAATGAAACATCACTGAAAGTGACAGTGAAGGGATTTCATAACCAAAATTCATGAACACAAGATGAAGAGCATGCTACAGGAGATGACAGGAACACACTTTGGGAAATTGGAACATGAAAAAATGAGTGGTGACCTAGTTAGTACATGTGAAAGTGTAAGATCATAATCCAGCAGTGAGAAAGAGGGGAAGAGAACCAATTTGCACTATTGAACCCACTGTAGATGATGAGATGGGCAGCATCAGGGCCCCCTACAAGTGGAAGTGAAGATGCTGCTATAGAGAGAATGACTGCTTGAAGGAGCTGACTCAATTTCCACATGGCTGTTCTTCCCACTAGAGCAACAATTGTAGTTTAACTCTCTGCAGAAGGAAAAGAGGATCTTGAGACTGGAGGATTCGATGTGCATTATGATGTGACAGAATCAAGCCACATAACTAGTGCACATAAGGACAATCCAAGACTGGAAAGAGGAAATACTTTGCTGTGGGAAATCATTCCTCACTCCTAACTTTCATTCGTCGGCCAAGAACAGAGAGGCTGCTAGCCTGGGTCTTATTTCCTTAATGACCTTATGGAAACTAAGCTTCTGACACACAGTAAAATTATTATGAAATGCAGGGGCACTTCCAAGAGTCAGGACCAGTCATTCTGCCGTAGCTCAAAGAATCCTTGACTTAGGCCCTAGGGAAATACTACTTGTCTCTCATCCTGGATCACAGGGTGGGCTCCTGATGATGACAAGATGAGCTTAGTGCAAATTGTGGCTTGATTTGGGGGAGCCCACTGGTTGGAGAAAAGAGAAAGGAGTGAAATCATTAAGGCTTCCGCAGACAGCTCTTATGAAAGACTCTTGCATGATGAAATGTTCTTTCCTGAAATGTTACACTTCCATTCATTTTAGACTTGTTGTATCTCCATGCTCTAGAAGTAACACAAAATCCACAGTCTTTGCAACAATGACTTGTGGTAGTGAACGGATGCCCTGTAATATTAAACAGTTATTACTAATATTTGTACAGACAATATGGAGGTCTAGACCTGATAAGTTTATATCTACAGCTGAGTCTGAACTGCTACCCAGACATAAGTTTTGCTTTATAAAATGTTTGAAGAACTCATTATTTTTGTATGTGCATTGGATATGCACTTTTGTGTATATGGAAATGTGTATATGAGCCTACATGTGAAGTTCAAAGGATGTCTTCCTTGATCATTCCCCACCTTATTTTTTTTTTTTTGAGACAGAATCTTTCTCATTGCCTGGAGCTATGAGAAAGCTATTGTCTAGTCTTGTTGGCCAGTCCTCCTGTTGTTGCCTCCCCCGAGTTGTGGTTACACGTGCACACCATGTTAGTTCTGGGATTCTGAACTTAAGTAGGTCCTTATGCTTGTAGAGAGGTCACTTCACTAATTGAGCCATTTTTTCAGTCCAGAATTAATTGCACATTCTAATAAATACTTTATGCTTATTTGGGCAATTTGATTTAATAATAAACATTAATTTGTTTGTTTTTTCCCTTTGAGAGGAAAAGATAAGAACAATGTTATATCAGTTAAAGATAAAAATTGAAAATATAAAAAATATTCATTTTATTTTATTACTTTCATTTTAAATTACTGTGATGAAAAAACACATTCAAGTCTTACACATTTGAGTAAATTACATTTTTCAATCCTTTGAAGCATTCATCAATTCAACCCACATTATATGAAAATCTTGATTATAATGATCAGTGATTTGCAGAAATAAGACAAGTATTATACCAATTTATAAATTATATCTGTATGTTTATTACTCATAAACACATCATTGGTTCTTCACAGAACATCGAGGGCTTCTCCATAGGTATTTGATTTAATAATCTTTGATATTTCACCAGTATTTATTTATATCAATAACAAAGGTTGATTCATGTTCTCAATTCTTGTCATTGTGAAGGTGCTTGTCAAGGCAAGAAGTACAACTCATTTTCCATTTTCCATTTAACTAATTTGATATAGACCTTATATACATTTAAGTATAATCATCTTTGAAGACTTGCTAGATTCTGCAATTTTTAATAGCTGATCTTATCAAAAACTGCCACACAACACATTCCTCTTCCCTTTTTCTGTGGGTGTTTTGCTTCTTCCTTCCAGGCAGCCACTGGCAAAGTTACCTAAGGTCTAGGCTCGATGCCTCACTTCAGGCTGAAACAGTACAAGGTACCCCAGACCCCTGGGGCCCAAGACACCATGAAAAGTGTTGGAAGCTGGAGGGTCCAAGAGCTCCACCTAGAGCAGGTTCACTGGAGGTTGTGCAAGGGACTACTGTTCACTGCAAGACACATTTCCACAGCAAGTGGCTGCTGGTGGCACAAGTATGTGAGGTCTGTGAACAGCTAAAGCCACATGAATCTAGGGAAAAGGCTAGCTTTGTACTTTCTGAAGATTTGTATCCACTAAGAATGCTGCAGCACCCCAGATGTTACCCATCCTCACCTCCCCGAAAGACCTCATGAATAGATTATAGGATCTATTCACAAATTCTGCATGGCAGGCCTACATAGTTGTCCTTCACCAACACCTAACAGAAGTGAAAGTGCACACTGGTACCATTTGGGGATGTATCATTTGAAGGTGCATGATCTAGTCATTTCAGTTTGGGGTAGACTTTCTGGCTTGGCTGTGAGGAAAGAACTAAGACTTCTACCCTATAATGCCCTGTGTGTTGTCAGCAAGGAAGGTGACCCATGAAAGAACGAACAGCAACAGGAGGGCCTGCTCAGAGCTCATTTGCCTTTGGAACTATTACAAACACTCTCTCTCTCTCTCTCTCTCTCTCTCTCTCTCTCTCTCTCTCTCTCTCTCTCTCTCACACACACACACACACACACACACACACACACACACACACACACACAGGAAATTTCCTTACTCCAAACATTTACAGATGTTCAATGACCAGGCATCCTGCAAAAGGTGACAGTGCCAGATTCCTGAGCTGTCTAGATCACAGTCAATCTCCATGAACCAGTCATTATTGTATCACTTTTTGTATATAATCAGTGAGACTGGCTCTTTTGAAAGGAGGAGGCGGTATTGCACTCTCCTACCACTACTGCACTGGGAAGATGTGAGCCATCATCAAACTACGAGGAGAAAGCACTGGATGCCACAAGGTGACTGATAGCCCATACGCATCTGAGTCATTACTCTTTAAGACAAGCATAGAGGTAGAATGCCCCACAGTGCTGGGATATGTACATATATATCCTATCCGCGTGGATGAGCTTGTGATTTAGTGCTAACAAACATATCTCTAGGAGACAAATAGATGTGCTAATGGGTGAAGATTTAGGCGGAGGGAAAAGCCATCAGTCTCCTCTGCTGTAAGGGTCATTTTGCCTTACTGTCTTGAGCTGTGATATTTCTTAGTCATTTTTATTGCCTATGCTTACTTTTCCATTTTTATACATTATAATTCCAAGTTGAACTTCTCCTGTATTCCTGAATATTTCTCGGTTACCTCAAAATGTTTACCACAAATGCTTAGCATTCTGTTACTGGGTATATCTATTTATAAATCTTTTCACCTTCTAACTAGCATAACTCCTATATTTTCTTTATGGTACTGGGGATCAAGTGAAAGACTTTGGGCATGCTGGCAAGCACCCTCCCACTGAGCTACATGCCAGTCTGATATTTTTAATTATGGAATTGGAAGGTATTCTTTTGCCTAAGTTAGTATGTTCTTTGGGGAAACATTTATTAAAGCTTTAACAGTTTCATAGCTCCTAGCAGCTTTAACATAGTAGGGGCTAAAATAGGGCTTCTAGAACAAACAATAAATGTTTGGATAACAACCAAAGATTCAAAATTTGAATATAAATACACTCTGAAAAGTGGTATTCATTACTTTTTCCTTTTTTAAATATTTTCTATTATTTGAATTTATAATATAATTATATAATTTCTCCTTTCTTTTTGCTCCATCTAACCTCTCCTATGTATCTCCCCCTGGATCTCTCTCAAATTCCAGGCCTCTGACCTCTTCTTTCACTGCCATTACACACACATACTTCCCTAAATATAAATTAAACTTTCTCAGTCTGTATAATGAATGCTACTCCTGTGTATCTGAATTTAGGGCTGACCACTTGGCATTGGATAAATAATTTGGGGACTCCTCCCTCAGAAACTGTTTCTTTCACTTTTAACATTCCTGAGCTGCCTATAGTTTGTTGTCTAGGATTAAGGCCCCATGAGAGACTCCCCTTCCATGTTATATGTCTGTAGTTGCTGTGCTTGTTCAGGTCTTGTTTAGACAGTCATGTTGATGGAACTTCAGGGGTGTAGCTTCCCTGACATTGCTAGGAGATGCACTCTGACAGCAGATATCCTGTTCTTGTTCCTCTGGCTCTTACAAACTTTCTCCTCCTCTTCCATGATGCTTCTCGAGCCTTAAGTACAGGGGCTGTGTTGTAAAATCAACTGGGGCAGGGAACCACAGGACAACGTGTTCTCTGTATTTTGATCAGTTGTGGTTTTCCATCTGTTACAAAGAGAAGGTTTTGTTGAGAGGGGTGAGAGCTATGCTTATCTGTAGATATAAGAATAAATGTTTGGAATGTAGTTACAAATTATGTTTGTTTAATAAACTGGAAGTTATTGGTTCTTCTCCAAGATTCATGAACTCTCTTACCCAGGGTAGTTGGTTAAGTTTCCAGTACCAGACATCATTTTCTTCCTGTTGAGCAGGCTTTAAGTCCAGTTAAACAGCTCTTGATTAGCATCAAGATACAAGTGCCACTATTGCACCCTTAAGGTTATTGTACCATGCTGGTCATTTAGTTCATAGGCACCACAGCTGGTTAAGATTATGGGTTGTTTACCTCCATCGGAAACATACATGCATGGTGCCTTCTGGTACCCTGAATACTATTCCTCAGGGAGGAGGCCTTCAGGTTCAGCTCAGATCTTTGGGTTCTAAGTCCAAAGCTCAGGGTGTCTCTAGCAATGGAGACTTACTTTCAACTCCTAGGAGGCAACCAAAGGCAACCACAATAGCCTTTTATTTTTTCGATCCCCTTGAACCCCTGACTAACAACTACTAAAGGGGCTACTCAGGAGTGGCATTGGGGCATTGGAGATTTTGTTAGACTGTCTGTGGCTCTTAGGAGGAACAGTGCCAGGTGGATGTATTTCATTATATATATATATATATATATATATATATATATATATAAATCCATTATGACTTTCTTAGACATCTTTACTGTTACTTTACTCTTCTCCTCCTCTAATTTTTCACATATATGTTTTCCTACTTCTGCCTTCAAATTAACATAAGTCTTTATTGTATATTAGGGCCCCACTGAACCTCTGATTACACTTAAGAAATGAAAGAGGCTCACAGATTTCTTTAAAGAACTGCACCAAATACTCATGATAGATAATAGAGAAGAAAATTGATGCAGAATTGCAGAAGGATGAAACATGAAGCCATTAGGAGTTCAACTGCAATGGATATGTAAACATAGTTTCAGGGATACAGCAGGAAATGAGTTTAGTAAAATAAGAAATACAACTTGAGAAACCCTATCTCAGAAAAAAAGAAGAGAAAGAAAAAAGAAAAAAAGAGAAATGCAACTGGTTTGGCTCAGCTCTAATTAATAGAAACATCTAACACTGACTAAGCTGCAGAGTTTTTACATCAACTTGTGACAAGCAAGAGTCATTTTGGAAGAAGGAACCTCAATTGAGAAAAATCCTCTAGACTGGTCTATGGGAAAGACTGTGGTTCATTTTCTTGATTGATGGTTGGTGTGGGCGGTGCCACCCCTGGGCTTTGGTCTTGTAAGGAAGCAAGATGAGCAAGCCATGGGGAGCAAACCAATGAGCAGCATATTCCCATGGCCTCTGAAACAGTTCCTGCCTTCAAGTTCCTGCATTGAGTTTCTGCCCTGACTTCCCTGGGTGATGCACTACAGCCTATAATATGAAATCAACTCTTTCCTCCCTAAGTTGATTTCTGTTATATTGTTTATTACAGCAATAGAAACTCTAAGACACCAACTGAGATCTTAATGTGCCAGGTACTGTGTTCAATCTTTTAATTTCACTATCTGCTTTTTATTTTTAATGAATCTATTTTTAAGTAGCAGGTGATAATTGTGTATATTTTTGGAGTAAAGGGTGATGTTTATAACTAACTCCATATGAATTCAATACTACAGTGTTAGAGAAAGAAACAATGAAGCTTCAGCATTTCTCTAAATTACTTAAGATTAAATTGGGAGGGATAAGATATAACCCCAAGAAATGTAAATGTGGCACTCACAACCTTAACCATGAGATTATCTACCCCTCCAAATACCCTTATGACAAAATCTCTAGCTATAAGGGATTAGCTAATCCACCTAGACATCTGGAGCATATTCACACTGCTTCTCCTGGACCCTGAAACCACAGTGTGACAAACAGCTCTAACACCAGCTGAACCACCAACCACACAGGTGACTTTGGACAAGTTTTGTCCTGGACACCTCACTATATTGAAATGGAAACAATAAGAATCTTGCTTGTACAGTTGTTGTGAAATTTAAAGACATACCTACAAAGCACTCAGAAGAATTTCTGATACATAGCAAGAGTTTAATGAGTGTTTAAAATTATCTTTATTTCTTTGGGGAAAATTTAATCAATTAGTGATACAGTTTTAAATTAGCTTCCTCTGCAGTTTAGAAAGACTTGAAGAATGCAATGACTTTATCTTTATCTGACATTTCTATTTTTCCTTACACTGCAGGGCTTCTTTGTTTCCAGAGATGATAATCATGTGCACTCATTTTTTTGGCCATAGGCCAAACAGTTTATAATTAATATAAGCCTTTGTGTGTTTACATGGGACTGAACAGCTGCTGGACCAGGTGGAACAGAAACTTCTGTCTTCAGGAACTCTCAAGAGATGTGGCTATGGTGGAGTAGGTTTGGCCTTGTTGGAAGAAGTGTGTAATTATGGGGGCAGGCTTTGGGGTCTCATATATGCTCAAGCTACACCCCATAGTTCACTTCTCTTCCTGTCATCTCTGGATCAAGATGGAGCTTCTTCTCCAGCACCATGTCTGCCTGACCACCATGCCATAATGATAATGGACTAAACCTCTGACAATGTAAGCCTCCCCAATTAAATGTTTTCCCTTTATAAAAATTTTTGTAGTCATAGTTTCTCCTCACAGCAATATAAATCCTAACTAAGGTACCAGGTATGTATTCTTTCCTGCTAAGTAGGCCTCAAATCCAAAGAAAGAGTGGTTGCTTACTTCCCTTATAGTCACACCATTATTGCACAAATGGGACATCTTGCCTAACAGGACAATATTGAGACACTCAAGTTGTACCTCTGGATAAAATTGTTGATGTCATTTCTCTGCTATCAGCCTGCATATTACCTTCCAAAGCTATGAAATCTAGCCATCAGGGAGATAGACCCCAGGTCAGTTCAATATTGTTTTTTCAGTGTTCTGCAACCAAAGCATGTGGTATCAATCAGAAACAAGGTCAAATTATCTAATTACAGTGTCTACCAAGAGCAATGGCAATGGCCTATATTAGTTTTGGTGCCTCTCGAGCTTCTCTTATCAATATTTTTTATATACATATACCATGGCTGGCAAGGACATTTTCATTTAGTAATTTGTGTCTTCCAAAAGCAGCAAAATATTCACATGTAGGTCACCTTTGTTCAGACTACTCTCTCTGTCTCTCTGTCTGTGTCTGTCTGTCTGTCTGTCTGTCTGTCTGTCTGTCTCTCTCTCTCTTTCATATATATATATATATATATATATATATATATGTGTGTGTGTGTGTGTGTGTGTGTGTGTGTGCGTTATAGTAATATGTAGGCAATACATGGCTAAGGTAAGGTAATATGCAGGCTTCTAGCACACAGACAGACAGGCAGACAAACTAGTGGGTTTTCATGGGAACTTTTTCATACATTCTTAGGTTTGGTTAACTCATACCCTAACCCTCCTTTACCCACTCCAGTGCCCATCTATGCTCAACCTTCAACTTCCAGTGTTCCTCTCTCTCACACACCTGTCCTTCAACCCAGGCCCCAAGTTTCAACATTTCACTTCTGAACCATTTGCATGACCTAAATACTTACTTATAAGGTCAAATAGTTTGTCTAAATTAGAGGATGCAGTGTAATCCTACAATTAAAACCATAACAATTTTAAAGAAATTCTCTGGGAACCCTAATTTTAATGAGGAGGGAGATTTGATAAACATGAAAAATCTGTATACTTTTGCCCTATACTATTTTTTCTGAAGGCCATTTCAAAATGTCTATTTTCCAACTGAGAGCTTTCATTGCTCTAGCTGTTAGTAATTATATAGTGCTGTATAGCATTGTACAGCTTGTGGCAGCATTTTAACTCAACAATATATCACATTATATTTAGGGAAGCATTTGAAAAAGATGGGAACCATGAGACCTTTGATATTGTTGAAGAAATGTGGGTGCCAAGACAGTAAGAGACTCAGCCAGGGACATGCTCTGTGAGCAGCAGTGCTGGCCCTGGGCCTAGGTCTAATCCCTAATCCCAATGTTTTCTGTGGGATTGAAGCACATGCTGCTTATCTGTGTCCAGATTTTCACTTTTTATTTTCATTATCTTTGTCTGTCAGATACATCATTCATGTATCTGTCTTCCATTTTCTGATGCTTCATGCAAACAATATTGCTACATCTGTTTTATTGAGTAGTTTAAAAATCTCAGTAAGATAATGTTCTTTGTTTGTCAGTCTTGTGTGAAGAAAAGAGAATAAAGGAGTAACTTGCTTCCATGTGTCAGAAACATCTGAGCCAGACTGACATTGAGAATACAGTATTGTGAACTACAAGTTAACTAACAATGGGACAACCTTTCAAGGCAGTAACTGTTAGGATTTAAATGAAGTTTTGAAGGAATTTGTTTTGCATCGAGTTTTTGTTTTTCCAAGATACACTATGAAAATTTTCAAAAACTAGAAAAATATAAAGAATGACATTTCAAATATAGTTATATCTGTTAGGATGATTCAAAAATTAGCAAAAGTTCTACAATAATTTTAATATCTCTTGGCATAATTTCAATGTAAATTGTCATTCTTCCCTACATGCTAAAAATTAAGGACACATTTCTCACATCATCATAAACTACATAAGAAATAAGAGCTTAACTGAGTAGAAAAAATTATGTTTTATGACCTATTCATAATGCCTTTCAGCTATCCAACTTTCACCTCATTATTTGGATCTGAATTTTACATGTCATTATTGTTTTGTAATTATAACTTTAACTGTGTGGCTTATGGTGATTTTCTTTTGTCTTGAAAAATACATAAATTCAAAGGGTTGCAACTGCATATCATGCCCTATTGATTGATTGATTAATATACTCTACAATCATTCTTAAATCTATATTTATTCACTTAGATCTAGTTATTCAGAAAAAAAGCAAGTTTTAGTTCCCTTTTTTAAAATATAGATCGGGATCATTCAGGCTTTATTGGCTAAAGATTTTTTTTCCCACCCATGACTAAAGTGCATGAATGTACTGCCTACTTATTCTCTTAGTTTTTCCTTCTCTTCTACCATAGTGAACTTTAGCTACTAACTTGACACAAACTAAAGTCCTTTGGGAAGAGGGAACTTCAGCTAAAAAATGGCCTCAATCAGATTAGCCTATAACTATATCTGTAAGGCATTTTCTTATTTACTGGTTGATGTAATAGGGCCCAGCCTACTGTAGGTGGCACCACTCCTAGGCTTATGGGCTAGAACTACATAAGAAAGCTACTTAAGAACCAGGAGGAGTAAACCACCATTCCTCCATGGTATCTGCTTCCGTTTCTGAAGGAAGTTCCTGAAGGAAGAAAGGAAGAAAGATGGGAGGAAGGAAGGAAGGAAGGAAGGAAGGAAGGAAGGAAGGAAGGAAGGAAGGAAGGAAGGGAAGGAAGGAAGGAAGAGAAGGAAGGAGGGAGTGGAAAAGATGTCCTAGTAACAGAAAGAAAATTCCTTTCTCTCTCTCTCTCTCTCTCTCTCTCTCTCTCTCTCTCTCTCTCTCTCTCTCTCTTTCTTCTTGTCTGTCTGTCTCCCTCCCTCTCTCCCTTCCACTCTTCCTTCCTCTCAAGGAATCTCTTTATGGCCTTTCCCCCACCTTCCAGTCACTAAGGTGAGGGGATTATAGAATGTGGAAAAAGACATCAGTAGGTTCTCTGAACTGTCCTTCCTCTTGGACTGCTTCAGTATGGTTGACTCCCTTCTGTGTCTCCAGCTCACCCAAAAAAGTGTCTGAAATTTATATTTTTGTCTGGTGACTGCATCTCTTGAAGATGGAGGTTTCTGTTCCACCAGGTCCCACCACCCTTCAACCCCCAAAAGGCACACAAAGACATATTAGTAATAAAACTGTTCACAGATGGCTAGGGCTTCTTATTGACTAGTTCTGTCTTAATTATTAACCCATAACTATTAATATATGTATTTCTACAATCTCTGGTTCTAATATCAGCACTGCCCCTTGTATCTCCCTGGCCTAGGAATGGCACAGGCTCCCTGCTGGTGTTTCTCTGTAGGTTGCTGAGTCATGAGCTGCTAGTTCCTAAGGAAATCCCTCACTTGCATATCCTCTGCCCACTTTCATAAATATCCAAATTTCTATCTGTGCTTCTGCTTAGTTCCTAAAACCCAGATCATTGATGTTCTACAACCACATACCTCACTGTAATAGAAATAGTAGCCATGTAATGAATAATAATAGCTGACAGTTGAAAACCCATTAGTGTCTGGCATTGTTTAAAGTTTACAGACTCTTGCCATCCCTGTGCAGTGATTTGACGATTTCATCTTGAAAGAAGAAACTGAACCACTGTACAAAGATCATGTATTTTCGCCAAATTTCAAGAATTCTTATTTAAAATTCCAGCCATGTGTTAGCTAAGCTACTAGGAAACAAGGTAACAATTATTTTTCAAAGCTTTACCAATGCATTATGGGAAGGTAGTTGCAGTTGATACTGAGGATGTAAAAGCTAAGGAATGCTTTTGGGGAGATTACTTTCTGGGATAAAACCACGAATCTCCATTCCAACCACATCTTTCCACACACAGAATCGCCTTTCTTTACTAAAACACTGGGATCTGGTTTTAGTTTGCTAATGAAGACAGCAATATCACATAACAAAAAGAAGGCCATTAAGTGCATAAAGAATGAGAGACAGTGGCCAAGGAGATGGCTCAGTGGGTAAAATGTTTGCCACCAAACTTGATGACTAGAGTTTCTTGAATGATGTCAACTAGAGAAAATGGTATTTGTCTGACTATTTCTGCATCTTGTCTGAAGAAATGCATAGTTGTGTCCAGTTAGAAACCAACCCCACCAGTGATTTAAAGTGTTTATCCCTGAAATCACTTTGGTGTCTAAAGCAGAGCATGACTCTGGGTAATAAGCATGCCACCAGAGTGCAGGTGTCTAAAGACAAAGTATCTCAACTTTGTCCCCAAGCAGCATTTTATGTTTATTACCCTGCAAATGTGTATGAAATATGCACCACTGCCTTCCGTCAATACCACTTTCATCACCACCAAAAGCTAGTCTAATAAGCTCAGTTCATCAGGCTTGTCCTCTCTGCTTCTTCGTTTCCCAAAGGGAAATATAATCCATCTTTAGACATTTGGATATTTAAAGGATTCCTTTATGCACTCTCAGTTCATTATAAGTGGAATACATTTTATTCTCCTGTTCCATTTACTTTGGTTACAGACTGGATTAGATTTAAGGTGAAATATCTCGTTGTAATTTTAGTCAGGAAATAGTTTCTCTGAATGTGTCTTAAGCTATCTAAACTTGACACCTCCTGCCTGTGGTGGCCACAGAGTGGCCCTTTAGGTTTGAACAGGCTCATCTCCACAGACCAATGAACCACAGTGCTAAAACATAACCTAGGAGTGAGGGCAGCCATGAACACTACTTATTAGTTCACAGTGCAGATGTACATTTCAAAACTCATCACAGTGGCATTCATCACAGTGGCATTCTCCACTTGCCCAAATTCCTGGGAGTAATGTGAAAAGAGTGGTGTTGTGGAAATGTCTTTCTCATTCTCTTTTGTTGGAAATAGAAAAAAAAGAGATAGCACAATTGGGAATAACTATATCATAAAAGAGAAAGGTTATAGGTGATTTTTAATCTGCTAAATTTTGTTGTTTTCCATCCAGTGGTAAAGGTGTTCCTGTATGTCCATGTGTAACTCCATCATACATTTCAACTTGATTCATAGGTGAGTTCCATAAAGGTGATGGGGGTCATAATCTCTTAAATTAGTAAATGCATTTATGTGCCTACTCCAGCTGCCCACGGTTACTGCTATCTCAGTCAATTCCCATCTCAGTACCAAAGCAAGAATTGTAAGCACCACTCTCCAGGCATTAAAAACTGACATTCGGGAATATTAAATAAACTCACCAAGGTGTAGCTACTTTTTCAAAACCTCAACAACAACAACAACATAATGGAACCTCTGTGTTTCCAAGTCTGAGTTTTCATGTCAATATCATCTCCTGTCAATGGGCCATTACAGCAAACAGCTGTCTTACTAACTGATGGTTGACTGACATCACTCTATTAATGACTTAAAGCTTAAGAAAAGCAACACAACTCCCTTGTACACATGATTTTATTCAAAGTAACAGAGGGAGAAAAGAAGCTGGATATGAATGAAAACATGTTATCCGTGGTGACAAGAATTCCATGTACAGAGAAGTTAATTCAGACATCACTCTCCCTTGAAGTTTCTTACTTGATAGCTGATCCTGCCACAAACCAAATGAAGCTGCAGGTTTCACCTAAGAGACTCTAGACACATGTCCCAATAAATTTTATTACACAGTGTATGTTATGTAAATATTGGATCCAGGTATATTTCTTTTTCTGCTACTACTAAAAACAGGTAAAAATAGAAGAATTTTCCACTCCACTGGCAAAAGAACTCCTTTTAAGTGTTTTGGTTTCTTCCTTGGGTAGTCCCAAGGACCCTATTTTGTTGTATTGGACATAAGAGGGTAGGGATGCACTGAGGCTTGGATATTGATTTAAGCTCATCAAGCCAAAGTAATTGTCCCCTTGGTAAAGCTAAGATTTTCAAAGCTATCATTTGCCAAGTTTTTGTCTGAAGGGAGAAATACAAAACTATCTCTGATGAGAAATGCTCTCTGTGGTGTGACATGAGAAGTGCTATGTTCACTTCTTTGTTCAAATAAATTAAAACGCTGAAATGCAGCCTAGGAGTCATTGTCCTGTGCAATGAAAACATAACATACCCATAGCCACATTGGTCAGAAGAGCAGCAAGCCTGCATGGTGCCCCTTACCATACTTATGGACTGAGTTTGAGATTCGTTTTGATTGGTTCTTGCTTATGCACAGATCATTATCTGGTCTGGAGTCTGCTGAGAAGATTTACTTATTCTAATAGCTTTGCATGTGATTTTGTACTCTGAGTACTTATTAATCTTCATGAACACATCCTTGTGAATTGATGAAATGTTTCAAAAGTGGCCCCAAATACCCAAAGAGTACAAGTATTAAAAGAAAATACCATCAACCTAAATACATTTTCTTATTCTTCACTTAATATGTATTGTATTCATGTGTGCATTCTGGAGCACATGTGTCTGTGTATGAGTACGGAGGCCAGAGGACAGCGGCAAGTGTCCTGAACAAATGTTATTCATCTTATTTTCAGGCCAGGTCTCTTCTTGATCTAACACTCACTGATGAGGCATGTTAGCTGCCCAGCAAGCTACAGCAATCCTCTTATCTTCACTTGCCCAGCAATGGATTTACAAGCTCCTGCCTGGCTTTTTCCTTGTTTGCTGCAATCCAATTCAAGTCCTCATGCTTGCAGCCTGGGTGCTTTACCTATGGTGCAACTCCCCAACCCAAGTCCTCTGAAGTCTGTTTAAAAGTTCTCAGCCTAGCCAGGTGTTGATGGTGCATGCCTTTAATCCCAGAACTCGGGAGGCAGAGGCAGGCGGTTCTCTGTGAGTTCAAAGCCAGCCTGGTCCCACAGCGAGTGCCAGGATAGGCTCCAAAGCTACACAGAGAAACCCTATCTTGGGAAAAAAAATAGTTCTCAGCCTAATGCATTTCATGATGCCCAACCAGCCCTCACAGAGCTGTGTACCAGGCTGTTTTCCCATGTTATGAGAATTAGAACAAGAATGAAGGGAACAGCTTCAATTCTGCACGCTGAAAACCTGATTAATTGGCCTCTTTATAATTTCGTTTGCAGAAGATGCTTTACTTCAAGTTACACACAATGTGCTTAGATGCTAACCCACAATAGTCCCCTCAGTATAGTAAGTCTGTACATCTCAACATAATCACTCCTATGCACCATCACATTCCTGCCAGTCACCTCCAAATACTTCCCATACTTGTTGAGACTTTAAAAGTAAACAGATCAAAAATGTTCTCATCAGACACTTAATGGGAACCAGCACTGGGGTTGGTACAATGAGTATAATAGAGACATAAACATAATCTTAATATCCAAATCATAAGCACATAATTTAAAAATAATGGTATGTGCCAACATGCATGTAAATGAGCTCCTGAAATACCAAGGAAAAGGAGTGGCCCTCCTTTAAAGTGGTTTTCATGGAAGACCTGAGAAGAAAGAACATCACGTGAAACCAGTAGGGGTACCCGCAGAGAAAAAGGCATGTGCAGTCTTCCAAGCAGGGAAAGGCATGGGTGAGCACCTGGCAGAGAGCAGAAAGAGAGTGAGAGAATGGCTTCAAATACAAACAGAAAGTCAGGCAGGTAGACCATGGTGATGTGAACAGACTCCAAGCCCTGTAGGAAACCTTTAAAATTTTAAGCAGAGAAGATGTGTGGTTAGTTAGACTTTTATCTTTCAAGGTTTCTCTGAGCGCTCGCTGGGGAATATATTCTAAGGGGACAAGTGTTTGTAAGTGATTCGACGATGCTTAAATGTGTTTTTGAGACCGCTGAACATTTTTCCCCCTGATGTCTGCACAGACTCCAATTCTCCTTGGAACACACTCCACAGAACACACAAAGGACATTGAAGGACTTCAGTTATCAACAAAGAGTGAGGTTCATCACTCATGTTTTTCACTTTTTGCTTCTTTAATATTAATTGAACTAGACAACTAGCCAAAAGCAGACATAAAAAGACCTTAATTACAAAACAAAATTTGACTCAGCATTAATTTAACATTTAAGTATGTACTCTGGAAGGTGCTAAATGCTTAAAAACACTCAACAAAGGATTTTTATGGAGGAGGAAGTCAGACCTCATAAAGCCATCAGCTGTAACTAAGTTACACCTACTGGAGGAAAATATAAGGTGACAGGAAATCATCTGTAGACTGGTGATGTTATTGTTTGGAGGATAAATTTCTTTTCTTCTCCTTTCACAGCCTACCAGCAGGTGCTAGGATGCAAAAGACATGCCCCAAAGCAATTGCAACACCTAAAACCAAAAGGGGTTTTCCCACTCCAGGGTGCAAGCTCTAAGCCATAAATTGCATATATGTTCATATCCTCTTCCAAGCAACTGCCATTCAAATTTGTGCAGAGTGATCTTCAGGAGTTCTTTGATCCTGGAATAAAATTCCCTTCTCCTAACTACTGAGCTAAGATGTTAAATGTGAAGTTGGCTCTGTTCTAAATTTTGGACTATTATACTTTAAATAACAGCATAAGAAAGGCAAATGGAGTACATTTTTAATAATTCTTATGAAGTGCCTCCTCTAAGCCAACCATGTACCAGGAATTTGATATGCACAGGACAACGGATGCTTGATACTATTAATTCTTTTGATCTTAAATGAGCCTAATATGTTCATAGTCATAGTAATCCACCCACAGAGAAGCCAAAACTTATAGCAGAAGAACACCATGGGATAAGATCACTAATAAAAGCAGGAACTAGATTAGAAGACTTTAGCTGCTTTATAATCCACATGACTAAGTAAGAAAGTAGACGGCTGTTTATGGTTCAATTATCTTTGACATGCTGAGACACACTGTTTAAAATGAGAGGAAGTATTTTGGAAAAGTCCCAATGTTTAGGTTTCCTTGTCCTAGTTTGCATTCTGGTGCCATGATAAAACATTGACCATAAATGAACTTGGAAAGGAAACGGTTTGTTTCCTCTTATGCTTCCAGGTAACAGAGCATCACTAAGGGAAGTCAGGCGGGAACTGAAGCAGAAGCCATGGAAGAATACTGTTTACTGGCTTGCCTTCCATGGCTGGCTCTGTTTGCTTTCTTATACTGCCCAGGGTACCTGCTCAGAGATGATACCGGGATAGAGTCTGGTATATCAATCAACAATCAATAAAATGCCCCAGAGACATGCTCGGAGGCCAATTTGATAGAGGCAAATCTTCACCTGCATCTCGCTTCTTATGGAAAAAACAAAACTGACAACAATAAAAAACCCAAGGCCATGCTGCACAAACCAGGTAAAGCTTCCACCAACACTTTTTAGCCAGGAAATATTCTTACAAACAATAATCTTTTAGAAGTATAATTTTAAACTTCAGAAAAATGCACAAAATAATTGTCAATAAGGAAATCTCATAAAGTCAAGAACATCCTTCCCTTGCCAGTAGTATCTGACAGGCTGAACACCTAGCCTATATTATTTCTCAGGCATAATCTTATAAAGAAGAGGGACATTTATCCAACAGAGCCAATTCTTGGAAGCCCCCTTCTCTCATTGAAAAGTATAAACTAACAGAGAGAAAAAAAGAGGGAGGCATAGAAAATTCCAGAGGTACATATCCAAATAGGTAAAGAAGTGGAGAGAAAACAAGGGGCAACTTAAGAGGACACAGACTATTTTACAAGAATGGTCCTTTGATGTATTCATGCTTTGGAAATTAGTGTCATTAAATTCATGTATTATACTAAAATGGATTTGAAATAGTACTATAGGGGGAAACACTGTATGATTCAATCCATTTTTCCAATAAGAAACTAAAAGTTAGAAGAAATTAAGCAGTTTTACTAAGATCTTACCAGTTTGCCTTGAAGCCAGCACTCGATTGTGTGCTAGCCTTATTCCCTCTCATTTACATTGCCTGCCTCTGTAGTAGTTAACTTGCACTTTCTACTTTAATTATATTTTTTTCTAGTGCTCCCTCGCCTACTTGCTTAAAAGTCAAAGAAAAAGTGGGGTGGGCACCAAAGCTATAACCAAAGAAGTCTGATTTGCATTTAGAGAGAAATCACTTGCAATGGTCTGCATAGGATCCTCTTCACAATTAGAACTGTCAATCTGCCTCCTGTACTGTGACAGAATGAATGATGCCACCCTCACCTTCCCAAATGCAAGAGCACATGTTTGAAGATGTTAGACAACAATCTGTGTATGTTTGGAAGGCTTGTATTATTAATATGTCAATATTCTCTCCAAATGATTAACACGGTAGCAATAAATGTTTCTCCAGGTCTCTTTGTATAAACAGATAAGTTGATACTGGAATCACTGAAACCATAGATGATCTAGAGTTCCCAAGGTAATTTTAAACCAAAACGTAAATGATGATTTAATGAACAATGATTATACTGTCTTGTAGTGAGCAATGGTTACACTGTCTTATTCAAAAACTATAAAGCTATAGTTTTACACTTTACATCTTTATCATTTTATAGTAATAAAATAATATGGTACTGGAATGCAGATGGATGCATAGATGAGCAAAACAGAATGGGCAGTACTTCAACATATCTACACACACAGCAACAATAGATTATCCACAGTGCATTTTTCTCTTAAAGTCCTTATTTCCTAGTTTCTTTGGTGAAGAGGATTGTAGGCTGGTAATCATTTGCTCTACGTCTAAAATTCATATATGAGCAAGTATATAGCATGTTTGTCTTTTTCTGACTGGGTTACCTCACTCAGGATGGTTTCTTCTACTTCCATCCATTTGCCTGTGAATTTCAAGATTCCATTGCTTTTTTCTGCTGAGTAATACTCCATTGTATAAATGTACCACATTTTCTGTATCCATTCTTCAGTTGAGGGGCATCTAGGTTGCTTCCAGGTTCTGGCTATTACAAACAATGCTGCTATGAACATGGTTGAACATATGTCCTTGTTGTATGAACGTGCATTATTTGGATATATGCCCAAGAGAGGAATTGCTGGATCTTGAGGTAGACTGATTTCCATTTTTCTGAGCAACCACCATATTGATTTCCAAAGTGGTCTTACAAGTTTTCACTCCCACCAGCAATAGAGGAGTGTTCCTTTTTCTCCACATCCTCTCCAGCATAGATTGTCATTGGCGTTTTTGATTTTAGCCATTCTGGCCGGTATAAGATGGTAACTCAGAGTTGCTTTGAGTTGCATTTCTCTGATGGCAAGGATTTTGAGCACTTTCTTAAGTCTTTCAGCCATTTCAGATTCCTCTGTTGAGAATTCTCTATTTAGTTCTGCACCCCACTTTTTAATTTTATTGTTTGGTGTTTTGGTGGCTGGCTTCTTGAGTTCCTTGTATGTTTTGGAAATCAGCCCTCTGTCAGATGTGGGGTTGTGAAGATCTTTTCCCATTCTGTGGGCTGTCGTTTTGTCTTACTGACTATTTCCTTTGCCTTACAGAAGCTTCTCAGTTTCAGGAGGTCCCATTTATTAATTGCAGATCTCAATGTCTGTGCTACTGGTGTAATGTTCAGGAAGCTGTCTCCTGTGCCAGATTATCCACAGTGATATCAAGAAGAGTCAATAGGGAAATCATCCTGGTTTTAACAAGTGGGAATAGAACAATTGTCTATCTGTATGAAAAAATACTAGCCTTGACCTCCCACCAAGAACTATAAAGAAAATGCAAGTAGAAAGAAATTGCATGTCTAATATATATGTGTGTAACAGAAGCAGCAACTAATACAGTGCAGCTTATCAAAAATGAAATAGTTGCTCTTCCAAAAGCTTGAGTAAGAAAAATTGAAAAACCCTAACCAGCAACTGGGAGAAACTCTTTATAACAGCTTTGCAATGGGTATACTGACAGCAGACTCAATTTGTACTCAAAATGCAAAAAGTCTTACAACTCTAATTAAAACATGTGGCTGCAAAATAGTAGAGCATCTGAATAAATCTATCCACTGTCTATCCCTCTGTTCACTTGAATGACCAAATGCAGATCAAAGGATGCTGAGCACCAGGGAAATGGTGACTAAAATAGCAACATAATATGAAGATGTGCCTACTAAAATAAAGGAAATACTTGAAAAAAGATAACACCAGGTATTGGTGAGGTCATGGAGCAATACAAGTTTCTACTTACATGAGTGGAATGACATATGCTTTTAAAATCATTCCCACCATCTCCTTCAAAGACAACCTTTCCCATGTCATATTACCTAAGAGTGACACCCCTGCTATTTAGCCGAGATAAATGAAAGAAATGGCTATGTGCATACTTGTTGACAAATAAGCAGAGGAATTTTATTTATAATTGTAGAAGTTTTTTTCTAGTCCAGGTAGTGCTGACACGGACCTTTTGATGATCATCAGGCTCAATCCCAGACAGTAAGCTGTTTCCTGATAACCATCAGTATAGCAACAATTGCTGAAAAAGAGAGAACCCATTTCTCCTCCTCCTGAAAGAAAAGGGGAAGAGCAGGAGTCTCCAGGGTTCTCTGGAACTAGGGGAACATTCTAATTAGTATCTGGAGAGGCAGAGCCCCTGGCCATTTAGGAGCTTCTGGTGGGCTCAAGGTTTCACTCTACATCAAGTTTGACCACTCTTCCCTGATTGGTCCTATTCTTCACCCTACTGGCACACCCACATTCAACTATTCAGGACCCAGCTGAGCCCACCTTATCCCAGATCATGGCCTACATAATATAGGCTTCAGAACTCAGGCTTTATTAAAATTCAACAGAGGATGAAGACATAGTTGCCTTCAGGACTCACTGTAGACAGTTGCCCCAGAGACAGAGACAGCTGGCACTTGAGGCTTCCTCCTTAGACAGGAAGCTCCCTAGAGTTAGACTACAGAACTTGGTGGACATTGCCTCAGACACCAAGACTCCACACCTCAGCTGCAGATAGGAATTTGCTTCCTGGGCTATTCCCAGTTTCCAGACACTAAGACCACCCGACACATCAGGGAACAGCTCCTCTGGAGTCTGGGAAACAGCACCAAAGGCTCAGAGCTGGAGACTTGGTTAGCATCCTGTACCATTCAGAGACTTTGATTTACACCATTTCTCAGAGTTGTGTCGGCTCACTACTACTGAGAGGTCAAATCTATATCATTATAATCCCTCCTGACCACCTGTTATTTTTCTCTTTTTTTTATTTTATTCTTTTATTAGTTCAAATTAGGAACAAGCTTGTTTCACGTGTCAATCCCTGCTCCCTCTCCCTCTCCCTCCCCTCCCCCCAACATCCCACCTGCCCCCAGCCATTCCCCCTCCACTCCCCAGGCAGGGTATAGTCCTCAAAAGGGGCTCCCCAAAGTCTACCACATCATCCTGGGCCGGGACTAGGCCCTTCCCCATGTGTCCAGCTGGCCACCTGTTTTAAATTGTTTTATCTATTTTAAATTGCTTTTACTCCGTTAAAGGTTGTTAAGGAAGAAAGATAAAATAGCACCAAGGGTCTTGGAAGAAATCATAGGAAAACAATTTAATATTTCATATATATGTATATGCAAATATGGCTTAACTGAAGTCATGCCATTTGGGTGATAGTGTACCTACAAGCAAAACAGACTATCTAATAAAAACCCTTGTTTCAGTATGGCAAACCTCCTTTCCAGTTGTTGCTAGGGGAGTCCAAAACACTCCCAAAACAATACACTTTATTGTCATTACCCTTGCTTGCCTCTGAGAACTTGAATGTAAGGCCTTATTGCTGAGGAACTGCACACTTAACACAAGACTTGAGGAAATTCAACTGGAACTAACCTGGAAACCTCCTCCCTAAGGAATAACTTTAATAGTTTCTGAAGGTGCCATGCTAGCTGCCAAGGGAGAAAAGCAATCAATAGTACTATTCAGCCTGTGAACCACAACAATGACCAAAATAGTGAAATATTCCCAAGAGTACAATAATGACAATTAAATCTTGGAGTAACCAATAACCATCTAATTGGATTTAAACCCACTAAATAAAAGGTAATTCATGCCTGGTACTCCAATCCTAGCCAACTGCCCATAGCTGGTGAGGTCATGAATCCTAGCAGAACTTTCCCCTGCTATTATGATCCATTTAAAGAAGTATAATTTTAATGTTTTCTAAATGTGTATCCTTATACACACTGATAAGTGGAAGTTCTTACCCCTCCCCCCAAAAGTTGCTTCTTGTAGTAGGCAGAGACCATTACAGAAACCCACAACTGAGCAAAATGTACATAACTGACTATGGGGTGTTTAACTCCAACTGACAGCTCTATAACACAAATCCTATATCCAAGGCACAGGGAACATCTTAGAAGAGAACAGAAAGATTGTAAGAGCCAGAGGACCAGGGAATCATCTGTTGTGACCTCATGCCATCTATACATGACAAAGAGCTGTACCCAGGAAACATCAATAATATGGTTGTCTAAATAAGACCCAACTGACATACCAACCTGGATGGGGGAACTCTTACAAAGTCCCACCACTAGATGAAGAGTTACAGGCAGTCATAGGCTGCTAATATAAGGATAACCTATCTTTACCAGGGGGTGAGCAACCTGATAGGTTACCCAATCCCAAGTGGTCAGCTGTAAGCACATACATATACAGTTAACATTTAATGGACTTAGCAAGATCTAGCACTCTCTCTCTGTCTCTTTCTCTGTCTCTCTCTGTGTGTCTCTGTCTCTGTCTCTGTCTCTGTCTCTCTCTCTCTCTCTCTGAGTGTGTTTGTGTGTGTGTGTGTGTGTGTGTGTGTGTGTAACAAAAATAGAAAAGAGTTTGATTATTTGAGAAGGAGTGGAGAGAACATTGTTGGAGAGGAGAAAGAGGGATAGAAATGTATGAAATTCTCAAAAACTTTACAATTATTTTTTAAATGAAGAAGGATGCAGAAAGTTTGTGTGATTTATAAGGCATCAGAAGAAGACCAACCAAGAACCTGTGGCACTTACAAGCATTCACGGCAGAGAGACAGGTTGAAAGCTATTCAAAGAAATGATAGCTCAAAACTTCACAAGTCTTGGCAGGAACATGAACATCCAATTTCATGACAGTATGAAATCGCCAAGCAGAATCAACCAGGAAAGAGTGCACCAAGACATGCTGTAATAAATTTTTCATAATTCAAAGAGAGAATTTTAAAAGCAGCAAGAGAAAAGTATTCAAATATTTGAACAAAAGATTCTCTTCCTGCCTTTCTCTACAAGGCATCAGAATAGAGACAAAATACATGCCCAATTTAACATCAGAATGGTATAGATCCCAAATGGACAAACAATCCTAGAACAAGCACAAAGATGAATGAGTCACATGTTCTGACTTCAAAATCTGTTTCAAAACTACTGGAATCAAGACAAAGGTGGTGACAGCATATAAAGAAAAATGTAGATCAATGGAACAGAATAGAGAACACTAAAATTAATTTGCATATTCACAGGCAAATGGTCTTCAGCAAGAAAGTCCATTATTATATAGATTTGCATCATTATGATGAAATTACTTCAGCTTAAAGAAGGAAGGTTGTTTTTTTGTTTTGTTTTGTTTTGTTTTTTTACTTACAATAACAAAAAATTCAGTATATGGTTGGTTGACTCCATTTACTTAGAATATTGTGGTGGTGGGGTGCAGGGTGGACAGGAAGCATAGAGAGGGAGACAAGAAGGAGCCAGGAACAAAGTATTACTAAGGATGTCTCAACCCCAGTGACCTGTAATATTTTCTCCATGTTGGTAGCAATTCCTAAAGTTTCCAGAACCTCCCTTGGGACTGGCAATTGGGAACCAAATTCCCAGAAAGTGAGCACATGCCTCCTTGAAAAACTTGTTTTAGAAACCCCATCTCCATATCACAAAAAAATGCCAAGAGTACCCACAGGAAAGTACAGCCCTTCAATCAGCAGTTCTGAGGAAACTGAAGGTCCAGAATCAGAAAAATAAAACTGTATTCTTAGGTCATACTATATTTTAAAAAGTAACAAGGAGGGCTCAAGGTGCATGCTTGGATCTCCTTGGGGAGAGGAAATAGAATAGATTTTGTGGATGGACTGGGAGCATGTGGAGATGGGAAGAGGAGGGACTGGGGTGGGGGTGGAAGGGGAGAGTGCTGAAAGAGGCAACTGTAAAGGGGGGGGCATTTCAGAGTGAGGTGGATACCTAGTGCAAGGGAAACTCCCAGGAATCTACAATGATGACTACTACTAAGACTCCTAGCAATAGCAGATACAGAGCCTGAACTGACCATCTCTTGGGACCAGGCAAGACTTCCAGTGGAAGGATTTGGGCAACAAACCAGTCATATAAACTTTGACCTACAGTCTGCCCTGCCTACAGCACTTACAAGGTAAGGGTAGTACAGAGATTGTGGGAGTGACCAACCAATGAATGGTTCAGACTGAAACCCATGCTATGAGAGGAAGCACACCCCTGATATTGCCTTGAGGGTCAGGACCCAGAAGCTGGAAGGCTCAGAGACCTGGGATAGAACCAAACACCTGACCAATAAGTTAAACAAATAAATCAAAATGTTAGTGTGATGAAGTCTAAGGATATTCTGGTATACCTATAGTTTGGTGCTTAGCCCAATTATCATCAGCAACTGATGGAAACAGATTCAGACTCACAGTCAAACATTAGGCAGAGCTCTAAGAATCTTGCTGGAGAGGGGGCAGGGAAGGATTGTAACAGCCAGAGGAGTCAAGGACATTACAAGAAAACCCACAGAATCAACTAACCTGGGCTTGTAGGGGCTTGAAGACTGAACCACCAACCAGGGAATCTACACGGGACTGACCTTAGCATTCTGCATATATGTTACAGTTGTGTAGGCTTGGTCTTCCTGTGGGATTCCTAACAGGGGCTGTGTCTGCTATTGCTCATACTGAGTTGTCTTGTTCAGCCCTAGTACAAGGGGAGGTTCTTAGTCTTACTGCAACTTGATATGCCATGCTTTGTTGCTATCCATGGGAGGCTTTCCCTTTCCTGAATAGAAATGGAGGGGAAGTGGATGGGTTGGGCAGGGACAGTCAGGGGAGACACTGGGAAGAGAGGAGGGAGGGAGAACTGCAGTTGGGATTTAAATAAATAAACAAAACCTCAAAATGTGAAACTGGCAAACTGTTAGAAGGAAATAAAAGAGGAGGAAAGATAATTTACATTAGTCTTAGCAAATAATTTTGTATATGAATCCAGTCTTCCCAACATTGTTGGCTTCTCATGCTGTCATCTTTTCTCTGACATGAAGTTGAATGGTAATGGCCAGAAGCTGCAAATGGGAAGGCTCTGGTCAAAGGACAGAGAGCTTCATGTGAGATATGCTGGAGGCCACAGGAGTGACCTCCTAACAGCTCAAAATGTACTGTGTTAGATACTTCACACTTGCTGAGAGAGTACCTCTCTCCTCACACACATACACAAAAGCTAACTACATGAGGTAACATTAGAATACACTTGTTTGTGGCAACTGTGTCATGACATCTACATACATCAAAATATCATGTCATATGCCTAAAATTTATATAAATTTTATTTCTCAATAAAGCTATGGAAAATCAAATAAAATATAATTATGAGTGCATAAAGAAAAATACAAGTTTAGAAAGAAGTTAACCTTTCAGGGAGTGATGCTACTGAAAGGCCCACAGTTTGAGACTTAAGCAGAATGATCACAAGTTTGAGTCCATCCTGGACTATAGGATGAGACCTTTTTCTCCAAAATAAACAGGTACATTTAAAGCATGCATATAATGTAATTCTGTTTATTCAAAAATTTACACAGAAGCCTGCAGCACGATTTCAAAGACTAGACATAGGAAGCAATAAAACAATGTGCTGCTGTCACCCTGTGTCAGTCTCTGCAACATTTTCATTCTTTGATACCAGTTTTCTCTGTGAAGGATCACTCTTGAGGATGATTTTGCTGTTCTTAATTCAGAAACAAATGTGTTTTTCTTTGTTTCTTGCATGTGATATTCTAATTTCTAAGAAGTAGTTTGCACATCTAGTCTGTCTTGCCACACAGTTACTTGTAATAACCAATATGAGCATGACATTATACTGACCTTGCAAGATAAAACAAGATATAAAAAGCATACAACACACACACACACACACACACACACACACACACACACCATGTATCTTTTATTGTTTTTAATCTCTGAAAAGATATTGTGTCAATTTACAGATTTACTAGTTGGCACCTTAATAACTTCTGATAGGTGGTGGAAATAAATTAGTTTAAGAAACTTTGATATTTACTACCTTGTCAGTTGTCATAACTAGACATGACTCTCTTTCTAGTGCCCTGGTCTGTTTATGTTAAATAAGGATTAGCTATCACTTTTTGAGTGTTTCTATATTGCAGCTCCAACGTACAATGCATGTTACCTGATTTTCATTGACAGTGAAAAGTTTATGCAAAATGATTGCTCACAGTTCTGACATAAGTGTGTGAGTCAAAATGTTGATGTAAAGCAAATTTAAATCAAGCTGTAGTGTTCAAAATTGAAGTAAATACTTAACTTGACCACAACTAATCTACATATTTGACATCACATTATTAAAACTGCTCAATTTGGGCCAAGATTCTAAAGAAGTCATCCTATGGCTGCATCACCATCCCAGGGCTGCATCACCATCCCAGGGCTGCATCACCATCCCAGGGCTGCATCATCATCCCAGGGCTGCATCACCATCCCAGGGCTGCATCACCATCCCAGGGCTGCATCACCATCCCAGGGCTGCATTACCATCCCAGGGCTGCATCACCATCCCAGGGCTGCATCATCATCCCAGGGCTGCATCATCATCCCAGGGCTGCATCACCATCCCAGGGCTGCATCACCATCCCAGGGCTGCATCACCATCCCAGGGCTGCATCACCATCCCAGGGCTGCATCACCATCCCAGGGCTGCATCACCATCCCAGGGCTGCATCACCATCCCAGGGCTGCATCATCATCCCAGGGCTGCATCATCATCCCAGGGCTGCATCACCATCCCAGGGCTGCATCATCATCCCAGGGCTGCATCACCATCCCAGGGCTGCATCACCATCCCAGGGCTGCATCATCATCCCAGGGCTGCATCATCATCCCAGGGCTGCATCATCATCCCATGGCTGCACCATCCCAGGGCTGCCCCATTCAAATACATATGGAATAGAGTGACCACTTTTAAACAACTGAAGCAATGAGTATGACTCTTCCGTATACTACCACATTCAAAGAATTCTGCAGGATCTATTTCTCACCCTGGTTCATCTGCAAATTATAACATATAAACAAACTATCCAGAAAAAGTACAATTAAAAACTAAACCATTTGTTAATATTTCACCATTATGTTTTGTTGCAGGCCCCTTGCCCCCCCCCCCCCAAAAAAACATGAACTTTTACAATTGTAGTATCTTAAAGTCTTTTCTGATATTTAAGCTGAGTATGTGGAATTGATGTTAGCCTAAGACTCCTTCATGTCTAATATTAGTCCATTTTTTCCTGAGTCAAAAGGCAGAGATAATAAGTATGTTCTTATCAGCATAGTCATTATATAGGGTACTGAATTGTAAAAAACCAACTTCTTGAATGTTCCATATACTTTGACAATATTCGTTCCACACCTTGCCTTTTCTCCTCTGTTTGTCCCACTGACTTCAATCTTCATTGCTCTGTCTCCTACCTTCATGTCATATGTGGTTTTACGAATCTACACAATATCTAAGATCCACAAATTAGAAAAGTCCATGGTATTTGCTGTACTGTGTCTGACTTATTTTGTTGAATATGATGATCTCATTACTATGTTCTCAAAAGCTATTAGAACGTTGACATTCACACATGATTTTATTTACAAGTATCACTTAGTGATTTTTTTCATTTAATCCGACTTTAAATTTTTCTAAGAGAATTTCTTGCTTGTGTTTTTGTCTCTTTTTTTTCCTTTTGGGGGGATTTCATGATCTTTTATTTGATTTTTAATAGTGTTTTTTTAGATATATGAATACTAACCTTTTTCTGTAGAGTTCCTAATCTCCTTCACAGTGTTTCCTTTTAAACTTTGTTTTGAGTTTTTCATACAAATATTATTTATTTTGTCAAACTGGTACTATCCAATTTCGCTTGTGGTCTCTCCCTTGGTATTATTTTAGATTTAAATGGTGTTGAGATATGATGCTCCTGATGCTTTGAGTATTTTAAAAAATGGAACTATAATATAATTATTTCCACCTTCCCTTTCCTCCCTCCAAACCATCTAATGTACCACTTCCCCTGTCTTCTTTCAAATTCATAGCCTTTTTCTTTCATTCTTGTAACTTTGTGCATGTGTTCCTAAATATATAAATCTAATGTGCTCAGTCTGCAAAATGTTACTTGTACATAAGTTTTCAGGGCTGACCATTTGGTATTGGATAACCAGATGGTATTCTCTTCCATGGCAAAAGCCTTTCCTCCTGTTCCCAGCATTCCTCAGTTGTTTGTAGCTCTTTGTCTGAGCTTGAGGCTTTCTGAGCTTTCCATGGTCATCTTAGCATGTTTATTGATATCCCTTGCTCAGGCCATGTTTAGGCAGCCGCTTTGCTAAGACTTCATGGAGGTAGTTTCTCTAATACTCCTAGGAGACACAATCTCACCGAAAATTTCTAATGACTCTTACACCACCCATCCCCCAGCAACAATCCCTGACCCTTAGCTAAAGATCAGTTTTGTTTTGAAATTTACTTACTTATAGACCTGGATTTAATTTCATTTTTAGACATGACTAAAGATATCCCTGTCTTTTTATTGCCATCCTTACTGCATCCTCACTAAGCTCTGGGGATGAAGAAAGGAATGAGTTAGTCTTCTGCATAAGGGGTGCTTTTGTCTTTTGTAGTCTGGAGTTGTAACCATAGACTTGTTTGGGGAGGTGCCTCAGGCCTTGATACAAAAACAATACGAACTTCCCCACAAATACAATAAATCCCCCAGAGCCCACCAGTTATCATAATCGTCCCATTCTAGTAGTACCAAAGGAAGAATAGATGAGCTAAGTGTAAGTTGAGATGGCACAGGGATGGGAGAATTTAAGCTCTTACACTTGGCCTTTCTTAGCTTAGAATATGCAAGTCATAGAAAACCTTCTCTAGCTAACACTGCCGAATTCCCAGCTAATAATAACCTTCCCAATTTAGCATCACATGTAAACAGATTGCAATATCCACAAGTGAAGTGCTTTGGGGGGGAGGCAACACACTAACATAATCTGAAAATAATTGCTGGGTATTGGGCTATTAGACAAATATAGTCTAATGTTTTGAGATTGATAAAGCTGTAAAATATCCCCCCAACACACAAACACATGCACAGTTCCTCAGCTATTTAATGTACTTCTCGTGGGCTACAAACATAATGTGAAGAGAGGAATTTTTACTCCATTTTCATCTGCATTAGCTGCTGCTCAGCCACTGACGAGAAAATGGCAAAATGCAGAGCATCTAGGAGTCCTCTGGCCACCATTGGGTTAAAAATGACATAATGGAAACTAGTAAAGAGCACTTCCCTGTGTTGACAAACACACTCTCTAGTCTTCTTTAAGCCTCACAGTGGCAAATTGCTTAACCTCCTTGAACTTGTTTGTCTCCAAAGCACACGGACTAAGTTAGATATTCCTAAAAGACCAGCAGCACAAACATCCTATGAATTAATTTTCCAGTGTTAACATCCATTATTCTTGCAGAGCTAAGAGTAACAACTGAAGACTCAGAGAGATTACGAGGAAGTTAATCATCCATTTGCATTGCAAAGGCAGCAAGAGCCTCATGGTATATGAGATTAACCTCCTCTGCATATATGAGATTCATTCGAAGATACACACACACACACACACGCACGCACGCACGCACGCACGCACGCACGCACGCACGCACGCACACACGCACGTTGTGGAAGAGTGACAGCTCCTAGAGCCTCTTCTCAGGAGAGCCTGAGGAGGAGGTTAACTAACATTGCCGGTTGCATCAGCAGCATCATTCATGGAGAATGCTCAACCTCCCCTTTTCCTATTCAAGACCTAAGATAATGCACTAAATTGTTTCAGAATGGGAAGGAATGATTTTTGACTAAAGATAGTCTAGCAGACCTGTTCCATTTTCAGGGCTTTAAAACTAATAGCAGCTAAGAAAAGATTTAGAGGGGATGTAATTGCAAAATGAGCATCAGAGACCTGGCCCTCTTCTCCTAGAGCCCGGCTATTTCGACACTGTCACAGTGAATTATTGACAAACCCATCTGGCCCTTTTTGAGAGAGCGCTCTACTTCTCGTGCTGAGCAGGTGAGGTTTGTTACTCTGTCAATGGAGAGAGCAACTGATTTTAGTTTCAAAGCATTGATAATTTCTGAAGACCTGTGTTTTCCTGTGTGAACTTATCTCTACACCCCAGAAAGGAAAACCAGCAGTGTCAGGGCTGAGAGACTAAATGAAAAGTAAATAAATTGAATGTAAGCATTCCTTGGCGAGGGTCTAATAGATAATGACCCTGGCAAGAAACAGGATCCATGTTCTCAGTGGTAGATGTAGTCACTCCCCACTCCCACCCTCAATGATAGTATGGAACTAGAGTTTCCAAAACTGTGTGGGCAGGGGCATGTCTGGCCCTATGGAGCCAATGGAAACTTTGAGAGCAGCAGATTTCCCTGGGTAGAAATGAGGTCACAGCTACACCTCTGCAATCTTTTATTGAGTTCATGCTCATTTATTTCTGTTCAACTAGCATGCTCATTTATTTCTGTTCAATACTGTTGGGGCTGGAAATGTGTCCACAGACCAACCTGGCCTCTAGCCTGCCACTCCAATTTAGGGAGCTGTGTTGAAGAAAATAAAATTGACATGGCCTCACAGTCTTTTTGTTCCTATGACATTGAAAACTCTGTGGTGAGAAAATGAGGCTCAAGGGAACTGGCTCTTTCCTAACCCTGAAAGTCTACTGCCTTGTGAGCATAACTCGCGTGTGGCCTTTCAGGGCATTTCCATAGGCATCTCCAGCTCCTCGGAATCTAGGTAAATGCTGCGGCCGCAGGCTCCCTCTATGACCTGGGATCAAATTCTCTTGTCATTCATAAGGTTTCTAGAATTGTGATAGGGTTTCTGGTGGCTATTGTTCACTTACAGAATTTTCTTCTTCCATTTTTTTATCTATGTGTGCTCATTTTTCTGAATGATGCTATAATAGTGGGTAATGTAAAGTAACAATAATAGAGGCAACCATCTGTGGGAGTAGAAGGAAACTTTCTATTAGTTCTAGAATATTTCATTGAAATTTAAACTTATGAAAAATAACATTTATGGGAAAAAGGCAATAATTTCATAAATGCAAGTTTCCTCCTAGCAGAAATGATTGGGAAAGAGATGTTATTATATTGATCCAAATGTGTGGTGTGTTTTGGTCATGGCCATAGCATCTTTAGCAAATCTGAAGAGGGAAAAAAACTGGAAGCAGTAACAAATTTCAGAGAATACAGTCTTAAAAGAAGGAGCCATGATGAGGAGAGTTGTTCTGAAATCTTCCATGTCATCTAGGACTCTGTCATCCAAAGATATTGGGAAAGGAAGCAGGACAAATTCAAATGTAATGGTGATTTGAAGGAGAATGCCCCATAGTCTGGAGCATTTGAACACCTAGTCCCCAGTTACTGGTGCTGTCTGAGGAGATGGAGGTGATGCAGCCTTCCTGGGGTAAGTTTATAACTCAGGGGTTTTGAGATTAAAAAGTCTTACTACTCCCCTCCCTGCTTGCTCTATTTCATGCTTGCAATTCAAGATGTGACCACTTGGCTTCCTATTCCTACTGCCATGCCTTTCACCAACATGAACTCTTATCCTTCTAGAACAGTAAGTCCAATTAAACTTTCTTTCTATAGGTTGTCTTGGCCATGGTGTTTTCTCACAGCAACAGAAAAGCAACTAATTCTGCCTTTGGAAATGATAAAATGACTAGCAGATGTGAGCACAACTTTTTCCATCCTATTATCATCATCATCCCATAGCCATAAACCCCGAATGCCCATTCAAACATCATGGGTAAGTATAAGAGTGGAAATTTAATGCTCTGCCCCAGTTCTTTGGTTTTCCCAATCTGAAAGAGGACTCCCTTATTTGAACACCAGTGGCTTGTCATCAGCTTTGGCTGAAGATGAAACACCTCAAGATGGATAAGGTCCTGTAGTCTCTGGATCCTGCTGACCTCACCTCATGCTCAGCATTTCACAGACATCATTGAGATCCTCAAATGTGCTATGGTCCTTTCTTCCTTCAGTCCTGTGTGCATGTTCTCCCCTCCTTTGTGAAAGTGCTCCCCTTCTTTCCTATGTTTAGCTGACACATGTAGGGGAAGCTGTAGCCACGCCTTCTTAGGGGCTGGCTACAGGAGTACCTAAGGGCTTATGAGGGTGTGGTCAGGTGAGTAGGGGGACTGCGTTTCAGTTTCGGTCTCTCTTTGCTTCTTGCTGTACAGACTACCACCGGCTGGCTGGTTCGCTCTGTAAGTAAGGCTTTTCCCTATTAAATACCCTTATATTTCTACCTGACTCCGTATTGGTAATTACCTACTATAGACACATATCTGTGACAACTTACCACAAGAATCTTAACTTCCTAGTTACTAGAGTGTCATTTTCAGAAGAATTATTTCCCAATTTGCAGCATCAAAAATGCACATATCTTTATAGTTTGTGCTCTTAGACCTGTCCCCTGCACATCGGAGCACCTACCCTTGTTTCTAAAAGTGCACTCATTTTTACAATTTGAGTTACATTCAACTATCTCACCAAGATATAAACGGAAAGAGAGAAGTGGGGGATTGTGTTTGTGTTTGTTCTTGCTCAATAAGTAATTGCTGAATAAAAAAGTGAGGCAAAAGGACATTTTCATGGGGCCCCATGGAAAGAGACAATAGTTAAACAGGAGTTAGCCACTAGGATTTGTGCACTACCAATCTCCAGATACATTTTCCTCAAGAAATGAAGACATAATTTTCCCAGATGCCTTCTTACTCATCATTAACCATGATGGACTGAGAAGTTTCCAATGAAAGATCACAAGGTTGTTCTTGTTCTTAGTCTCATCTTGATGTGGCATCAAGTGAGAACCAAATGGTTCCTCTCTGGGAATAAAAGGAATAGGTTCATTTCCTCCATAATGTTCCCCTCACCTGCTCCTAGGCTTCTCCATGAATTCTATATGTTTACTTTTAGGCTGGAAGTGATGGCAGATCCCATTCATTATGGCTTACACAAATAAATCATTTGTTCTTATATATTAGGAAACCACAACAGCAATTCCTGAGTTTGGTTCAGTTACTTAACAACAGAATCAAGATCTTTCTCTGCTCTACCCTGGCATACTTAATGTGATGACATTTCTCTTTGTGCTTAGCACACCAACACTAAACAGCCTGCTACATCTGTGGCCATCCTTTGTAAGGTCCAGGAAGAAATAAGGGTATAAAAACACAACAGCAGCTGCCTATCAAGTTTTCAACAAGGAAGGTTAATGCTTCTCTAAAAGCTATCTATAGATATTTCTACTTCCTTAGCACAAACATTCATTGATAAAAGGAGTGCAGGGAAATGGGGTGTAATGGCTGGAAAGCAAAAGAGAAGAAAATTGGAAAAGATTAGTTTTATCATGCAATCTAAATCACTATCATGTTGATGAGTTTGTTTTATTTTATTCTGTCTTAACTAATTAAACAGTAAATGAGGAGAAGATAAAACATTTAAAATTGAGAAGGTAAGAACATTTTTTTACTCAAATCAGTCTCTTCCAGTTTGAATATTTATTTTTACCCAATTTGATCATTATAGACCAATTTTGGTTTCAAAGGTAACCTTGTTAAAAATGAAGACACAACTGTGATGTGAACCTGTACTACTTCCACTCCTGATACTGTTGCTATCCATTTTCTTAATCTAATGTAATCTCTCAAGTAAAACAGAAGATGATATGAGACATTGCTTTGGATTAATGCTTTCTGAAATTCAATAACGAAATTATTTTGCTCATAGTATATTAACAAATACTAATTCAATGAAATCCAACTCATCCCAAAGAATATTACTCTCATTTCCATAGTACTGGCATAGATAAATCTTTGCAAATATTTGAACCAAGTTCATAAGTCAAAATCTAACAATAATATCTCAAATATACCTGAAAGTGTAAGTATGAAGAGGAGAAAGTAACTCTCATAATTACATGTGTAATTTGATTCTTTGTCACAAATCAAAGATTATGACTTCTTGAAAACATAGTTAGATGTTCATTTAGTTCTTTGCAAATGGAAAATCTGCATCATCTCCCTTTCCACATATATAAAGACCTTCAAGTAATAAAGTAGAGAAAATAATAAATCTCTGCAGTTAACACATTAAACACTATTTAACAGCATGAGTTAAATACTAAAATCCAGAAACTTATAATTCTTTATTTCTGAGACATATTCCTTTTGCCAAGAAAATTCATGAAAAAAAGTAATTCAAATTGTGAAATTGAGTGTCATTATTATACTTCAGCAATGAAAAATACTGTATGCCAATCAACTAAATATAACTGATACTAATTAGCAATTAGTCATTTGATAAATATCTATTTAGTATTCAAACAAACATTTATTTAGTAAATAATTATTAAGTTCCTACTATGTGCCAAGAAATACTCCCAAGAGAAATAAAACAGTAAGTCTCAGCAATATTGAAAGAATATCATGGCATAGAACAAATAGGACTACAGTGGGTAAATGTACAAACACTAGAACAGTTTTTGTTTCTTCCATTGTATGTGACCCTATGTCTTAATTAGATTTTTTTGCTTCAATGAAACACCATGACCAAAAAGTGAATTGGTTCAATTAACCTCAATTCATAAAAAAGGAAGTTGAGGCTAAAAGGTGATCTAGCCACATGGAGACAGAACCAGGGGTCCTCCTGAGGTCTGTTCATTTGGGGAGCCCACAGCTATTCAGTTAGAGTCTCTGGAGGAACTACATGTGTGGTCATAAAGGAATTTCTATCTTTTCCATCTTCAGTGCTTACTGTAGAATGAAGCATGTAGATTTTCATCTCCTGTTATAGAGCAAGGAAGGGACAAGATTCCAAAGTTAGGGTCCCCAAGAAGCAATCAGGATATCTGGTGTCAATATGGAAACTCATCCAATTTAGATGTCACTTCAGCTTCAGAGTTTTCCAAATTCTTTCATGATCTTCCCAACACTATGAGAAACTACAAGTACCATCTAACCTTGGACATAACAAAAGTTCCAAAGTCCTCAACTTCCTCAAAATAGCTGAGCTAGAGTTCAGCAGTCATTGCCTCTGCACCCAAACTCAGAGTCCCTGCCTCATCCATGTTATGTTCATATTTTGTTTTCATGTTGTTCATTCTTTCACATTTCATTTTCAGTGTGTAATTTGATGTAACTATGATGTAACCATACTCAAAATGCATAGAAAAGGAAAAGAAACAGAATGCCTTCTCTTTTGAATTGCTTCACATTGGGTTTTTAAATCACAACAGCAAAATCCATCACGTATATAAGCTAACATGAAATAAGAATATATTTCTTGAAGGACCTTGATTCAAAGTTGTTATGTCAGAGAGAGATGTATACATATATCCATATAATCATCACCAACATCATAACTAATTTTGAACTTTTGCATTGTGTCACATTAAGGAGAAGGGGGGAGTAGCAGTACCTAATCAACTAAGCAAATTTAATTATCACAAAAAGTCTATATTATGCTTTCCAGCTGCTCAAATGATTGAATAAACACTCTTCCCATTTGGCCCTAATAATGAAGTATATCTCAACTATCGCTATTAAAGCCCAAACAAAACTGATGATAGGATGAAAATATGTTCAGTAACTAGAACCACTAACTAGTATGCAATGAACCTTTTTATTACTGATAGTGTTTTCTTTCAGTAATAGAAACTAGAATTTTCTTTCCTTCTGTAACAAAGTGAGCTTAATGATGACACTTTCACTCATTAACTTGGGGATTTCTTTTTTGATTTGTTTTGCTTTTTTATTTTATCAGAGAATTTGAAAACAAGGGACTTTAGGAATTTACAGTTTACTGTGAGAAGTTGTAGAGGCAGTATCCCATAGATATAGATACATCCACATTGAAAGACCTGTGAAGACCTCCATGACAAAGATGGCTGTTACAACCCTGAGAAAATAAGGCTAGCACAAAGGTAACACAGACAAAGCCTGGACTTTGAAGACATTGGTTCAAATCTACATACCAACACTGCCCAACATTAATAGTGGAAAGACATTATCTAACCTTTCAGGACATCGTTTGTGGTTCTGAGATCCTGTATATGCCCTGTATAACTGATCTGCAAGTAACATAAAGTGTCCCATTGTTTATGTAGCACAATACTGCACAATAGGTACTATTCTAACATCTAAGTACCAGTGGTGGCACTAAAAGTGCAGAAAGTATATACTTGATGCCAGATACCCTAACTGAGCATTCCAAAAGAACAACTCATTTTAGTGTGTTTGCAAAAACAACTTATGCCACTTCACTCTGAAGAGATGAATTTCCCATATAACTTGGCTCTGAGTCAAGAGATGGGGTGAATTTTGAGTGTACAGATGCCTTAATATATATCTTACACTTAGTTTTGTATTTATAGAGAGGATAATTTATATCATCTTTGAGATTCTTAAATTTAAGAGATCAGGATCTGTGCCGATTTTCCTAACCTTTTTTAGTATGCAGTGATGATTGACATTGACTCAGAATGTACATTCCATGATATTAGATACCAAGGTTTCTCTAGTAACATTGTTTCCGCTGAATCTTTCACCATGTTCAGGAAGAATCTAAATGTTTAACAGTTATTTGATAGGAGAATGAATGCTTGAAGTTCATTTTACCAGCCAATGATGAACTATTTCTTTTTATTACTAGCACATAATCAGTGAGCATACCTATGAGATACAATTTAATATGCCAGCATGCATACAGTTGATAGTGTATATTGATCATCTTAGATTATTGTTTTCCTTAGCGTTATCATTTCCTCATGTTTTGAGCTGTCAACGGACACTGTTTATGTCCTTCCAAAATAAACAATAAGGAACTATAGTGGCCTCACTTTTATGTGGCACACTTGAGCTCATTCCTTCTGTGCATTCACATTTTGGTATCTGTTTCCCAACATCTCTCTTAGTTTCCAGCAATCAATATTCCACACTCAGATCAGCTGTTTTAGTGAAAATTTAGATTTCTGACATAATCTTAAAATTATTCAGAACTTTACAGGTCTGTTCAAGATTGGGGGTGGGGACAACTGGGACTTTGGAACAGGTCATTCCCTTTTGGCCTTATGAATTATATTTGTAATTGAGAACTTATTTTAAAAGGAGGCATAAGTTACAGTAAGTGTGAAAGCAATAGTTACTCAGAAATCCAAGGTCAAGGAAGTACAATGAAGTGGAGATTAAAAATAAATCAGAAAGCATTTGTCAAATTTTTGGAATGTGGCCAATGTTGATAACAAAGCATTATGAATTTTTGAGATGAACTGTTTAGAAAGTAAAGTTATAAATGTAAAAGAGTCAGACATCAGAGAGCTTCAAGAATGAAATACATTCACAGAGATAACACTGAAGTGAACATATGAGGACATAACCTGCACTTTTGCCCCTTGACCCTGCAGACTATTACATAAAGGAAGGAAGTCTTTGTGACAGGAAGATATCATTGTTTTCCTTTTCTTTGGCTTTGATATGGTTGCTGATACCCTTTCTAAGGAGGTGAGACAAGATATGGAGAAGGTATTCCCTACAGAGATGGAGAAAACTTGACTGTTTTTTTCATGAGTTTGGGGTGTGTGGGAATAAAAGGTAAATCACAGAGGTACAGGACTGAGCATTCTCCAGATTAGAAAAGTTTCTGGCTCTCATTATCCCTAGACCCACGGATAACATATTGACTACGAGAGAAAATGTAGCACAAATAATAAAAACCCAGAGATAGATATTGGGGGTTCAAGGTGAAGATCAGAAAAGCAAAGCAGCCAAGCCACCAGAGAATTCTTACCTCTACCAGTGCTGGAGCAATCCTGTCTTCAGGATGGCTGGAGAAAAATTCTCTAAGAATGAATGCCACATGAAACTCTGAGCTCCTGTCTTATGTACCTCTCTAATGCTTGGATTAAAAGCACACACCACCACTACCCAGCCTCTATGGCTAGCTAGTGTGGCTACTGGGATTAAAAGTGTATACTACCACTACCTGGCCTCTATGGCTGTGGCTAACTTTGCATTCTGATCTACAGACAAGCTTTATTAGATCGTAAACAATAGATCACCAGAAGAAAAGGATAAAAAAAAAACCGAGAAGAGAGTGTGTATTTCTCTATTGCAATAAAATTAATGTACAAATGATAATAACAAAATGGAATCCAGTGTGAGAAAAAAAGGTCCCTTCTATATTGTTGACATTGATCTTTGGAAGCAGAGGTTGGGCAAGGTCTAATTCCACATAAGAAATATGCATGTAAAATGTCTGAGAGCCATGATTGACAAATACATGACTTTTGAATTAAATTTAAATTGGCCCTCTGCTTCCTCTTTGTAAGATGCTTAAATTATCTCTACAATGGATTTCTTATGAGAGAAGATTAAGGGATGATCAAACCAAGTCTTGCCAAAAGGTTATCTACTCAATCCAAACATAATTCATGATGAATGTGGGTACCTGCCTATAGAAAAAATAAAAAAAAAATTCCCAAATCACCTCCCTTGATTCCCTGCACAGCTGTCAGATCTCATTCCAGATGGTATGACTGATGGATACACTGCCATGAACCAATCTTTAACTGGTTCTCTAAGCAGGTTCTTTTAGTGAGAATTCATTAATGCCAATTATAATCTTTGATTAACGTTGTGTTTGACAAATGAGCCTTTTTGCAGTTCTCTACTCCAGACATGGATTTACAGCTAAAGGTTAGCATAATCGATATGCTGGACAGCGTATTGTCAGAAACAGGAGTTGTTGGAATAGCTAGTGCAGTGCAGCCAGTGGCATCCCATCTATCACAGCTGCCCACTAAGAATGAACCTGGCCATGTTCCATTAATCTTCTCCATCTCAATCAGTAGTGAGGCTGTAGGAAATTAGATCAGCTATTAAGAAGGATGCCATTTAGAATATTTCAGGAAAATGACTGCTAAGTATTTTAACAAGAAAACAAAAAGATTTCTATGTCCTCCTGTGATTTTCACATCACTCATGACATGACCACATGCTAGAAATAAGATGGAGGACCAATTTTTGTAAACTCATGAAAGTGAGCATCATTTAGAACTGGACATTGGCTTCTGTAACTATTGAGAAGCCACTCCATGAATTGAGTTTAAAAGTTGGCAGGGTAGATGCATGTACCATATTAGCCTCATAGAACATTCCTTGTTGAATTGCTTTAAAGACTATCATCAGAATTTGCTACAAGAAATAAAATGTAAAAATCCAGTTCCATTTTTATTTTACTGTGGGCTCCCAGGAATGTCAGAACCAAGACTCAAGTGTGCTAGTATGTAGACTTATAAAGCACTCAACTATCAAGCCATATGTCCTCCTCATCTTAATCCAAAGGAGACCCATGGGAATAAGCTTTAAGCATGTGCACTGTGAAGTTCAATTTTCCACAGACATATTGAATTGACTGTGAGGCATAAGCTAGAGAAAATAGAACTCCTATGAGAATGGCTAAATGAGAAAGAAGTCAGACATGCCAAGGAAGAAAAAGTAGAGGGCTTGGAAGAGAACTGGAAGGGCCTGTAAGCTGAAAGAAGGGTCACTAGGGGCCCAGCCACTCTCCCATGGGGTCTCTTTCCATAAAATCAGGCCACAAAACAGGAAATCATTGGTCAGGATGGGAAGAAAGCTGACAATTCGATAGTATTGGAGAAAATGGCCCCTTGGGGATACTTTGGATTTAAAGTTATTTAGTACCACCATTTGGGCATCCTACAGAGAAGTAGAAAGACTGAATCTGGTATCTCCAAGGTCCTGAGCAGACCAAGAGCAAGCAACATACAAGAGGGAAGGGCAGGCAAAAGGCCTGAAAAGTAGCAGACAGGAATAAAGCCACCAGAGACTTATAGGCAAGACCTCCCACTAAGACTGACAAAGGAAGAAATTTCAAAGTCCTTGAGACTGAATATGGCAGATGGCTCAGTGGTTAAAATCACTTGCTGCTCAATAATGAAGGCATGATTTTGTTTCCCAGCACATACATGATGAGGTTCTCACTCATCTGTAACTCCATAAACAAGGTATGTGACACATATTTCTGAGCATCCACACATGAGTATATGCTCATTACTCATACACTCCTACATTAAAGTAAAAGTGGTTTTGTTTTTATTTTTTGGTGGTTTTTTTTTTAATGCCTGAAGTCCTACAATATGACATGGTTTCCTGACATGGACTGAACAATGAGTAAGTTCTATTTGCAAAACAGCAGCCACTGAGACTTACATCTTTTCCCATTCAGTATCTATACCATAAAGTGATATCAGGAAAGACTTTGACATCCAGTGTCAACAGAAATGTGGCTGCCATAACCAACACCTATTCTTCCTGGATACTAAACCTAGTGGTCACATTTTTGTTTCTCATTCTGCTTCCAGAAAGCCAGTAACCTAGTTGTATGCATCACCATCTTCTCCTTCCTAATCATTTGAATCAGTGTATCTCCATTCTTATTTGTCATTCAATTTCTCCTTTGAAGTCCTCATGATTTTTTTGTTCCATGTGCCTGTTTTAAAATCTGACATACAGTTATGATATCATTTCTGTGTTGCTACAGCAATCTAAATTCCACCATCACACAGTTCTGTCAGCTTCCCATCACAGAATTCTACAAAAGGAACCAGATAGCATCACTTCAGTCTTATGTATAGCTAACTGATATATCGATGTAACAATACTTTGAAAACCTTAAAACATAACCTAGATATTCAAAGTTGTTCTTGACAGTACTGGGGATTGAACTCGGGGCCTCACACATGCTATGTAGGCACCCTACCACTAAGCTGTATCCCCAGCATGTTCTCACCTTTTGAGACACAGTCTTACTAAGTTGCCTAGGCTAGCTATGAATTTGCACTCCTTCTTTCTCAAGTAGCTAGGAACATAGCTGCACTAGCAGGCCTGCCTAAGGTTGTTTTTTTTTTTCATATGATAATCATATGGAAGAGAATTTCTTCAATTCTGTATTATCACAGAGTTTAATACTGCTATAATACTAAACGTTGTATCAGAATTCCAGAGCTCATGTTCAACAGTGAAAATGCTTTCTGAAAATGTTAAATTATACATGGACATTAACAATGTAGGCAACAATCACTATAGTTTAACCTTGCAAGTGAGAGAATAAAAGAATGAACATGTAGGCTTGGAGCAAATGAGAAAGGATGTCATATGTCTTTCTATCTGTACCTGAAGATCCTTTGGGAATCTTCGGCACACAACCTACACATATATTGTACCTCTTAGGAAATGAGAAGCAGAAAGAAGGCATGGGATGAAGAAGGGCCTATTGATGTAACTGAATGTGCAGTCTTGCCCTTGTTGGTCCAGCCTACTTTGTGGGTTGCATCACAGGAGATTGAAGCTGGAATCAGGAATACCAATTAGTCTGCTCTAGTAATCAAGTTGAGACTGAATAATTGCTTGTTTAAGTAAGGCCTTTTCCATAATTAGAGCCTATGTGATAAATGTGCATCCTCAAATATACCTCAGATAAAAGTCTGAAATTGCAGTTGGCAATAGAAACAGCTGGAGTGAAAACAACTCTGGGCAGTACAGAGAGACTGCTGTGTTCCACTACACAGTGCCCGATTATACATCTATTGTCCAAAGAATGTCTTTAGAATTGGAAGTGGGATATGCAATGGAGAACACACATTCACAATTGCTGAGAGAGGGAAATGGGAACATGGAGGTATTTTGGGTTGTTCTCTAGCAAAGCAGTTCTAAGTGCTTTTTAAATGAGAGCAGATAATAGCTAGGCTGGAGGATGAATGGCAGACTGCAAACAATGCACAAATAACACAATTTCCTTGATGCTTCCCAAGATGCCTGCTTCAAAGCGTGTCTTCTGCTGACTGTCAAGGCCCTTAGAACAGCTGGCAAGAACCAGATGTCAATGGCCCAGCTTTCGTCTCTTCTGAGATTTCTTTGTTGGTTTATTTTTAAGTCTTTATCACTTAAGTTCACTATGCTAGTCAATTCTCCACCACTATAACAAATACCTAAGATAATCCAATTTTTGAAAAACAATTTTTTATAATACCATTTTTGAGATTTCAGCCAACAGTCTATTGGCCTTGTTGCTCTAGGCTTGCAGCAACACTGTAACAGATGTGCCTGAAAATGTGCCCACCTGATGACCAGGAGGTAAAAATAAAAGGAAGGAGCAGAGTGTTCCACCATCCCCTTCAAGGTATCCTGGTAACCAGCTTGCCCTCTACTATTATGCTCTCTAGCACCTCTCCGCTATACCAAGATTTGAAAAAACAAAAAACAAACAAAACACACACAACAACAAAAGAAAAACAAAAACCCCAACATGGGCCTCAATGTTCTATATCAGACCCAAAGTACAAAACTCATATTCAGTGTTCCACAATGAATAATACAGGATTCCAGTATAATTTTCCTTAGATTAAATCTGAATAGTAAAGGCAGATGGTGAATTTTATAATGCAGACAAGAGGTCCTGAGCTTCCACACAATTATGTAGAACTTCTTCCCTTTGTCCACCATTGCCTTTGATCCATGGGGTGACTGCTGACCTGGATCTGCTATGGCTTCCTTCTAAGCCACACTGCACACTTTCTGAGCTCTGTTTGACACCTATTGCCCTTCATTCTATCTGTGGAACCTCACCTCCATCTGGAAAGCAATGATTTTGTAAGGCAGATATCAGATTTCAGTTGAAAGTTTAATTTTCAGAGAATTCTTTTGCTCTGTTATGAAGACTCAGAGTACCTTGAAATTCTCATTCATGATCATGATTTTAAGTGCATGGATATGATATATCATGGTTTCCTCACTGAAATGTATAATCTGCAAGAGAAGAATCCAGAAATATTTCAAAACTTATGTATTATTGTCATAATAAACACACGTGTGAAAAAAATAAATTCAAATTACGAACTTCTTCTTTGTCAATACAATATGTTGAAATGCTGGTTTTAGTAGTACTATTACACTATCCACTGGACATATATTTGAAAGACTCTAAGTCAGCATAATACTGATATCTGCGCACTTGATAACTGTACTGGTCTCTATATCCAAGGTATAGAATCTGCCTAGATGCCCATCAACTGAGGACCAGATAGAAGATCCTTGATACACATACAAAATGAAGCTTCAAATGTCTCTAAAGAAAAATGAAACTGTGTCATTTGTGTGAAAATGGATGGAACTAGAGAGAACATCCAAGTTAACAAAATTAGAACAGAAAGGGGAAACATAAAAACAGACACCATGGAAATGCTGAGAATCATTAGCTCACACTTCAAAAATCTATACTCCACAAAACTGGAAAATATAAAATAAATGGATAATTTTCTTGATAGATGCTGCTTACCAAAGTTAATACATGATCAGATAAGCAATTTAAATAGACCTATAATCCCCAAGCAAATAGAAGCAGTTATTAAAATTCTCCAAAAATATAATAATAAAAAGCTCAGGGCCAGCTGGTTTTAGTGCAGAATTATACATGACTTTCAAAGAAGAGCTAATACCAAAATAGAAACAGAAAGAATGTTGCCAAATTCATTTTATGAGGCAATAGTCACCATGATACTCAAATCATACAAAGATTCAACAAAGAAAGAGAATTATGAACCAATTTCTCTGATGAACATTGATGCAAAAATACTCAATAAAACAATCACAAACCAAATCCAAAACACATCAAAAAGATCATCTACCATGATTAGGTAGACTTCACCCAAGAGATGCAGAGATGGTTCAACATATGAGAATCTGTCAATGTAATCCACCATATAAACAAAGTTAAGGGAAAAAACTCATGATCATCTCATTAGATGCTGAAGAAGCCATTGACAAAATCTAACACCCTTCATGATAAAAGTCTTGCAGAAAATAAGTCCCTCAATTGAATAATGGATAAAGAAAATGTGATACATTTCCACAGTGGAGTATTACTTGGCTGTTAAAACAATGACATCATGAAATATTCAGGCAAATGGATGGAATTAGAAAAGGTAATTGTAAGTGAGTAATCCAGACCCAGAAAAACAAACATTTTATATACTCACTTATAAGCAAATATTAGCTTTAAGTAAAAGATAACCCTGCTACAATCCACAGACCCAGAGAAGCTAAATAACAAAGAGCACTCAAGTTGGGGAGATGATGCAGGAATCTCACTGTGAAGGAGAAATAGAATAGACATCACTGGTGGACAGGGAGAGGGGTATGAATGGGAAGGTGGGGATGGGAATTGGAGGGATCTGGTGGAGGAAGATGGAGAGGGAGAGTACTGAGAGAGACACTGAAATGGGGGGTATCTCTGAGAACAGCTAGAAACCTAACTCAATGAAAACTCTCAGAAATCTGATGGTGACCCTAGCTAAGATTCCTAGTAATGGGGATTGCAGACCTTGAACTAGACATATCCTATATAACCAGGCAAGTCATGCAGTGGAGGGATTAGGACATTGACCCATCCACAAAACCTTCAACCTGTAATTTGTCCTGCCTACAATATGAGCTAGAATAAAGGTTGTGCAGAAATTGTAGAAGTGGCCAACGAATGACTGGTCCAACTTGAGACACATGCCATGAGAGGGAGCTCACCCCTGACACAGTCCGAGGACCAGGACACAGAGGTAGGATAGCCCAGAGACCTAGGATAAAACCAAACATGACTCACAATGAAATGTTGCCTAATGATATTTTGCTCTACTCATAGATTGGTGCCTATCCTAATAGTCATCAGAAAAGCTTCACCTAGAAACTGATGGGAACAGATTCAGAGACCCACAACCAAACATTAGAGGTAGAACTAAAGGAATCCTGCTGAAAAGGAGGAGGAAGGATTATAGGAGCAAGAGGGGTCAAGGACACAACAAGAAACCCCACAGAATCAACTAACCTGAGCTCACAGGGCTTCACAGAGACTGAACCACCAACCAGAGAGCTTGCATGAGATTGACATAGGCCCTCTGCACATATGTGACAGCTTCATAACTTGGTCTTCTTGTGGGACTCTTAACAGTCAGATAATGGGCTGTCTCTGAGTCTTCCCTGCTTTGGGGATCCTTTCCTCCTGCTGGGTTTTGTCATCAACCTTAATAGGAAAGGAAGCGCCTAGTCTCAATACAACTTGATCTGTCCTGGCTAGTTGATAAACATGGGAAGCCTGCCCTTTTCTGAACAGGAGAAGGAAGAGTGGATGCGGGAGGGATGAAAGGGAACTCTAGTTGGAATATAAAAATAAATAAATAGACTCCAAAAAGGGGGAGAAAAAAGATTAATAAAAAAGAATGAAATCATGTCATTTGTGTGAGGATGGATGGAACTAGAAACTGTCACATTAATCAAACTAAGCCAGACTTGGACAAACAACTCATATTTTCCTTCATATGAATATTCTAGCTTTGAATCTACCTATATGTATGTAATTTGTATGTAATATGAATTTACATAATTCAAATACACATATATGCCATTAAAATAAAATGGGAACTACTTGATAGATGGAGACAAACAGGAGTGATACAGAAACAAGGAATTTGAATGTAGATCCAATATGAACAAAGTACAATGACATATACATATGAAAATACTATTTTTATTTAATATGATTTCCTTATTGAATGAAATTTCACATCATGCAACCCAATTCCATTCACCATTTAGTTCTTCCATATCCTTCCTTCCATACAGCAGTGCCCCCCAAACAAAAATTTGAAAAAAAAATCAAAGCAAACAAAAAGAAAACAAAATAAAGCAAAACAACAACTAAATCTCTTTGCTCCTCCATCTTCCCTACCTCTTCATTCATCCTGGTGGCACTGAGAGCTGAGGTGTGTCACATGGTATACCTTTTGCCCAATCCGCTTTACTTGCAAATGTTCATTACAATGAATCACTGGTATGGTTCACAGCCTCTGATTTCTGGTACACCACACTGGATCCTCAGTAGAACTGTCTTGTATATCCTGCAGTCTCTCCCAAAAAGTGGAGATCTGTGGTTATCATTCCACAGGACAAGTCCCTTCATGAGCTCCAGAAGATCCTAGATGGGGTAGATATTAGAGTGGGCCAACCCCAGGCCAGATGTGGGGTTGGGTGATAACCGAGCTGGTTAGTTAGGACATCAGGGCACCACCTCTACACACACTCAGGTGATGGCAGAGCCATCTCCCCTATGACTATGCCATTAGGTTCACCTTGTCCCTGCCCATGGTGAGGGGTGGGACCATCTATCCCAAATGTAGTAGGTAGGATGAGGCACCTCTCCCAAGAGGGTTGGGTCCAGCTTTTTTGTTGAAATGCCAGCAAGGGGCAGAGCCAGCCATCCCAGAGCCAGTGAAGAACAGGACAGGTTCAGCACGGCCCTCTGCTTTCATCACATATGGTTCCCATAGCCTCCTGAGGTAACACTGGCCACAGACATCAAAATAGACTCCAGCTGCAGCAGGGCTCTGGAACCAGACATGGCCCTCTGCAGCAGCTTGAACCCAGACAACATCCTGGTTCCAGGTGGAATCACAGACCACTCAGATCAGGATGGCTCTGTTGGCAGCACAGTTCCACAACAACAAGGCTATAGGTTGGGACACCAAACTGGGCTTCCATGTAACCTTTGGTGGCAACACAGACCCCAGCTACAATGGACTACAAACCCAGACATGGTCCTCGGCAGCAGCCAGCTCTGGATGTCACCATTGCCCCAGGTGACAGTACAGGCCATTCCAACAGGAATGGCCCCAGGAGCATTGTGGCCCTCAGGCACTAACATGGCCCCAGATCTCGAGCATTCATGTGGTGACCTTCAATAGTAACAGGAACCTCAGACATCAACACAGATCCTAACTGTGGTAGGGCCACAACATGAAAATATTCTAATGAAACCCTTTATTCTATATATTAACTAAAAATGTAACAATAATTAAATGAGTTAGAGAAGGGAGAGACAAAGGACCTCATCATCTTCAAGATTCATGACATACAGATGGACATGCCTTCATTAACATTTTCAGCCAAAATTAAGACTTTGTGCTGTGTGTACAGAACTGCATTTAGTTCAGTCGCACCCTATTATGATGAGATCATGATTCACTGTCTTATCCCCATTTATTCTGAATTTTTTATAAAAAGAATCTGGCTTTAAACGTTTTCTTTTGGTCTTAGAAAGAGCATAGCCTAGTATCCAGTTTGCAATATGTGCTGAATCAATTTTTCTAAATAGGTTGAGTACCAGGATACAAAATAGAACACCATGAAAATGAGAAGATATGACTTGTATTGTAAAGACATAGAAATAAGGGAGAAAAGCAGTCACATGGTAAAATTACTAAAATCTTGTGCAACCCCGGGAAAAACACAAGAATGGAGACAGCTGTGTTTATTCCAAAGATGGATACTTAAAAGAATAAAGAAAAAAACCTTTGGGAAGTCCCTCTTTCAAGTGGTGTTTTTACTGCTGTGGAAATAATGAATCTTTCTAAGTATATAGATAATACTTCATGTTTGGAAATCAGCATCTATATAAAGTCAATAAATAAAATACAGGTGCTTGTGTCTGTTTTAACACTGTAGCATGAACAAACTATCCTCAATCTCATAGGTACTGAGACCATATACTTGTAACATCCAACATGTAGATCTGGTCTTCTCTTCTCTGTTGAACCTACTTCATTGTTTTTAAATAAAGAAGGCCTAGATTCTTGGCTGCCATCACACATGATGATTACAAGAACCAGAGAAAATGACATGATTTGCTCAACACACAGATCATCAACATACAAAAGAAGAGTAAGCCTAACTCCATGAAAACATTGATAAGTGGTTACTGTTAATACCCATGGTTAAGAGGAAGGAAAGAGGGAAGGAGGGAGGGAAGGAAAAAGGAGGAAAAGAAGAGAAGAAGGAAGGAAGGAAGGAAGGAAGGAAGGAAGGAAGGAAGGAAGGAAGGAAGGAAGGAAGGAAGGACTGTATCTGGGAACTAAACTCAAGTTCCCCCCTAATACATCGGCATCTAATAGAGGAGCCTGCTTCTGCTTCTACTTTTTATTTGCTGTGGTGGGCTTATTGTGACATCCTTTACTCACACAATTAAGATAAAAGACAGGTATTGAGGAGGCAGTCATTCCAAACAGGTAGACTCTTAACTCTTATGAATCGCTTTCAGGAAGCACTCTAAGTATTATCTAGGCTAATTATGCAAGTGTTGTTACAGAAACTATTCTCTCAGAGATCACTGAAAAAACTCCCTTATGCTCTTAATGTTTTTATAACATTTCTGAAAAGTATTATTAGAGCAGACTGAAAAGAGAATTCTTAACAACTGTAAAGATGATACATATGTCATAACACCTGCAAATGCATTGGCCAAATAAATTGCTTCTTTAGTACATGGTACAATAATTTTAATTTAAATTATATTCTTTCATTTAAACACTGCTGCTTTCCAAATAATATTTGACTTGAACAGTACATTCAGCTGTGATGGTATTCAGAAAGGAGTTGTGTTTATGAGGTACTATTTTCCAAATACTATTTCACTATCAGAGAACATTTTGAGGAACTGCATATACCTATTCAAATTCTAATGAAACATAAACCAGACACATTTAAACTTTCAGTAAAATATCATCTGGAGAAAAAAAAACCTCAATCTTGTTTGGCTCATTGTGTGCCATTGCTACATTTGCAAATAAATTATTCTTGGCTGCATAAAACTTCACAAAACAAATTCTGCTCAGAAGATTAAATGACTTTGAAACAGATACTCACTAATGGAAAAGTCACTATTCCTTTATAAAAGCTACTTCTAAGTTAATGGGTTATCAGAACAAAATAAGAGCTAGATACAAATGCCAAATGTAAACAAACCTGGGGGGAAAATATTAAGCTGGAAATAAATGCAGAGAAGTATTGTGCCAATATCTAAATTGAAATACTTTCTCTTTCCATGTTCCTTTTACATTTCTGGATTATGATGAGGACTTGATTAATTTGGGACATTCTGGGGATGTATTACTGCTATTGAGTCCAATTTCTAGAAAATGGGTGATGTTCCACACTTCAAAGTATTCCTCAGTGCAAGAAAATACAAAGAAATAAATTATTTATTTTTTTCAATTAGTTCTCCTTCTTTTCCTGATTTACTTGCCTGCTGCCATAAAAGGTAATCTCCTCAAGAGGCCGGAGTGGGTGGGGACTTGTTCCACACACTGCTGTGTTCTCAACTTCTAAAAACGTTGAATGCTCAGGAGCATTGGTAAATACTATTCAGTTTCCAATGAATGATATGGGAATGAAGAGTTGTGGACTTGGTGAACAGGCTCCTACCACAGGAAGGCATCATCTAAAGGGAAAGAAGTGTGTGTGTGTGTGTGTGTGTGTGTGTGTGTGTGTGTGTGTGTGTGTGTGTTTGTGTGTGTGTGTAAAGGGGATTTATTAGAACAGCTTACAGGCTGTTGTCCAGCTATTACAACAATGGCTGTCTACCAATGGAAGGTCCATGAATCCAGTAGTTTTTCCAGGTCCACAGGCTAGATGTCTCACCTGGTCTTCAGTATATGCCACGATAGTGAAGAAGTAAGTTGTGAAGACAGTTAAATAACAGACTTAAGGCAGCATAGTTCCAAAATTGTGGGATCATAAACAGTGTAAGAGAGTAGATATAGGGTCTATCACAAGGAAGTAAGAAAGTGTGCATGCACACATAATTTCCTCTTTTTTGTGGATATTGTTTCAGTTTTGACTTCCCCTCAACCATAAACTATAGCCTTCAATTGTGTGCTAAAACAAATTCTTTCTCTCCTAAGTTAGTTTCTGTCATGCTATTTTATCACAACAGAACTAAAACACGAATGTTGTCTTCTTCAATCTCGCTGTGGAGGATTCATTAGTTTAACTTGAGTGACTATGCTAGCACAAGATAGAAAACAAAGGGTTTCTTTAAAAATTGTGGTGAACTTATTAATTCCATAGGTTCTGCATTAAACTTTTGTAGTGTTCTCTGCCCACAAATTCCCTCATAGTACATTCTTATTTCCAAAGACTAACTTGGACACAACCATCTGACTGGTTCCCATACAGCACGGACAGTTTTATAGGAACCTCTGAGAATCTACTTTGCTTTCACATTTCTGCCTGCTCAGTAAGGCTGAATCTTTCCCACAGAAGTTTCTGACGCTTGGAAATGGGAGTGGAAAAAGAAAACAACAGGAACTTAAAATCCTGCTTAGCGTGAAACTGATTTATCAAACCTTCCCAAATAATTCAAATGACAGTCCAAAAGTAAAGAGTGAAATTCAATTGCCAGAAGCCCTGTTGAAAGGATTTGACATCTTCTAATGGTAGGATTTTCCCTTGCAAGTACCTCAAATAATGTAATAAGGTGAAAAATACTCTGTATTTTCCCTGTCTTTTGGTCCATGTGGCTCTTAGACTGTTGATAATCTAGCCGTTCCTGTTGAAATTGTCTACATACTTATAAATCAAAGCATCTCTCTGTTATACAGAGCAAAATGGAATGCCTACAGCTATTCATCTTATTACCTAATTGATCAAACAAATGAGGATCAACAGATGGCATAGGATGAGAAATACTTATTTCAACCTCAAAGGGATGAAAGGAAGTACTCCTCCATTCCTTGTTCTAGAAAACATTTTCCTGGTGTAGTAGCTTACTTTGTAGATAGTCATGTCATTCTTACCCTCATCTACCAGAATAATACTACAAAATACTGAAAGTTCTTTCTACCTTGGGGTCTTTCCTAAGTGTGTCTTCCATTTAGATTTTCTTCCCTCAAAATTGCCACATAACATTTCTCATTATTTGTGTACCTTTATGTCCAGTTCTTATAAATATGTCCCTTGACCATTCTATGTAATACTGTACATTCTTATAACTCAAATCACATTGCTTTAATATAATTTTCCACAAAGCATTGCCCTTATGACCAGAAATCAATTTCATATTTTAGAATAGTTTGGAGTTCACAATAAAACTGAGTGGGAGGTACAGAGATATGGAAAACACCTCTGACACTCCATAGTCTCCTCCATTATCAACAATTCAGAAAAATGGGAATCAGTCTATCTCAAGATCAAGCAATTCCTCTCTTGGGCATATACCCAAATAATTCACGTTCATACAACAAGGACATATGTTCAACCATGTTCATAACACCATTGTTTGTAATAGCCAGAACCTGGAAACAATCTAGATGCCCCTCAACTGAAGAATGTATAGAGAAAATGTGGTACATTTATACAATGGAGTACTACTCAGCAGAAAAACCAATGGAATCTTGAAATTCGCAGGCAAATGGATGGAACTAGAAGAAACCTTCCTGAGTGAGGTAACCCAGTCACAAAAAGACAAACATGGCATGTACTCACTCATATATGAATTTTAGACATAGAGCAAAGGATTACCAGCCTAAATCCTCTTCACCAAAGAAACTAGGAAACAAGAAGGACTCTAAGAGAAAAATGCATGGTTCCCGGAGAATGGGAAGGGGCAGGATCTCCTGAGCCAATTGGGGGCATGAGGGTAGGGGAAAGGGAGCTGCCAGAATGAGAGGAGGAGAAGAGGAGGAGAGAGGAGGAAATGGAGGAGCAGAAATTTTGAGTTGGGGGAAGAATAGAGGAGAGCAGGATGAGAGATACCATATCAGAGGGAGCCATTATAGTTCTGGGGAGAGATCTGGCACTAGGGAGATTTCCAGAGATCTACAAGGATGACACGAACTGACAATCTAGGCAATGGTGGAGAGGATAACCTAAATGCCCTTCCCCTATAATGAGACTGATGACTACTTTTTATGCCATCCTAGAACCCTCATCCAGTGGCTGATGGAAGCAAAGGCAAACATCCACAGATATACACTGAACTGAACTCTGGAACCTAGTTGCAGAGAGGGAGGAATGAAGATCAAAGGGGTCAGTACCAGGCTGGTGAAACCCACACAATCAGCTGGCCTGAACAAGGGGGAGCACATGGACCCCAGACTGCTGTCTGGGAGGCCAACACAGGACTGAATCAGATCTCTGAACATGGATGACAACCAGGAGGCTTCCGCACCCTAGGGGGCCCCTAGTAGTGGATTAGTATTTTTCCCTGGTGTAAGAAGGGACTTTGAGAGCCCATCCCACATGAAGGGATGCACTCTTGGCCTGAACACATGGGGGAGGGCCTAGGCCCGGCCCAGGATGTTGTGGTGGACTTTGGGGAGCCCCATCATGGGCCCTACCCTGCCTGGGTTGTGGAGGGTGGATGGGGTGGGGTATAGGTAGAGGGTTGGAGGGGAGGGTTTCGGGGAGGGGAGGGAGAAGGGATTGACATGTGGAGCAAACTTGTTCCTAATTTGAACTCAAAAATATAATAAAAATGATTAAAAGAAGTGATACTTTTGTTGTGGTATATCTCATGGATACGTAATCACACATTATCTATATCTGGCTCTGCAGGTTATGCTGCATGTTCATTCTGTGGGTAATAACAGAAATACCCACATTATCATGCACAATGATTTCACATGTATAGACAGCCTGTGTTCCACCCTCGACACCAGACAGTCACTGATATTTTTACTGACACCATAGTTTGTCTTTTCCTAAGAGCCATCTACTTGGATACACACAGAATGTGGTTTTTTGTGTGTAGGCCACTTTGTAATATATATTTGAGTTTTCTCTGTTTTTTATGTTTTTTTTAATTAACTCCTTTTACCACTGAATAAAATCTCATGGTTTATATACATCAGTTTTCCTATACAGCTATTGAAGTACAATTTGTTTATTTTCAAACCTTAATAATTAAGAACAAGGCTGCTAAAATCATCCATAAGTAGACATTCATAGAGACATAGCTTTTGAGTCAAATGGATATTTTTTTCTTTGTTTTTCAAGACAGGGTTACTCTGTGTAGCATTGGAGCCTATCCTGGCACTCACTCTGGAAACCAGGCTGGCCTCGACCTCACAGGTCCACCCGCCTCTGCCTCCTGAGTGCTGGTATTAAAGGCACGCGCCACCAGACATGGATATATTTCAAGAAGCATCGGTTGTGGGTCAACCAGTAAGATCATATTTATTTTAATAAGAAACTTTCCTGCTTAAAATGTCTTTTCACATTTACATTCTCTTCCACAAGTAATATGAGGTCTTGTTACTACATATTCTTACCAGAATATGGCATCAACAATATTTGAAATTTTATTATTTGCTTATTTGTTCAGATACTTACTATGGGTCTCCTATAACTGAAATGTAAGTTCCTTAAAATCAATAACAGCCTGTCTTGTCTAAAGCTGTATCTTCAGCATCTAATATGATGTGAGCTCAGTGAGACTGGGGCAATATACACAGGACCTGAATGACTCTGCACCAGATGGAGACATAGAACTTAGAGTAGACACATGTCCTCACCCCTAACCCAGAAGCTTTGTGTGTGCTGCCACAGCTTGTGTGAATTCATATATGCATCAGGCCTGTTTTGTTCTGAAAACACTTTTTTCTTGGAGTCATCCATCACTTACATTCTTTCTGTGTCCTCTTCCACATAGACCCCTGAGGTTTGAGGAGAGGGATCTGAGGACAATATCACATTTTTTTCTCCATTTTGTATTTGAATTAGAAACAAGATTGTTTTACATGTCAATCCCAGTTCTCTCTACCTCCCCTCCTCCCCTGGCCCCCAACTAACACCCTACCCTTTCTGCTCCCTAGGGAGGGTGAGGCCTTCCATATGGGATTGTTCATTCTTGTTTGTTTCAGATTTGGTAGTGGTAGTGGAATTGTGTGTGGGTTTCCACCCAATTTTTCTTTTGGCTATTAGTAAAGTGGGATTATCCATTGCCTATGTATTTCTGGTTGTAGTTAACTTCCTTGGGTTGCAGTTTTTCTTCCAGAACTTTCTGTAGGACTGCATTGGTGAGTATGTAGTGTTTAAATATGGTTTTGTTATAGAATATCTTGTTTTCTCCATCTATAGTGATTGAAAGCTTTGCTGGGTATAGTAGTCTGGGCTGGCTCTGTGGTCTCTTAGTGTAGGTAGAATATATATCCAGGACCATCTGGCTTTCAGAGTTTCCATGGAAGTCAGGTGTCATTCTGATAGGTTTGCCTATATATGTTACTTGACCTTTTCCTTTGCTGCTCTTAATATTCTTTCTTTATTCTGTATGTTTGGGGTTTTGATTATTATGTGGCAAGGAGACCTTTTTAATTGTCCACTCTATTTGGTGTTCTGTAGCCTTCTTGTGTTTTCACTGGCATGTCTTTCTTTAGGTTGGGAAAGTTTCCTTCCATGATTTTGTTGACCATGTTTTCTGCACCTTTTAGTTGGGTTTCTTTACCTTCTTCTATACCTGTTATTCCTAGGTTTGGTCTTTTCACAGTGCCCCATATTTCCTGGCTGTTTTGTGTTAGGGATTTGTTGGAATTAAGATTTTTTTTATTGATGAGTCTATTTCTCCTAGTGTACCTTCAACTCCTGAGATTCTCTCTTCCATCTCTTGTAATATGTTGATTATGCTTGAATCTATAGTTCCTGATCATTTACTCAACCTTTTTTGTTTCCAGTATCCCTCAGTTTGTGTTTACTTTGTTGTCTCTATTTCAGTTTTCAGGTCTTGAACTGTCTGAATTATTTCCTTCAGATGTTTGGCTGTATTTTCTTGGCTTTCGTTAAGAGATTTGTTGAGAGAGTCTGTGGAGTTGCCATAGAGACATGGAGACTAACAGGACATGCAAGATGATAGAGAGGAAGATCCACTCAGCCCCTGAGGACCAAGCGACCCTGACTCTGCAGACATCGCTGGGCTACTCCTCCCCCACTCAGGGCAGAGGTGAGTTGCTTCAGCCCCTGCCTCAGGCACAACTTCTGCCTGCCCACTCTGGGAACTCCAGTCCTGGGGTCTGCAGGCAGGTCGACACAGCCCCTGAGGAACAAGTAACCCTGCCTCTGCAGATATCACTGGACTACCCCAGTCCCCACTCAGGGCGGAGGTGAGCTGCCTCGGCCCCTGCCTTAGGCCCAACTTCTGCCTGCTCACTCTGGTAACTCCTGTCCTAGGGTCTGAAGGCAGGTTGACTCAGCCCTTGAGGACCAAGTAACCCAGAATCTACTGACATCTCTGTGCTAGTCCCACTCCCATCCACCTGGAGAGCAAGTGCCTAGAACCTGCCTGCAACCACCTTGAGACCCATCAGAGTATCAGCCAATTGCACCCACCTGAAGAAGACCCATGCCCTCCAGGAAAGGAAGAGATACCACCTGCACCCACTGGAAGAAGAGATGGGAAGACAACAATAGAAGAGCATATCCAAGAACAGGAAAACCAATATGACAACACCACAGCCTAGGGACTCTACACCAGCAAGACCTGAACATCCCAACACAGATGAAGCAGAAGAGAGAAATCTTAAAAACAACTTCTTGCAGATGATAGAGACCCTAAGAGAAGAAATGGAAAAATCCTTCAGAGAAATGGAAGAAAAGACAAACCAAAAGATCCAAGAAATCAAGGAAATTGAGGAAATACAATTAAACAGCTGAGGGAAAACAGTTCAAGTCCTGAAAACAGAAATGGAGACAATAAAGAAAACACAAACTGAGGGAATGCTGGAAGTGGAATAGCTAAGTAAATAATCAGAAACCACAGCTGCAAGAATAACCAACAGAATACAAGAGATGCAAGACTGAATCTCAGACGCTGAAGATAAATTAGAGGAAATAAATTCATCAAGCAAAGAAAATCTGAAGTCCAACAAATCCTTAACACAAAAATATCCAGAAAATATGGGACATTGTAAAACGGCCAAACCTAAGGATAATAGGTATAGAAGAAGGTGAAGAAACCCAACTCAAAGGTGCAGAAAACATATTCAACAAAATCATAGAAGAAAACTTTCCCAACATAAAGAAAGACATGCCAATGAAAGTACAAGAAGCCTACAGAAAACCAAATAGAGTGGACCACAAAAGAAAGTCCCCTTGTCACATAATAATTAAAGCACCAAACATACAAAATAAAGAAAGAATATTAAGAGCAGCAAAGCCAAAAGGCCAAGTAACATAAAAAGGCAAACCTATCAGAATTACACCAGACTTCTCCATGGAAACTCTGAAAGCCAGAAGGACCTGAATATTCTACCAACTCTAAGAGAACACAGATGCCAGCCCAGACCCAGAAAAGCTTTCAATCACTCTAAATGGAGAAAACAAGATATTCCATGACAAAACCAGATTGAAACAATATGTAACCACTAATCCAGCCCTACAGAAAGTACTGGAAGGAAAACTCCAACCTAAGGAAATTAGCTACACTCACCAAAATATAGGCAATAGATAATAACACTTTACCAAAACCCAAAAGAAAAATCAGGGTAAATCCACATAAAATACCAATACCAACAACAAATAAAAAAACAAACAATAATAAACACTCAATGGACCTTAATTTCCCTCAATATTAGTGGTCTTAACTCACCTATAAAAACACAGGCTAACAGAGTGGATACGAAGACAGAATCCATCCTTCTGCTGCATACAAGAAACACACCTCAAATTCAAAGACAGACATTACCTCAGAGTAAAGTGTTGGGATAAGATATTCCAATCAAATGAACCCAAGAAATGAGCTGGGTAGCTATCATAGTATCTAACAAATTAGAGTTCAAACAAAAATCAAATCAAAGAGATGAAGAAGGTCATTTTATATTCATCACAGGAAAAATCCACCAAGATGATTTCTCAATTCTAAACATCTATGCCCCAAATACAAAGGCACCAACACTCGTATAGGAAACATTATTAAAACTCAAATCCCAAATAAGATCTCACACAGTTATACTGGGAGACTTCAACACCCCACTCTCACCACTGGACAGGACTGCCAGACAGAAGCTTAACAAAGAGACACATGAACTAACAGAAGTTATGACACAATTGGGATTAACAGACATCTACAGAACATTCCATCCAAGCACAAAAGAATATACCTTCTTTTCAGCATCACATGGAACCTTCTCTAAAACTAACCACATCCTCGAAAACATAGCAAACGTCATCAGGTAAAAAAAATTGGAATAAACTCCTGTGTCTTATCAGACCACCATGCCTTAAAGTTAGAATTCAAAAACAACACAAATTGCAGAAAACCTACCAACTCATGGAAATTGAACAACACGAAATTGAGCCGTTCCCGGATTCAGGAAGAAATAAAGAAAGAAATTAAAGACTTCCTAGAATTCAATGAAAATGAAGACACAACATACCCAAACTTATGGGACACTTTGAAAGCAGTAATAAGAGGAAAGTTCATAGCTCTAAGTGCTCACATGAAGAAATGAGAGAATAGTCACACCAGAGAGTAGACATCACAGCTGAAAGCTTTAGAACAAATGGAAGCAAATTATCCCTGAGGAGTAGACCCCAGGAAATAATCAAACTGAGGGCAGAAATCAATAAAGTGGAAACAAAAGAAAACAATTCAAAGTATCAATGTAACAAAGAGTTGATTCTTCCAGAAAATCAACAAGATAGACAAATCTTTATCCAAACTAACCAAAAGGTAGAGAGAGAACATGCAAATTAACAAAATCAGAAATGAAAAGGGGGATATAACAACAGAAATTCAGAGACTCTCCAGGTCATAATTTGAAAACCTGTACTCCAAAAATTCAAGAATTTAAAGGAAATGGACAATTGTCTGGACAGATATCACTTACCAAATTTGAATCAAGAACAGATAAGCAATTTAAATAGACCTATAACCTCTAAGAAAATAGAAGCAGTCATCAAAAGTCTCCCAACCAAAAAAAGCCCAGGGCCAGAAATTCAAAGAAGAGCCAATACCAATGCTCCTCAAATTGTTCCACACAATAGAAGCACAAGGTTCATTGCCAAACTCTTTTTACAAGGCTACAACTAACTTGGTACCCAAGCCACACAAAGACACAACTAAGAAAGAGAACTACAGACCAATATCCCTCATGAACATTGATGTAAAAATACTCAATAAAATAGTGGCAAACCGAATCCAAGAACATATCAGAAAAATCATCCACCATGATGAAGTAGGCTTCATCCCTGGGATTCAGGGTTGGTTCAACACTCTAAAATCTATCAATGTAATCCACCATATAAACAAACTGAAGAAGGAAAAACACATTATCATCTCACGAGATGTTGAAAAAGCCTTTGACAAAATCCAACACCCCTTCATGATAAAGGTCCTGGAGACATCAGGGAACATACCTGAACATAAAAAAAAAATAATATACAGTAAACCAACAGACAACATCAAACTAAATGGAGAGAAACTCAAAGCTATTCCTCTAAAATCAGGAACAAGACAAGGCTGTCCACATTCTCTACATCTCTCTTCAATGTTGTCCTTGAAGTTCTAGCTAGAGCAATAAGACAACAAAAGGAGATCAAGGGGATACAAATTGGAAAGGAAGAAGTCAAGCTTTCACTGTTTGCAGATGAAATGATAGTCTATATAAGTGACCCGAAAAACTCTACCAGGGAACTCCTACAGCTAACAAGCACCTTCAGCAAAGTGGCAGGATACAAGATTAATTAAAAAAAATCAGTAGCCCTATTATGTATGGATGATAAATGTACTGAGAAAGAAATCAGAGAAACATCAAGCTTTAGAATTGCCACAAACAACATAAAATACCTTGGGGTAATGCTAACCAAAAAAGTGAAAGATCTGTATCATAAGAATTTTGAGTCTTTAAAGAAAGAAATTAAAGAAGATACCAGAAAATGGAAGGATCTCCCATGTTCTTGGATGGGAAAGATCAACATAGTAAAAATGGCAATCTTGCCAAAAGCAATCTACAGATTCAATGCAATCCCCATCAAAATCCCAGCACAATTCTTCACAGACCTTGAAAAAACAATTCTTAACTTTATATGGAAAAACAAATGACCCAAGATAGCCCAAAACAACCCTGTACAATAAAGGAACATCTGGAGGCACCAACATCCCTGATTTCAAGCTCTATTATAGAGCTATAGTCCTGAAAACAGCTTGGTATTGGCACAAAAATAGACAGGTAGACCAATGGAATCAAGTTGAAAACCCTGATATTAACCCACACACCTAAGAACACCTGATGTTTGACAAAGATGCTCAAGCTATACAATGGAATAAACAAAGCATCTTCAACAAATGATGCTGGCATGTAGAAGACTGCAAATAGATCCATGTCTATTGCCATGCACAAAAGTTAAATCCAAATGGATCAAAGACCTCAACATAAACCCAGCCACACTGAACTTATTAGAAGAGAAAGTAGGAAATACCCTTGAATATATTGGTACAGGAGACTGCTTCCTGAACATTACACCAGTAGCACAGACACTGAGATCAACAATTAATAAATGGGACTTCCTGAAACTGAGAAGTTTCTGTAAGGCAAAGGATACAGTCAACAAGATAAAATGACAGCCCACGGATTCGGAAAAGATATTCACCAACCCCACATTCAACAGAGGGCTGATTTCCAAAATTTATAAAAAACTCAAGAAGCTAGTCTTCAAAACACCAAATAATCCAATTAAAAAGTGGGGTACATAACTAAATAGACAATTCTCAATAGAGGAATCTAAAATAGCTGAAAGACACATAAGATAGTGTTCAACATTCTAAGCCATTAGGGAAAGCAAATCAAAACAACTCTGAGATACCATCTTACACCTGTCAGAATGGATAAAACAAAAACACCAATGACAATTTAGGCTGGAGAGGATGGGAAGAAAGGGAACACTCCTCCACTGCTGGTGGGAGTGCCAACTCGTGCAGCTGCTTTGGTAATCAGTAGAGCGATTCCTCAGGAATCTGGGAATCAGTCTACCACAAGATCCATCAATTCCATTCTTTGACATATACCCAAAAGAACCACATTCATACAACAAGGACATCTTTGTTCATCGATGTCCATGGCAGCATTATTTGTAATAGCCAGAACCTGGAAACAACCCAGATGCCCCTCAACTGAAGAATGGATAGAGAAAATGCGGTACTTTTACACAATGGAGTACTACTCAGTTGGGGGGGAGCAGGGACGACAATGGAATCTTGAAATTCACAGGCAAATGGATGGAACTAGAAGAAACCATTCTGAGTGAGGTAACCCACAAAAAGACAAACATGGTATGTACTCACTCATATATGAATTTTAGACATAGGATTACCAGCCTACAATTCACACTGCCAGAAAAGCTAGTAAACAAAGAGGACCCTACGAGAGAAATACATGGTCCCCTGGAGAAGGGGAAAGGGACAAGATATCCTGAGAAAATTGGGAGCATGGGGGGAGGGGAGAGGGAACTAGGAGAATGAGAAGGGGAAAAGAGGAGGGGTGAGAAAGACATGATGGGTAAAGGAGGTTGAGTTGGCAGAAGCACGGAAAAGAGCAAGATAAGAGATACTATAATAGAGGGAGACATTATAGGTTTAAAGAGAAATCAGGCACTAGGGTAATGTCTGGAGAGATTCAAAGATGACACCAACTAACAATCTAAGCAACAGAGGAGAGGCTACCTTAAATGCCCTCTCCTGATAATGAGATTGATGACTAATTCATATGCCTTCATGCAGTAGCTGGTGGAAGTAAAAGCAGACACCCACAGCTAAACCTTGAACTGAACTGAAATCCAGTTACAGAGAAGGAGGACTGATGAGAAAAGGGGTCAAGACCAGGCTGGTGAAATCTACAGAAACAGCTGACCTGAACAAGGGAGAGCTCTTGGTCCCCAGACTGATAGCTGGGAAACCAGCATGGGACTGATCCAGATCCCCTGAATGTGGGTGTCAGAAAGGAGACCTAGGATATCTATGGGGCCCCTTGTAGTGGATCAGTACTTATCCCTATCATAGGAATGGACTTTGGGAGACTATCCCACATGGAGGAATACTCCCTGAGCCTAGACACAGGGGGTTGGCCTAGGCCCTATCCCAAAGGATATGACAGACTTTAAAGACCCCCCTAAGGAAGGCCTCACCATCCCTGGGGAGCAGAAAGGGTATGTGATGTGTAGGGTGTTTCTTGGGGGGCAGGGGAGGAAGGAACGGAGAGGGACCTGGGATTGACATGTAAAATAATCTTCTTTCTAATTAAAATTTAAAAAATAAATAAAAATAGATTTGTTGATTTCCTGTATTTTGGTTTTTTTTTTCTTCCATTTCTTTAAGAGATTTTCTCATATCCTCTTTGAGGCCCTCTATCATTTTCATGAAGATGTTATTAAGGTCATTCTCTTCTGCTTCAGATGTGTTGTTATGTTCAGGTCTTGCTAGTGTAGGGTCCCTAGACTCCGGTGGTGTCCTATTGATTTTTCTATTGTTGAATGTGTCTTTATATTGTCTTCTTCCCATCCTTTCTTCTGGTGGTTGTAGAAGGAGTCTCTTCTTCTCCTGGTGGGTACAGAACCAAGGTTCCCTCTGGTAGGTGTAAACAGATCTAATACTCTGATGTCTCTCCTCTCCCAATGGATGGAGGCAGGACTGGTACCGGGACCTTAGCAGTCTGGGTGTGTTGGATCCTGCCAAATTGGTATCCACTGTGAGCAGACCCCAGACTTCAGGTGTCCTTGAGCAGGGCAGAGGAAGAAGGGCTGGAAACAGGCCCATGTTTACCTAGTCTCTTGGAACATGATAACACATTTAAGACTGAGTTCTCCAAAGTCTCTTACTCTCTGTATATTATACAGTTGTGGGTATCTGTGTTAATTCCTATCTACTGCTGTGGGTTGATCAAGGCACTGATATATGGGTATAGAACTAAGTCAATAGAAGCTATTTTATTACTATGTTCATTTAGCAGAATAATAGTATTAGCTTTTCTCCTTTAACAGTGTCAGGAATATGTTCCAGCTCATGGATCATGCTTTAAATCCAATCAAAAAAGTGGTTGGTTACTCCCATAGCATTTCCCCACTGATATACCAATACATCTTGCAGATAGGTTGCTGTTGTATGTTTCAGGGTTTGTAGCCAGGTGATATTGATGTTACTTTTCTCCCTGGTAGCATGCAGAGTACCTTCCTGTACTATGAATAAAGTAAGTAGTGGTAATGCTTCTAGTTAGGCACCAGCTCAACTTCTCCATGGTCTATAACAGAAGTGTTTTCTTCAGCAATAAGCCTTAGCATCAGGTTGTGAAGCACAACCAATAGCATTGGCAATCATCTATGATGTTTGGTGGTTCCATTGGACCACTTTGGCCAACAAATAAACAATATTTAACCCATTCCTGGTATCTGGGTGTTTTACTTGGTGGCATAAGATATGTAGTTGGGGCACTGTCTCCCCTATTATGTGATGAGTTGATTTAGAATCCTTTCATATATGTATAATCTTTAGGTAGTTTCTACAGTAGTGGATTTCCATCTGATTTTTCAAATACCCTTTAGTGTTAGTTGCCCCTCCCCATATTCTATCCTTTACCCTGCTCCCTCATTCCCTACCCTGTTTAATCCTCCTATTATAGTTTATTTTTTTATCTCTCCATAACAATATATTCTATTTCTGTTTCTTTGGGATATCATTTTTTCCCCTGTGGTCCTTTACTAGGGACCTAACATCTGATAGGTATTTTAGTTGTAGCACATATATCAAAAACTTGAAAGCTAACATCCACATATAAGGTGAATATACAATATTTTTATTTTGGGGTCTGGGCTACCTCACTCAAAATGATTTTTTTCTAGCTCTATTTTCTAATATTATTTTCTTAACAGTTTAATAATATCCCGTTGTATAAATGTACCATGTTTTCCTTATCCATTCATCAGTTGATGGGCATATTAGATGTTTCCAATTTTGACTATTATGAATAAAGCAGTAATGAACATGGTTGAGCAAGTAGTAAGATATAAGGTCCTTTGGATATTTTCCCAAGAGATCTATAGGTGACTATTGAGGTGAATTGACTTACAGCTTGTCGAGGAACCACTACATTGATTTCCATAATGGCTGTACCAGTTTGTACTCCCTTCAGCAATGAATTAAGTGTTCCCCTTTCCCTGAATCCTTACCAGCATGTGCTGTCATTTATTTTATTGATCTTGGCCTTTCTGACTGTGGTAGGATCAAATCTCAAAGTTGTTTCTTATTTTAAATAGAATGTCCAATATAGAAAATGCTGGGGCTTTAATAATCACTAACTCTGGATACACAAAGGATCAGTGGATAAAAGTGCTTGCCAGTAAACCTCATGACTAGAGTTTGATTCCTGGGACTCAACTGATGGAAAGAGGGCAGACATTCTACAGTTGCTCTCTAACCTCCATATGATCAATGGACATGCTCTCCCACAAAAAGGAAATATAATATTTTTTAAAATCACCAACCTTTCTAAAAGGAAATAGGGAGGGAGAGTTTCTATAGTGGCATTTTTTTAGTTCCAAAACTATGCATCAAGTTGCCTAATTGATGCTTTTGATTTGTTGGCTTTGAAGTCTCTCAGGTCTGTTATTATATCCAAACTAAATGATGCTTTCAACCCCACACTTTGTAAATGCTGAACACAATGCCCTGAATATCATCTATAAATTTTCTCTCTTGCATATATATGCTTAACATTGCTCAAAAGCCATTTATTCACTGTCCCTGTAAGCCTTGGCACATATGATTCTCTCTCACATGAAGATCCTACCATGTCTGTCTCTGTTTGACCTAACAAACTCATACTATCATCTTTAATGTCATTCATCAGCAATCTTAAAGAATTCCCACTCCAAATCAGCCCTTCAATTTCATAGAATAACTGCAAGTGCCATTCACTACAACTTTTTTTCATATGATCATACGATTATTTAAATAATTATTGATTTGTGCTTTAGATTTCATCTGGATTTTATAGGAGAAACTAATTTTGGTTTTCCTAATTATAATTGGCATTAAATACATTTTGGTTGAGTGTATGAATAAATAACTAGAAGATCACTGAAGGTTGTGGTGAGCACTCCCATTCTCCTCCCCTTTGGCTTTGACATATGCCTAAAATATTATCATCCACAACATAGTGTCTTAATGAATGTTATACTCTGGTTTTGTGCATTTCTATACATTTAACAATTTCTGTTGAATTTCATTTTCATTTTTATCTTGATGACTTTCATTTTCCTTTAGCTCTCACTATGTAAATTTAAATGTTGTAAAAAAAACTGTGGCTAAAAATATGTGTCATTTGAACAAAATAAATCCAGTAACAAGTAATAAAGATACAATGGGACACAGATCACTTCTGCATATGTCCTGGAACAATAAACACCTCCCAAAATGCAACACTAATACCATGGGAATTGAGACTTCAGTGTTATTTTTTTTCAATAATCCACTAGAAATTCTGGTTCTGGTAGTAGTTGTATATTTCATATAGGGTTGATCTTCCACAGCTACCAAACACAAATCCTGAGTATTTAAACAACAATCATTTAATAGCCATAGAGAGTAATCAAACACAGACAAAAAGTGGAATTGATTCAACTCTTGAGAGATTGTAAAACAATGTCAGATTCATCACCATGAGCCTCTGTACCTCTCTGGAAGTGGTCATACTCATTAAGACACCTAACAGTAAAGCAGGAATTCCTCAGGTGCTTGTAGATGATCAGGAAAACACTGGAAAAGAGAATATCACAAATTTTGCATCAAGATACAAAATCTTATGAACTTCCCTCTCTTAAGCAGGTGTCTGTGTGGGAAACAGTATGAGGACCACATTAGAGCACAGTAGTTAGTGGGAAGTTCGAAAAGTTTAGGAAATGTTTACCTAATACACAATACAAGGAAGCAAGACTTAGGTACCCCAAAGAAGAAAGTACTTACCATGTGGAACTTCAGAATTCTCCATCCAAATTTTAAAGACTGTATCTCAGAAGTAAATACGGTGACCTAGATCTAAGAAGCTTCCCTAGGACTAACACAGAACAGACACCTGAAGGTGAGAATATAATTATATCACTAGACCCAAGATAAATGACAAATGGATGTTTATTGGGAAACAATTACACAGAAAAATGCAAAGAACCACCAGAGCATTTCCCTGTTCTCCCTACTGGATCTTCAGACCCAACAGAAAGAGCACACAAAGGAAAGCCACGCCTCAAGCTCCTCTCTTTCCACTTCTATATGCCTGAAGCCACACCCAAAGGGGTGTGGCCGCCATTTCAGGTCCACAGGCCAGATGCCTAGAGACACCTCCAGAGAGTAAAATTAATAGTACATATTCATGATGATTTGCTTACTACCAAAACAAAATCAGCACTTTTTAGAGGACAAGACCAATAAATTATCTCTATAATTGACACATTAAAAACAAACAGAACTAGGATGCATAGTCATGAGAAGCTCAATGGAAATAGACTCTCCATCTGCTGGCATTAGTGGAAAAATTACTTTCAGTATACTGAATAATGTCAAAGCAGGTAAAAAAAAATAATGAAAATCAAAGGAAAAGTGGGGAAAACCAGGAAAGAAATGAAAGCCTTAAAGGATAAAAAAATGGAAACTCTAAAACTTAAAATCTAACTCAGAAATGAAAATGGCATTAGATAAAAACATCAATACTCAATGGAAGGCAAAGATTGCATGGTTAAATCAAAGGCAGATCTGCAAAACCTATCCAAGATCAGACAATAGACAGAAAGAGTTAATTAAATCTCAATATCCTTTGTGAACAAGGTCAAGCACTCACACAGATTGTTGAGGATCTGAAACAAGAGAGAAAATAGATGAGATATTTTAGTTAAAATGGGATAACCCCAACAAGAATATCTAATGCCTATACCTATTAACTGAACTCTGAAACTAAACAAAATAAAAATAGGTCCAAATAGAAAGACAAACTCAGGATTATATTTGGATATTTTAAACACCTTCATGTTACTTTGAATACTGATGACAAGGAAGAGACAAGAACAGTGATCAGCCACCTTGACTTATCCATAATTTATAGAGCACTATACACAAAAATAAAAAATAAAAAAGACACATAATATATGGGCCACAAAGTCAGCCTCAGCTCTCTTTTTAAATTGAAATCATGATGATTCTACTCCCCAAGATTCATTGCATCAGATATCAATCACCATGAGACATAAAAAAGCCTTTCCCCACCTCCCAAATAGAGATTAGACAGCATGCTTCTAAGTATTCTGTAGGTCAAAGAAGAGAACACTTTACATCAAACTTAGAACATCAAAATCTGAGTAAACATTTATATTTTTCAGCACTTGTGCTGGAAAAGGAAAGAGATCAGCCATCAAATTGTACTCAAATTAAGTAGAGAAAAAAATAATAGGAGTAGAAACAACTTATATGAAGAAACATTAAGCAAAGAAAAAAAGATACACAATGTAACAAGAGTCAAGAAAAATAAAAGCAAAGCAATATAAATACAAAAGGGCAGACATGATCTTCGTGGCTACTGTTTGCATAAAAACCAACATCAAACTTTCACAGCTCTATATTAGAGAGTATCGAAGCTCTGTGAAGAATAAGGGAATTTCCAGAAATAATGCCAATGCATAAAAATCAAATATTGTATACTGAAAATAAACTTTGTAAGCTATGTATTTAAAGCAACATGAAAAATTATAAATTGTGCCTGATGGTACAGTCCTGTAATCACAGTGAATGAGGAAAATCACAGGCTTAAGGTTTTTAAGGCCTGCCTGGATAATTCATTGTAACTTTGTCTCAAAAATAAAAAAATACAAAGAAGACACAGATATAATGTAGTCATAGGCATTTTCCTAGCATGAATGAAGTCCTGGGTTCAAGCCATGGTAGTGCAGAAAGAAGGACGGAAGGAAGGAAGGAAGGGAGGGAGGAGGGAGGAGGGAGGGAGGAGGGAGGGAGGGAGGGAGGGAGAGATAAATATTTACTATAAAATTCAGCAACAAAAACAATCCTTCCAAGTCTCTATAATAAAACTTCTGAAATACCACTTATGAAAATTCAAAACATAGCTGGGCGTTGGTGGCGCACGCCTTTAATCCCAGCACTTCAGAGGCAGAGGCAGGCAGATCTCTGTGAGTTCGAGGCCAGCCTGATCTCCAGAATGAGTGCTAGGATAGGCTCCAAAGCTACACAGAGAAACCCTGTCTCGAAAAACCAAAAAAAAAAAAAAAAAATTCAAAACCTAAAATAAGTAAAAAATATTAAAAATTAAAAACAAAGAATGGTGTTCCATTTTCATTAACTTATAAACTCAATTAACTTTCAATTAGACTTTTAAAAACTAAACAGTTGACATTGACTTTAAAACAAGTAGTGGGAAATGTACTAAGAAAAAAAAATGAATAACAGAGGTACTCACATTATCTTTCTGAGATTTAGTATAAAATAGTAATCAATATAGGAGCTGTCTTAGCTACTTTTCCAGTTGCCATGGTAAAAACATCCTGGAAAAGGGGGTACAGTCTGTCATGACGGAAAAGTCATGGTAGCCAGAGCCATTTGCAAATGAGCACATTCACGAAGCAGAAATCAATGATTGGTCATGCTCAGCTGAGTCTCTTCTTTATATCCAGTCTATGACCCAATTCCAGGGAACGGTACTGACTGCTTTAGAGGTGCATATTACTAATCAAATAAACTTTCCTCACAGGCCTGGTTAGACAAGTCCACAGTCAATAGTAAACATCACAGTACTGTTAACATAATTATAATTATAATCAAAACAAAGTATGATATCTGAAAATGGATGAAGTAGATATAAGCCACAAGGAATGAACATTTTTTTTTGTCAAAGGTGCTAATGTATTTCAGAAAAAAAAGGAAAAGCCCTTCCAAAATAATGTGGGAAAAAAACTAAATATAAATATGGGGGAAATGATCACCAATCTGTAATTTACAACACACACACACACACACACACACACACTTAATTTGAGATGGACTGTGTACCTGCACACAACAGCTATATATGAAATGCTTCTAGAAGGAAATAATGAGACATATATTACAACAGCAAATCACAGTTACCTTCATGATTTTGGAGAATGCAGAGACATCTTAGGAAAATTTCTTAGACAGCCTAAACATTTCACATAGAAAAATCACAGACAGGCTTTATGGCAATGCACTTTATGTATACACATATGATTACATGTTTTAATCCAGAATATATAATAAATTCTTACAAACAAGTAACATTTAATTTAAAAACTTATAACACATTTCAAAATGATAGAACTGACTAGAATGCCAATAGATTGTGATTAATATCACCAACATTTAGGTGAACAAAAATGAACATCACAGTGAAAATGAAAATCATATTTGTGTGTGTGTGTGTGTGTGTGTGTGTGTGTGTGTGTGTGTGTGTATGAACACACAGCCACCTATACACACCTATGTACACAGATGGCATTAGATGTCCTGCCTGCTCTAACACTATGCCTACATTTTTCACTAGAGATAAGGTCTCTAACTGCCCTGAAACTGGGCTATTGGCCAGCAAGCCCGAGTGATCCCTATGTCTCTGTCCCCACAGCCACTGGGGTACAGGAATGCATCCCTCAGGTCATGCCTACCTTTTATGTGAGTGCCAGAATCCCAATGCATGTCTTCATGCTTGCTCACCAAGTGTCCTTCCTGCATGGAGCAAGCTCTCCAATCCTGAAAAACATATGACATGCTCAAGAATGGATGAGCTTAAGGCTGGGGATGTAACTTGACGGCAAAGTGCTACCCAACAAGCACAAGGCTCTGGGTTCAATCACCAGCATAGGGTGGAGGAATAGATGAGCTTGAAGAGCCTGACAAAGAGCTTAGCTTTCACACATTGCCAGAAACTGAAGAGAATGTGAAGTCAAGCATTCACTTAACAGCTTCCCTCAGAGGGGTTTCTCCAAGCAAAGTGAAAACAGGAGTCCACAATGTGTCTAAAATGTTTCTCAATAGAATTACAAACTGCTTTATAAATAATAACCCAAACCAAAACCTATGCTAATGAGCAGCAACAAAAGGATGACCCAAATTAACTTATATTTATATAGTAAAATGCTTTTCAATGGTTAAAGTAGATATTATATAAATGCACAGACAATATAGGTGGACATTCAAAATAGAAACAAAAGGCTGTACAATTTCACTTATATAAAATGTAAGAACAGGTAAAGTCATCTGGATTAGAATAACAGTTCCTATCAGCCTGTAAAAATAATGGAAGAGGGACTAGGGCTTCTTGTGAGAACATCTTATGCGTTGATTTGGAGGGGATCACTAATATGTACATTTACCAAGATTTACTAAATTTAAGGTCTCAGCATTGTACTACATGCAAATTTTCCTGTATCTTAAAAATTAGAAATTTATCTTCCAAAAAATTTGCAGTTAAAAACACCAGATTTACCAAAGTTCAATATGTGCCTTTCCTAGAGGGCTTGCAGAATTTTTAAGAAGACAAACAAGCATTGTCATGTGTCTATGGACTCTAGGCTGTCCTCTGTTGCCTGTCTATGGATTCCTTTCTTCTTCAAGGCACTAGTGTTCTGTGGAAAAGATATTTGGAAAGTCAGTTCTAATGGCACCTTCCATCCGAGGAGATAGTTGCCTGGCAACCCTGCAGGACAGAAAATGCAAAGTGACCACCCTGTCTGATAGAATCTAGCAGGGAAACTAATTCAACTTCTGTGAGGAGAAATCTTAGCCATCAAATTTTTTCAACTTATGCATTTTTTATTCCTTTAACACACAGTAGTAAATAATGTAGGACTATTTCCTCTTTTACCAGAACTCTTGGCCTATGAGCACAGAACACAGCAGAACACTGTGTTTTTATTTCCATTCGTGGGAGTTCATCTGACTGAAGCTGCTCTCTAGAAGCAGGAATATTTATATTTAGACCATAAATGGCTTTGCATCCTTTAAGGCCCAACTCAAATGCCACCTTCATGAATCCTTCATAATGCTGTGCAAACTGAAATTACTTCCGTCTCTCTGAACATCTCTGTCCCATGGACTTATTGTCTTAATTTGCATAGCTTACGTTTTCTACTAGACAAAAGAGCTGTGTCTTAACAATCGCCCCATCACACAAATGTCTCATAGGGAATACCTTACACTTACTGAGATAATGAAGGAATCCTTAGCGAGGCTATTTCACCAGAGAAACTTCAGTGGAAATCAAAATGTTAACATTTCAGAGAATTCCTTGTTATGTGTCACTTTACAAGGCCAATTCTCCCTAAGAGCAGCTCAGTCTAAATCAAGCGTCTGGCTTGTGTTTCTCAGTGCATTCGGCAAGCCATTTTATTCAGAATGATGCGTTCACTGCCATTTCTAAAGGTCAGTGACATCACTTGATAATCTGTGAGTCCTGCAATAATGTGCTTCACATGAATTGAGCCAATAAATTAATATTTACGTAGAACTCACTTTGTAAACAACTCAGTCATATAATGTGAATAGATGAATACATCTAATAAATGGTTCAATTTGTCATATCAAATTTGAATGGATATGTCCCAACTACTGTTAGTTATGTAAAACAGAAACGCCATAAATGTTTGTAAGCTTTTATTTAAGCATACTTTGTGTGGGAAGGCAGTTGCATGCTTATGCTAGACTAGTAAATTTCCATATGCATGATAAGAGTACTTCTACTCTTAAAAATATGCTTTTCTGCTACCATCAGAATTTCAATGATGGAAGAGACTACCTCTTCCTACTAATAAATGTAAAAGGTCAGACTGAAAGAAGTTAGGAGATGGGACACTCACTGTATCAGTTGAACAGAAGGACATAACTAGAACTTACCAGACCCCAAAATGTTTAAACTAGTGTTTTAGTTATTGATTAATTAAACTGTGGAATATCTGTACACTTACAAACTGAACAGACCTTAGTTGTGAATGCAGAGTTCCTCTCCAAGGGCAACTCAGAATTATTTAGATGTTGAAATAAAGGAGATATAGGACTGCAAACTTAAATGAGACAAAATGCCCTCTTAAGCAATTAAGAAGGCTTAGTTTTATTTTATAGACACATAAGTAAACATCTAAACAGTAAATAAAATTCAGAAGAGATATTGTGAGGAATTAAACACAGGAATGAGAGCAACATTACAATGGGACCCCTAGAATGAGGAGTTGGATGTCAGACACAGTGAAGGTAGCACCCTTCACTGTGTTTCTGCTCTATTGTGAATTTTATTCCTTAGTATTAGTATCCCAGAATACACACACACACACACACACACACACACACACACACACACACACACATACACACACACACACACAGTGTGTGTGTGTGTGTATGTGTGTGTGTGTGTACATATACATATTCAATACACACACAATTAGCATGTTTCCCTTACTGCTTGTAGCAAAGGTCCAGCCAATCTACCCTTGATAAATACTGATTGATTGATTGATTGATTGATTAGAGATTGCAGCTGTTACAAAAGATGGTAGACAGAGAAACATGAACAGATGATCTTTAAGGAGCTGAGAATAATGCAAGTTAACAACATCCATGTATATAGAGTGGGTGATGAGACAACTCATTGCCTGACAGTGTGGCCATCAACACACCTGCACTGCAGCCCCTGTGTGGGCAAAAATGTTAATACCAGTTCATTTCTGAGGTTGCACTGCTCCTCAGAGATATTTACTAAAGGAATAAAATGATGCATTCAAACATAAATTCTGCAATCTTGACTGCTTTGCATGTAGGGAACATATTCCTTCCAAAGAAGTGGCAACAACTCTATTTAACATAAAGTACAGTATGCATCATGTGCAATCCAAATGAATTTAAAACATGTGGGAGTTTTTCTAAAAATCTCCCTTGGCAGCATGGTCTACAAACTTGAACAAAATGAGGGAAAAGGGGGAACAAAACTTAGTTGCTCACTTAGCCTCCAAAATACAAACTATAGTAGTCCAGAGATGTTGGGATGAGAGACCCCAGTGTTCATTCCTATTGCAAAGATCCTCACCCTTAAATGAGAAGGCAAGAATGGTTCTTTAGGAAGGGAACATAAAAAAATGGTAGTTATTTAAATGCATACCAAATGTATATTTGTATCTGTTAGGTAAGTACAAATCTATTAACATGGAAACTCAAAACTGAACATATGCTCTCAGGTTAGGAAGATGAACAGAACAGTATATCTATAAGGATAGATATAGATACAGATATAGTGGGGGTGTAGTATACAGTATATGTCTACAGAGGAAGTGAGGCAATAAGGCACCTGGAAAAGACCCCCATCCTAGCCTGCAGGATTAAGATCAGAGCAGGTTCTTCACAGAAGTCCTGTCTCAGCTGAGGTCCAAAGAATAGGAGGAGTTTACCAGATGAAGGCAGGGAAATGTGCTCCCTAAGTAAGGAACAGGATGAACACAGGTCTAATGCAGAGTGGTATATGGAATAAAAGACAGAGAAATAAGCAAAAGAACTGGAGACACAAAATGGAAGACTGAGAACAAAGCCATTGTTTGTGCTGTGATAGTAATGAGCATTAGCATAATGCACCAATCCAGTTGTCCTGTCATAAAAAAAAATCACCTTCATGTTCTTTATGAAGTCAAATAACAAAGTCCATGAATGCAAAATACAAAAATGTTCTTTTTTTTCACATGGTTTTATTTAAATTAGAAACAAGCTTGTTTTACATGTCAATACCAGCTCCCTCTCCTCCTCCCCTGCTCCCCCTGCCCCCCCATCCAATCCCCTTTCTGCTCCCCAAGGAGGGTGAGGCCTTCCTTGGGGGAACTTCAAAGTCTGTCTTATCATTTGGAGCAGGGCCTAGACCCTCACCCATGTGTCTAGGCTGACAGAGTATTCCTCTGTGTGGAATGGGCTCCCAAAGTCAATTTTTACACTAGGGATAAATACTGATCCATTACCAGAGGCCCCATAGACTGCCCAGACCTCCTTACTGACACCCATGAACAGGGAGTCTGGGTCAGTCCTATGCAAGTTTCCCAGATATCAGTCTGGGGACCATAAGCTCCCCCTTGTTCAGGTCAGCTGTTTCTGTGGGTTTCTCCAGCCTGGTCTTGACCCCTTTGCTCGTCACTCCTCCGTCTCTGCAACTGGATTTCAGGAGTTCAGCTCAGTGTTTAGCTGTGGGTGTCTGCTTCTGCTTCCATCAACTCCTGAATGGAGGATGTAGGATGGCACATAGAAAGAAAGAAGACATTTACGTATTCCCTTGATGAGATAATCTGAATCTTTCCCCCAAACACATCACTTCTCTATTAATGTTCACATGCTTAAACTGGAAGCATGTCTTGCTCCATGCCTTCTCTTATTCCACCTTCCTCTGCTATTTGAGGAAGTGCTGTATGTTTCATCAAAAATGACTTGAGCCTTTTAATTTCTGCAAATATGTCAATGAACATGTGGACTCCCGGCCTATCTTCCAACAAGTAGTCAGATAGTGGCCTTATTGTACAAATGGTGACATCACTTATGAAGTCACAGAGTGATAAAACAGGTATACAGTTGTAAAAGGGCCAACACCACAAGCAGTTATTTGTACATCCTTGCATTTCACTTGTCTTTCTAATTGTCACTCTATTCAGGGGAACATAATTTGAAAGGGCTCAATTAGCACTTCCATGTGGGAAGAGAACAGCCTATCCTAGGCTAGGTGCATTGTACAGTGACTGAGGTGGAATGAAGCAACATTGTATGGATTCTATTTGCTAAAGACATTTGGGGATATGCATTAAACAGCTACTAAATTGAGTAATAGAATCTATACTATTTCTGAGAGCCTGCAATAAGATGGAAAGGAGCACAGGGATAGGTGTCATTGGGTTCAGACTCCCAGTCAAGCTCAACCAGTTAGTCATCTCAGAATCTGGCTCTCATTTCCTCCACCCAGTTAGTCATTAAGTTGTATCCTGGTATTGGTATCTCAATATATTTGCTTCATTTCTATAGTATGAATGACCACCCCCAGAGCTAAAGTGGGTTATTATCAAATAAGAACAATAATTGAGCCTAAAATGTAGATAAATTCCTCAGTAGAGCTGTTTATCCTTGTGAGAGTCTTAACAGAGTTTTAGCATTACATCATCTAATATACTAATAACTAGAGGCTCTAAGATTGGCAAACTATAGGATATGACTTAGAAGTTAACACCACTGTATTAGTTACTTTGCTACTGCTATAACAAAACACCATGACCAAAGAAATTTATAAAAGAAAGCATTTAATTGAAGGCTTGTTGACAGTTTCAGAGGGTGAGTCTGTGACTGCCATAGGGCAATGAGCACGGCAGCAGGCAGTTAAGCATGGTGCTGGAGCAGTAGCTGAGAGTTTATATGTTGAAGCAACACCAAGAGGAAAAGGAAAAGAGCTAACTGGATATGGCCTGGAATTTGAAACCTCAAAGACCATCCTCAATGACATATGTCTTCCAATAAAGTCACACCTTTATCAGGGCCACACCTCCTAATCCTTCCCAAATACTTTCACTAACTGAGGACCATGCATTCAAATGAAGCTATGGGAGCCATTCTCATTCAAACCACCACGACTACTGGCTGTAGTTTTTAAAAAGTATAAAACAAAATAAAATGAGGCAATATTAAATCTATAAATCTCCAAATATTTACTAACTGTCTTTTTATAGCCAAGATTCACCAACCCTGAACTAAACTAAATCCAATATTTTCATTATTTAAACCTTAGCTAATAAAAAAGAGGCTGAGCTTCATACTGAGCTTCATACTACTTTCCAAGCAGATATTAAAATATCTTTCATATATAAAACTCTTTAAGATTCTAAAATTAAGAATGAAGCTATGAAAATAAGACAGAAGAGGATAAATCACATCAGAGACTCAATGGTAGCGGGAGAGCATGAAGATTCTTTGCTCAGGCAGAGAGGAGCTGAAGGAAAATCTCAGATGAGTAGTAATACAGATTCTGAGAAAATCCAAGTGGTCCATTTAAAGATCAGAGTTCAAGATGACTAATACTGAGATTTAAGGCAATATAAGGAGATATAGGTTGAGAATGAAAGGATTTATACACAAAAATGTCTGGATGCTCTGTTTATGACACTTGGAAGCCATTGGGACTGCAGTTCACCGCTGTCCTTAATACTTACTAGTAAGCCCTGAGAATCCCAAGACAAATCAGTTAGCCCCTCTTCTCAATGGGAGGCTGTAATCATAGCTGCTGAGTGGAAACCAGGGGATGTTATTAGATCTCAGGCCCACAGGTTTTCTGAAACCCATTAAACATCATTTTCCTCTCACCAGCTCCTAAGGCCCCAGATTAGTTAAGACATTTCAAATAGAATTAGTGATATCAGCAAAAAAAAAAAAAAAGACACCACACTAAAAATAAAAATCAGAGACTCAGGAGAATGTCTTAGGGAAGCATAGTTGACATAATACATATAACAAGAAATAGCATGTTGCTAGCTGTCAAGGGATGATGATAGTATTGTCCACCATGGGACAGGAGGAATAAGTTATTCCATTTATCATGTACCTATGTAGGGAAAACTGGAAAAAAATTTTACTTGCAAATTTCAAGGTCAAAATGTGCATCTTGCATCTTTGCCATTATCCTCTGATTGTGGAACCTACACCTGTGTTGGCAATTTTCTGCAAACTCCTCTGTAAAATACATTACTCTGCTCTGATGCTAGACATACACAAAATTCTATAGAACCCCCAGGAGAGGGCATAGGAAAGGGGAAAAAATCTCCCCTGTACTTCTGTGGAGGCCTTTAGGGAATGTTGACTGTGGATCTAAGTACCTATGACAGTTGCCAAGAAACAGCATGTCCTGGGTTGTGAATTACACCTGCCATTTGACAGAATGATAAAGGGAAACTAAGTTTCCATATCCTAAGGGAGCCAAAACAGCAAAGCTGATTCAGCATAGCCAAAGAGTAAATTAGGAAAGCAGCCCGAAACACACTTTATGCCTAAGCCCATCAAGTCGGGTAAGAGTGAAACAGTGAAAATGAAATTGAAATTGAGTTTAAGTAAACCAATTCATTTCAAAGGGGAACAGAATTTTGAAGGTTGTTGGATGAATCATATATATATATATATATATATATATATATATATATATATATTATACATACATTTATCTAAACTTATCTCTAGCTATGTTTGGTGACCAATTCCATGCAAGCTTCAACTAGCTTCAGAGAATGTCACTTAACAGTGCTTCACCTCAGACAGATATGTTCATCTTCTACCTCCAGGATCCCTCAGACAACCTGTGCATACTCCTGAGGTGCAATCCAAAAGAATGGAAGAGTTAGTTCTCACTGAGTCAGCCTTTGAACAAAGAATAGTCATAGCTGCTGACATACCACAAGTGCCCCTTTCTCCTCATGTGTCCAGCTCCTTGGAAACATCATCACAATCTCACCGGCTGGTTTTAGCAGTGAGATTAGCAATGTCTTTCCAATGCCCCTCCTCACCTTCTCTGACTCCTACAGCCAACTCTCTTGCCTAGTTCTTGGCACTGAATTTCTAAACAAACTCTCAGCACATTGCTTTAACATGCTCTGCTTTCAAGGGAAACCAAATTGACAATAACTATAAGTTTCCCTCTGAAGCAATGTTTGAAAGGTGGAATCCAGAAAGCTCTGAGTATATGCTTTAATTCGGTATATGTTCACTGTTCTGTGTATATCAGGCTAATTCTAGGTGCTGAAACTACAGCTATGAATAATGTCTTCATCCAAGTGAGGAGAGTCAAGTGATAAATCAAGTGTACAGGCAAATAAAATTAGCCTAGACAATGGCTAAAATTAGTACTCTAGAATAAATGGCATGATAGTGAGAAGGAAGAGAGAGAAGAGTGTGATTCCTTAGTATATTGAAGGAGATCCTTCCAAAGGCCCTACCACCTAAGCTCAGCCATGTACTCCAGAAATGACTGCTCATGTGCAGATAGTATAGAAAAAGGCTTCATGAGAAAGAAGTAGAGAATACAGGGGGCTCAAGAGAGAAAAAACACATAATGCCTTCTGGAGACTGCCTGCGTGAGTCTGCCGAGCAACACAGTGATGACAAGTCATTGGGTTTGAGAAGTGGATCTGATGTTAGTCAATACCCTATTGTACCTAGAAACATCCTTCTCTCTTGTAGCCCATAGTCTTACAGAGTCATGTTCATACTTCTGGCAGAGGGGGTGGTCCTTTGCACACTATAGAGTGAATTCTGTAGGACCCTCCCTGTGAGTCTTCTCAATGTTGGTGGCTTAGCTGTCATCTCAATGCTCCAGAATTATTAATATAAGAAGTTCATCAGTCCAGGCTTAGGAAAATCTCTGTCAACTGCACTTGAAGTTTAGAAGGTAGCAGGAAAAAAAGCATAATGGAAAATAATGAATAAAAATTTCATAGCAAGAATAGACTATTAAGAAGACAAGAGACAAATTCCTGTATCTGGTTCAACAATATTAACATTCTTTCCCAAATAGAAGTTCTTTTATATTGTAAGAGGGACTAGAAAGGGTATCAGCAAGAGATGGAAGGAGACATGAGAAAGTAATGAGGAATGAAAAGGACCAGAAGAAGAGGAGGAGGAGGAGGAGGAGGAGGAGGAGGAGGAGGAGGAGGAGGAGGAGGAGGAGAAGAAAAAGAAGAAGAGAAGAAGAAGAAGAAGAAAAAGAAGAAGAAGAAGAAGAAGAAGAAGAAGAAGAAGAAGAAGAAGAAGAAGAAGAAGAAGAAGAAGAAGAAGAAGAAGAAGAAGAAGAAGAAGGCTCTTTTATATATTATTCTCTTCTCCTTCCACCCAAGTGGCAATAGGATTTAACATGGGGCTTGTATATGCTAGGCAAACTACCAATGTGTCATATCTTTTGCTCTTTTATTAAGTTTTACTTTGAGACAGGTTTGCCCTAAATTGCTCAGGCTGTCCTCAAAATTACCATGTCACCCTGACTAGCCCTGAATTTGCTATCTGTTGGGGAATACTATTTTAAGGTGAGTTACTTTTGTTTATATTGTGTTTGTTTAACTGTGAAGCTGTGTTACTGTGACTGTCTAAATCACCTGGTGTGGTAGTCTAATAAAGAGATGAACAGCCAATAGTGAGGCAGGAGAAATAGGCAGGTCTGGAAGCAGAGAGGATATACATGAGGAAAAATCTGGGAGAAAAGGATCTGAAGATCTGGAAAGGAAAGAGGAAGGAGGAAAACTTCAGGGTCCAGCCATGCAGCCATGCAGCTACACAGCCAGACCCAGAGTAAGAAGGAAAGAAAGGGAACACAGGAATAAAGATAAAAGTGCCAAGGCTAAAGATAGATGGGATAATTTAAGTTAAGAAAAGCTGTGAACAGCATTATTTGTAATAGCCAGAACATGTGAGCAACCTAGATGCCCCTCAACTGAAGATAAGATAGATAAAATAAGGTACATTTACACAATGGAGTACTACTCAGTGGGAAAAAAAACAATGGAATCTTGAAATTTGCAGGAAAATGGATAGAACTAGAAGAAACCATTCTGAGTGAGGTAACCCAATCATAAAAAGACAAACATGATATGTATTCACTCATATGTGGATTTTAGACATGGAGTAAAGGATTACCAGCCCACAATCAACACCACCAGAGAAGCTAGGAAACAAAGAGGACCCTAAGAGAGACATACATGGTCCCCTGGAGAAGGGGAAAGGGACAAGATATCTTGAGCAAATTGGGAGCAAGAGAGGAGTGGGGAGGGAGCTATGAGACTGAGAAAGGAAGAAGAGGATGGATGCAGAGGACATGAGGGAGCAGAAAGGTTGATTCAGGGGAAGAATAGAAGATAACAAGAATGGAGATACAATAATAGAGGGAGACAATTTAGGTTTACAGAGAAATCAGGCACTAGGGAAATGTCAGGCAATAGGGGATCTACAAAGATGACACCAGCTAACAATCTAAGCAACAGAGGAGAGGCTACATTAAATGCCCTCCCCTGATAATGAGATTGATGACTGGCTTTTTGTCACCCAATAGCCCTCATCCAGCACCTGGTGGAATTAGAAGCAGACACCCACAACTTATCACTGAACTGAACTGGAATCCAGATCCAGAGAAAAGAGCAAAGGGATCCAGACCAGGCTGGTGAAACCCACAGAAACAACTGACCTGAACATCGGGGAACTCTTGCTCCCCAGACTGATAGCTAGGATACCAGCATGGGACTGATCCAGACCCCAGGAACATGGGTTTCATTGAAGAAACCTCGGAAATCTACAGGACCTCCTGTAGTAGTTCAGTACTTATCCCTAGTATAGGTGTGGACTTTGAGAGCCCATTCCACATAGAGGAATACTCTCTGAGCCAAGACATATGAGGGTGGGCCTAGGCCCTATCCCAAAGGATATGACAGACTCTGATGACACCCTATGGAAGGCCTCATCATCCAGGGGGAGCAGAAAGGATATGTGATAGGTAGGGTTTTCATTGGAGTGTGGTAGGAGAGGACAGGAGGGAGAAGGGAACTGGGATTGTCATGTAAAACAATCTTGTCTCTAATTCAAATAAAAAGATCTGAAAGAAAAAAAAAGAAATAGTTGAGAGGCTACCTTAAATGCCCTTCCCTGATAATGAGATTGATAAATACCTTATACCTTATATGCCATCCTAGAGCCTTCATCCAGTGACTGATGGAAGCAGAGGCAGACACACATAGCTAAACACTGAACTGAACTCCTGGAACCCAGTTACAAAGAGAAAGGAGTGATGAGCAAAGTGGTCAAGACTAGGCTGGTGAAACCCACAGAAACAGCTGACCTGAACAAGGGGGAGTTCATGGACCCCCAGACTGATGGCTGAGAGGCCAGCATGGAACTGATCCAGACCCCCTGAATGTGGGTGTCAGTGAGGAGGCCTCAGCAATCTATGGGGCCTTGGGTAGTAAACCAGTTTTTATCCCTGGCACACCAATGGACTTTGGGAACCCATCCCACATGGATGGATGCTCTCTCAGCCTGGACACATGGAGGAGGGTCTAGACCCTGCCTGGGTTGATATGACAGACTTTGGAGATCCACCATGGAGGGCCTAACGCTCCATGGGGAGTAGAGGGGGAATGGGGTGGGGGCTTGGAGGGATGATGGGGCGTGGGGGGAAAGGGGAAGAAGAGGGAGCTGGGAATGCCATGTGAAGCAAGCTTGTTACTAATGTAAAGTAAAAAAATAAATTATTAAAAGAAAGAAAAGCTGTGAAGAAACAAGCTAAGCTAAGGCAGAGCATGCATAACTAAGAATAAGCCTCCATGTGTGATTTATTTGGGAGCTGGACACACCCCCCAAAAAAGATTAAAGAGCCAAAATGGTAAAACATCTCACATCTATCTTGCTATCTCAGCCTTCCAAAGTGCTGGGAATATAGTTGCAGGATACCATTTTTGATTCACCCAGAATCTTAACTCCCTTCCCCAAATTTCCAGTGGAAGTATAACAGGAATACCTCCTTTTCTCATCCAAATGTTATAGGAGAGCATTTGTAGGGACCATCCATAGAATTCTACTTAATACATGGCAAAAAAATGATCTCTCAGAGAGATGATGTCCCCTCCAACCTCTTCCTCCTCTGAGGCACGTCCTTTTTATGACACTTTGCTCCTTTTCCCCAGATTCCTGGCCCTTTGCTGGATTAAATGTCAGGTTCCATAATGGTGAGAGATATGAGTCATGACAAAGTCCAGGCATCAGATGTTAAGCAAGTGACAATTATGTTTGGAGTGATCTGTATACAGTCATACACTCTATAGATGTATGCCAGTAGCTCTGGCATCAGAGAAGAGGAATGAAATTAAAAATGAAACTTACTCCCTTAGGACCTCAGGGACTGTTGAATGTGTAATAGTACGCTTCAGGTGAGGAGAGTTGCAGAGACCCTAATCAAACCTCCTTCCTCTCATCTTGTGAGAGAAACTTCCCACTCACATTTGAATTGTTAATCCTCTCCTGTTGCTGTTGGCAGAAACATATATCTTATGTCATTTTGATAAAGTTGTGCATTTAATGTTCCTACAGTTAAGTGAGAGGGGGAAAGTCCTAACGTTTTTAAAATGAAGCACTTCTAGCAGCAAGAGAGAATACAGTGTCGGATGACTAATTCCAAGGTAGTAGGTTACCACCAAGAACATACATCATTCTCCAGCCTGCAGAAAATAACAGGAATTTTTCATTTTTGTTTTCAGCCCATGCTAGGGTTTTGTCCCCTACTCTGGGAAGAAACATGTCTACCTTTGTTTCTTTGGATCAGAAGACACACAGCATGGTTGATGATTGCCTAGTCTTTCTCTCCTAGGAGATGAGAAATGGCTGAAAGATTTCATCCTTACTACTCCACCATGGCTCATGAGCTGGCACAGAATTGAAAGTATCCAACTGGATCAGAGAAAAAGTCATGGATAAGAGGAGCCTGATTTGTCCATGTTAAAGGCCCATGCCATTTTCTCCAATGATAAGAAGGCAACAGCAAAGAAGACCTACAGGGACCTCACCACTGCCTGGAGTACTCTGACCACACAACTCCAGCCTTGTTCCACCTGGGCTATGGAAAGAGTTATAAAACAGGAAGGTTACCCAGGAACATTCCCTTAGCTACTGTCTCTGGACAGGGTTCTCCCATGTCTGTTCATCCTGAAGGAATGGAGCCAGGAGCTAGGCACAATTGCAATCTTGGGGATATAAATATACACATTTTTATTAAGACTGGAGAGGAATGGAATCTATTACTTTATCTTTGACTTTCAGCCCATTAACCTTTGAAGAAGCTAGCCCTGAAAAGGACAGAACCTGTGTTAAATGTTCTCACCACAGTAAAATGAAGTCAACGAAAATTTAAAGAAGGAGATAGAGTGGGTGGAATTCCCTTGAAGTGAATCCGGGATGCCTCTGTCATACTACCACAGAGTCATCTATGAACTGTTTCTGAGGTCACAATTTAAACTATTGAGCTCTTGCTATGTGCCAAGATTCTGTATTTTGAAGCGTATTAAATCCTCACCACACCCCCATTTTGCTGGTTCACATTTCAATATCCATGAACTCAGCTCTTTGCCCCAAAACTACCATTCCACTTCAGTGTCTGCCTGTCTGAGGAGCCAGTTGGCCCACTACGCTCTCAGGCCTTCCACTAGTTTAGGTGAGACATGTCTATCAAATGAGAGATCATTTATCTAAAGCAGAATTCACTGTTAGGTGTGTTTTTCATTTGTGCTGTCATCTCTTGAACACTCAATATGTCAACAACACCAGGATAAGATTAATAATGTAAGACAATACTGGTACCCTGATGGACAGAAGGAGATAGACGTAATTCTACTTCTCTCCACCTTGAATACCATTAGCCTGGATGATGCTTAGTGATCATATGGTCCTATTAAAAGAAATAATTTTCTTATGTACCCTATTTATTCTTCTTTCTTTCCAAGGCATTGACATAACCATCATTGATAATTCGTGAGATTGTTTATCTCTCTGCTTCTCTCATTTGAGAATGAGGACCTTGTCTGTCCTATCCATTACCCATTCTCTCTGTAAAGGACAGAATAGTTTACAAGTCACTTTCTTTTTATTTTATTTAAATAACATTTTTCACTTATTTTACATACTGACTGCAGTTTACCCTCCCTCCTCTCCTCCAAACACCCCCTGGCTCCCCAACTGTCCTCCCTCCCTCCCCTTCAACTCTTCCTCTCTCTCCATTCAGAAAGGGACAGGCCTTCCATGGCCTTGAGCAAATCATAGCACATCCAGTAGAGGCAGGACCCAGCTCCTCCCCTTGCATCAAGACTGAGCAACGTAATCCAGCATGGAGGAACAGGTTCCAAAATCCACCTAAGTACCAGGAACAGGTCCTGCTCTTACTGCTAGGAGCTTTGCAAAGAGACCAAGCTACACAACTGTCACGCACAACCAGAGGGTCTAGTTCATTCCCATGGAGGCTCCCTGATGGTCCAGAGTCCATGAGCTCAGGTCAGCTGTCTCTGTGAGTTCCCCCTGCCATGACCTCCCCGGCTCATACAATTCTTCCTCCCTTGTTTCAACAATACTCCCAGAGTTCAGCCTGATGCTTGGCTGTGGATCTCTGCCTCCAACCAAAGAATGGATAAAGAAAATATGGGACATTTACACAACGGAGTATTAGTCAGCTATAAAAAAAATGACCCCATAAAATTTTCAGGCAAATAGATAGAACTAGGAAAAAATGCATTCTGAGTGAGGTAACCCAGATCCAGAAAGAAAAACATGCTATGTACTCACTAATAAGTGGATATTAGGAATAAAGTATAGGATAACCAACCTGCAATTCACAGCCCCAGAGAGGCTACATAACAAGGAGTTCCCAGGAGGGATGCATGGATTACCCTGGGAAGGGGAAATACAAGTCATTTTCATGGGTTTTACCTTATCAACTAATGAGAAGTTCACTGAGGTTGGTGGGACAGCTGTGATCAACCACACTGTATTCACAATCAGAGTCTGTAAGGTAAATGGCTTCCTGAAAGGTACAGGTTTTCTCCTATGTGCCCTGAGAAAACACTGCTTTCCTATGGAAGAAAAAAAAAAAGACAAACAGGGCCTGCAAGCTCTCTGGACTCTCGAGTGCATCCGTCAACACTAGGCACATTTTGCCCTGAGTGGCAACAACTGAACATTTGTACTAAAAGTAATAGGGTCCTTCTGCAAATACTTAGAGTTGGTTACGATGATATATGCACCTTTGGATTTGGGGCACAAAATGGAATTCATGCCACATCTAACTTGCTTTGAATTGGATTTAGAAAATTAATAAAGGAAAATGACAATGTTCTTTATAGCCAAACATGTACTATGGATCAGATTTCTTAGTTCTGACTCTCTATTCCAGTTCTCATAGGTTGTGTAACCTTGGGAAAATCATCTCACCTCCCTGAGCCTGGAGTTCTTCATTCTTTTTTTTTTGACAATTTCATACATGTATACAATAGATTATGATCATGGTCAACATCCCCACCACCATTATCCTCTCTTATCTCCATCCCACTCCCCTTGACCACTTTTCTCTTCCAAGCACTTCTGTGTCATTATTCATGAAAGTCTTTTGCAGGTATCCAGGGTTGCAGTGTGCTCATAATTGCAATGGCCATATCATATCCAGAAGACAATGTTTCACAGTACTCCTCCACATTGTGTTCCTTTCCATGGTTCTTGCCCCATCTTCCATAATGGTTCCTGAGCCTTGGAGGGTATGATACAGATGTCTCAAGATGTCTCATTTGGGGCTAAACACTCAGCAGTCACTCATTCTTATTACTTTTGCCAGCTATGAAGCTCTGGATTTATTGTTTCCCACTGGAAAAATAAAGTAGCTTCTCTGGCCAAGGATTAGAGCAGTGATATCCTCATGTGCACAATGGATACAATAGCAGCGGCTGCCTGGTGTGTCTGCTGTTACAGTTCCATGTGACCCTGCATTTGCAATACATACTGTGGTGTCTACCATCTGTGGATGGATGCTGAAAGGCAGATGCCCAATGGCAATACTGAAGTTGTATAGGAGGAGGACCAAAGTCCAGATGTTTTTCTCAGACCCCTATAGGTCAGTCTTTTCTAGGGCACAGGAATGGACAACAAAGGATCCAGAGTGTGATCAGAATACTGAAACCCATTGATTGCTACTTGTCTCTAAAGGTCATGAGTGGGAAGAAACAGGGAGTCAATCCTTTAAAACTCTGCTTTATTCAGAGAGAGCTGGCAATGTGAGACAACAGCATCTACCTCCTAGTTCCTCTCTAGCCAGCAGCTTACAAGATGTAAAGAAGGTGTGAACAGAGGCAGTCACCTCTGGTCAGGTGGTCAGCCATGCTGAGACCTGTGGGAATTTGCTGTGTCTGCACCACTCTCACTATTAGCCTTGCACTTGTCCTGTGGGTGTCTGAACTAGGACACTTTTGTGTGTGTGTGGTTCTGTATGATCATCTTAACAGCTTATAATCTTCCCAGGGAGTAAAAAAATACTTCTCTCCTACACAGAAATCAAATCTACCTGATAAATTAAGGAAAAATGATTAAGGAAACTGTAGATTCTGGAGACGTGTGCCTTATTAATCAGTTCTAATCCCAGATGTACTGTCAAGTTCAACCATGGTAGGACTTCTATAGTATGAAGTTGGGCACAGAACTCCCTTGACTGATGACTCTGTGAACCACAATGCAGAGAGACTAGATTAGATCCACATGGATCTGGCATACTTTTGCCTCTGTATATCTCAGACTGGAATAGTCTAGCCTATGGCTATGAAGACAGTCTGTGAGCTGGGTGAGTATTGTGCCAGGAACTAATACAATATCTCAGATAAAAAATGTATGCAGAAGCCCAGACTTAGATAAGCAACAACATCTTTGACATGTCCTTTTAGATGGGTAACTTAAACTTGACCTTTGAGTCCTCCTGCCAAACTTTCTCAGCCACTTCTTAAAACACTAAGTCAACTTGATTTCTGCTGGTATCAACCTTGTACTTTTTCAGAAGTTTCTGGACTGGCCAAGGGAGGGGATAGCTAAAATCAAACAAATCTCTAATAGCATGTACATTCTGAGTAATAACATTTACAAGTATGTGTGATTCCTGCTTAACAACATGCCATTCAAATGTGCCTCTATAGTACATAATAGAAAAGTTCCTCTATCCCCTATCAAAACCACTCAGGTTGTCCTTCTAGAGTATGGTGCACTGTGAGGAAAGACCTTGCAGAAGTTCAGGGATGAAGTGGTAGAACCAGAATTTAGGCCACTTTCTTAATCCCTGAACCTACATGTGCTTTTTTCGCTACAGAACTCTCTTACAAAGCAAACCTTTTGGGGGCTGCAAATGAGAAGAGACCCTAGCCCCAAAGGTTCTAACATCATGAGAAGTCACGAGAATCAAACTTTTAAGGTCGTCACGGATATCTGTCCTCAGGATTATAAAGTAAGGCTATCAGATTTAGAGTGTGTTGAATGGGGACATGTGTTAAAAGCCAGTTGTCCCTACCAGAAACCTAAGTGTGAGGTAGGGGCTTTAGTAAGGCTAGGCTCATCTCTCTAAAACTGATCCTACTCTTCAGAACAGATTGGAGAGTGAATGCCTTGTTTATAGAAGGATGCTCACTTAATCCCACCCACACACAAACATCAAAACACCGTAGTAATTCAGATTTAGAGTCAACATCACGAAACTTTATATCAAGGTTACTCTGCACAAGATGCACATGTTGTACCCCATCATCAGCTCAGCAATCATATGACAGAGAAGTTATTATCCTGGATTGACACACAGGGAAACTGGAGGCCAGCAAGATTACATCCATCACCAGTGCCATTCAGATGATGTATGGGAGACCCAGGATTTTAACTTGGACCTATCAGGTGTGCATGAAACATAACTTGCTCACCCCAAATAAAGCCCCTCATGAGGCTGTATCTTCAGAACAGCCAATGGCATCTACCAGGAAAGCCAAATCGATCGATAGAGATCCTTTTTATTAGGACAGTGCATCTTTTCCAGGAACAAGATTGGTCTTTTAAACTGCCACAGCACTAACATGAGAAAAATGTGTGTACCAAGCTGCCTCATTTGTAGATGGCAGCCACCCTGATTTGAAGGGGATTAAATATTGGCAATGGCACCTATGACTTCTGGGATCCCTGAAGGCTGGTGGGATAAATTAAACGTAGCATTGGCTGCACCATCAGTTACTTCTACAGAGCAGGGGATTAATTCTCTCTAAGTAACAGAGCAAACACAGAACATAGAAATGCATGATGTATTGGAAGCTTTAGCTTAAGCAAGAAAGATGGCTTCTTTTTCCTCTCAGCACACCCTGTATACCTCCATTAGTTCATGTTCCTGCTGCAGCACTGACCTTCAAAAGTTCAGCATGAGGAATAGTCTCTGGGATCCAACAGACAGAAAGCCCATGTCAGCTTCTTCCTCCCCCCTGACACACTAAGTACGGAAATTCATTCACTCATTCTATGATGTTTAGTTGTGTCTTGCAGCACTGTGCCAGGTAAAAATAGACATTAAGTGCAGAACTTTGTCCCTGACCTCAAGGAATGCATAGAGCAGTGGCAAAGACAGACAACATGAGCCTAGCATGGGAATCCAGTGTGTGGGGTGCAGCAGGAGAGATGTATACAAGATTATATATCAATCTGAAACTGCCCTTCAACTCTGTAAAATGGGAAGGATACTAAAAGCCTATTGTAAGAGGTTGGGGTAAACCTTAACAGTGGAACCAGAAGAAAGGCATCACTCATTTTGGTTATCCTGTAAGGTATACACACACAATGTGGTCTTGACTCTAATGCCCAGTTAAAGTGAGAAACTGGGCAAAGTAGAAATGCAGAAAGGAAGACAAAGGGGTCATCCTCATCTTCACCATCTTCAGGTGGTGCCCTCCCCTGAACGTTGGCTGACAGAGTCCCCAAGGTGTCTTTGAATAACCTGGGTAAATACAGGGTGAGGCTGAGGTGCTGAAAGGATTCAGGCAGGAGAATCCATGATCTCTGTTCCTGAGGATACATCTTCACTCACAGCTTTTGTCGACAGTGGCTTCAATTCAGGTATTATTTGAAAGCTGGATTCAAAATAAACCAACAAAACTCTCAAGCGTTACTGAGTTAAACTTAAAGAAACTTAAAAAATGGCTTCTGGTAAAGAGGTAGTCTACTTGAAAAAGTTTCCACAGGAGAGCACTTTTGCCACTGTTGAAAATAAAATTAAGAAGATAATCCTATCCCCATAAGAAAATCTCTCCACAATGGTGGCAGAAAAAGAATCCATCGTTGTTACTGTGGTGTCATTAAAACAGAATGTGTTCTGTAAATTCAGAGTTCTGTAACCCAGCATCCTGCAGTGGGATTGCACACAGGAAGAAATCCTATCCTTTGCATAGCCAAGCAGAGGAGTGGAAGAACCTAATAGTATGCTTTGTCATGCACAATTTTCATAAACTTACTGGTGACTTGGCATGGAGGGGGGCAACCTGTAATAGTTTTGCATTGTGGCACACAGCACATGATAAAGTTATGGTAAACACCAATTGGGCTCCCAACGCTCCCACAGAAACTGGTTGGCTCTCTGATGTTTACATAAATGGGTATGCATGGATATTTAATCTTCAAAGCATGCCTGCCCCACACTGTACCATAAGACATTACTAGGTTATAAAGCCAGAAAGAGGGTTTTTAAAAGATTTACATCTCGGAGGGCAGAGAAAGAATTCACAATGACACATTTTTAGGTTTGTTTTGTCTTGTTTTGCTTTTAGTCAGCAAGCAAATATTGTATGTGTATTTTTATTACATGAAACATGATGTTTTGGAATCTGTATACCTTATGGGATGACTAAAATGAGTGAATTAACATATGTGTTACCTCTCATTTATTTTTGGCTTAGGAACACTTAAAATCTATTCCCTTAGCAATTTCAAGAGTACAGTACATTTACTATGGTCATGGCCTTGTACAGTGAATCCCTCAAACCCACTTCTACCTGGTTGAGAGTTTGCATCATCCTTTGACCAGCATCGTTCTACTACCCCATCCCACCCCAGCGCCCTGGAAGTTAGCAGTCTATTGACTGTTTCCCTGGGGTCAGGGTTGAAATGTTTCTCATATGAAGGAAATCTTGTAATCTTCATTTTGCTGAGTCTGACCTATTTCATTCAAGATAGTGCCCTCCAGTTTCTCATTTATGTTTTCACAAACAATATAATTTCCTCAGTCAAGATAAAGAGTATTCTACTGTGTGTTTTGTTTATCCACTCACCTGTCAATGTACATGTAGGCTGTTAATAGAACTTACACCTTATGAACAAAACTACACATTTTTAATAGTAAATAGATGTACTAAGGAAGGGAGAAAGGAAAGCATCTCCGTGTTTAATTTTTATTTGCTCTCACAATACCTGACCCATTTTAAAATAGGGGAACCCTCATGGGGCATCAGCAATACTTCTCATACATACTCCTGATCTGGACAAACCAGTGCAGAGAACTATGCTAAAAGAAAGATATTTTCCCAATTAGAGATTTTCAACTAGATGATATTGAATTACATGTAAGAATCTGCTTAGTTTACTAAAACATCTTTTCTACAGAAGTTAGTTTGCATGGGATTGGCTCTTCATAAGGTAGCTTAGTAGCCCCCTGCCCCCCCCAAATCTGCCCCATTGCCCAGCATATCTCTCTAAAAGATCCCATGGACTCTGCTCTTAGCCTCTTTTTATTAGTGTTTTCCTGCTCTGTGATAGATGAAACCATGTTTGTCTTTGCTTTTTCAATTAATACATGTGTTAATTACTTCTCTGGTTCCCCTGACAAAATAGCTAACAAAAGCAGCTTAGGGAGGAGAAGTTTACTGTGGCTCAGTTTAGAGAGTATAATCGATCTTGACTGGGAATATGTACTGCACGTATAAACCAGAGGTAGATAGTTATCTTTCTAGACCTGCCTCTAGTTACCCACTGGTCTATCCAGATCACAGACAGATCTTGAAGGGTCCACAACCTCCCCAAAACAGCACTACTACACATGACCATTGTTAGTATTCAGAGATCTGTACTGGCCTGTCCTTGGGGTTCTGACAGTACATGCCCTCAGCTGCAGCCAGTAAGAGTACCACCTGTGCACATTCACTATGTTCCCATTTAAAGGGGACCTGCCCACCTTTCATCCTCCTCCTCCTCCTCCTCCTCCTTCTCCTCCTCATCCTCCTTCCTCTCTCTCTCTCTCTTCTCTCTCTCTCTCTCTCTCTCTCTCTCTCTCTCTCTCTCTCTCTCTCTCACTATCTCTCTGTTCCCCTCTCTCTCTATCTCTCTGTTCCTCTCTCTCTCCCCCCCATCTCTCGGCCCCTCTTTCCTCTCTCCTGCTGCTCCTATCCTAAGAAGCTGGTCTCCCCCTTCCCCTTTCCCCTTTTTATGATCCCTTTCCCTAATTAGAAAAAAACCTCTGCTTGAACCCTGTCTCATGGCATCTTTCTCTCGTGTGCCACTTTTCTTTAATTACAACAACTATACACACACACACACACACACACACACACACACACACACACACGTGTGTGTGTGTGTGTGTGTGTGTGTGTGTGTGTGTGTGTTGCAGGGGGTAAATTTCTAGAAATATAAATACAGCCTGCTTAGTCTATATAATGCTACTAGTCTGTATTTGTTTTCAGAACTGTCCGTCAGTTATACCTCTATAGGGAAAGAATATTTCTATGCTCTCAGCATTCCTTAGCTGCCTGTAGTAGTTTGTGTAGGGTTGAGGCCTCCTGATCTTTTTCTATCCATGTGAACATGTCTGCTGGTGTCTTACAATCCTATCTTACAATCCTCTTCTGCAATGGTCTCTACTCCTTAGGTACAGGAATTGCATTATAGATGTACCAGCTGGAACTGGGCTTCACAACTCTGTATTTTAATTTATTGTGGTTTTTAATCTGTTGCAAAGAGAAGTTTTCTGGAGGAGGGGTAAGGATTACACTTACTTGGTTTCTGTAGTAATTGTAAAACTGTCTTATGGTAGTTTCCAGTATTTAGAATAATGGCTTACACAGGTGACTGTCAATGAGAGTTTGTTGAATTAATAAAAGAAAGAGTATAGACACCATTGATGTCAAAGGCAAGACAAACCCCTCCTATTTTGGCTGCATGAATTCAGCAAATAGCTCAGCCATGCAGCCTTTACCCAGCTTCTTCCTTGAGTCACAGAGAGAAACATACAACACGTTACACTGGGCACATCTCAGCTCTTATCCATTCCTCCATCCTTCTTTCTGGAAGGGAGAAGCTAAACAAGATGATTGTTTTCCCCCAAACATCCCACTGGGAAGAGAAGGGGGTCTCTGTCAGATCCCAACAAGTTGGCAGAAGAGCAGAGAGAAATAAAACCCATCTTCAGAGCTGTCCTGCGGTTTGCCTGCAGGGTTGTTGCTACATTCCCTGTGCTTCCCAGGGATGTTGGGTCTGAACATCAATGCTCTCCAAAATGGAAAGAAGCCATCCCTCAAGATCAATATGGAATAACAGACTGCTGTTTTTTTCAGACATTAAATTTTCATCTTAGTGAGAAACCGACAGAGGGAACAGGAAGAGTTAGAATTCTGGAAGGAAAACTGACTTTTGGCCACATCATAAATGGCAAATGCTCACATTAATTGAATGTCTAATAGCTACAGAATCTGAATATAACTTCTGGAGGGAAGCATCCAGGAATGTCTAGCTGAAAGACAGGATCTGTGCTACCCATTTGCTTCTCAAGTATAAGACAGTGGAGACATGCCAATCACTGGCAATGTGCAACACTTATGGTATGTTCTCTATATGTCAGCTATACTGCATCCTTCATTAATTAATTCTGATGCAGTATTATACCATCTCTACTATTATTGATTGCTATCTTACAGCTGTTGACCCCAGAGCTCCATATTCTCTTTACAGCCTCAAATAGAAAGTGTTCGTAGAAGAGAATGCTGGAAGGGAAGAAGATAAATGTGGCACTTCCTCTCTACCCTGGAGTCCAGGACTCTGGCTGAGAAAGTTGCTTGAGATCTCATATTTGAAGCTTTCCAAAGACAAGCAGTTGATTCAGTAGCTTCCTCCACCCCCAAGCAAAACCACTGTGTAACTGAATTTGCTTGCCTATACATCACAATTGGACTAGGTATGGAACAGATCTGACCTACTTTAAAATCAATTGTGATGTACCCCATGGACTCTTTCAAACTAATTCATAAACACCATTCTGTTTTTGTTAAGTAAATCTAATTGCTCCTGGGGTGTTAACAGATGACATTGCCTCCCAGGATGAGTTTGCCAAGACTTGAGCTGTTGTGCAATATTGTCTGGCAGAAAATCACCAACACTGTTTAAGACGAAATCAAAAAAGCAGTCCCCAGGGATGTAGAACAAGAAGTGTCTGCAAGTCTAGCTGTGAATGTTAAACCTCTAGAGTAACACACTGTCAAAAGGCCTCCACAGCACCATTCTTTCATTAATCAGATGTTAAGCAATTCCCTCAGCCCTGTAACCCAGCTGTAATCGTTTTTGAAATTAGGATCTAAGAAGAAACTGCAAATATGTTGTCCATTTTAAAATCTACCCCCTCAGACTTAGGGATTAGGTCATATAGAGTCAGGTGTAATGGTTCGGCACAATCCCATTAAGATAAACATACTAGATATGTTGTTCAGTCTGTAGGAATACTTGGTGGCTGCCATGAATCATCTCCTGTGTGTGAGTGCGAAGATGTTCTAATGACCATAACTAGCTGGTTTTCCACCCTCAGAGAGTTTGTAGTCCAGTGGGGGAGAATAAAAAGACCTACTACTCTATAAGCTAATTAAATAAATATTAACATATGTGTGTTAATTTACATATATAAAAGAGTTTGAATGGAGGTACCCTGTATGAGTAGAATATGCCAATTCCAGGAACAAAGGTAATCAAATGAGATTCCTAGTGCCAGATGTGGGTTATTTACTTATAAGTCGTCCTCCAAGAAATCTTTAGAACCTCCCAAAACTCCATAAGCTATTGTCATTGTTCTTCACTGCCTACCAGACCTAGATGGTAAGAGGATATTGCCAAAAACACCACATATGTTGGTTGTAAGACATGGAGAAATCAAGCTTCAACTGGATTGGAAACTTCCTCCTTATTGTCTATCTCTTCTAGTGCCAGAAGGTGCTATGCATGTAGCTGAGGAAGAAAAGTCATCAGTGGTTATATCCAGAGGGTGAATTTGAATGCTGTAATACTGATGTGCCAAGCAAAGGGTGTCCACTTTTACAGGAGTGTTGTGACTGTTACGGGAGTAACCAGTGACTCTGTTTGAATTTTTGATCTGCTTTACAGGAAAGATTTTATGATGGGTGTAGTCATAAGATCTAGGGGAAACTTACAACTGTTGTTTTGAGAAACTTCTTTTACAGTGAACAGTGGTGAATGCAACGACTCTTGACTTTTCAGGGTGCTGAGACTAGGTGACCGTTGAGTGCTCAGCCTTAAATGGGGCATTTATGTCACCTCCTCTAAAGCTTAAAGAACATTGCAAAAGATGAAACCAAAAGAATATGAGAGCAAGATGGTGGAGGAAGTGTCTGTAAAACACTCTCTACTTGGCATGACCTTTCTGTTGAAATCTTGAACTCACAGTAGCTGTGTTTGCCTGTGTTGGGTTTGCACAAGAATGGGCCTGTCAACATTCAGTTATGGATGATGGATGGTCTCGTGGGAAACCCATCTCTGTCATGGTTACTGGGGTTAGGGAACTCGTTATCTTCGTTGCTGTGGCTGTTGGTGAATCCCCCAAGCTTCAGTGGATAACTCCATATATCTGGATTAAACTGGGTCCCTAAATGCAAACAAAACAAAAATGACATGAAAGCAGGAGAGAGATTTGTGAAGAATGGGGGTTGACAAGGGTGGGAGGGCAATAAGAGAGGATGGGAGAGAGACTATAACCAGAATATATTATATACATGTGCTAAATCTTCAAGAAGTAACTTAATTTGTAAGAAAAAATGAAAACAGCTTCCTATCCACCTAGAATATATAGTCTAGTGAGAAGAATCAGATAAACAGGTAAAAATAGAATGTCACACAAGGGACAATGAGTTTCTCTAAAACACAAGCTCACAGAAGTCATGTATGTTTCTAGCACATACAGGAAGATGATCTGCCGGAAGATGAAAGACCTCATAGAGAGCCAGCCAGCCAGCCTCAGACATAGGAGAGAGACCAATCTAACCCCACTAACTCCAGCCATTCCAGCTTCTGGCCACCCAGCCCAAAGAGGAGACACCTAGCTTGCCCATATTCTTAGAAGTAGCAAATTGGTAGCTGTCTTTAGCCACAAAGATTTGGGGTAGTTCCACATACTGTTGGCTGATTTAACCTTTGCTTCCCAGCTCCTCCTTTCCAAGTCTATTCACTGCCTTTCAGTGTATTCATGATGCTTAAAAAAAAGCCAGTAACATCCATTGGGATGAATGGAAAGTTACACAACACCAAATCTAGAAATTCTCAACTGAAAATACTTAATGAAATCACTGGAGGAACTTTTGAAAAATATTCACTTCCCTCTTTAAAAGAAATTAAATAAAGTTTTGAGAAGGCATCCCTAGCAACAGTGCTTAAAAAACAGTTCTAATAGGCAGATATGGCTGAGCATCTTCACTACCCTAGTGACTGACCAAGTAATCTTTTCTGACATGCTCCAAAACAAAACATTAAGAAACACAAACATAGCTAGTGTCTTAGTTAGGGTTCCTATTGCTGTGATGAAACACCATGACAAAAAAGGAAGTCAGGGAGGAAAGGGTTTATCTGCCTTACACTTCCATATTGCTCTTCATCTCTGAAGGAAGTCAGGACAGCAACTCAAAGAGGGCAGGATCCTGGGGGAGGAAGCTGATGCAGAGATCATGGAGGGATGCTGCTTACTGGCTTGCTCCCCATGGCTTGTTGAGCTTGCTTTCTTCTATAAGCCAGGACCACCAGCCCAGGGATGGCACCACCCACCATGTGCTGGGACCTCCTGCATTGATCACTTATTGAAAAAATACCTTACAGCTGGATCTCATGGAGGCTCTCCTCAACTGAGGCTCTTCCCTCTCTGATGACTCTAGCTTCTGTCAAGTTGGCACACAAAACCAGTCAGTATGGTTAGAATACAAAATATTATAACAATCACTTACTGTTATTATATTATTGTGTGTTTGTTCATGATGTTATGGAGGGGTAATATGCCATTCCATGTGTGTGGAGGCCAAGGACATCTCTATGAAGTTGGCTCAATCTTCCACCTTTATGTGAATTACAAGGATTGAATTCAGTTCTCCAAGCTTGAGCAGTAAGTTCCTTTATCACTCAGCCGTCACTGTGATCCAAAAGATATTTTTAAAAAGCAAGATTTACCTTTAACCCACTCACAAATATTAGAATTAATCCTACGTGAAGAAATTGTGACCATCTTTGGAATAGCAATGGTTCCACAAAATTTTTTGCAGAATAAGCTTTATGAGTAGCAAAATAAAAAGATAACAAAAGGATTACATAATACACCAAATAATGCAGGAAGCTGGGATTCCATTCTTACGCTGAAGACATGCAAGCTTCACAGAGAAGAAGAGCAAATTCACCATGAGGAGGTGGCTGCCACTGTTTAATCCTATGATCAAAGAAAATGTCCTTTCCAGCATTTTCTAGAGACTCTTCACCCCCCACCAGATGCACAGCCTCAGTTCAGCACTGAGGAAGAGTCACACAAACAGGAATCACAGAACACTACACAACACAGTTTCAAATGTATCAAAATCACAGAAATAAAGGAAAGCCAGACTTAAGGAAGCTAGGAGATAGAACAAGATAGAACATATGATGCCCATGGATGCTCACTGTTTCCAGCAGTAAAAAGTACAGTTATGCACCCTACGTGCACCAATAAGGCAGAGTTAAGTAAGTTATGAGAAGTTTTCTATATGAAATAGAAGTCAATGAAAATGCAGTGATGGGGAAATCATTTCAGATTAATATGGAAATATAATCCTGCTTCAATAAGTAAGTATATAGCATATAATAGTAACAAGTCTACTTTTGATGAGGAAAGGAATTTCACTTCTTCATATACATGATTTTAAGACAGATCATTAAAATTTTTAACCTATTTTTTTCAAATAACCCATTTTTCACATGAGAGTGACAATGTGACTAGCATCTTGTCCACTGTAGTTTAGTTCTTTCTAACCAAAACTCCATGAAAGCTTTTTAATTTTCCACCTTCTCATCTAAGACTTCTGAGTTAAGAAAAAACATACTTAGGAAATAAGCTGCAATTGTTTTAGAAAAGCCAGAATAAAGGACTAAAGAATCTGCAAGTGGTTTATGTTTGAGTAAATAATCAATGTTCCTAATTTTGAGAAATCTAAAACTGCTGGTGTACTAATTACCACACATTGGATTCCTCCAAGCACAGATCTATTGCATGTCCACGGGCATCTCTGTAGGCATAAACTAGAGAAACTGGGAGGAGGGGGGCGTCTAGCGTGCATTTTTAGAAGCTATTTCCCTCCCTCCTTCCACAAACAATAATTTGTGGGTGATGAGTATAGCAAAACAACAGCCGGCTGCAGAAGACCTTATGTTTGGAAGCCCTGAGCATGAAAATCCATTTAAGCAACTATCTCTGCCTGTTGAGATAAACAGCTTCTAAGTACCCTATATAAATCTCCAAACCATGGGAGAAAACAACCCCTATCTTTTTTTTTCTCTTTATTTGGCCCCAATTAAAGTTCAAAGTTGGGGATTTATAATTCTCATCTAAGCAACATTGGCAATTTGTAACCAGACATAAATAACCAGCCCTAGTGCCATGAAAGGACAAGCAGGGTCAACTCCGTATATTCATATAGACAGGATGATGATACCAATATCCAACACTCCATCAAGACCATTTCTTAGAAAGGGCCACAGCACATTGGCCATTTTGCCTCTCAAGCATCCTGCCCCTGTGCCTAGTGCCACCTGCATTTTCTCACTGAGGATTACCTCTCCTTTGTGGTATGCATTATCGAGGAAGAAATCCAACTGGCCACAGGTCAAACTCCTCCCTGCAGCTGCTTCTGTCAATCCAGGAGGTGATTACTGGGCCTTGGTCCTGCTGTCTGAGCAAGGAAGGTGTTCTTCACATTTCTGAGCTTGTGTATCTCAGTCCACCTTTTCTCTTCTGGCTGCTTCATGAGGCTGGACCCAGGCCCCTCTGGACACTGGTTCTCCATTGTCAGGTTGGTCACCTACAGGATGTGTATTAAAACGAGAGCTGTAAAGCAGAAGGGAGAAGTAGCTTGCTCCTTCTCTGTGTATTCTCTCTGGATAAATCAGCTGCCAGCTCACTCTAGATGCAGCTGCCTCCATTCCAGCTTCTTTGTGCCTTAGGACCATTCTAGGCTCACTTCCTCAGAGGGACCAGCAAGTATGAACCCCTCCAGAAGGCTCTGAGCTCTGGTCTTACAGAGGTTTTCTTCCTACTCCTGAAATACTGACAAGGATCATCTGGTGCCCTCTACTCAGAACTCTGGGACTTGCCTGCCCACTCCAATTCTCTTCTCCAGGCCTCTGGACCCCAGCCACATCTGTGTTCTTTGTCCTCCCAGACTCTATGGCTTCCTCTGTGGTATCTGATGTGTAGGTCTGGCTTCTGTGTTTCATGTTCAACTGATGACCCAACTGCATGTCCAAGTATCTGTGCAAATGACTCATATAGTTTTCTCTTTCTTACTGGCCCTATCAGCTTACCTCTCACTGAGGATGTTTATCTATGTAATTTAGTAAGAAGATAGGTATAGTGGGAAATTACCAATACAGAGTCAGGTAGAAATATAAGGGTATTTAATAGGGAAAAGCCTTACTTACAGAGCAACCTAGCCAGCCGGCGTGGCAGCGGTCTCTATGCAAGCCCAAAAGTGAAACCGCAAGAGAAAACGCAGTCACACCACGTCACCCTGACCACGCCCTCACAAGCGTGGTCAGGCACATCTGTAGCCAGCCCCTAAGTAGGCGTGGCTATAGCTTCCCCTACAGATAGGCATGTGTTGGAGCCTATTACAGAGTGAGGTTGATTTTAGAAAGGGTGCTGACTATGTTTTCCTTCTGATACAACTATTGACACACTTCCAGCTCTGAGCCTGTTAGTTTTTCTCATCTTCGCATCTGATTCTCCATCTATCGTTAAAATCTGTAGGCGCCCTGAAAACTACCTCCAAATCCTTAGATTTAATTGAGTTAAAAGTGTTTTAGGGTGATGATAAATAAGAAAACAAGCTGCTATTAAGTCACCAGGGATAAACCCTCCAACAAGCATCCTCTCTCCTGCCATCTTTTAGTTTATAAGTGTTCACTGAGCCAGGCACTTGGGACAAATGACCTCAACTCCAGCTGCCCTGAGTGACTCGAGTTCATTATTTTAAAAACTATAAAACAGTATAATTAGCTTCTAACATCCTCCTATCAATACCACATACACAAAGCCCTGTATGCATCTGCTGACACACATGCCCATTGCATCCAACCCAGTCAAACCCAGTCCTTTCTTTATCTACCTTATGCTGAAATGGCATTCTAGAAACCATTTGTGTAGGAGTTTTTGAGGCTCTTCTCCTTGTTTATCAGGTCCAGGAAAGAAAAGAGAGAAGCAAAGGGTTAGCCAGGGAGCAATGAAAAGAGGCATAGTCCTGTCATAAGCTTTTGGCATTCAGGCTTCTACCCCAAGCTTGTCAGCCCACCCTCCATGTTAGGAAGAAATTCTCTCCAAAAATCAAAAGAGGATGAAGATGTGAGTTACAATGGGAAGTGAATGAGGTGTGTGTTACCTTGATTATTGCAGAACAGTTTTAAACTCGGGGAACTCCACCCCCAAACATGAGCATCACAATAAAAGGAAATCAGGACCCAGGAGCTAGTGCTTTGCTGGGATAGCTGACAGGAGCAGTCATGGGGGACAGGAGATGTAGGTTTGAACCCTGGGCCTTCCATTTATTCATTATTTGACTTTGAACACATTACCGTGAAAAGTTCCATTTCATTGAAAATAAAATGAAATAAAAACATATGCACATTCTACTTAGCATCATTATCTCAACCATCAAATAAGTTGGCTAAGCACTGTTGTGGCAGCTGGGGACACAGCAGTGAGCAAGACAAAGTCCTCACTCGTTAGAATTTTTCTCTTGGTAGAGGGAGGCAGACAGTACACAAATAAACGTATAAATAAGTATGACATTTCAGAAAGTGGTTAAGTACAAGGGCAAAGTTAAGTGGAGTTGTTAGAAAGAGGAATTACACTCACCTGTAAGTATGGGGAAGGCCTCTCTAAGGAAATGGAAGTTGAGCTGATGTCTGAGGGGCCAGAAGGGAGATGTAGGGAGACTTCAAGTTCACAGTAGATCCTCAGTCACCAAAATCCTCTAGACCAAATGATGTGGGTGGCTGGAGGAACAACAGAGCATCCCAGGAAGCTGGGTCTGAATGAGGAATGGAGAAAGTGGGAGCAGGTGGACCCTACAGAGATAAAATGTGTCACCACAGATCATAGATGTGGTGGTATACCTAGCACTGTACTCAGTCACTCTTTGTGTTCTCGTTGGCTTAATTCCTTTCAGCCTTGTGACTTTCTAATATTTCTGCTTTACATTTTCTGGGATCTTTCTTACCATTTGCCAAGTAGATGCATACATCTTTCACATAGTAAGAGATTTCTTTGGTGAAAATAATCTTGTCAATGCATGCCTTGTGGGCCATAGAGGCATTGCAACATTTGGGGCTTAAAGGGGCTTGAATTTTGACATTGGGCCTTGAATGAAATCCTCTCTCTCCCATATACAGGCAGCACTGACCTAGGTATATAAATTGCCTTTTCTTTTTTTAATAATATTTTTATTAATCATGAAACCCAAGCTCACTGACTCCTCCTCCCAAGTCTACACCCTCCTCCTTGGACACTACCTTCCCCTCTCAAAGAAAAAGAAAAAAAGATGGTGGCAGCCTCTTTGGAACTCTGAGAGTCTGAGTGCCGTGGAGGTTTGAAGAGGTGACATGGAAGCAGAAAAGGAGCCTGCAGGGCCCAACAAAGCTCCAGAACAACTAAGAATTAAAAAGAGCAAGTCTTATGGGTCATTATCTTAACTGTCACATCAATTTAAAACGTGGGCTCACGAAACTGGAAAAAAGGATGGCAGAAAAGAGCTGCATGCGGAGAATGACCAATCTATATTCAGCAGTACTTGCGCATCTCAGGCGGAAGGCTGCAAGCACAAAAGTCAATCCTGATGAGTTTAGGGCTGCTCATTCAGAAGACAGGGAGATGTGTGGCTCCCAGGAGCTCTTGCAGAAACAGGTCATTGCTTAATAGGGCCAGCCCTAGGCTCACCTCCGGGCATGGAGCCACTAAGGCCTGTGCTGCTTGCCCTGCTGGGAGACAGAACGCATGGAGCAGCAGTGCTGCCCAAAGCCCACAGGCACAAAGCTCGGGCCTGGTGAGCATGGGGCTTTGGGCAGACATCGAAGCAGGAAGGTGTGTGGCTGCCAGGAGCTCACACAAAATCTGCCCCATGATGCCTTGCCAAGATGCAACATCATCATGTCTCTGGGCAACAGCAAAATATCTGAGGCAAGTCTCAGCAGTGGTCCAGTATTTATGGTGCTTCAGAAACCAGAAACCTTGAACAGGTCCAATGACTCTATTCAATGAATATTTGTATGCAAAGCTTTCAGGGGAAAAAGGTGCATGGGGGTGTATTTGTTTCAGAGAAAATGCCCCCCAAAGGGGGGGCACTATGAGGAGGTGTGGCCTTGCTGGCAGAAGTGTGTCACTGTGGGAATGGACTTTGGGGTCTCTTTTGCTTAAGCATCTCTCGGTGTAGCAGTTAGTCATCTTCCTATTGCCTCTGAATCAAGATATAGGACTGTCAGCTCCAGCAGCACATCTGCTCACACACTGCCATCCATGCTCCCAGCCATGATGACAATGGCCTGAACCTCTGAAACTGTAAACAAGTCCCCTCAATTAAATGTTTTCGATTATGAAAGTTGCCATGTACATGGTGTCTCTCCATAGCAATAAAAACCCAAAGGAAGCCAATAGGTGTATAGATACAGTGAAACACTGCAGTTACCAATGCTACTACGATGAACAAATATTCAATGAGGAGATGGGAATGAAAGGTATGGAGTGGTGAGTGAGTAGTGGAGAGAGGCAGAACTAGACATGATGGCAGTGATAGGTGTGAGAGAAGCCTGTGGATAGGGGAACTGTCATTGCTGAGTAGGGCCGATGGGGAAGTGTGCCCTGGTTCTGAGAAATGACAGGATGCTTAAGATGAAGAATGGTTCATTTTCTGGATTAGGCCCCCTCCAAGGACCTCTATGGTCTATGCTGCCCCTGGAGGCCACTTTGGTATCTGTGATCCAGTTCCCCAGGCTGTGTCGAAGCTGGAGTTTCATGTGGATGTCCATTGTCCTACAGCAGCCTAGAGCCATGCTGATGTCACTGGCCCAACTTACCACCAAAGGCCATACAGATGTTCTTGGTCTAAGCTGTCTCCTGAGGTCATGCTGATGTCTACGGGCCATGCTTGCACTGAGGGCTATGTTTGAGTCTGTGGTCCACTGCAGCCTGCATCTGTGTTGATATCTGTGATCCATGTTACCACAGAAGACTGTGGGGATGTCCATGAGCTGTGCTGCCACCTGAAGTAATGTTGATGTCCAATGGCTGTGCTGCTGCCTGGGCATCATATTGATGTGACTGGTCTGAGTTGCCATCTGAGGCCATGGTGATGTTTGGGTCCATTCTGCCTCTGAGGAAAATATTAATATGGGTAGCATATCAATGCTGTATAGCATTGATATCATCAATTGATATCATCACAGTTGCTGTGATGTCATGGTCTATACAGCCAACAGAGACCATGTGGATGTCTGTGGTCTGTGCTGCCACCAGAAACCATGTGTAAGTTCATCATTCATGCCCCTGCTGACTGTAAAAGACCAGGAAACTTTTGCCTGGTATTGATGACTACAGACTCACAGTTGAGAAAGAGGGACATAAAATACTTCAGTGACAGCCCCTATACTCGTCCCATACTCCACACCCCCAAAAGTAGCAGCCTAAACAGAAAGCCATCACAGAAAACTCTTTTTAAAATGTGATAAGGATTCTGAAGTGTAGCTCTCCACAATTTATTGCTTCTGGCAGGAGTGTGGGTGGGGAAGGACTCAGTTTTCTTGAAGGGTCTGGCCACCAGGAGTTTGACCATGCACCAATGAGTATATGGGCAGTAGACATTGCCTTTTTTACTCTTTATTTAATCATCTATAGGATAATCTCCAGGAAACCAGATAGAGTTTCTTGGCTCTGTGTATATAAGGCACAGGGGCTGGTATAGCAGAGCTCTGGGGAGCTGCTCACAGGTGGCCATTTGTACAGGATGTCCCCATTTTCTTCCTATCTTCTGACTACTCCTGCTGGGCATCTAGGATTCAGGTCAGGAGTCGTCTTCAGAAGAATCCTTTCACAGATTTCCAGGCTAAATTAAGGTTCCCTATTACACATTTCCACTTAGCGCAGCATTAAAACATCCCATTTCCACGACTGGCCTCTGATCTCTCATGAGTTACTTGACAATAAGTAATGTGTTTTATCATCTTCGCACGCCAAGCATACGGCCCTTATTCATAACATCATACAGTCCCAATGTGTGAGGTAAACGGAACTGTGAGTTATTTTTGACTGTACATTAGCCACTGATAAATGCTTTTCAAGTTGGTCATCTCAGAAGTTTCATGGAGAAAGTAGCCTTTGCCAGTACTTAGACAAAAGAGAAAAAGATAACATTACTCTCCTGGGTAAGAGCTACTTTTTAATCTCATTTGGAATTGAAGCCAACATATACTTGCACTCTTTTCTGATTTGTGTGACATTAGCTGTTAATGATAACCCAAAGAAATGATCCTGTGATTGCTTCCCTGCTTGGTGAGTTTATTATTAAAGGAGGAACAAGAACCCTTTAGGAGAAAATTGAAAAGAAAGAGCACACTTAATACATGAAGAATGCTGGGAAATTCCAAGGTGGGTCAGAAAGCGATTAACCACCACTATTGTTTTAGCCTTTGCTATACTGAGAATTGTAACTACTATCTTGTGCATCCATTAAGTGCACATAGCTCAAACAGCTCCTGCCATAACAGGAAGGCAATATCTCTAGGGAGTGTTCTTAACTTAGTTCTGCAGATTCTTGTAAGTAACCTAGGTTCAACATACTATGTGGCTCAACCATCACTAACTGTCTCAGAGAGATCTGGGAGAGGCCCAGTGGCCTCTGGAGTTGTTACTGTGGCCTTCCTCTGTTCACTCTCTCCCATCTCTCTGCCCTCTGCAGGTGTGAGAACCTTTGTGCTATTCTTTGGGGAACAAATCATTCTGATATTTTCACACCAACGTACTGGAAATTGGTTGAAAAGACAGAAGTCAGAAGATATAGACTTCTACCTAATTAAGGGGGAAATAATGCATCATATATATATTTGAGTATATATATATATATACTCAAATATATTTGAATATATATATATATATATATATACATATATATATATATATATATATACTCAAATCTACCCATCCCAAAGTAGAACATTCAGACAAATGTTGTGTGGTTTCTAAGAGGTTTCTTACACTCTCTTGTTCCCCTCACAGAGGGGAAATGCAATGTGTCCTCATTTTGGCTTGCCTGGGCCCCATAACAGCTTCTTCAGGAATTGAACCAGATTGATCAGATGTGCCTCACAAATTGATTCTGCCTATCAGTAAAAAGTTTGTTTACATAAACTGATGCATACCAATTCAGAACAAAGATAGTATTTTCTTTAGTTCTCAACAAATAAATCAGTCTTGATGTTAATGTCAGATATTTTAGGGGGAAAATGATGGCAAGATAAGGAGGAAAACAGATTAGAAAAAAAAAAGAAAATTCAGATCTGGTCTTGAAGACTCTGGCATCCCAAAGACAAGTCTACAGACATGAAAAATTCTCCATTTTGTTATGTCCTCTCCAAGCTTGTGAATCCAGCTGCTTTCCTACCCTCTTTTTGCACTTCCTTGGCTAGCCCAAGTAAACACGCGCCCATGAAATCCTCAAGGTTCGGTGATTGTCTCCCTCTTTGGGAAATGCAGCATTTTACATTGCTAGGCCTTCTCATAATAAGCTGAGTTCTCCTCTGTGGTTGTAGCACAGCTTATACGTCCCCTCCCCCCAAAATCTATCACTGAGCTAGCAAAATTCCAGGCATTTAAAGTGCTTGTCCAGGAAGCTTTCTTAAACTGTGTCCTAATATTCTGTTTCATTCCACAATAATTTGGGTTCAATCATCTAGTTTCAAATTAGAGCCATTTGGGGTTCAGTAGGCAATGTCCAGAATTAGCCCATGTAGAGTTTTAAGAAGAATTAAAAATAGTCAGACATGAACATTTGGGAATCAGGATGCTTCCCCTAAGATTTCTATTTCTGACTTCTCTTTAGGGATCTAGGAATCCAATGATGCACCAGTCCTTCCCTCCTTCCGAAATTCTTACTCAGCATTTCTGGAGCTGTGTGGCAGCTTCAACTTTGTATGGACATGGCCTTTAAACCATGTGAACCTAAATTCCAGTCTTCATTTATTTGTTTCCTTCTTAGCTCAAACCCCACATGAGTTTGGCCTGTTACTGTTTCACAAAACACATGTCTGAATTATAGACTGTTTTTACAGAGGTCAGTCATTTTTATAAGGAGTGTTCTCTGTTACAAAACTCATTGATAGTCACAGACTTTGGGAATCTCCCTAACTCCAGTGCTGATTTCATGAGCCTCCTTCTCTAAGCTCTGTCTCTAACTGCATCCCATCCTCACTGCAACCTCTCATACCAACCCAGAAATATTTCAAATCCATATCCTCCTGCCACCTCCATTGTCTTAGCTGGGTTTTCTGTCCCTGTCATGAAGATCTCTGGGCTTGTCTTCCTTATTTCAATCTACTTCTAAGAATCATCTTTCACTGTGTTTCTCTGTCTGCCATTCTTTTGTTTAAAATTTTCCAAATCTCCCCTTGCTGACAAACTCAAGTCTGAATACATAACCTCTGCCTTTGTCTCCAGGTTTACCCTGATGTTGGGAGTAGTGTCTGTGTCTTCAGAGACACTTCTGTCTAAGCACACTAGCCTCTGGTCTTCAAAGTAATCCTACACCAGCCCTCCTACAGCCTAAACCTGAGGGTGTGCAAGCACTTCTGTGATAATCAAGATAATGGTCTTCCTCCCTGTGTGGAGATGCTATTTTAAAAATGCTGTGGAACAATCCTTTTCTACACTAGGAATATGCATTACTCTCCTTGGATAATAAAAGGCTGACAGGCTGGTAGTTGGGCAGAAAGTTAAGTAGGAAAGCCAAACTGAGAAAAAAGGGAAGAGGGAGGGCAGAGTCAGGATATACCAGTGAGCCACCCAGGAAGCAAAACATGCTAGAGGTCAGATAAATCCACAAGCCAGGTAACAATACATAGATTGATTTAAATGTAAGAGCCAATTAGTAGTAATCCTGGGTAATTCATATAAGCTTCTATGTGTTTGTTTGGGACCAGGCAGTGGGAACAGGAAAGATCCAACTCAATCTACATAAAAAGACATGTATGAAAAACATACCGACACTACTTTCTGTCATGGTGTGCTTGTAGCTGTGGTGGCTAAGGATTGAATAGCCACTTCTCTCGATAACAGAGCCTACCCCTGGCCCTAAGAATCATCCCAAGCAGGTACCTGAGCAGAACCAGCCAGTTATGAACCCAAGGACTATTAATTCTGCTGATTTGGGGCTCCCTTGGGACTCGATTTAAAGCTCTCCACTGGGAGAGGGGAATTATAGTTTATTTCTTATTTCCAGAAAATAGGAAAAGGCAAAAGGACATTTTAGAAAGTGAACTAGTTATACACAGATTTATAGGTAATGTAGTTGATTTTGAACAAGGTTTGGTTGTCAGTGACCAAACTGTTAAGCATATAGAAGTTCTTATGACCATCCGAGGAAAATGTTATTTCAGGCCTCTCTTATTCCCCAGCTCAGCTTTCTATTTCTGTTAATGGGCTTAAAACTAATTAGAGTAAATTAATTCCTCCAAATAATAACAATTGCTAGGGAGTCACATACTAACACTTTATTCTTGGAGACGAGAGCTTCCTGGGGGTTGGGAAGCAATTACAGCTTCTTAATGATGTACAGAAAGAAAGGAGGTTGGATCTGTATCAATTATGTTTTATTTATTTGTTTCAGAAACTTTTAATGAATTTAAGGTGAAACTTGTGCATCTCAATAAAAAGTGATTACCCTTTCTGAACTGTTCTCCTCTGGGGGTCACAAGAGGTTCCAAGGACATTGTGATGAGCACTGCTGTCATTTATTCATGAACAGTTTTCTTCCATACATATTTACCATTTGCAGAGCACTATGTGTCATTAGCATATGGCATCTGGAGAAATGTCTGCCTTACCTACTAGAAAAGCCAAAATTGGGGAAGGCAAAGCTGTTCCACCCAAATGCAGAAAACCCATCTTGAGCTTTAGTCCTACTTGTTTTTTGGCCCAATTTAAATCACTTGCTGCTGAGGTATACTCCCTTCAATACTTCTGGTTAAAAGAGACTGGAAAAAAAGCTGAGAACCCACAAATGGCCTGAAGATACTGTTGCCTCACTTTCATTTTCAATACTTCTCCTCAATACATTCTTTTCTCCCACTATATGTCTAGTGTACCATTGTTATATATCACTCCTTACTACCCTATATCTTTCTTAGCATAATTAGCTACATATTCATCTCTAGTTCCAATCTCATGACTGTGAATTGCTCTCTTAGCATTCCAAAGGCAAGGCTTTGGGTGTGTCCTTTAGAACCTTGGGTTCTGATGAGTCCTAGAAGCACATGAAGCTGCCACCAGTAGTGTTACTCTCCTGAGAAAGGAGATGCAGGCTGGCACTTCATGGTAGAATGGTATTTAGACTCCAAGACCCCTACTCCCTTTCTTGTCTAATTATTACACACACACACACACACACACACACACACACACACACACACACACACACAACCACCCACTGAGTCCATTTAGTGTTGGTCACATGTACATGTGTCTAGAGTTGACCACATGGGATTGGGTACCTATCAGGTGAGTGGTCCCATGAAATAACTGATTCCCCCTTCCTTAGCAGTCACTACCTGAAGCTCTTTTATCCATTGATGGAGCCTTGTAAAATTCTTAACACCCATGTTAGCATGTCAACTGATATGGACATTGCAGAGGTCTTATTAAGCAATCATAATGTTGAGATGTCATGGGGCAGTTTCCTTGCTAAATATAGAACACACTATCTCACAGCAAGTGTTCTTACCCTCTGGCTCTTACAATCATTCTGCCTCCTCATTGTGACATTCCATGACCCTTACACATAGAGGGTTTAGTATAGATGTGTCGATCAGAGCTATGCACTCCCAAGATCACTCATTCTCTGAATTTTCACCACTTGTGGTTCTCTATTGTTGTCTCTATATAATGAACAAATTTTCTTTGATGAGAGGTGACCTAGTTAGAGTTTCTGTTGCTGTGATAAAGACCATGACCAAAAGAAATCTGGAGAGGAATGGGATTTACTCCATCTTATACTTCCAGCTAACATTCGTGGCTGATTAAAGTCATAGCAGGAACCAGAAGGCAGGAACTGAAGCAGAGGCCATGGAGAAAAACTGTTACTGACTTCTCTCCATGTCTCGTTCAACCTGCTGTCTTATACATCACAGGACCACCTATCCAGGGATTGCACCATTCACAATTGACTGGGCCTCTTCAAATCAATCTGAATTAAGACTACAAACTTGCCTACAATTAATCTGATAGAGGAATTTTCTTAACTGAGGTCCCTATTCTCAGATAGCTCAAGCTTGTGTCAAATTAACAAAAATTCAAGTAGTGGGAGATAGACTTACTTATTTGTGGGAATAAGAAGGTGTATTTAGATTACAATTCAACATTATATAGGTATAGGAAAATGGTAGTAGTTGATTGCCCTCTAGTGTCTATGACCTCCTCAGCCAAGGGTAGTTGGATAGATTTATAGACCCAAGCATGAGTTCTCTCATGTCGAGCAGGCCTTAAATCCAGATTTCTTATCTCCAAGACATGTGTTACTATTGCACCACTGGGATATCTTGCCAGACCAGACTTGTCATTGTTGTGGTTCCCAGTCTTAACAACTTGATAGGGCAATTGGTTATTTTTCATTATTTGTGTGTGTGTGTGTGTGTGTGTGTGTGTGTGTGTGTGTGTGTGTGTGTGTATGCTTGCACTTGATCAGTACATGTATAATGGTTGGAAAACAACTCTTGGGAGTCAGTTTTCTCCTTCTATCATGTGAATGTCAAGGATGTTAGTCCATTCCTCAGACTCAGCAGCAAACACCATTACCTACTGAGCCATCTCAGGAGTTGGGTCTCCCCTATGTGATGCTCAGGAATTGAACACAAGCCCACAGGATTAGCAGCAAGTGCTTTTACTCGCTGAGCCATCTTGCTGGCCCCAGTCATGTGGACTTTAGAAAAGATAAACCAGGCTGTAGGAACTGAAATAAAGGAGAGAACAGTTCAAAATTGATGCTTAGGATCTGTTGCCATTAATAAAATCAGCAGAAATGGCATTAGGAAGGTCAAGATCAGCAAAAGCTGACTACATAGAATAAAGCTCTACATAGGCATAGCATCTTCAGCTTTGAAAGGTGCATAAATATCAATTCCCACCTTCAAGCCCTTGCAGGGATGTTATCAGTGTAACACAGCCTTATCTTCACAAAAATAACCCTGAAAGTCACAGAGAGAAAGTGGCTTTCCTGGGCTCACAGGATAAGACAACAGTAGAGACAAAGCCTAAACCTGTATCTTCCTTTTTCACTCTGTGTCTTGTCTCATCGGCCCTGAAAGGCTATGAGCATACGGATAAAAACAGTTCTCTCAAAAGCAAGTGGTCTTTGAACTAAGGAGATTATGTTTAGGTGATTGTTCCATTATGAAATGTTTTAGTTTCCTTACAATAATCTATGAAATTAATTTAGAACATCTCATTAACTCAAGCAACATTTCCCCATCTCTGGCTTTTGCTGACCTTGTCCTGATTGGTGCCTTACATATCCTATTCAGAAGAAGATGTTGTGTGTATTCTCATGCCCTCTGTGTAATAAATTTGACATTTTAGATGCAAAAATTGGCTAGAAAATAGACTCATTGAGACTAATAGCACAGCAGCATTTACATGTAATTATTCTGTACCAATAATTTATTTTCTGTCAGCAATAAAACTTAGACTGGGTGAAACATATCCTAAATCATCAACCTTTAAATTAAAAGGTAGACATTAGCACGGACACTGAATACTGGAATACTTTTCCAGTTCCTGGAGAGAATTCCACATGGAAGGGTATATCTCTGCAAAAAAATTTAGATGTTTGATTCTGTGTGAATAATTGCCATGTAAATGTTACAGGTAGGCTCTGTTGAGCCCCCACACTGTCATTACTGTCATTGCTCCAGATCTCCAGTTATCTGCTTCTTGAGTCATGGGTCACAAATTAGTGATTTTTCCCTGGATGTTTACATTGCCACTGCTCTCCACAATTGAAGGTTTGCAATTCTGTCAGTTGGGGTGGTCAAAGTGACAATTATTACCCCTCTTTTTGACACACTAGGAAAATAATACTCAAAGACATACAGTGAGGTACAGCTAGACAACTCAAGAAATGGTTACCTAGTTGTCCCTCTATCAATTCTGTGTCTCAGTACTCATTTATCTACATATTTTATATTATGGAGCAACTCTGAAGCGTCTAGCATTTCTTTGATTGTGCTAATATAAGATTGTATGAAAGGAGCTAAGGCAAGAATCTTACATTGTGATTGAGAATATAATAACAAGTAACAGTATCATTGAGAAGCTCCACTTTGAGATATGAGAGATGATGTGACAGAAAATGTCCAGGGATGGAGAATGGTGCCTGGGTGATCCTGAAAGAGGTACTAAAAGCTGATGGAGAAGCTGGTGACTCAGAAGTCAGTAGCTGTAGAAAGATTCAGATAGAGGCAGTAGAAACTTCAAGAATAAATGTCCTACTACACATATTAGCCTCATATTCCTAAAAAAATATATGATGCCCAGTGTGGATGGTGAGTGTGTTCCAGAAAGAGTTTGAATACATAGCTAGCATCTCACTGATAAATGATAAAGGGGAAAGGGGAAGCTTCCACATATAAATACATTGACAAGCCAAGTACCTGATGCTTCCATTGACATAAATGAGGAAAACAGCAAGAGAAACAGGCTGAAATGGCATTTGGAATTGAGCACCCATTTTCTTGACTTGTAAAGTTTGTGATTATATGAAAGAATTACTTAGAGATGTCCTAAAGGTAGTTGGAGGTTCTAAGCCAGAGGAAGCTGTCTGTCATTATTGAGTTCTCAGAGCTATATGGATCAAATGATCTTTTAAAAAGTCACATCTGTCAGTGTTAGGTGGGGCCCTAAACATCGGTGAACAGGACTAGTATATCCACACTAGGATATACTAGTGTGGCTTTGCCTGCTGATTTCCCCTTTCTATTGTAGGGAAAACATTGGGAAAAATAGAGTGCTTATGATTCTTAAGATGCTTCTGTAACATGTATCTCTTTTTTATTAAAGAAGCTTAAATGTGTTATTTTCCTTTATTCTTAAAACTATAATTGCATTATTTCCCTCTTCCTTTCCCTGATACTAACATTCCCATATACCCCTCCTTTCTCTCTTTCTAATCCATGGACTCTTTTTCAATAGAATTTTCTTTTTATTCTTGTAAGGTCTTAAGCATAGGTTCTGAAGCCAGGCTGCCTCTCTTTGGCCCCTAACTGTATGACCTTAGGTGACCTTCTGAGTCATAATCATATGTTCTGGGGGAAGACCACAATACTTGTGTCCTAAGGTTGTTGGGATAATTAAACTTAGATACAATATGCTGATTTTCATGACATCCAAAACCCAGTAAGAGCTCAATAAATATTCATCACCACCAGTCACTAATTCTGGCTGTTAATGTCTGTCTTAGAACCCTGAATTTGAAAGATTTCTTAGTTACAAGTGATAGAAAAGCAACTTGAACTCAATTAAACAAAAAGACTACATTCAATCGTATAACTGATAAAGCTGACGTCAGGCAGAATAAAACAACCAGAATCTCAAATGATGTCATCAAGAAGTGTTCTGGAGATGAATCTCTGGTCTCTGTTGCCTCTGTGTGGCCTTTACTCTCAATCCTCCTGTCAGTTTCCAAATACCCTTCAGCTAAAATTCTCAGGTTGTCTTAATGTCTGAGTACTTGGGCCAAACAATGTAGCTACACAGAGAGGAGAGAGGAATTTCCAGCCCCTACTAAATGCCTGGTGAAAAGTGGATTCTCTCAAGTTAAAGACAATGTTTTCTGGGGATGCTACAAAGAATACAACACATCCTAAGATGGAGAAATGAACTATCAGATGATGCTAACATAAACATTTTAGTAAGTGTGATTGGACACTGGCTAAAGCACCCTTTCTCAGAAAGGTAAGAAAAGTTTAAAGAGCAACCAACTAAAAGGAGTATCAGAAAATAATTTTGCCACAGGGCTAGTATACTAGAGTTCAGAGTAATTATCTCTTCTTTTCTGATGTCTCCTTTCCTCTTGAGGAAGCAATACCCATAGTCATTGGTGATTAGGAATTGTGGTAATTATTGCCAGTTTCTGATGGGTTGTGGCTTCTTCCTGTTGGCCTGCAAATCAACTCTCATCCTTACTCACATATAATTTTCTTTCCTCTCTTCCAGTGCAATGCCAAGGAACTAGGAAATCCCTTTTACTATTTCCTTTCCCTTCATCTATCACATCCTATCAACTGCTGAGTCCTGCCAATGTTACCTCCAAATCACTGTCATGCATAGACAGTATTCCATCTTCAGAGCTGGTTCTACTCCAGGGCAACACCATCCCCCTCATGCTACTCAAATAGAAACCCAACATGGTGTTATATTTCAGAAACACAAACTAGATGTGTTACCCTCTTTCCTAAGTCTATTGGATAGCTTGGTCCATACTCAGAATGGCTCCAAATACTTCCTATTCACCACAATTATCATTATAACTCAGGACACCCTTACTGATGTATGAACTCTTTGGGTGTAACAATGCGTTATAATGCAGTCCTGTATACTGAGTGCCTAAAGCATGGCCCACCATGCCTCACCCACTGGGTGAATAATGATGAGATAAACAGATCATTTCCAACAGTCTTCTGCCCCCCTCTGTATAGAGCAGATTGCAGTTTCAGGGCAGGCTCCTTTGCAAATGCCTAAAAATAAAAATGAAATGCAAACAGAATGTTCCTTGTCAGAATGAAGCTGCTGAGAAAGAGCAGTTTAAAAGCCTGATCCTGAGAGAGAGAAAAAAAAGGACACAGGAACCTAATAATACTTAAATAGCTTCTTAAATACAGTCATCAATCAAAACACAAGGTTTTGTGGATCTTCATCGTATAGAAACCTACAGAAAAAATGCACAGCACCTCCTCTAAAAACACAGCACAGAGCTTGCAGAAAATACTGAAAAGTTGAAGGTTTGAACTAGCACAGCTGAATTCAAGAGACTAGAGCCCTGCTAGCAGTGAAAGGAAACACTAAAACTCCCCCAATAAATGTCATTTTTATGACATCTTGGTCACCAAAAACTTCAGCTGAAGGCTATGATGGAAAAGCATTAAGCCAGTGCTTTTGAGCACAAGGAGATGCAAAATCTATCTGCCAGGCAGGCTACTGGGGACTTGTCTAGAACAGCAATTAGTAATTGAGGCTACATGGTGTCCTGCAAGGAATCCTGAAAGACACAGAAGACTTCGAACATGATTGTAAAATCTCTAGTCAGATCAAGGTTTAAAAATTAAAGCTAATCAAACCTCCTCCATGAGTCGGGTGTTGGTGCATGTCTTTACTCCCGGTACTGGGAAAGCAGAGGCAGGCAGATCTCCGTGAGTTCAAGGCCAGCCTGGTCTACAGAGCGAGTTCCAGGACAGGCTCCAAAACAATACAGAGAAACCCTGTCTCAGGGGAAAAAAACAAAACAGAAACCTCCTCCATGATTTTGTTCAGTGCTTTGTTTTTCGGTTGTCTCATTAGATACACAGGACCTCTGGACAAGCTCTGGACAGAGCATTCTCTGAGGCACTGCAATGAGATTTTATCAGTAGCAAGATAAGACTAACTAAGCCACTTGTCCTAAATTCTGTAAAAAGATTTGATTACAAGGCACAGTGATGCAGCAATGGTGAGACAGTTCCCATGGAAAATAACTTAAAATCAACAAAGTACATTCATATCTATCATGTAATGTAACTCACAAAGTGGACCAAGCACAGACATGCAGATGTGTTTTGGCCACATTGTACAGATGATCTCTGCTGTGGTGAGAGCTAAGAACGACCATTCTTCCCAAATCCTACTAACACCTTACATGATTTTTCCCACATCACTTCCATTTCAAAAATCTTCATTGGGGTTCCACTACACAGATTTTCTGTGTCTTAACCTCCAATGTATCATCCATTATTTCTCATATCCAAGTATTAGAACTTCTTTCAGACAGTCCTTTGGATACATTCTTATCATGGCTTAGCATCATACCAATGTGCCATCCACAAGGTATAGGCTCTCATACATCTACGACCTCAGTTCTTCTGCCCTCTGTCAGCTGTCTTGCCAAGTCTTTGCACCAATTCCTCTTCTCCCAGGAACATTTCCCTGCCTCCTTGTTCCTCACCTACCCTGTTTGATGAACAACTAAGCCCTTCTCTTGGAAGCATCTAATGATTAAATGTCCTTAGATGTTGCTTTAAATGGCTTGATGCTTTCATATGTGTTCGCCTTTGCATTTTAAACTAGACAACTTTGGGGTGGAGGCAGTGTCTCAAGTCTCCTCACTATCCCCCAGGTGTTTCATTCTGTGTTGAGCTCACAGTAGTGCTCAACACACTTGCTCACTCTTTGATTACTTCCCTCTCTTTCCACCAGGGGTGTACATTAAGACCTTGAGGAGACAGATTGAGGATCTGTGGGGTTTGATACAACAGAATTTCAGGACTAAGTTCCAGTATTCCCTTGACAACTGCCTGCATAATCTTTCCTTCATTATTTTTTAACGTCAGTTTATATTTTAAAGCAATGATAGAATGTTGGACAGCTCCCAAGAGTAAAATTAACAGTACACAGAGTCCCTACTTGAAGACTAAAGGGGATGGTCCAGATCCTGACATGTACCCCATATGACTTAGCATTCTGCCTCCTTCTCCAGATGTTTCAGCATGTTAGGAGCCCTTCTCCTATAATTTTTGGTGCCTTCTCATTCTTTGGTTCTTGGGTCTCCACCATCCCCCAAAGAGACCTTTCCTGACAGATCTATCACCCTCCAACCCAAAATGCTTGTTAATTTCTTTCAAAGAGTTTAGTTCAGTGGGAAATGACACTTAATTTTAGTGCTTCTTTTTCCAACTGTGCCCATCTCCTCCCAGCCCCCACACAATTACATAGAGCATAATAGTTTCACACAAAAACAAAAAATATGTTGAATAGCATATTGGAAATCCTACAAAACAGGGACTATAATTCTAATTTTGCAGATGAGAAAAATGAAACAATGAGTTGGAATGTCCTTTGCACATGGGTTTTACCTCAGAATAAAGACAACATTTGCATAAATATAGGTTCTTAATGATGCGCCTGAGCAATGTGGTGTTTGTGCTTGGAGTTTTGGTGTTTTCATTGTTGTTTTGTTTTGTCTCAGCTTTAAATGCCACCTTTCATTAGATGCTCAACCACTGGAGTCTTTAATCAGAAGTTAGTAGACTGGAGATTAAAGCCATCAACACAGGACTTTGTTAGAATGCTCAGTGCCTGTTCTCAGCAAGTGATGGCACATTCCATCATTGGCAATATCCAAAACCACTTTTTCTTGTTATGACTACATAGTTGAGATTGGAAATTTCTCCATCTGGTCAGTAAAAATCAGGGATTCTTATAAACATTCCAGAATTCAAAGGTCAGTCTCTAAAAGCAAAAGGACTATTCTGTCCACAATGCCAAGTGTGCTGAAGTTGAGTACCTCTAATACATAGACAAAATACTATAAGAAACATACACAGATTGCAAGTTGTTGATACAGAAACAGTTTTTCTCTCATGGGAAACATAAGACAATTTGCTTTGGAACTAAATATGAGTGATCAGAGCTAGGGAACACAGATTTAGGTTTGCTCAAAACCAATATCAGACATGGTAACAGTTTCATGATATTTTTATAAGAATAGAGAAAAAGAAAGTCATAGATCAAAGTACTTTTAAAATATGTTGCTGGGAACACTGAGCAGTCAGGGTACAGAATGAAGGGGAATCTTCGCTGTAGGCTTTCAGATATTGCCTAATGGCATTCTTACTCTTTGTGTTGACAGAAGGTGGTAGTGTCTTCGCACTTCTAAATGGTTTACCTAGTAGTCAACCAGGATACTAGATCAAACATAGAGGCTGGCAATAGATGTCTATTATGAGGCTAAAGACAGGCCATGATAATTTTGCTCCAGAACTGCACCATCCCAACTCCCCACAATCAGAGTTCTAATTGATCATCCTTATACAATCCTATGTTATACAAAGGTTAGGCTTTTTTTTTTCTAGAAACTTTATTTCACAGGCACCCATAATTTTATTAATTCAATACATTTCAGCATTTGAAATTATCTATAGCAAACATTATCAAAAAGAAAAACAATTAAAATTAAAAATTGCCCTATTTTAAAAAATAACTTAGTATGTAAGGAGGTCAGCTTAGAATCAAATTGAGAAGTTAGTTGGAGTACCAAAGAAGGGTGGGTCAACTGGGCATGCAAGAAAATTATCATGGGTTTTGTTTCCTTAGGGAGAATGAAAAAGCAAATGTCATCAGCCCCCTAGGGCTGAATGCAGAGCAGCATGGGCCTATGTGAGTCATCCTCATCTTTCTCAAGTGAAGCAGAGTAAATCATGAGGGAGACAGGAAGGAAGGCCACTGAGTTGATTAAAAGGAATAACTAAACCAGTTTGGAACATTCAAATGTCCCCAGGGAACTCTGTCCTAAATCCCCAAAGACTCAACAATCGGGAACATATATAATGGGCAGCCTACATACCGCTCATCCGTTTTCCCTAGATGACACACCACAGCTGAAACACTCAGACAAATGCTAGAAATGTCTCTTTAGTTTCAACTGGTGAAATTTCTTTAGCTGACCCATGATAGAAGCTCCTGTGTAATGTTCCACAAGAAGGAGCAGAGAGAAATATGTTTCTTTTCCCAATAAAATTCGCTCTCCCACATAAAGTTACCACTAATCTATGAATAAATTGCAATTCTCAACAAATAAGACTATTTAATTAGCAATTTAAGTCAGATACACATTGCTTTGATACATTTACTTTCTTCACTATTGTAAACTTTCCCCCTATTCATGTTTCCAGATTTAAATGTCTGAAAGGCACAATGATTAACAAAAACTATCCTAACATGTTCCCAAAAACTCAATACACCATCTTGCCCTTTTTTCTATTTCCTCTGTTTTCTAAGTGGAATTCATAGAAAACAGTTGATCAATTGTACTAACATACTCAGAAATGACCAAGAGTTATCACAATTCATGTTGTTAGTATTTTTGAAGATCATTATATATATTTCCCCATTATTTCCTGTGAGAACTGGCTAGATAGCAGTTTCAATGAGGTTTTGTCCTTCATATCCTGATATGGTCATATTGCCACCATCCATACCACATTACCATAGCAGATATCCCTTGGTTATTATAATGACAACATTAGAATATGTACTTTTAGTAGATATAGTACAAATAAATTATCTTCTGCCCAATCAGTATATAAAGCTATGGTTCAAAATCTGGTTTGTGTTGGAAAATGAACTTAATGATTTTTCACACTTGGTAGAGTATTTACTAGGACTGCTTATGTCCAACTGAGAGGCAGGACAGCCAGACAGTGACAGCCTGTGTGCTGGACAGACTGAGAACTTGATAGTAGCCAGTACACAAACCTGGATGCTTTAGTGGTCATTAATGCTGAAGATCTAGAGGATTCCTGGAGAGTAACTGATCTTTAGTCTGTCAGAAAATATCCTGAAGAAGTCTCATAGAAATTTCTGAAAAACACTTTGAAAATCAGAGGTTCAAAATCCACAAAAATGGTATATAAAGCTGTTATAAACGCAGTGAGTCAGCTCTCCTTTGATACACTCTCACCCACACTTGGGTATGTCTCACTCTTCTCCAGAGTGCCTTTCTATGAATCCCTGTTTTTAAATACATCACCCCAATGCCTTTTTAATAAACTTGAACTCTGCTTCATACAGGCTTATCTTAAAATTCTAGCTTATTGCTATTTTAGCATTTTTATTTGAAGGCATTTCTATGTGAAAGGACTACTGTATGTGGGCAATCTTTACAACAATTATGAATTATGCTAGCTAGCATCCTCAATCCTTAGCTAATGAAACTCTTCACCTACACTCAAGGGAGGAGCTCTTTTCTCTCCCTGTATCCCCATCATTTGCCCTGTCTTTTTATCTTGCCTCAAGTCTATATTGGAAAGCCAAAGACATTGGAGTTGATGAAGGATGGTGGCAGCAACAGCAGTAGCATCAGAATTAGATGTTCCTGCAGCAAAAAGTGAAGGCAGGCAAGCAAGCAGAACTATTTTCTCTTCTGACCCCAGATGGTGATACCTACTCTAGGGGATGGCCTCCCCTCACTCAACCCCTCCTAGAAATTCCCTGTTTACCCACCCTGAGGCATGTCTCTTTACTGAGTCCCTGAAATCAGCAGTCAAGATCAACCATCACACTTGACTGGCTTCACTTGCCTGAGTTTTCATCACCGGTCATACCCTATCCTGGCCCTAGTTCCAACCTGACCCAGCTTATTCCCTATCTTCTGTGTTCTGAGACTCTACTAAGCACACTATGTGCACACCTACCCTGTGACATACCTCTTGAGTGTTCACAACACTTATAAAGGAGGCATTTTAAATTCATTTTAAATGTGAGAACATTAAAGGTATATAAATGGTAGAAATATAACAAAGACTGAATTCCTGTACCAAATCCAAAACCTTGCTTCCTATCATGATATACCACCTTCCAAGACTGAAGCGGTAACAACTTGGTGATGTGCTTGCTGGAAAAGCTTCTCATCCAGTAATGTCTTACTACCCCACAACTAGAAATGTGTTATGCTTAGTTATGGAATGATCTATTTTAACAAATAAATAACTCTTCAACCTGGAAAACAAACTATTCAGTCATTTTTTACCACATCGTGAGTGGTTTCCTAGGTATTTTTGTGATGGAATCTGATAAAAGAGAGACGATGAGAGTGGGGGATGTGTGGATACAAGTGAGAGAATGTTACAAGTCGGGCGATTAGAAAAGGATTGCTCTAGAGTATGAAAAATCAGTTTGTACTACTACCATCTGATCTCAGGTTACCCTTTCCTTTATCCCATTACTAGCAAGAGAGGGGTGTATAGGTTATAAGAAATAGTATATGTGTTTAGAATTAATTGCCTCAAAGCATTTCTATGTTGGTTGTTGACTATGTATCTTTTGAAAACATAATTAATCTCCAGGCTTTGCTCTTCTCACCTATAAAAAAGAAGTATCAATACCTGTTATAGTTTAAAACTTAGATATCATCCATACCCTCATATTTTGAACATTCAAGTCTGATCCCAAACTCTCAGGCCTAATCTTTGTACACGCTAAGCTTAGAGTGTTTCCTAGAGCCTTACCTACCTGTAGCAGCCTCTGGCATACAGCTTGTGTATCAGATTTGCTTGGAGGAGTACTACAGATTCCTGCCTAACTACACCATCTTTATACTCCCAAGCAGAGCTCAGGCAGGGCAACTTGTATACCAGCCTAGGAAGATTCAGGCAGAAGTCATATTTACAAACTTTCTTGGTTGTAACTGAATTGAAATTACCCCACCCCTCGAACCCAAATCACTAAATTGCCAAAGAGTTGACCTATTAATCCCTCATACCTGATCTGAAATCAACAAAGCATAGGGGGTAAATTCCACTCAGCAGATGCAGGCTAATGTAACAAACAAGCAAAGTCTATATGCCCAGTGCACAAACACAAAATGTTGACCACTATGCCACAACCTCACCACCTCCTCTGCCCAGTGCCACCAGTCCTATAGAGATGTTCCAATGAGAATTACCTATATAGATCCCAAGATAAAAACTTAAAAGAAAAAACATAAGCATAATCAAAGAATCCAAGAGTTTAAAGAAGACAAAACAAACATCTTTTTTTTTTTCCAGACAGGGTTTCTCTATGTACATTTGGAGTCTGTAGACCAGGCTGGCCTCAAACTCACAGAGACCTCTGCCTCCCAAGTGCTGGGATAAAAGGCATGTGCCATCACCATCATGCAGAACAAATATCTTAATGAACTTAAAATGTGCATGGATAAATTTCCTAGCCAAGCCCAAAAAATGCAAATGTAAGAATTAATAAAATGACAAACCAAAATCTAGAATCTCAAAATGTTATTCAGTGAAGAGATAGAAATACATAAGAAAACCCAATTGAAGTGAAGATAGAATTGAAAAACACAATAACCCAATTAGAAAGCTCAGAGTTGATCAAATAGGAGAAATAATATCAGAACTCAAAGATAAAGTACAGGAGTTTGACCATTCAAAAATCATAGGAAAAAAAATCAAAAGAAAAGGAACATGCAGACATTTTATGTAAAATGAAATAAAAAGACCAAACTTATTAATAACTGATACAGAAAACAGAGAAGTCCAGGTCAGTGGCATAGGTCAAATCTTCAACAGATCCTAGATGAAAACTTCCTCAAACTAGGGATGCTAGAAGCAAACAGAACACCAACTAGACATGACCAGAACAGAAAATTCCCACATCATGTCATTATTAAAACATTTGTTATACAGAACAAAAAGAGAGTATACAATCACCAGTCATGTATAAAGGAAAACCTGTCAGAATACCAACTGACTTGTCACTGGAAACTTTGAAAGCCCAAAGAGGCTAGAGCAGTGTCGTCCAAGCTTTAGAACACAAATGTCAACTTGGACTATTTTAGCCAGCAAACTTATCCACTATATAGTCTTCACCTTTCCCAGTGTATCTGCTGACTGTTAGAGAGGCTTCAGCTGACCTAAGCAAAGACACTTGCAAACAATCAGGAATGGAAGATGAGCCATTGTGCAGATCTACTGCCTATGGTACTTTGCATTGTGGAGATATAGTTAGAAAAAGGACAACTATCCACCTTCCTTGGTTTGTGACACACCACTAAAATAAAGCTTAATGAGGGTCTTCTCAAATGTAAAGCTATTGTTTAAACATTTCTCAACACCCAGAAGCAAAACTATTTATCTCAGAAAAAAACACACACTCCTTATAACTATAATTTTTTAGAGACTTTTTAACATTTGATTATTTTAGAGTCCTGTCAGTGGAGTCAATTGACAATCTGGGGGTACTTTTTCTAGCTTCCTGGAATCCTTGTCTTGGTCCATTTGGCAATGTAGGCAATAGTGTGTTTATTTGTCTTTTGATACAAGATGGCAAACAGCACAGCACCAAATTCAGGATCACCTGAGAAGCTGCCTCCACTACATAAGCTCAGACCCCAACCACCAGGTTCCAAGTCAGGAAGTGCACACTGGAGACACTATTTTATTTGTCATTGTCCAGTATATCTGAGGCTGGGCGTTGGTGGTGCACGCCTTTAATCCCTGTACTTGGGAGGCAGAGGCAGGCGGACCTCTGTGAGTTCGAGGCCAGCCTGGTCTCCAGAGCAAGAGCCAGGATAGGCTCCAAAGCTACACAGAGAAACCCTGTCTCAAAAAACCAAAGGAAAAAAAAAACAAAAAAAAAACAAAAAACATTAAATCTGAAGATCAGGTGATTAAAATAAGGTATTCATGAAGCTGGAGAGATGGTTCAAAGAATAAGAATACTGACTGCTTGGTCAGAGGACTTGGGTTCAATTCCCAGCACCAGCATGGTGGCTCACAACTGTCTCTAACTCCAGCCCCAAGGGATGTCTTTTGGCCCTGTGGGCACTGCATACATGCATACTTGACAACATTAAATTGAAAATAAAATAAGGTACTCAGATCAAATTAGTTTGGGTAAGGAACTGGGCAATGAATTATTCTTTGTGATATTATCATCACAGATATGGCACACCGAAGACATTACAATGCATACTGATGGTTGGTTCATTCCTGTATTTCCAGTGTTTCAAGAGGCTGAGACAGAGGATTGCTGGAGGTTTTTGGGCACCATAGGCTACAAAGTATTTTATAGACTATGTCTCAAAACAAAGATGAATTTAACAAAAAAAATGAAATACACACAGGAAAAAGATCAAGGTGAAAAAAAATGACAGTTAAAACTTTGAACTCAGAAACAGAGTACTGAAAAATATTATTTGACCCTGAGCAAGCTATATAATCTTTCTGAGTTTCAAGATCTTCATTGGTAAAAAGAGCCATCATAAAGGTAGCTAATTCATAAGCTTGATGGGAGAACCATCCAAGTTAATGTTATGTCTGATGTTCATAGAATGTGTCCACTCTGTTAGACAGCACTAGTTACTTACGAATACTGGCTGAGGAAAGTTTTATGTCAATGGCTGAGTTTACTCTGAGTTTACTGTATCCCTTCAAAGCTTCAAAACTGATTCTCAAGCAGAACTAGAGTGGGAAAAGAACCAGGCATAGGAGAGAATTTAGGCAGCTGTGCAGAGTTCAAACACTTGCCAGACGAAACATAAACCCCCCTGCAGCAGTAAGAGCATCCATAATAAGGTTTCTGACACCCTGACCATCACAGATTCAGTTTTAATGACACCTGTAATTATCCGTTGGAAATTTGCTCCTAGCTGAGAGTTTTCAGATCTGAGTGATGAGACCCTATCTCAAAGAGTTTTTTCTGCTGCTGTGCCAAATAAGCAGGTCATTAAAGGAACCAGGAGGTGGAGAGAAATTCATAGAAGTCAAAAACTTAGCAGTGGGCAATGATTCATAAAATGAATGAGAGAAACAGATATGTAACAACTATAGAAAATGCTCTTCATGAGAGTTTCACATTACCACAGTGACAAAGTATGAATATACGTATAAGTGTACCAATCTAGTAAGACCAATATCTTGAGAGAAATTATAATAGTGTTTTGCACTCTAATGAATATAACAAAATGAAAAGTAAGTGGCTTTGTGACACAGTTTAAAAGATCAATTATGTCTGTGTTTACAACATGGAAATATTGATCAAATTAATATGAACTTAAATAATATACTAATTGCTAAATTGTAGGGAGACACTGTAGCCCCGCCTCCTAGTAGCTGCTACAGATGTGTCTGGCCACACCCATGAGGGCGTGGTTATGGGAGGTCGAGGATGACGTGCTGGGGGGGCGGAGGGGGGACGACTCTTAAGGGACCATGGACACATGGAGAGCCCCTTCTCTCTGGCCTTCCTAGCTTGCTGCCTCTGAGCATGCTCTGGCTTGCCTTTGGCTGGTGTTTATCTGAATACAGAAATCTTAGCCTTATGGACTATGGATCGTCCTTCGCACTTGCTATACCTTGAGCATGCTATACTAAATTCAAATGACTAAATATGCTATGTCACATGTGTTTATATTTATATGTGAAAAATGCATTTCTATGGCAATGGAAAGCCATTTCTCTAAACAGAATATATAGTTTAATTTTTATGTCATTTAAATACTATCCCTCTGGATAAAACAATTATCTAAGACTGCAGAGTTCCTTGGGAGCCTAAAATAAATATTTTAGGAGCAAAATCAGTGGTTTCTCAGGAAATAATAATTTTTCTCCTTAAGTAGGTTTAAAAAAACTGGAGTCTAAGACTTCAAATATTTCAGTACTGATATCTAAAGTGTCCAGACCTCAAGTCCAATTCACTCCCATGCAGCCAGTCACACCCAGTTTGAAAAAAGGAACTTACAAGCCCACCATTGTAAACTTTCTGGACTCACTTATCTATTAAAATGAGACATTTTTCTAAATTAAAACTAAAGAAATATGTGCTGTTGGTATCATTACAACATTTTCTTGTCTCCATTTCTCTGAAGTCACCAGTAAGTTTCATAATCAATTATCTTGTGCCTTCCAACAGTGTCTTGAAGCAGTTCCACAGCAGTTTATAGAACCCAAGACTCTCTCCACACTAAAGCATCTTTCACAGTCCTTTCTGGTGCAGCCCCTCATTGCTGTGGGTCTCATGCCAACACATAACTCAGCAATCAACAAGAACCACTGTTAAAGCAAAAGAGTAATATTCAGTGATGAAGAATGACAGAATCTTGACAGATAACACATTAAAAAGGTGATGAAGCTACTTTTTTCTAGGTTCAACTATTTCCCAATGTTTCCTTTCTAAGGTGGATAAGTGAATTTAACTTCCTGGTTATTAAAGTAGAAAGAACTGAAAGAGGAGGAAGGGAGGGAGACAGAGAAATGAAGAATGATGAGGAGAAGTTGAGAGGAGAACAATTTATAGTGAAATTGTAAACTCTAAGCAAAACTCCATTAATTCAGAAAAATCATCTTAATGATACAGGACTTCACTGAGATACCCAGAGTTTGAGACTGGGCAAGTGTATGAGTCATTCCTTAAACAACTGTGTGAAGTTTTTTACTTGTTAATTACTTACAATAAAGTGATTTTACTTAAAATAAAGCACTGTAACCCATTGTCATCAACAGCCTCCCTCTGTTCTGTGGAATTCCGAGTTTTCTGGCTCCTAAAACAACAGTGTAGGCAGTTTTTCATCGGGACCACCAGTCGCTTCCCAAATAACCACTCAGAGACTTAATATTAATTAAAAATGCTCAACCAATAGTTTAGGCATGACTTCAGTCAACTCTTACAACTTAAATGAACCCAGTTTATTAATCTATGTGCTGCCCTGAGGCCCATTTCCTTCATCTATGAACTTCCCATGTTGCTTCTGGCTCACCACACCCCAGACTCTGCCCCCTTCTTCCAAGCATCCTTTCTGCCTGGAAAATCCTGCCTAATCTCAGCCAACCAGCTCTGTATTAACAATGAAAGCAACACATTTTCATAATCTACAAAAGGATTATTCTACAGCAACAGAATCACTTGAATCCTTCATAAACCCAGAGATAGGATGACAATTCTGCAGGATTTCATTGTGACTGTCTAGGAAACAGAAATGCTGCAAGAAATTCTCAGTCTAAACACATGTTAATTCCAAAAGGAGAATAAAATGATTCTGGGTAAATAATGAATCTCATGCTATTTTTCATGAATTCAGCTCTATTTTACAGTTTACGTTATACTCACTAGTATGTATTCAAGAGCTATGCTGTATCAAGGTACAAAAGTACTTTGCATACATTTCACATTTCACCTTCTGAAAATTCAGTCATCCTGGGGGAGGGATGTCTGATGGTGAAGCTTGAGCAATTATTCATCTTGGTTATAGATCCTCCATTTCTAAGCCATTCTGATATCAATCCTTCTAGTTCTAACTTTATTTACACATTCTTATTGTTTACACAATGGGTAAAAAAAACATCAAAAATATCCAAATGGTCTGTTATATGTGCTTCTGTGCTTTGTGTGTGTGTGGCTTTAGTCTAAACACTCGGGCAGTTTCACAGGCAACTGTGACTTCCATTGGGATGATGTAGCAGCCATGAGCCATAGCTAAGAAGCAGCCCCTCTCTGCAGACTGAACCCAAATTTTCTGTCAATATTTCTTGCCAGACCCTTGTAGGATTTTGAGGTTTAGACCCCCGATTGGACATGACACCTTGTTCTCTGTTTTTAGCATACTATTGGGGCACAGTAAAAATACATATAACCTATTAACTAGTGCAGCATCAGCTTGTACAGAAATGAGGATTCATCAGCTGCATCTTTACAGGTGACATGATCTAGTGAAAGAAAAAACTAAACATTTTTATGCACAAACCTTTGTACTGAGCCATGTTTCATAGCGGTATCGAGTTTTAGGAATAAGACCACCTTACATAAACACATAGTGTTGTCCAGCGTGTATAAGGCTTTATAAGGATAACAGATGTTACTGTTGAGATGGTGAATTACATTAAGCCTGATAACTTTATCCACACAATCTACTCTCCAGTCTAAATTCAGCAACACAGACTCGAAAGGTGGAAACAGTGACGAGCATAAGATTGTCCATGATGGCTAGGAATCTTGATAATTAATTTCATCTGACAAGTAGTCAATTCCTTGAGCTTCACTCTTGTGGTTCTTTTCTTTGGAGACTTCAACCTCTGGCTAGATCAAAGAAGCTAATTAATGATAAACCTTGTTGCAGGGAATTAGATCTGACAGCTTAATTCTGTACTCGCTTCTGACAGCCTTGGTGTTGAGAAATTTCACAGTGTCCCATCTGCAAATCTGTAAGCACATCATCTGATGTGTCCCCAATAATTGCCCTTAAATACTTCACATGTCACATGTCACTATCCTAGAAATGTAGTCATCTGTAGGTTATATCATCCATTGCATGATTATTTGTGTATGAGAAAATAGAGATCTCCTAAATGTCTAGCCATTATCAATACAAGAAAGATTAACCAAATTATGATGTAGTCAACCTGTTATGAAATGTAAATTATACAAAGTATGGACAGTGACTTTTTTTTCCTTGATGAATATCAGGGGTTAGAATTTCCAAGGAAAGGTCCAAAGAGTGAACGTTTAGGCTTATAGGCCATAGGATCTCTGCTTTTAACTAATTAGCTATTTTTATGCAGAAAGAAGTGGTGGACAATGACTCCACAAATGAGCATAGTTATGGTCCAATAAAACTTTATTTACAAAAACATGGAGCAGTTTACATTTGCATCCAGGACCATTGTTTGCCAAACCTCTTCTAAAATGAACAATAAACTATCAATACAGAACTCACCCACTAGTGTCTGTCTGTCTGCATGACTTAGCAGTGCCAGTTCCCACTAATTGAATATGTTCTCTGTTTCCCATTAAACCTGTCACAGGCACTGGAATGGCTTCTATAATAAAACAATGACGAGTTGGGTGCTATTATTATTCCCATTTTCCAAATGAGGAACTGAGATGTGAGTGTTACATAACTGCCCTTGTTTATGGAGCCTTGAAAGAACTGAGCAGAGATGCATCACTCTAGTAAATCTACCACTCAACTGTAAAAACTAGGTCATGCAAAGGTGCAACTCTAAATCATTAAACACAACAGCAGTGGCAATCAAAGGTGAATAATTGCTCTTTTTCCTTAGAAAACAGAAACACACATGGAACTGGAAGATTTGTGAAGCCAGTGGGTTTTAGAGTGTTAAGGGACTCCTCTCAATACTCCTGTAGTTCATTATCATCAGTGTCTTCTAATTAAGTCACTGCCACCTTCAAGTCAAACCAGTGGCTTCCAAATTTGTTCTTGGGGGGCATTTCTTTGTCTTCAACGAGCAGGTCTGACTTCTCACACCCCCTGTGACTGTTTGAGTAGTATTCTCACTTCCTCCTAACCCTGGAGATAGTGCATAGCTCTTTTAGGACAATGATGAGGATTATATCATAGAGGAAAAATGTTGCTTAATATAGTAATCAAAGCTGCCAGCTAAGACTTGCCTACCTTAGTAATAAATGAAAACAATAAGAAAAACAAAACCTAAGAACTAACTACTTATTAAAGCTGAGTTTGAAAAGAAGTCAAACGAACCGGCAAGCTCCTCCTCTAAGACTCAGGCTAGTTTTTCAGTGGCTATATGTAGGAAGCTACAAAATATCTCTATTTTGGGTCTGGGATGTGGGAACACGCAAATAATGCTGGAATTGCCACTGAAGTCTATAAAACAAGAAGCAAACTTTATAAAAAAAAAAAAAAATTCCCGTAAGGCACAAGAAGCTTACCTGTTAACAGGGACCACAGTCGGAGATCGGACTTCTGACACTGTGGCCAATGGGGGCTGGTTTGGGGCCTCTTTTTAGAGTAAAATCAAGCACCAAGTGTGGGTCAACAAGCTTTTACAACCTTAAGGTCAGGTTTAAAGTCACATCACAATTTAACTTTTACAACTTTTGGTTATAGGATGTTACGATGATAACTTAGGATGTTTGCGAAAGCCTGCGGCTGACACAGGCACTTTTAGCAGTCCCTGAAAGAATGTAAGGCAAAGACTAGAGTCACATAGGACGACAGTTAAAAATTAAGGAAATACAATGAAGAGGGTCCCATAGAATTAGAAGCTAAACATTGTCTGCCATACCTGCCTAGCTGGGAAGCTGGGAGGGTGGAAACAATTGTTAAAAATGTACCCCTGTACACAGCGGCTGCCAGGATATCTGCTCTTAAGGCAGAAAGTGGTTGTTAAAGGTTAACAGTGGCTGCCAACTATACACACACACACACACACACACACACACACACACACACACACACACACACACACACACTTTTTTTTTTCAAAATGTGTTTGAGCTTACAATTTTATATTTCTCTATTCCTAGTCCCTTCAGGATGATAACAGCCCATTAGAGGTAAATTCAGAACAACTTCAGAGAGTCTCTCCTTACGGTTGCTCTGCTACTCTCCTGCAAACCTCCCACTCACAGCAAACCAGAACTGCCTGTGACTTCTGGAAATTAGCTGGCAGCCCAACTAGAGATTTTTCACACCAAACAGCAAATAAATCCAAGAATTCTCACAGAAGCAATCCAGAGAATTTTAGAATTGGCTCCTTAGCATCCTTCCCTGGCTCCTCCTAAGCACCATGGACCTAAGATGCTCAGTTGCCATCACCATCTTGCTCTAATTAATTAGAACTGAAAATGTAAGGACCCCATTTCCTCCATTCTAGCATATTCTGTTTGCATTGCATTGTTCCTGAACCCCCCTTTCTCAAGATGTATCTGACCTGTCAGTGTACACATATGCATACACACACACACACACACACACACACACACACACACACACACACTATGCATATATATATATATATATATATATATATATATATATCAACCTGATGCTGTAAATTGCCCAAACAATGCTTTCATTGTCTCTGAAGAACTCAACATGCATATAAAATTTATGGCATCTTGAAATAAGTATGCATTAAAACATTTATGTATTTGCCATCTTTGACTGCAATCAACACAATCAAACTCGACTCTCAGGAAAGAAACCATTTTGGACCACAAACTATCACAGGGGTCCTTTGCAGGTGGGAAATCCAGTTCCAGAATGGAACCCAGAACAGGAAGATGAATTACACCCCTGTCTCATGCAGGGGCTGCTGTGGAAATACAGGACTACAATGCTTTTGCTGTCATTGTCCCTTGTTTTTGCTGGTGATTTGGTTTCAGAAGGAAGCACTCACCTGATGCCTTTAAGTACCACTGGGAAGGCAGAGGGGACCCTAATTCTCTGGATGGAGAGTGTGTACTGGCTTGCTACAGCTTGTCAGCATTCAGGATGTTGCAGCCACTCTCTTACCACTCATAGCTTCCAGTTACTTGTTCTCTGTGGTCCCTTCGGGAGAATGATCAGCATCATTAACCCCACTTTCCATAAAAGGAAACATAATCCCAGATGTGCTAAGTGATTGAGTGACCTCCTTTATTTGCTGGTATGTGACAGAGTAGGGCTAGCATTTGAGCTCTCTGACCCACACAGTTCCTAAGCTGAAGGGCAATGTGAGTGGGGAAATTCTTCCTGTGGTGATTTCTTCTAATGTCTGTGGAGGGGAGAGTTTTCACCTTCATCACAAGTTCTATCAGCTCAATAAATACTTCTGGGCCTTCATGCCTATGCTGAATTATAAAACAAAACATCTGGGAGGGTGAACAGCTTCCCTTGTTACGCCATCCTTGGTGGAACATATAATCCTCTGGAACTCAGTTTCATGGGCTGTCATATAAGGGGACACTTTCCTTGTTGGCTCATTAGTTATAAAAGAGACAAGATGTACAAACACATCTTGAGGACACTCGAGCTCTCTAGTCAATAGCCTGGATGATCATCTGCTGATCAGCTAAAGACAGTCACAATTCTCTATGTCACAATTTAAATTTTCTTCTTTTACTTTTTCCAAACAACTTGTTCATTTGGTTATTTGGTGATTTTTTTCTTGTTGTCATTTTGTTTTTACTAACATTTTTGAGGATGAAGATTACATATATGCGTATTATTACAAAAAGAAATACTTTCCCTCAAAACTGCCTTGCTAAACTGTGGAATTTAAAACTTCTGGACCTATATATCTTATAAACACTAAATCCTACCATGAGTGTAACACTGTTGGGTCCATCACAGCTAGCTGCACTAGCATAGAAGTGGAGGTTTCTAAGAAACCAAAGTAAATACCTAGAGAGAGTATGTAATACATAACATGACTGGAACCTACTAACAGAGAGTCCAGTGGTGATTGCCTAGACCAGATATCTCTCTAGCAGGTCCAGAGGAGCTGTGATAGAGCATGTGGAAAGAACATTCAACAGTGTCCCCTTTATCTTACACTGCTAATTACATGGGGAGAGAGGTAAGTTAGAGGCAGTGACCTCATTGGTTTGCTCACTCGTTTTGTCCCAGTCTGACCAGCATTCCAAGAAGTAATTGACTTGTTGTACACGAAGGAAGCAGGTTCCCTTTACAGATGCACTAATGTGCACAGTCTCCCACTTACTTGTGATATGTTAACCCTATCTGGGCATCCCAGTCTTGACTGACTCTCATTCTTTCCTAATGGGTATAGAATGGAGCACTTTGGGAGCATGATATTGACAAGGACGCCCTAGTTTTCTCAGCAGTCATACAAACATGGACTTGATATTTATGGGAAGGCATGGCAATGGTTTGAGGAAACAGATTAAGAATTCACTTTAGGTGAAGTCATTTTCCATGATCCTTTGAAAGCTTCCATTTCCCTCCTCAAAAATTGTTGCACAGAAGTTAGTTGGCTTAGCAAAGGGTGTGAGTATTAGTTCTGGGCCAAATTTGTCACAGCTTGGAAAAAACTTTTCGAACTTGAGAAAGTCCTATAAAATCTTCTGTCTTCTTCCCATTCATAAGTTGGAAATTAAAATACACAGTTCACAGAACCATTACAGAGCTCAGAGAGAACCTGTAAAATGCCTGACACTTAGTGCACATCTGAAGACAGCAGCTGACATACTTGCTATTCATCATCTTAGCATCATCACAAGGGTGACGCAACCAGTTCTCACAATGTCTTGTTATGAGATGTGGTGACTGTATCTGGGAGAATTGAAATCACATGCTGAATGTTGCTCACTTGGGAGTAGACTTGAAATTGAAACACTGACATATGAAAATACATACAGTTAGCACTAACCTGTGCTAGCATTGTTACTGTTAATAGCTTTGACTTTTTACTAAATCCACTACTGAACATCTACAAAGACAGTTCAGAGTAAAATTTGGCTAAAACATGATGTCTTTCATGGCCCCCTCTCTGAGAGGCATTTTGTACCTGGGGAAAGAAACAAGATAGGATGTTCAGTTATGTAAACCTGGATTTGGATTTAGTTCCACCTCTTCCAAGATATTTGACCTTAAGTTAGTCTTCACCAAGCCTTGTTTTGTTTTTTATAAAATGAAGTTAATAACATTCACCTATGAGATGACCTCAGAGATCAAATATAAAAAATATGCATAGCACTTTGTATAGTGTGGAGTATGATGTGAACATATTTATGTTAATTTTGTTGATTTCACTGCAATTACCAAGAGCTCAGTTTTTTTTTTTAGAAGCCGTTTTAATTTGTTTGGTTTATTCTTATTTTTAGTTTCTTTTTTTAGATAATAATTACATCATTCTCCTTCAATTTTCTCCATGCAAACCCTCCATATACCGGTTTCCTTGCTCTCTTTCTAATTCATGGCATCAATTTTCATTCATGATAGTTACACATACACACATATACACACATTATATATATAATTCCTATATATAGGTATGAATACATAATAAAATATCTTCCTATATAATACGTGAATATACTATGTTATTACATGCCATATGATACATTCTTATATATGATATGTAAATATATGTGTTGTGTATGATATATTTACATATTATTCATAAAATTACTTTAAATGTGTTATATATAAACATATATTTTATTAAATTTGCATTATATAAAATATAAATATATATCATACATAACGATACATATTATTGTATATCTACCCCATATATATTCCTATATGCTTAAATTCAACCTATATGTAGATAATTCCTATATGTGCATATAATGTATATTTCTATATATAATATATTATATGTTTGTATATTGTATGTGATATATACTATATATTGTTTATTTACATAATATACAGGAATATATTATTATATATTTATACCTATATATATTCCTATATACATAAATGCAACCTGCTCATTCTGTACAATGTTACTTGTATATATTTGTTTTCAGGGATGACCACTTGGTACTGGATAACCAATTAGTGTGGTCTTCCCTGGCGAAAACTATTCCATTCTCAGCATTCTTTATTTGCCCCTAGTTCTTTGTCTAGGGTTAAAGCCTAGTGAGCATCTCCCTACCACCTTCCCATTTGCATTGCATGTCTACTTGTGTCATCCTTATTCAAGACTTGTTTAGGGAGACTTGGTAAGAATTTATGAGTATAGATTCTGACATTCACAGCAAACTCCCTGTTCCTCTGACTTTTACCATCTTTCCACCCCTCTTGCATGAGGATCCCTGAGCATTAGGTGCATGAGTTGTGCTGTAGTTGTATCCATTGGGCTCTACCACTCTGCCTTTTATAGGACGTGGTTTTCTGTAATGGTCTTTTCTGTTGCAAAGAGAAGTTTCCTCAATGAGAGGTGAGAACTGCACTTATCTGTGGGTATAAAGATACATATTTAGAATACAGTAAGGGATTATGTTGGTTTAGTAAAGTGGCAGTTGTGGGTCACCCTCTAAGATGCATTGTGAGAAGTCATTTTAATTCTTAATAAATTCAAGAAGTACCAAGAAAAGAGTTTCCATTCCACTAAAGGAATAGGGAATAGCCTGAGTCAACTTCATCCCACTGTTAATGGGAAAGTTAAGTTCCTAACCTAAAATGTTGCATGTGCATGGAATGACCTGTTGATGATGAGTGCAAGTGATGCAGGACCACTATTACCTGCTAACTCAGTTTACCTATCTCCCATGAACACAGAGCCCAACAGTGGCAGTGTGGGCTGCACGGGGCATGAGTACTGTGCAATTTTTAAGAAATCGAAACATCACTTTAAATTTAACTTCATACAGTGTTCTCGTGGCCTTAGTATTACATCAATTCTCTCTTCCTTGTGATTATTTTATAAAACTGGAAAAGACGCTCCAAGCATTAGTCCTTGAAACCGTGTCTCCCTATCAATGGAAATCTCACCACTTAGAAATATGGGTAATTAGGAGAAATTTACCTGGTTTTCATTAGCCATGATGACAGTCATTTGGCAAGTCTTGCAATTCACTAAACAGCTCTCTGTGAGCCCTTGTTCCTACAGAGCAAGAGTTCCTCACCAATGGAGAACAATTACTCACACCTGTGTGGCCTGGTCCAATTATCTTCCTAAGTATTACTGTCATAATTGCTACATTGCCTGATAGAATTTAATAAATCTTTGAGGTCACAGCTGGCCCATTTTGACAGATTTCCTGTTCCTAAAGTTATGTGAGGGGGGGCTGTCAGTGTAAATATTTGAACTTCTTCCTAATGAGGGAAATCAGACTAGGCATGGTGCAGATTGGAGTAGCAATTTAGCAAAGGGCATGGTCATCTTGTGCTGTTTGTAAGGGCATTTCCTACAAGAAAGTAGAGAATGGAAATGGTAATTAATAGAATAACCCATATATTCATGATTTAGGACCTTTGAATCAGAATAACAGGACATTGCATATAAACCTTACATTAGTGTGTGCAGCATCCAGTTAACTAAAAGGCTTCACATTTTATGAGAACTAAAATTATGTTCTTAAAATTACAAAAAAAAAGAAAAAGAAAAGGAAAAGGAAGAAAGGAAATGTTGATCCTGTCAAATAGATTCAAGAGAAGAAGTAAGTAGCATTGACAATGATAGGCTAAATGAAGACAACCCTGCAGTGCAATGCCTGGAAATTGCAGGAATTTTGTAAGCTGAACTAATGAATTAAGACAATAAAAATAAGTAAATCAGGCAGAATCAGAGGCCAACATTGGAGTGAACTAACAGAGTTCCCTACAAGAAAACTTTCCACGGCTTCACCATTAGGCTTTAGTGTTTTATCCAATATGTGTAGGAAAATTCCTGGGCCCAGAAAGCCCTGAGGGCACAATAACCCTCTGTATGGCCTATGAACTCAGAAAGGAAGTGTCTTAACTGACCTCTGTAGTCTGAAGATCCCTTTCAATCCTTTCTCCAAGTCACTGGTAGCTATGACTGTATCATTGATCCCATTCTCAGCTGCACTCTTACACAGGGATCCACTCTACCAACTATATTTGCAAAGCAAAACAGAACAATTTAAAATAAACATCAGCACTTCTGATTGAGGATAATGTGAAAGAAGTTTTACCAAGTTGCTTCAAGATATTGAGTGTAATACATTTTTTAGAGAGCTTTGGAAATATTCTTCTCTTCTTGTTTTTAAAATATATAATAGTAGCCCAGACTTTCCAACCTAATATTGATTCACTATCCCCTCATTAGACAAAGGCCATATTCTATAATTAAATTTAATAACACTCATTAAAATCTATGGTGTTTGTCTATAATAAATAACATTGTGTTCATACATTAATATGCAAGTAAAGTTTAGAAATATTTCTTCTGTATAAAATGTGTCCAGTGATTAAAAATAATCCTTTACTATCAGGTAGACTGGAGCAGATAAATCATATTTAAGTGTGATAATCCATGTCTCAAAGCCAGTGAATGCCTTCCATAGATCATTTGATACTTATGAGTCTTTCTCCTAAGCAAAAACAGAATTCTAAAACTTTAGTGTGCATGCAATTTTCCAAGAGATATGGTTAAAACATAAACTTTATATTACAAAAGACTGCAATTGACTATGTGTGCACAAAAGGAGACCTGGAATTTTCTTTTATATAATCACTCAATGATTCAGTTTCACAAGGGAAGATCTACATGTGAGCTTAGTCTTCAACTGCCTGTTTATTTTGCCAAGCTATCCATTCTAGTCACAATTTTGAAAGAAAAAATCTATTTGAAACTGCTCCAAATTTATAGTTAGAAAATTATATGATGTGTGTGAGAGAGAGACAGAGAGAGAGGGAGAGGGAGAGAGAGAGAAAGAGAGAGGACAAGTCAGGGTAAGGAAAATTGTCGATTGTTAAAGAGCACAGGACTTACACTTTGAAAAATGGCAACTTTTCAAATGAAAGATCTCACTTCTATTTCTAGAATTGTCATTTTGCTTGGAGTTTAGTGGGAGTATTTTACCATCCAACAGGCCATAGAGAAATGGAAAAGACCATCAGGTAAACAATTGTTAAAGCAGAGTAGTATCTGATAAGCAGAGTACTTATTTGCAATAAAAAGTTTTAAAACAGATGAGAAAATGCCTTAATCAATGAACAATTAGAAATTCTTCTTAAGATTAAATATATGTTTAAATACATTAGAATGTTCAGTTTAACCAAGTTTTTCTACAATGCAATTCTGGGAGAGATTCCATGAGCTGTCTTAAGTTGACAACATGACTTCTGACTTTCACTAGAAATGTTTGACTTACAAGTGATAGAAGTTCCATCTCAAAGTCTTTAGTGAAAGAGAGACTATATAGATTTATGAAAGTGAACCACCAGGGCTGTATATTTTGATCTCAGGTATAGGTGGATCTGGGGGTCACAAAATATTTGCTCAAAACTTTAGTTTTCTTATCTCTGTGTTTGCTCACATTTGAGCAAGACTCCCCTTATGGTTATCTGTAACAATAAATCTTTCCGCCAGCCACCTGAGTTCCACCTGCCACCACGTTAAGGTCCCAAGTAACACAGAGAGACATATATTAGGTACATTACTGCTGGTCAATGATTAGGATTTCTTATCTGCTATCTTTGTCTTAAGTATCAACCATAATTATTAATCTATATATTTATAAAGACTTATCAAGGATGCTGGCGGCCTGTGTCCATTCTTTTCGGGATCACATGGTGATGACAGAGAAGAGAGGAGGAGGAAGAAGAAGAGAGGGATTTCCTGCTTGTCCCTGCTTATATTCTGAGTCTGCCTCTATGTCACTCCCTGCCTGGATCACAAGACTTCTCTTTACTACATTTCCCAGAATCCCCCTCAACTCCTAGTCCCAACTAACTTGCTTCCCTATTGGCCAACAGTACTTTATTTATCAACCAATAAGACAAACATATATACAGAAGGACTTGCATCAGTTATCACGTAAATTCCACATCTTATCCTACCAGTATCTTTACCATCAGGAGAGAAGTGTGGAGGAAGGGAGGGGGAAGGGCAGGGGAAGGGAGGGAGGGAGACTTATATACTTAAATAAAAGTACTCAAGTCTTCACTCTCTGACTGGACCTAATTCACATGGTCCATGCCACATGCTTATCACAAAGCTACAGTGTGTCCTTGCTTCAACCTAAGATACAACTGTCCTTGGACTCATGGTGTGCTTGCTACAACTAAAAATTGGGAGGGGGAAGTAGTAGTTTTGTAGAAAAATAAAGTGGTTTAACTCACAAGACAAAGTTTGCTGGAAATACCTTTAAGCAGATACTTCGCCAAATGAAACAGGAGGAATGAGGTTTAAAGAGAACCTGGTGTGAGACCCAGGGTCTGCAAGGGGGATGGCCACACTCTTCCTAACTTCCTGGTTACCACATGTCGTGACAGTGTGGAAAATTGCATGCTCTGTTCATCCTTCCTGACCTAAATGAAGTCATCAAAAGTCCCAGTGTGGTCAATGAAAGCTCATTTAACTTCTGAAGGCTCTGACTTCAAGACCCATGTTTTTCTTCTTTACCACTGTGCTCAGAACACTGAACCAATCATAGAGGAAATGCTCAATAAATATTGGCTGGGTTATTGTTGAATGATTGGGGATAAGATTATCCCCTGAGGTTCCCCAGAAACTCTTATTTCCCCTCAACCCTCCAAGAATGAGAACTGGGTCTGTAATCAGATTTCTGGGCTTTCAGGAAGAAGAGAACTATAAACAGATCAGGACGCAAACCGTCCCTAGAACCCAAATATGTAAGATCTTGAGTTCACCAGCCTCTAGAACTGTAAGAAACTTCCTTTGATTATTTATTAAAGATTTAAAGAAATATCAATCTCTGTTCTATGACTTTCTGGAATTTACCCTGTCCCACCTCATAAATGACAAGAATAATCTACTCACAATTTCTTTTTTGTATGTGATACAGTGGAAGAGCTTCATCCCCAGAGAATGGAAAGAGCATCTTCTGATGGAGCTGCAGACACATCCTTCACAGCTAATGGGTATCTGCCATCAGAAGGCTTGTGATCCAAGCATTGAGATAGGCAGATATCACAACGTTTAAAGCACACACTCTATTTACTTCCCAACTTTTTAATTATAAAATCAATGGAGTGTTAATGATTATAGCATTAGCCTGCTCCCTGGGAAATTCTAGAACTTCTCTTTTTTGAGGTATAAATTTGTAAGTTGCTCAATTTACCCGATTTGTGCAAACAATTTCCATTAGTAAATATGAATATTTAATGACAAGTAAAACTGGCATAAGCCACTTCTCTTAAGCATCTAATGACTTACTGGAAGTAGTGACATTTATTAGTGAATCACCTCATTTACTATTTTCCATCATACAGCAAACATCTGCAGATGTCTTCTGATGCTGTCCCTTTGTTTTTGATACAGTATCTTGCTGATATGTTATTATTTCGATATTTTCTTCTCATTTACTGGACAATGAAGAAATATTAGTGACATGTAAGGTTTTTTTCTCTATATGAAACATTCAAGCATGAAATAAATTTTTAAGTTTTCTCAAAATGTTCACTATGCTGTTTGTTCCTACCAGAATCCAGTGTAAATGAAATAGAGTGGTGAGTGAGTGAGTGAGTGAGTGAGTGAGTGAGTGAGTGAGTGAATGCGTGCATTCGTGTCTGTGTGTGTGTGTGTGTGTGTGTGTGTGTAAATTAAAGTGTTGATTTCAATATAATTATATGGCTTAGAAAAATATCTGGAGTATTTCATTTCCATAAATACCATTAACTCCTACTTTTCAGATGAATAAACTGAGCATTGATAATGCTGAAGCATTTATATGTCAGAACAAAGACTCAACCTGATACTGGTGGTTAGTGAGTAATTTCCTCTACCCAAAGCCCCTCTGAAATCTGTGCATCTTAAAACAAAACAATTGCATCCACAGAATTCCTGATTTCAGCATGATTTTTATTATTCACCACTTTCTATTTCAACTTCAAGTGCTTGGCACAGAGTCAGTGTTCATTAAAGTATATGGACATTATCATCCTTTCTTTTAAAGTGGATAGGCAGAAATGGAAATTTACTGAAAGTAAAGTTCTATTTCCCTAAAATGTTTTTATTGTTTTAGATATTTTCAGTTTGTTACACAGGTTACATAAGACCATTTTCATGTAAGTATATGTCTTTATCATTGTTCTACAGCTATGAATAGACACCACAACCGAGATTATTTTTATAAAGAAAAAAATTAATTGGGGCTCTGCTTATAGTTTCAGAGGTTTAGTCCATTATCAGCATGGCAGACATAATGATGGTTCACATGGTGTTGAAGCAGTAGCTGAGAACTACATCCTGATCCATAGGCCAAGAGAAAGAGACTGGTTTTGACATGGACTTTTGAAACCTCAGAGCCTACCTTCAGTGGCAAACTTCCTCCAACAAGGCCACACCTATATTAGCCTTTGGGGGCCATTCTTATTTAAAAAGCTACATTCTACTCCTTTACTCCCATAAGCTTGTAGCCATAATGCAAAATACACTCAGTCCAACTTTAAAAGTACCCATAGTCTTCCAGCCTCAAGACTGCTTCATAATTCAAAGTCTCTTGGGATACCAGGACAATCTCTTAACTGTAACCCCATGTAAAATCAAAATCAAAAAGCCGATCACATACTTCCAACAAACACTGGCACAGAATATGCATTACCATTCCAAAAGGAAGGAAAGAGAACAGAGTGAGGAAGTACTGGGCCAAAACAAGACCAAAATTCATCAGTGAAAACCACAAATTCTGCATCACCATGTGTGATGTCAAAGGACTCTTCATGTCTCCAATTAGTTTTAGATTTGTAAACTGCAACACACGTCTCTTTCTGGGCTTGTTCTACACCCAGTCTACAACTCTCCTTGCCAGGTATCCCATGACCCGGACATCATCAACATCTTGGGTCTCCAACACAATCAAGGCTTCACCTTCACAGCTTTATGCAATGGCCCCTCTGGTCCTCCATGCAGGGATAACACTGATCTATGTGTGGCCTGAGCAGCTTTCTTAGACACAGAAGGATTATACACATTACCTTCCTTGGATCCTTGACTCGAAAGCCAGAACTACTTGGCCACAGCTGACAAGTTCTGCTGCTTGATGTGGCTGGAACTTTGTCCCCTCATTCAGCTACATTTTCATCAACCTTCTATAATGAGAACAAAGACAATTCGTAGTCCATAAAGTCAATATACCTTTATTCAGATAAATACCAGACAAACGCAAGCCAGAGAGTGCCCAGGGCAGCCGAGCAGCGAGGCCAGAGAGAAGGGGACTTTGCCAACCCTTAAGAACCTATCCCACTTCATCCTGACCCCACCTTGACCATGCCCTGATGGGCGTGGTCAGGGCGTGGTCAGGCACACCTGTAGCCAACCCTTAGGAGGTGTGGTTATGGTGTGTCTCCCTACAGCCTTCTGTTGCTGATTTTTTTCTTTACTGCTTCATATTTTCTTTAATTCCTTTCCATAACTTATAAGCTTAGCTGGATGGGGTCTTGTCCTGAGTTCACATTACCTTTATTCCACGTAGCATCAGGTTTTTCTTTAAACTTTTTATCTCCTTGATTGCTGGACTTGGATCTATTACATTTCTTTGTGTTCCTTTATTCCTCAAACTGTACATATTGTATTTCTCTTTATTCAGCTTGTTCCTTTTCATTATGGGTTTGCATATGAGTGTTTACTAGTAACCATAGAGTAGAATCAATAATGGGCTGTCTTGAGTTCTCCTCTGCCAATGCCATTAAACCAAAACTTGTCAATTTAGGCTCATATGGGATTCTAGGATAAGGGCAAAAAGCGGCCACATTCTTTGCCAAAATATCACAAGAATGGTCTCCAAACCACTTACTAATATTCTTCCCCTCTGAAACTTCTTGAGTTGGACTCCAATGTTGGTTGCTTTTTACTCTTACCTCTTTTAATGTTTTGGGGACCCAACACTCAACCCACAAATAAATCACATGGTGTCTTATTCTTTATTATGAATGCCTAACCTTAGCTTGACTTATTTCTAGCCAGATTTTTTTAACTTAAATTACCACATCTACCTGCATCCTCTGGGATTACCTTTCTCTATTTCTGTATAGCTTTTCTTTCCTTCTTATTCCATATCTGGCTGTCTGGCTCATGGCTAGCCCCTTCTTTTCTCACTCCTCCTTTTCTCATTCCTTGATCTTTTCTTCCCAGAATTCTTCTCCCATTCATTCTTTCTGCCTGCCAGCCCCACCTATCCTTTCCCTGTCTTGCTATTGGCCATTCAGCTCTATATTAGCCCAATCGGGTGTTTTAGACAGGCAAAATAGCACAGCTTCACAGAATTATACAAATGCAACATAAAAGAATGCAACACATCTTTGCATCATTAAACAAATGCTCCACAGCAAAAAATAATGTAACACATCTGAAAATAATATTCTACAGCACTTCTACAGTTCAAACCACCCTTCACACTGTCTTCCATGTTCCCAATAGGATGGCCCATTAAATGCCACTTAAAATATCCAACCTCTTTTTGAGTCCAAAGACCGAAAGTCTTCCATATTCCTCCAACAAACAACATGATCAGGCCTGTCATTGCAATTCCCCACCCCTAATATCAACTTCTTTCTTAATCACTGTTCTATTGCTTAAAGAGACACCATGACCAAGGGAATTTTTATGAAAGATAGCATTTAAGTGGAGGCTTATTTGCAGTTTCTGAGATTTAGTTCTTTTTCATCACAATGGGAAGCATGGAAGCATGCATAGCACTTAAACAGTAGCTGAGAGCTACATATTGGTCTACAGACTGAGAGAATAGGGTCCAAGCTTGTGTGTTTGAAACCTCAAAGTTCATTCCCCAGTGACACAACTCCTCCAACAAGGTTACACCTATATGAGTCTATGGGAGCCATTTGTATTGAAGCCACCACAGTATAAAATGAACTTTAAGCATATTCCCTCCAATTCCCATTACTCTCCCATTTCGTGCTCCTCCCATTTCTTTTATTCCCCTACTTGCTTCTATTTTCATGTTATCTCTATATACAAGATTTTGTATATCTAAAATTGCAGGACCCACAAATGAAAGAAAATGGGTTATTTGTCTTTTGGAGCCTGACTTAATTACCTTAATATGATTACCTCTAGTTATACCATATTCTTCAAACAGGATAAATCCATTCTTTATGGATGAAAAATGTGTATACAAACCACATTTTCTTTTTCTTCTCTCCTCTTATTGTATTCAAATTATTGTTCTTTTAAGAAATATAACTGGACCTTATATTCCATGGCTCCAAATTTATATAATTAGCCTATCTGTGATTCTGAGGTTCTCTAAGCAGACAAAAAATTCTTGAATGATTCAATGACAAAGACATAATATAGACATAGTAGAATAAAGGCTATAATTGTGTCGGGAAGCTTCAGTAATGTTGTCAATCATCTGTATTTCTCTTTGAGGCCAATATGGAGGGACCACCTACATTTCATGACATTTGTTTTATTTCATATTTAGTCTAGTTTATAATTTTCTTCACTTTCAATTTTAAGCTACTCTCTTTGCTTACATGAAAAGGTAATTTAAAGTTACTTTTCACAATCATTTAAGAATCTCTGGACTTAGGGATCCTAAAAGAAACATTTTTCATCAATAAAAGGAACCACTTTATCATTTTGCTTAAAAAATGATTTTATAGAATTCATCTCAGTGTTTAGCTGTGAGTGTCTGTGTCTGATTCCATCAGCTACTGGATGAAGGTACTAGGATGGCATATAAGTTAGTCATCAATCTCATTATCAGAGAATGTCTTTTAAGGTAGTCTCTGGACTATTGCTTAGATTGTTAATTGGGGTCGAACTTGTAGATCTCTGGACATTTCCCTAGTGCCAGAATTCTCTTTGTTTTTTTTTTTTTTCAGTCTTTGTTTTTTATTATGGAGAATTGTATTTGGTCTTTTTTTTTTTACAATTTTTATTAGTTCAAATTAGGAGCAAGCTTGTTTCACATGTCATCCCTTCTCCCTCTTCCTCCCCTCACCACATCCCTCCTCTCCCACCCCTGACCTATCCCCCACCCCATCCACCCTCTACTCCCCAGTCAGGGTAGGGCTCTCAACCAGGGCTCCACAAAGTCCACCACATCATCCTGGTCTGGGCCTGGGCCCTTCCCCATGTGTCCCCAGAGCAAGAGTGTATCCCTTCATGTGGGATGGGCTCTCAAAGTCCCTTCTTACACCAGGGAATAATCCACTACCAGGGGCGCCCTGGAATGCAGAGGCCTCCTCATTGACATCCATGTTCAAGGGTCTGGATCAGTCCTGTGCTGGCCTCTCAGACAGCATCTGGGGTCGATGTGCTACCCTTGTTCAGGGCAGCTGTTTCTGAGGGTTTCTCCAACCTGGTACCGACCCCTTTGATCTTCATTCCTCCCTCTCTTCAACTAAGTTCCAGAGTTCAGTTCAGAGTATATCTGTGGATGTCTGTCTCTACTTCCATCAGCCACTGGATGAGGGCTCTAGGATGGCATAAAAGTAGTCATCAATCTCATTTTAGGGGAAGAGCATTTAGGTTATCTTCTCCACCATTGCCTGGATTGTCAGTTCGTGTCATACTTAGGTTCGTCTCGGACATATAATGGCTCCCTCTAATACGGTATCTCTCATCCTGTTCTCTCTCCTCTATTCATCCCCCAATTCAATATTTATGCTCCTCTATTTCCTCTCCTCCACTCCTCTACTCTTGCTCTCAATCTGGCAGCTCCCTCTCCCCTACCTACATGCTCAAATTAGCACAGGAGTTCCTGCCTCTTCCCATTCCTGGGGTCCATTCCTTTATCCCTTAGAGTCCTTCCTGTTTCCTAGTTTCTTTGGTGAAGAGGATTATAGGCTGATAATCCTTTGCTCTATGTCTAAAATTCATATATGAGTGAGTGCATACCATGTTTGTCTTTTTGTGACTGGGTTACCTCACTCAGGATGGTTTCTTCTAGTTCCATCCATTTGCCTGCGAATTTCAATATTCCATTGCTTTTATCTGCTGAGTAGTACTCCATTGTATAAATGTACCACATTTTCTCAATCCATTCTTCAATTGAGGGGCATCTAGGTTGCTTCCCAGTCCTGGCTATTACAAACAATGCTGCTATGAACATGGTTGAACATATATCCTTGTTGTATGAATGTGCATTAATTGGGTACATACCCAATAGAGAAATGGCTGGATCTTCAGGTAGACTGATTCCCATTTTTCTGAGCAACTGCCATACTGATTTCCAGAGTGGTCTTACTAGTTCGCACTCCCACCAGCAATGGAGGCGCGTTCATTTTTCTCCACATCCGCTCCAGCATAGATTGTCATTGGTATTTTTTATTTTAGCCATTCTGACAGGTGTGAGGTTGCATTTTGAGTTGCATTTCTCTGATGGCCAATGATTTTGAGCACTTTCTTAAGTGTCTTTCAGCCATTTCAGATTTATCTGTTGAGAATTCTCTATTTAGTTCTGCACCCCACTTTTTAATTTCATTGTTTGGTGTTTTGGTGGCTAGCTTCTTGAGATCCTTGTATATTTTGGAAATCAGCCCTCTGTCAGATGTGGGATCAGTGAAGATCTTTTCCCATTCTGTGGGAGGTCGTTTTGTCTTACTGACTGTGTCCTTTGCCTTGCAGAAGCTTCTCAGTTTCAGGAGGTCCCATTTATTAATTGCAGACCTCAGTGTCTGTGCTACTGGGATAATGTTCAGGATTTTGATGGGGATTGTGCTGACTATGTAGATTACTTTTGGCAAGATTGCCATTTTTACTATGTTGATTCGACCTATCCAAGGGCATGGAATATCTTTCCATTTTCTGGTATCTTCTTTAATTTCTTTCTTTAAAGTCTCAAAGTTCTTACTGTAGAGGTCTTTCACTTTTTTGGTTAGTGTTACCCCAAGGTATTTTATGTTGTTTGTGGATATTGTGAAGGGTGATGTTTCCCTGATTTCTTTCTCATTGGATTTATCACCTGTATATAGTAGGGCTACTGATTTTTTTTGAGTTAATTTTGTATCCTGCTACCTTGCTGAAGGTGTTTATCAGCTGTAGGAATTCCCTGGCAGAGTTTTTCAGGTCACTAACAAGGACTATCATATCATCTGCAAATAGTGAAAGTTTGTCTTTCTTCATCTCTTTTGATTGATTTTCAGTTTGAAGTCTAATTTGTTAGATATTAGGATTGCTACAACAGCTTGTTTCTTGGGCGTATTTGATTGGAAAATATTTTCCCAACCTTTTACTCTGAGGTAACGCCTGTCTTTGAAGTTGAGCTGTGTTTCTTGTAAACAGCAGAACGATGGATTCTGTCTTCATATCCATTCTGTTAGCCTATATCTTTTTATGGGTAATTTCAGACCATTGACATTTAGGGATATTAATGACCATTGATTGTTGGTTCTTGTTTGTTTGGATTTATTGTTGGTGGTGTCATTGTGTGTGGATTTCACCCTCCTGTTTCTTTTCATGTTTAATAAAATTGGATTTTCTATTTCCTATGTTTTTGTGAGTGTAGTTATGTTCGTTTGGTTGGAGTTTTCCTTCCAGAACTTTCTGTAGTGCTGGATTTGTGGATATGTATTGTTTAAATCTGTTTTTGTCATGGAATATCTTGTTTTCTCCATCTATAGTGATTGAAAGTTTTGCTGGGTACAGTAGTCTGAGTTGACATCCATGCTCCCTTAGTGCTTGTAGGATATCTATCCAAGATCTTCTGGCTTTCAGAGTTTCCTTTGAGAAGTCGGGTGTGATTCTGATAGGTCTGTCTTTATGTTACTTGGCCTTTTTCCTTTGCTGCTCTTAATACTTTCTCTTTATTCTGTAGATTTGGTGTTTTGATTATTATGTGTCAGGGGAACTTCTTTGTGTGGTCCAGTCTGTTTGGTGTTCTGTACGCATCTTGTACTTTCATAGGCATATCCTTCTGTAGGTTGGGGAAGTTTTCTTCTATGATTTTGTTGAATATGTTTTCTGTACCTTTGAGCAGTGTTTCTTCACCTTCTTCTACACCTATTATTCTTAGGTTTGGTCTTTTTACGGTGTCCCATATTTCCTGGATATTTTGTGTTAGGGATTTGATTCTATAAGAGATTTGTTTATTTCTTGAATTTTTTGGTTTGTCTTTTCCTCCATTTCATGTAATTTCCTCTTTAAAGTTCTCTATCATCTTCCTGAGATAATTTTTGAGGTCCATCTCATCTTCATCTTTTGTGTCAAGCTTTTCAGATCTTGCTGGTATGGAGTCCCTAGATTCTGCTGGTGTTATATTGGTCTTTCTGTTGTTGAGTGAGTTCTTATTCTGTCTTCTTCCCATATCTTCTTCCAGTGGGTGCAGGTGGGGTCTCTCTATCTCCTCTTGTGACATCGGTATGGAACAGGTCGGTGTAGGGGGAAGGAAGAGTTAGTTGTTTCCAGAATCAGGGAGCTCCTCCCTGTCTGGGCGGGTCTACTCCAAGCAGGCACAGGCACAGGGAGATCAGGGTGAATGGGGCTTTGGACAGGAGTTGGGCAAGAGCAGAGGGTCATTCACCTTGGTATGGGACAGGTTGGTGGAGCAGGAACGTTTATTTTATTTTTAATTTAAATTCTTCAATTACTACTCATATTTGCATATCCACCCCCCCATTCCCTCACCCTCCCATCCTCCCATGTTCTCCACCAACCCATCCCCAAACTCCTCCCCAGGGACAGTGAGGCCCTCCACATGGGACTGTCAAAGTCTGTCATATCATTCAGGGAAGGGCCTAGGCCCTCCTTGTTGTATCTGGGTTGCAATAGTATCCCTCCATAGGTAATGAGTTCCCAAAGTCCATTTGTGCTCTACAGATAAACACTGGCTCCACTGTTAGAGGTCCCATAGACTGCCTTGGCCTCCTAGCTGGCACCCACATTCAGTGGGCCTGGTTCAGTCCAATACTGTTTCTCCAGATTTATGATTAGGGTCTCCATGCTCTCAGTAGGTCAGGTCAACTGTTTCTGTGGGTTTCTCTAGCACCATCTTGGCTCCTTAGTTGATCCCTCCTCCCTCTCCACAACTTGATTCCAGGAGTATGGTTCAGTGCTTAGGTGTGGGTGCCTGTCTTTGCTTGGAACAGCTACAGGATGAAACAGCTCTATCATGAAATTTGCAGGCAAATAGATGGAACTAGAAGAAACTATCCTGAGTGAGGTAATCCAGTCACAAAAAGATAAACATGGTATGTACTCACTCATATATGATTTTTGGACATAGAACAAAGGATTATCAGTCTACAATCAACACTGCCAGAGGAGTTAGGAAACAAGGAGGACCCCAAGAGAATATTGCATAGTCCCTTGAAGAAGAGGAGGGGAACAAGAATCCCTGAGGAAAGTGGGAGCACGGGGTAGGGATAGGAAGGAGATGGGAAGGGAAGAAGGAGAGGAGGGAGGAGAACAAGAGGACTGAGACAGGAGGAATAGAGGAGGGCAAGAAAGGAGATGCCTTGATAGAGGGAGACTATAGGTTTGGAGAGATGTCTGGCACAGGGAAAATGTTAGGGATTCCACAGGGATGACCCCAACTAAGAATCCAGGCAGTGGTGGAGAGGATGCCATTGATGCCCCTCCCTATAATGAGATTGATGTCTACCTTGGTTGCTGGAATTCTCTTTAAAACTATAATATCTCTATGATGATATCCCTTTTCTTGCTCTCCTCCATTCCTCCCCTGAATAGATCTTCCTGCTCCCTACTGTCCTCCTTTACTCTCCCTTTCTCCTCTTCTCTTTATTCTAATTCCCTGTCTCCTTCACCCATGATGCCCATTAGCTTAGGAGACCTTGTCCCTTTCCCCTTCTCTGGAGGACCAAGTGTGTTTTTCTTAAGGTCCTCCTTCTTTCTTTGCTTCTCAACCTTGCTGGGGAAACCCACAGAAATAGCTGACCTGAACAAGGGGTTGCTCATGAACCCCATACTGATAGCTGGGAAACCAGAATAGGACTGTTCCAGACCCCCTGAAGAAGGAAGTCAGTTTGGAAGTCTAGACAATATACGGGTCCACTGGTAGTGGATCAGTATTTACCTCTAGTACACAAATGAACTTTGGGAGCCCTCTCCTCATAGAGGGATACTCTCACAGCCTAGACACACTGGGGAGGGTCTAGGCACTGCTTCAAATAATATGACAGACTTTGAAGACCTCTGAGGAGCAGAAAGGGGTAAGGATAGGGAGGTTGGTGTGGGGCAGGGGAGGAAGGAAGGGAGAGGGAACTGAGATTGACATGTAACAGAAGCTTGTTTCTAATTTAAAATTTAAAACTATATAAAGAATTCAAGAAACCAAAAAATATATGATTTTACTTCTTTCCATGTAGAAAGAATGTAATACTCCTTAGAATTTGATCTTCTGGCCCATATTATATTAGCCCTATATTCAATTTGGTCACAGGTAGAGAGAGAGAGATTAAAGACAAATGACTCATGATATTAAATGAATGAAAACAAGGCTTGGTTTTAGAATATTCATGTTTCTTTAGCAAATGTTAGAGTGTCCAGTGTGGCCAAGGCATACCTTGTGAGTGTCATAACTATTCTAAGCTGTACAACATGGTGGTTTGGAGCTTAAACTGAGTGTTAATTTGAGATACTTAAAGGGGAAAATTAGTCAAACATGAAACATGAATATATGTATGATGTCTTACACAGAAGACTTCTAAAGGTCAACATGGAAGCTCCTCATGGAAGTACTATCGAGTAATCAATCACTTAGCCACAGCCAATAGCCAGATAAGCTAGTAAACATAGTCAAAATATCCATCCAGTCAACTCCCAGATAGATGAGCACAATGGATTTTTTTAACCTAATTTAATATCCCAGACACAGATTACATTGACATACATTTAGTGAGTGACAAAGCCAAGAGTGGATTCTTTATCTATGAATTGAAACCTACATCTTAACTACTGCTATTTGCTGAGATTATTATTGTCATGTCAAATTGGCTGAAATTCTGAACAAATAAAATCCATTAGTGCTATGCTATATTATTAAACTCTGTAGGACAAAGCAGTGATTCTTTCCTCTGTATCAGTTGCTCAAAACTGCTTCTCAAAAGCTAGTGCTGCATCTGAAATGTGATATATCTTTGAGAAGGGTTTATTGAATAAATTATGCAGGATTACCTTCTCAAATAAAGCATTAATGAGGGCTACCCTTGAAGAGCCAAGAGTCTAAAATAGAAGACTACTCAGAGACATAAAGCATGTTCATACAAAATGGGAAATCTAAATGGCACTGGAAAAGAATCAATAGAGCATTGGAGGAATGGAGAGGCAGTAAGAATTATACAAAGTGAGGCAGAAAAACAGTGCACTGATGTGGCAGCCTCTGATTTCATTTTCTGTGGTTAGACTTTAAGCATAGAGTGACAATGAAGGGGAAATACAAGTATGGAACCTCAGGAACATTCCAGAGAAGTATGAAATTGTGATATTTACACAAGAAAACTGGTTTCTTTGAGGTACGAAATAAATGCCTTCCACTTTACAAGTCAAAGACTCCAGGCAATGATACACACACACCCCAACTCCTACCTCTATAATTCAAAATGTGACCCCTTGAAGCCCAGTTTTTCCTCTTCTTTATTCAGTCGTTGATTCTTGCATTAACTCACTTACTCATGATTATAAAAAGTATTATTGTACATGAGAAGATGGGCACCATTTCCAATAATTAGAAGGCATATCTACTCATCTTAAGACAGAGCATATAATATTAAGAGAAAGGTTGCTTGTATTTTCTTTTACAGTTTATTTTAATTCTACATGCATTTTAAACTTTTTGTCCCTTTAAAACACATGCACTGTTTTTCAACAGTTCCCTGTGTGTCTATATAAATTTTAGTCCCTTCTGGTCCTTATTATTCTGTCTCACCTACTCCCCTTCCTGTAAAACCTCTTCCCCAAAAGTATATCCCAGGGTTACTTTGTAACTTTTAAGTGTAGTTGCATTTGTTTTGTGGTGTTAGATGAACCTGTGTTTGGTGAATATATATTTAAAATTATAATTTCCTCTTGGTGAGCTATTTCCTTGATCAGTATGAAGCCATCTTCTTTACCTTGTCTCATTAGATTGGATTTGAAGTCCATCTTATCAGACATTACAATAGCAATGGCTGCCTGTTCCCTGGCTCCATTTTGTTTGAAATACTCTTTTCCATCCTTTCTTTCTAAGATAGTGTTTAATGTTGATGATGAGATGTATTTTGGGAGGCATTAAGAAAAATATTCTGAAATAGGGGAAATGTTTTGTGCTGGTTAGTTTTAACTGTCAACTTGACACAGTCTGAAATAACCTGGGATAACCTGGGAAAAGACTCTTGCTGAGGGGGAGATGGCAGGCATGGGACTGTGACATTAACAACAGGAAACAGATTTCCTCTGGGTACAAAATAAATGTCCAACATGGTAAGAAAATGTTAAGGTGTATGTTAACATGTAGACCTCACTAATGAGAGGTACAAGTAAGTAAGGTTTGCGAAGTATCAGATGACAACTGTTAACTGTGTTACTTGGCAGATGGATCCATTTTCTCTTAACTGTTAAATTATTTTAAAACAGGATAATTTCCCTATTTGCAAAGTCAGTGGGCATTTGGCTTAGGAAGTATGTTCCTTGTGTATCTTCAAGGAACAGAGTAGTAAAGTTCCAAGGACTCTTCTAGACATTCAGTGTCCAGTGGTGAAGAAGACAGCTTGTCATAGAGACTGGGAGGAGGTAAAATGAAAACATATACAATTACAAAACTTTATATTCTAACAAGTAATATAAGATTGACAATAAAATATTCTAACATTCCAGAAAGCTACTCTCTACCTTTTTAAAATTGAGCTGGAGAAAGGCTTCCTAACAGCTTGAGAAAGGGGGTTTGAGCATGGAATAATTTGAGGACACAATGTTCTGGGGCAGTGCAAATAGCTATTGCAGAGGTCTTAAGACTGGAATAAACTTGACAATCATATGTAGGGCCGGACAAACTAGACAGACAACTTTAAAAGAACGTAAAAGGATATATTGGCATACTATCCAGTGATTGGAATTCCAAGCCATCTAGAGCCCCATGGAGGGCACATCACTACAAGCACTTGCAGAATAAGCATACATAGAGAGTATGAGTTTCCCTGCTCTGTTAGCCACAAATTATTTTAGGCTGTCAACCATGAATAGAAGGCCACCTCTAACTAGCTTGGCTTCCTTTCTCACTATCTGTCATACTGTCAACTTCTTGGCACTCTGGATGTCTGTGCTGAAAATGGAGATCTTAATCACTGAAATCCACCCATCCATCCAATCCCACCAGGTGTCTGTCCCTGGCCAGAGATCCCTAAGCTCTAGAGTCATCAATGAACATGCCTCCATCCATATGGTATGCATGCATGCTTTTGTCAAAGTAAGGAATTGGTGGCCAACACCCTGGGAGATATTTTCTTAATGAAGTAAAATGCAAACGGCTCAATGTTAAAAGTTCAGCATTAAATGCATACAGAGGTCACAAATGAGACTTTTAGGTTGCTCATAAAAAATAATCTATGTTAATCTATCGATCTAACTCTGACTAGAACAAGGACTCTAGGGCACAGCTTTGTTTACCAATTACATTTCCAAGTCACATACATATCTCTGTATCACCAACATAAGGTTTAAGGATTTCTATATCTATTAAAATCTTTTTAAAGGCAAATGTGAATGCTACCTTATTTTAACAAAAATCGGCATGAAATGTCAATTATTAATGATCAGAATCTATTTGTGTCTGAGAGAGACTCCACAGGAGCAGTTGTCTCCATATGATGAGTTGAGGAGGTATATCTCTACTCTTTAGGCTGGTGCATCCTCTATACTCTTTTCATATCCCTTCTGGTCTTTGACATGGAAAACCCTATGTTCCTTCAAACATCAATGATAGTTCATTCCATTTATCTGTTCTCCCACCCACTGGGAGACGAAGGCAGAATTAAAATGAATAGAAATGGGATTTCTAAAAACTACCATCTATTCTTTCTTCTTTGTTGGAGAGGGGAGTGTCAGGGGGTGGAAAGTTGGAGATGCCAGTGGCCATCTCAACAGCATGTAGAGAAGGTCTTTCTGCAGTAGAAAAAAACCTGAAATTATGAAGCCAGAACAGGTGTAGCACCCAAGGAGAGATCAATAGACCTGGCAGTGCTGAACCTAAGTAAAACTCTCCCAGGATCCTTCTGATGCAGTAAGCAAGTCAGTGGATTCCAAGATCCACTGCAGCCTTCTCTCCACTGATTAATTTATCCTGAGGGTGGGGGTGTCAGTTCAGTAGCAGTTGAATTTCTGTTGTTTTAAAGTGAAAGACTCCTGAGTAATTCAATAACTGTAATGAATAGTTACTGAAAGGATTAGGATGAAAATAAAATGAGAGCTACAATTATCCATAAAAATTCCTAAATCAGAAAATTTGTAATTTGCCCATTAGTTGGCACTCAGTACTACATTTCACATATTTATGTATATTGTGCAATCTGCTTCCAGAGTTTCACACAAGTCCTGGCATATAATAAGCACCAAGTAAATATTACAGTAATAATTTTCAAGCTTCTAGATAATCAAATTCTTTGCCTCATTATGTATAGTTCAGTGTTTTTTTCACACAATTCTGACAGTTGACATAAAGGACTTGTTGATGATTCTATTTATTGGGGTTGAAAAATTTGTTTTTGTAGTGTTTGGGGCTGTGTAGTTTCCATTTACTATTTCTTATAGTGTCTCAATTTTCTTTAGAAAGATTACCAAAACAGAGAGCCTGCAGACCAAACTTTCATGCTTGAAAAGGAATATCAAAATCAATGAGACCAAGAGGTTTTTTGTCTTTTTATTTATTTAATATTTTATTTAATTAACTTTTCTCATTCATTTCACATACAGACTACAGTTTCCCCTCCCTTCCTTCCTCCATCCTTACCCCTTACTCCCACCTACACCCCTCCCCTGTCACTCCTCCTTAGTCTCCAATAAGAAAGGGGCAGGCCTCTCATTGGCTTGAACAAAGGATGGTACATCAAGCTGAGGTAGGGTCAAGATCCCCCTCTTCATCAAGGCTGGGCCAGGTAATTCATCATGGGGATCAGGTTCCCCAAACCCAGCTAAGCACCAGGGACAGTTCCTGATCTCACTTCTAGGAGCCTTACAAACAGACCAAGCTATACAACTGTCACACACAGGTAGAGGGTCTAGGCTGGTCCCATGCAGTCCCCCTAACTGTTGATCCAAAGGACATGAGCTCCACATGCTCAGGTCAGCATTCTCTATGGGTTTCTCTATCATGACCTTGACCCCCTGACTCCTACAATCCCTCCTCCCTTTCTTTCTTTCTTTCTTTCTTTCTTTCTTTCTTTCTTTCTTTCTTTCTTTCTTCAGGAGAACTCCCGGAGCTTGGCCGTGGATCTCTGCATCTGCTTCCATTAGTTATGGATAAAGGCTCTATGATGACAATTAGGGTAGTTACCAATCTGATTACAGTAGGTGGCCAGTTCAGGGATGGAGATGATGAAGGACAGAAAGAGAAAGGGGAAATTATGCAATTATATTATAATTTCAAAACATAAAAGAAGTAATAAAAAAAATCGGTCCCAAACTGCAGTGAGAGACCAACCAGAGGGATGATACAACTGCCCTAAATTGTTCTGGTTTATATGAATTCCTATGAGTAGAACCCCAGCTCCCTACTAAGTATGTGTCATGGATATCCTTTCAATGAGTATGTCATGCTGTAATCTATGGAAGTCAATATGTTCTTGCTTCAGATTAAAGAAACGTCGATATATACGCCTAGCAAAGCATCTTCTTCATACGTTTCAGATCCAGCTTCCAGTAATGAGCCATTTCAGATTTTCCAACGACAGCTAACCCTGTTCCCTTCAGTGACAGTAATGGTTGTGCTGTTGAGATAGAAAACATTTGTATCCATGGGAATGGGCCTAGGCCCTATCCCAAAGTGCACAATAGACTCTGATGACACCCTATGGAAGGCCTCACCCCTCAGGGGGAGCAGAAAGGACATATGATAGGTAAAGTTTTAGTTGGGGGGATTGTAGGGGACGACAGGAGGGAGAGGGAACTGGGATTGACATGTAAAACAATCTTGTTTCTAATTCAAATAAAAAATAAATGAAAAAGAGAAAAAAAGAAAACATTTGTATCACGTATTACTTTGTTTTACATACATGATCCCATCTAAGACTCATAACAACTCTGAGCAATGGTTTCTAAGATGATTTCCATTATACATTTGAGAAAGTGAGGTTGGCCAAATTACAATAATTTTCATATGAACCATAGGCAGTAAGATAGCAGAGGTAAAATTGTCATCTTGTGTCCAGCATCTTTATGCCTAGTACTTTCTCTTGGACGTATAAGCTTCCCCAATGCCTAGTCAGCCTGATTGGGAGCAGGAACTGACTGCTCATCATCTTTATTCTCAATGTTACTGTGTCATGATCCCCTCAGATAGTCACCAAGTTACCATGCAACCAGGATAAGATGAACATCACAGTAAGAAGATGGAATAATTGCAAAAGGAATTAATTGATCCATTTTATCTTTAGATTTATGCTTTAGACTGCTTTCTGCCACTAACTTTCAATACTGATATACATTTATTTTCTGCAAACTTAATATATTTTATAAAAGATTTGTCATTATTTCAATAGCATCAAAGCTGACAATATAAAGATTATTTTTACATATTTTGCTTGTTTATGATGATGATATTGATTTTGTTTGGGGTTTTTGTTTTGTTTTGTTTTTTTGAGACAGGGTTTCTCTGTGTAGCTTTGGAGCCTGTCCTGAAACTCACTCTGTAGACCAGGTTGGCGTTGAACTCACAGAGATCCACCTTTCACTGCTTCCTAAGTGCTTGGATTAAAGGTGTGTGCCACCACCTCCTGACATGATGATGATGATATTGAAAGACAAGTTTGGATTTCTCCCAGATGCCATCCAAGCTGTCACATGACAATTTTGTCTGTATTTCTTGAAAAGCATTGCTCAAAATAAATATTGTAGCTGTCACCACATCTCCATGCAGAAGCTGTAGAACTGTTCTATGGTTAGACTGATCAGCTTGTTAATGTTCATTTAAAAGTAGATCTTCAAATCACTCTGGGAAGGTGGCTCATTTGGTGAACTGCTTGCCTTGAAAGCAAGAGGTCCTGAGTTCAATGCCCAGAAACCATGAAAAAAAAAAAAAAAACCCTAAATACCATGGAAATCCCTGTCATCTCAGAGATGGTAAGATGGAAGGTGAACACAGGAAAATCTTTTGTTTGCTTTTCTGCTGGCCTAACCAACTTGGCAAGTTCCCGACCAATGAGAGACCCTTTCTCAAAAAAAAGGTGGAAGACACCCAAGATTGTCCTCGGAATTCTGCATGCATATGTACACATGTGCATGCACACTGTATAAATTCTAAGACATACAATACACACATGAAAATGCAAACATACACTAAATGAATAAAATCAGATTATGGCCCCCTTTATGCTTTCACACAGGCTTAAAAAAAAAAAAAAACTCGTCCTTTATACTCTTACATTTCAAGTTGCAGTAGTTCAGTATTTTTATTAACGAAGCTGCTGACCTGTAATCCCAGTACTTAAGGGTGAGAATGGATGAATGCCATAAGCATGAGGGCAGCCTGAACTGCAAAACCCTATTCCCAAACAAATCACAACTGTTCATACTTTCTTTTGTATTGAAAGCTATGTAAGCATAACACAATCACCTATGTATGTACACCCACATGCATACCTATGCATACAAACCCATACATACCTCTATTTCTTAATGCCAGAAACTGTGTGTTTACTCCAGGGTCCATGTGTTAATGTATTGGTCGTGTCTTGAGAGCCCATGAAATTAAACATTATAATGTCTGTTGAAGAAGCTCCTGGGAAAAGATGAATAGACCCATGTGTCTGAGATTTCTAGTAGCAGTAATCAGCTGTGGATGCACCACGCTCATTCTAAGTCAATTGAAATAATGCATGGAAATGGAAACCTCAGTTTAAACAAATATATACATAAAAGTATGAAGCAATTGGAAAAATATAAATCCATAATAAATCTTCACCTCCAGATCCTTATTTTGTTTGGCTGATGCACTATTTAAAAAATAATAGAGGCAACAGGAGAAAAATTGCCAGTTGGTAGTGGCACACACCTTTAATCCCAGAACTTGGGAGGTAGAGGCAGATCTCTGAGTTCCAGGCCAGCCTGGTCTTCAGAGTGAGTTCCAGGACATCTGGGAGTTGCATAGGGAGACCCAGTCTCAAAAAACACCAAAAATAAAATTTCAAAATTTAGTCGTCATCACTGCGCAGAGTCATCCGAGGCAAGTGACCTGCCTGCCAGACCCAGTTCGGTGGCAGCGGTGGGTTCCGAACACCGAACACCCAGAGGCAGCCCGGCCTCCTTCTGCCACGGCCCAGGTAGGCCAGGAATTGTTTCCAGTTTCGGTTCATTGCGCTGCTCAGAGTCATCTGACACAAGTGACCATACGGAGTTCAGCAGCGGGATACAACACCCCGAGGCCCGGTGACAGCTCTGCCGCCAATTGCTGGCCCGCTGAGACCCAGAATGCCCGGACATTGCTGACACCGGGTAACAGTGACACCTCCATCCACGAGAAGAGAACTGACATCAGAGTATTGGATCTGTTTGCATCTACCAGAAGGGAACCGTGGTCCCACACCCACCAGGAGAACAAGAAACATTTGCTACACCCACCAGAAGAAAGGATGAGAAGAGGACAAGGTAAAAGCACATCCAACAACAGAAAACCCAATATGACACCACCAGAGACTAGGAACCATACACCAGTAAGACCTCAACATCATGATGCAGATGAACCAGAAGAGAATGACCTTAAAAACATCTTCAAGAAAATGATAGAGGACCTCAAAGAGGACATGAGAAAATCCCTTAAAGAAATGGAAGACAAAACAAACCAAAAAATACAAGAAACAGTTCAAGATCTAAAAACCGAAATAGAGACAATAAAGAAAGCACAATCTGAGGCAATGCTGGAAATAGAAAAGCTGGGTAAATGGTCAGGAACTACAGATGTAAGCATAAGCAACAGAATACAAGATATGGAAGAAAGAATCTCAGGAGTTGAAGACACACTACCGGAAATAGATTCATCAACCAAAGAAAATCTTAAGTCCAACAAATCCATATCACAAAATATCCAGGAAATATGGGATACCGTGAAAAGACCAAACCTAAGAATAATAGGTATAGAAGAAGGTGAAGAAATCCAACTCAAAGGTGCAGAAAACATATTCAACAAAATCATAGAAGAAAATTTTCCCAACCTAAAGAAAGACATGCCTATGAAAATACAAGAAGCCTACAGAACACCAAATAGACTGGACCAAAAAAAAGGTCACCTCGTCACATAAAAATCAAAACACCAAGCATACACAACAAAGAGAAAATATTAAGAGCAGCAAAGGAAAAAGGTCAAGTAACCTATAAAGGCAAAGCTATCGGAATCACCCCTGACTTTTCCTTGGAAACTCTGAAAGCCAAAAGGTCCTGGATCGATATTCTACCTACACTAAGAGACCATGGATGCCAGAATAGACTACTATACCCAGCAAAGCTTTCAGTCCTTATAAATGGAAAAAACAAGATATTTCATGATAAAACCAGATTCAAACAATACATATCCACCAATCCAGCCCAACAGAAAGTACTGGAAGGTAAACTGCAACCCAGGGAAGTTAACTACAACCAGAAAAACATAGGCAATAGATAATCCCAATTTTCCAAGTCAGAAGAAAAAAGGGATAGAATCCCACACATAATCTTGCCACCATCACCAAATCAAAAACAAACAAGAATGAACAATAATCAATGGTCATTAATATCCATCAACATTAATGGTCTTAACTCCCCTATAAAAAGACACAGATTAGCAGAATGGATAAGAAGACAGAATCCTTCCTTCTGCTGCTTACAAGAAATTCACTTCAACCTCAAAGACAGACGGTACCTAAGAATTAAAGATTTGGGAAAGATCTTCCCATCAAATGGACCCAAGAAACAAGCGGGGGTAGCAATCCTAATATCCAAAATATTGGACTTTAAACTAAAATCAGTCAAAAGAGATGAAGAAGGTCATTTCCTACTCATCACAGGAGAAATCCATCAGGATGAAGTCTCAATTCTGAACATTTATGCCCCAAATACAAAGGCATCCACGTTTGTAGAAGAAACATTACTAAAACTCAAATCACACATAAAACCGAACACACTTATAGTGGGAGATTTCAACACCCCACTCTCACCACTGGACAGGAACACCAGACAGAAACTTAACAAAGAAACAAAAGAACTAATAGAAGTTATGGCGCAATTGGACTTAACAGATATCTATAGAACATTCCACCCAAATACAAAACAATTTACCTTCTTCTCAGCCCCACATGGAACCTTCTCTAAAATCGACCACAGACTTGGCAACATAGCAAACCTCAACAAGTACAAAAAAATTGAAATAACCCCCTGTGTCTTATCAGACCACCATGCTTTAAACTTAGAATTCACAACAAGAACTACAGAAAATCTACAAACTCATGAAAATTAAGTAACACCCAATTGCACAATTCATGGGTCAAGGAAGAAATAAAAAAACAAATTAAAGATTTCCTAGAATTCAATGAGAATGGTGACACAACATATCCAAACCTATGGGATACTCTGAAAGCAGTGCTAAGAGGAAAGTTCATAGTGCTAAATGCCCATATGAAAAAACAGGAGAATAATCACACTAGAGAATTAACAGCACAACTGAAAGCTTTAGAAAACAAAGAAGCCAATAAACACCTGAGGAACAGATGCCAGGAAATAATCAAATTGAGGGCTGAAATCAATAAAATGGAAACTAGGAGAACAATACAAAGAATCAATATACCAAAAAGTTAGTTCTTTGAGAAAATCAACAAGACAGACAAACCTTTATCCAAACTTACCAAACAACAAAGAGTGAACATGCAAATTAATAAAATCAGGAATGAAAAGGGGGTCATAACAACAGGCACAGTGGAAATACAGAGAATCATCAGGTCATACTTTGAAAATCTATATTCCTCAAAATTTGAAAATCTAAAGGAAATGGACAATTTTCTGGACAGATTTCAGTTACCAAAATTAAATCAAGATCAGATAAGCAACTTAAATAGACCTATAACCTCTAAGGAAATTGAAGCAGTCATTAGAAGTCTCCCAAGCAAAAAAAAAAAGCCCAGGGCCAGATGGATTCAGTGCAGAATTCTACCAGAAATTCAAAGTACAGGTAATACCAATTCTCAAAGTATTCCACACAATAGAAGCAGAAGGGTCATTGCCAAACTCTTTTTATGAGGCCACAAACCTTGATACCCAAGCCACACAAAGACACAACTAAGAAAGAGAACTACAGACCAATATCACTCATGAGCATTGATGCAAAAATTCTCAATAAAATATTGGCAAATAGAATCCAAGAACACATCAGAGAAATCATCCATCCCGATCAAGTAGGCTTCATCCCAGGGATGCAAGGATGGTTCAACATATGAAAATCCATCAATGTAGTCCACTATATAAACAGACTGAGGAGAAAAAAATCACATGATCATCTCACTGGATGCCGAAAAAGCATTTGACAAAATCCAACACCCCTTCATGATAAAGGTCCTGGAGAAATCAGGGATAACAGGAACATACCTCAACATAATAAAAGCAATATACAGCAAGCCAACAGCCAACATCAAATTAAATGGAGAGAAACTCAATGCAATTCCTCTAAAATCAGGGACAAGACAAGGCTGTCCACTCTCTCCATACCTCTTCAATATTGTCCTTGAAGTTCTAGCTAGAGCAATAAGACAACAAAAGGAGATCAAGGGAATACAAATCGGAAAGGAAGAAGTCAAACTCTCACTATTTGCAGATGATATGATAGTCTACATAAGTGACCGGAAAAACTCAACCAGGGAACTCTTACAGCTGATAAACACCTTCAGCAAAGTTGCAGGATACAAGATTAACTCAAAAAAAAATCTGTAGCACTACTATATATGGATGACACATTGGTGGAGAAAGAAATCAGAGAAACATCACCTTTTACAATTGCCACAAACATCATAAAATACCTTGGAGTAACACTAACCAAAAAAGTGAAAGACGTGTACCATAAGAATTTTGAGTCTCTAAAGAAAGAAATTAAAGAAGATACCAGAAAACGGAAAGATGTCCCATGCTCTTGGATAGGTAGGATCAACATAGTAAAAATGGCAATCTTGCCAAAAGCAATCTACAGTTTCAATGCAATCCCCATTAAAATCCCAACACAATTCTTCACTGACCTTGAAAGAACAATTCTCAACTTTATATGGAGAAACAAAAGACCCAGGATAGCCAAGTCCTCCCTATAAAATAAAGGAACTTTGGAGGCATCACCATCCCTGACTTCAAGCTCTATTACAGAGTTATAGTCCTGAAAACAGCTTGGTATTGGCACAAAAATAGACAGGTAGACCAATAGAATAGAGTTGAAAACCCTGATATTACCCCACACACCTATGAACACCTGATTTTTGACAAACAATCCAAATGTATACGATGGAACAAAGAGAACATCTTCAACAAATGGTGCTGGCATAACTGGATGCAGACATGTAGAAGACTGCATTTAGACCCAAGCCTATCACCTCGCACAAAACTTAAGTCAAAATGGATCAAAGATCTCAACATAAATCCAGCTACACTGAACCTAATATAAGACAAAGTGGGAAATACCCTTGAATTAATCGATATAGGAGACCGCTTCCTGAACATTACACCAGTAGCACAGACACTGAGGTCAACAATTGATAAATGGGACCTCCTGAAGCTGAAAAGCATCTGTAAGGAGACAGTCAGCAAGACAAAATGGCAGCCCACAGACTGGGAAAAGATATTCACCAACCCCACATCTGACAGAGGTTTGATCTCCAAAATATACAAAGAACTCAAGAAGCTAGTCCCGAAAACACCAAACAACCCAATTAAAAAGTTGGGTACAGAACTAAATAGACTATTCTCAATAGAAGAATCTAAAATGGCTGAAAGACACATGAGAAATTGTTGAACATCCTTAGTCATGAGGGAAATGAAAATCAAAACAACTCTGAGATACCATCTTACTCCTGTCAGAATGGCTAAAATCAAAAATACCAATGACAGTTTATGCTGGAGAGGATGTGGAGAAAGAGGAACACTCCTTCACTGCTGGTGGTAGTGGCAACTTGTACAGCCACTTTGGAAATCAGTATGGTGACTCCTCAAGAAAATGGGAATGAGTCACCACAAGATCCAGCAATTCCACTCCTAGGCATATACCCAAAAAAAGCACATTCATATAACAAGGACATATGCTCAACTATGTTCATAGCAGCATTATTTGTAATAGCCAGAAACTGGAAGCAGTCTACATGCCCTTCTACGTAAGAATGGATAGAGAAATTGTGGTACATTTACACAATGGAGTACTACTCAGCAGAAAAAAAAACAATGGAATCTTGAAATTTGCAGGAAAATGGATGGAACTCGAAGAAACCATTCTGAGCGAGGTAACTCAATCACAAAAAGACAAACATGATATGTACTCACTCATATGTGGACCTGCTTTATGATACATAGTAGTGACCATGCTTTATCAGAGCTGTTTTTAATGATGTTGCTCAGAATGGTTTTTTCCCAGATGATGATTGAGGAGCCAATTTAAAAAAAAAAATGGTGCCAAGTACCACAAGAGTAACAGAACTGTGCTGTTTTCTGGGATTCTGTTTTTTACTTTTTTGTTGTTGTTTGTTTGTTTTTTGTTTTTGTTTGTTTTTTGTTTTTTTAAAATGGAGTGTGTTGGATGTCTCTACAGTTTTGTTCCAAGGACTGCAGAATCTGGAAACGCTGTTGCTGCTATTGCATAACATATTGCCATTATTGCTCTCTCTCTCTCTCTCTCTCTCTCTCTATATATATATATATATATATATATATATATATATATATATGCTAATTGAAACTCAAATATGTGATGAATCTAAGGTGTTTCAGTGAGTGCTCACCTGTGCATGGAAATTTGATTTCATCTTTAGTAAGTAGTAAAGTTATATGCTTGCCCTCCCAAAAAATAAGTGACACACTGAAAGACAAATGTCACACAATTTCAATCTTATGTGTAACCTAGAAATGATGAACTTATGGAAACAGAGAGCAGAATTGTGGCTATTAGGCTTCAATGTGGGTCTTTTAACAATGGGGAAACGATTGGTTTAAGGATATAAAACTGCAGTTGGACAAGAGGCATGGACTCTGTGAAGTCTTGAGGTCTACTGAGAGCATGATAAATATGGTTGATAACAATATGCTATATTTTAAAAGTTGTGAGATAGTATACTTTAAGTGTTCTCAAAACAAAAATGATGAATATGTGTGATATAACATGTTAATTGGTTTAATTTAGCCATGCCATTGTGAACATACTGTATTCTGTATCATAATTGTGCATAACTTTATTTATGAACTAAATAAATGAATGGAAAAATTTTCAAAAATTAAAATTAAAACAGGAGAAAAATCAGGATTACTTTGAATTTGACCTTTTTTCTCCTAAAAGTATCAAATGAAATTTTGATAACAAATCTTCATCCTAAAGCCTGACTAATGCTGTTTTGGCAACCTCCTACCTCTTTCATCCCATTCCAGATCTGACCTGGGCCCCTTCATTCACACTGACTTGCCCGGTCACTGGTCCCTGGTCCCTATGGGCATGAGAATGTTTATCTTGGTCTCGGTAGTGCTTCAACCAGCACATGGGGTTCAGCCTTTCCCTGTGTGAGTTGTGAATCCTTGAAGCCACCTTGAAGACCTCTCACTGCCCTCCATGTCCAAATGACCCTCTCTCCTCCAGCTCTCTGTAAAACACCTCTAGCTCTTTCCTTCCTTTAATGTCCAGGTTTTGGGGTTTGCTGTTTTGTTTTGTTTTCCACTTTGCTTACACTGACAATCAAACATTCAATTTCTAGTTTTCTCTACAACTTGAAACTGACTACTTCAATGCCCTGCTTACTCACAAGGTATCCTGTATTTCCCTTTCGGTTCAATTCCCTACAACCATGGATATGAATATATACTATATTCATAATGAAGCCCTTCCCATCATCCCAAGTTGGAACTACTTCTCTCTCCCTTTCAGTTCCATAGGTCTTGGCTTGTATCCTTATAAATAAATCTTAAATTCGCCTTCAGTTGAAGTATGTATCAGATTATTTCTTTGATGCATATATTCCTTTAGGAAGGCTACTATGTCATATTAGGATTTCTTTTTAATATTCTTTAGAATTTGGTATGGCACGGGTTCTTTTTGTATGTGTGATTTTTAAAAATAGAAACAAGCTTGTTTACATGTCAATCCCAGTTCCCTCTCCCTCCCATCCTCCCCTGCCTCCCATTGACCCCTATCCCATCCTCTTTCTGATCCCCAGGGAGGGTGAGGCCTTCTGTCGGGGAATCTTCAAAGTCTGTCATATCATTTGGAGCAAGGCCTAGGCCCTCCCTCATGTGTCTAGGCTGAGAGAATATCCCTCTATGTGGAATGGGCTCCCAAAGTCCATCATAAACTAGGGATAAATACTGATCCACTACCAGAGGTTCCATAGATTGCCCAGGCCTCCTAGCTGACACCCACGTTCAGGGAGTCTGGATCAGTCCTATGCTGGTTTCCCAGCTATCAGACTGGGGTCCATGAACTCCCAGATGTTCAGGTCAGCTGTTTCTGTGGCTTTCTCCATCCTGGGCTTGAGCCGTTTGCTAATCACTCCCCCCTCTCTGCAACTGGATTCCAGGAGTTTGGCTCAGTGTTTAGCTCTGGGAATCATAGCACAGGTTCTAATTGGTCTTAATAATAAAAACCTAGAATCAGATATTAGAGGGTGAAGCTGAAAGATCAGAAAAGCAGAACAACCAGCCACTAGAGTTCTTACCTCTAAAAAATTCTCAGACCCAAGTGAGGCCTAGCTCCTGTCTCTCCTGCCTTATATTTCTCCCTCTACCCAGCCATATCACTTCCTGTCTGTCTGTACAGACCTCCAGACCTCTATAGTTAAGTAGTGGCTAGCGCTGCCCTCTAATCTTAAGGCAAGCTTTTTTTGTTACAGAACAAACACAATATTACCACAACTTGGTGAGCTGTTTTTCAGTATGATAAAAAATTTCTGACCATCTAGCTCATTTCACATTCTGTGCTTAACATCTTACAATCATATTTCATCTATCCTTTCTCAGAGCATAAAATATGTCCTTTTAACAAAAAGACAGTGGGATTTGGAGATGTCTAGTAAAAAGCAGGATACCTAACCCCCAGCAAATGGTGAAAACAAATTAAAAGTCATCTGCTCTAAAAGTAATCTGCTCTAAATTCTATGCCTACCACATAGTGCTCTGTTTGGCTTTTAAAACACATATTATATTACAATCTCAAAATTTAAAAAATAAAATAATATAAAAAGATACATATTAAATATTAAAAATAAAATTGTGTATATAATTTTAAATAAACTGAACACCATCTGAAACTTCAAGTATCATTGCATATAAAAGAAGTATAAGTAGAAATAAAATATGCACAGTCTATAAAAATAAATTCCAAAAATCAAAACTGTAATTGAAAATCAGGACAGAGTGATAAATTTGAGACTTTTAATTGTGTCATAGTCAGTTGGTGATGGCGTCAATGAAAAATCGTCGAATGGATCCAAATCCCAACAAGGTTACACACACAGCTGACAGGTCATATCCCACAAATGATGGGGCAAGCTCATCAAATACTCTAGAGGCCACCAGAGAAAGGAACTTATAACAAAGAAAAATGTCTATCAGAGGGAGAGTAGGACATTCAAAATCACAGTCTCATTAACTGGATCAGCAGCAAATGGATATGTATTATGCACCATGAGAAGAAATGAAGAATGTTAGGTTTTTACTTGAAAAAAAAATAGTGAAATGTTTCTAAGTTAACTTTCTCTGGAGAAAAACAAAATAGTCCCTAAAATGTCTATTGCCTAATACTTTGTGACAGAGTTGTTTGCTGGGACTTATGAGCCTCAACATCTGCTCTTTGCCCTTTGAAATGAGCACCATTGATAGAGCCGCAAACTGAAGAAAAGCCAAATGCTGTTAACTGACTTTCAGACTTCTGCTTAGATGCCGTTACTTAGCCTGAGGGTAGAAAGCCAGCATGTTGGGAGCTAGACTAGAGAAAAAGCTAATAGTTGAGTCTAGAAAGAAGAGCAGATAAGTGCCTTCTATTTCAATCTAATTTTTGGGTCAGGTGCTTGATGTGATACTGTCTTTCTCAGATTTGTCTTAAAATTATATTTAGTGGCTTATTTTTTAATGGTATGTTTTAAAAATCTGACTTCCCCTGGCATTGCCTCCTTCCTGTTTTGTCCTTAAAAGGTTCCAAAACTTGCTGAACAGTTTAAATTTGGGGGCTGTAGTAAACTGATACGGGTAGGTAGTTGGGGTGGAAGGAGGCTCTCCCTGAAGGTCTATGATGGTCTCACTCTGTCCACAACAGCCACGTGACTACAGTCACAGAACAAAGGTATCCGTGCTGTCAGAATAGAAGTCTTTCTGACTGCAGGAAGAAGTCTCTTATTGTCAGTTGGTGGCCAGCTAATTTACAAGTCCAATGTCCTGGAGCTTTGTGATCAGACAATAGCTATTGACTCCAGCCATATTGTCAAGCACAAACAGGGAATTGCAGATCCACACTGGAACTAGAGATACAGACAGGTCTGAGCTGCCATGTGGGTGCTGGGAATTGAACCCCAGTCCTCTAGAAGAAGGAGTCAGTGCTCCCACACGCCAAGCCATCTCTCCAGACCTTCCAAATCTCATTTTGCTGATTAGAGTCTTTTCTTTCTTTTAGTAGTTTTATTTATTTATTATTTTATAGTTTTATATACACATATATACATATTGTTCTTTGATCAAAGCACTCTCCATTGTCCTCTCTTTTCTCTGTCACCTTAACCAAGACCTTTCTCCTTCCCAATTCCCCTCCTACTTTCATCTCTTTTTTGTAGTGGTGGTGAGGTGCACATACTTCATTGAATTAGGGTTCCCTGTGAGAGCATGGGTGGATTATAGTTCCTTAGGCACAGGTAACATGCCAATGGCTACACCACTGATTTGAGTTTTGATGATCCTGTTTACCTTTTCCAAGGATGAAGTCTTTGTTTCATTGATTCCATGAGCTGTTTATTTAGTTCTCATTTTATGGATTTCTAGTCTGATTCTGATTTCTTTTGTTGTTTGCAGATTTTCCTGTATTTGCTAAGATTTGACTTGCATCCTGTTTAAGGTGTTTCAGAGACAGCTGCACACTGGGAGAGCTGTGTCTGCTGCTCTATTTGGATGGAATGCTTGTAGATGTCAGCTAGGTCTCTTTGCAAAATCGTTTATCTCAAATGCTTTTCTACTCCATCCAAATGCTCTGGTTGAGATAGCCTATCTATCAGTGAGTACAGGATAGTTAAGTAAACTTCTGCTATTGGTTAACCTATGTCTTTGCATGTAGCAGTGTTTATTTTATGAGATCAGGTATACCAGTATTTTCTGAATATATATTTAGAATTGTAAAATCCTTTTGGTAGCCTGCTATATTTATTAGTATGAAGTAACCTTCTTTACCTTGTATGACTACTTTTGGTTTGACCTATTTGTCAGATATTAGATAAGCAACACCTTCAAAATGGGAAGAGAATCTAGGAGATAAATACTAGGATAACGCTAGCATCCACAGATTTAAAAATGGTTAAGCTAAGGAAGCTGTGCTGGATAGTTTTATGTCAACTTTACACAAGTTAAAGTCATCTAAGAGGAGAAAACCTCAATTAAGAAAATACCTCCATAAGATCAGGTTGTAGGCAAGCCTGTAAGGAATTTTCTTAATTACCAATTGATGGCAGAGGGACCAGGCCAATATGAGTGTTGATAGTGATCCTGGGTTCTATAAGAAAGAAGTCTGGGCAAGCCATGAGGAGCAAGCCAGTAAGCAGCACTCCCCCGTGGCCTCTGCATCAGCTCCTATGTCCAGGATCCTGCCATGTTTGAGTTCATATCCTGACTGCCTTCAATGATGAACAGTGTTGTGGAAATATAAGTCAAATAAACCCTTTTCTTCCTGGATTGCTTTTGGTGATTGGTGTTTCATCACAGAAATAGAAACACCAACTAAGACCAAAGATTATACTTAAGAAATATAGATGGGGGTGATATGAAAAAAAGAACTAGGAATAAGAGGGAAAGTATACGAATTGTGCATGGGAAGAGGAATAGAGAGCACATGATAACAGGCTGAGTAGAGAAATATACAGGAGAATCCTAAAATCTAGTTAAGCAATATAAAATTAAGCAAGAGTCTTGTAAGATAGCTATGTGAGAATAAAGATTAAAATTAAAAATGCAATACTTCTGGAGTTAGGTTCTGGCACGACTGTGCTGACTGGAATGATGATGTTCATAGGTCCCTCCTCAGTATCCTTTCAAAGTAAGCTAATTCAGGGAAAGAATTAAAGCATAGATGGATAAAGCCAGGGCAGCCATCACTCTCTCCCTCTCCCTCTCTCTCTCAGAGGGAGAGGGAGAGGGAGAGAGAAAATGGGAGATTTGTTCAGCTTCAAAATCTAGTCCCATTTTAGAACATTTGTTTGTTTTTTCAAGCTCTAAACTTTTTACTAACTCTCGTTTTTCATTTAATAAAAATTCATTATGTGTTCCCATTAGCTCATCTCATGGATGAGATTTAGGTATCCAGTTACTACATGTCCCTTAGATAATGCCAAATGTAGCCAATGGTTACAGCCCAGATTCTACTGTCAGCCCCAGATTTGCTTACCCTAAGACTAGGGGAATATTCACTACATTTATCCATTTAAGCATATAGTAATGTGTACTGTTTTGGGGTATACACAAGTTGAAAAAATACAGAGAAAGATCCTTGTCTTTATGTCCTTCATGGGTCTCATATTCAGAAATAGGAGAAAGATAAACACACAAATAAGGACTTTGTAGCCATTTAAGTCTTTTTATGACTGTATTTTGGATTTACTGAACTTGGAACATCTATTAGATATTCAAATAGACAATTATATGTATGGCTGGAAGAACCAGATGCCAAGCCTGAAACAGAGATACAGACATGTAATTCTTGGGTATTTTGATGGCATTTAAAGTCAACACCAGTAAGAAACTTAGGAACTGATGAATACACAGAAAAGAAATGTCCCAAGAAATTCAGCACTTGAAGACCTGGAACCATAAAATAAGCCAGCAAAAATGTTGAAAGTGGACTGCCCAACAAATTCAAACAAAAGTGTGCTCTCAATCAAGGCTAGTCTTCGCATTACTGCCACAGCCAATGATTAGGTACAGTACCAAGTGTGACACCCTCTCCTTCTCCAGTTACTGTGTAATGGCCCAAGTTTACCCCTTCACATACTCCCTTCCCTTTCTTTTCCCAATTGCTCCACCCTGCCTCACGGCCTGGCTTGTTTTCCTTTCCACTACTGTTAGCTTTCCTTTGATCTTATTGTAAGTGGTGACTTCCATAAATTAGTCACAAGTCTGTTACTATCATACTGTTTTTCAAACAGAATGCTTCTCAGGCTTGAGTTTTCATTCTGTTTCAGACTTTTCCCAGAGCATGAAAGTTCTACCCATCTTCTGTGATTCTGCACTAATAATAATAATAATAATAATAATAATAATAATAATAATAATAAAGTCTCTTTTCAACATATTCCCTTTCCAGGACCATTACACCCACTATGGCCTATCTCCCTTGAAACTTCTAATAAACATCCTGCTCTTTAAATATTGCTGCTGGAGAAAACTACTGAGATAGGTAGTATGTACTGAAAAAACAATACAATGTGTGTTTAAAGTATTTTTCTGGCAACAACTTAGGAGGACTTCCAGGTAAGTAGAAATGCCTTTGTGAATAGAAATTGCCAAATGGCCACTAACCTGTGTGACTACCAAGCTAACTGTGCTTACAATGTCAAATTGCTCCATGCTCCCAGTCTCCAGAGATACTGGCACAACAGATGGCTAGAATATTCTGGGGTTTATTGACATGCAGAGACTATACAGTTAATGGGAAGAAGCTTATCAAGTGAGCCAAATTCTGGAGTGCACATCTGGAGGAATGCTTTGGACAGCTGGGCATAGATCAAGAGGATTATTACTGTTGTCAAGAAATGAAGATTGTTTCATCTTTCTCAGGCATCCAATGCACCGTGATGCTTTGGAAAGTTTTAGACCTGGCCTTACAACCTGGGTTGCTGTTTGTCTATACTTTATTAGCATTTCCAGTCCCTGGTTGGTTAAATTAAGACCTAAAAGCTCTCTTTCCTGGGTTTTGCTGATAACTCCATAAGACACTGAATTTTAGTCAGCTCTTCATAATATATTCTCTAGAGTGTTGAACTTTCTCATGCTACTTGGCTCCATCTTGGCTTCCTTATTAAACTACAAAGCAAATTAAAAAAAGTCAAGGAACCTCATTAGGAAATTAACTCTTCTTAGAGACCCAAGAATTCTACTTTTAAGAATTTATCTAAAGGAAATAAAATCAAGAAGAGTAATGTTATTTATAGAAGGAGGAAGAAGAACAGAAATGCTTAATAGGTTGATAGATATTAAATGAATTACAGTACATCCAAATGATAAAAAACTGCACAGTTATTGAAAATCATGATGGAACAGTGACAATACATTATTGAGTAAAATGTATAATTAAATATGATATGGGATTTCAAATAATTATCTATAGTTATAGTTACACATAAATCTGCAGATATAGAAAGCGATTAGAGGGCAGTCATGAATGGTGATTTCTACATTTAGCATTATTACTGAATTTCCTCTGCAGATTTTTCCTGAGGTTTACAATTATTTGGCAGTCAATTTGATTTATTTCAATACCAATAAGTAAATACAGGTAAAATTAGTTTCAGATATGAAACTTGTGTACAACAATGTTATATCAAAAACTGAGGGAAAACCACATTAGTGTTCTAAATAAAAAAATTCATAGAACATATTTTGCTCATGTTGCCACCCTCCTGAAATTCCTCTCAGATACTCTTTTTATCTCCCTACCTACCCTTCTCCACCATACTTTATGTTCTATCCCTTTCTTGCTCTCTTCCTCTTTCTCTCTGTCTCTCAAAGGAAAATAACACAAACAAAAAGTTTAGAAAAATGAAAATCAAAACCAACAAGCAAAAGGCCAATAAGGCAAAAATATGCCAAAATGAAAGGAAAAGTACACACACACACACACACACACACACACACACACACACACACACACACACACGGGGGGGGGGTGGCTGGGAGGAAGAGGAGCACATTCATTTTGTGTTGGTCAACTACTCTTGGGCATGGTGCCTACCCTGGAGTGTGTTTGATATACCTAGTACACCCCACTGAAGAAAACTGATTTTTCCCTTTGACAGTAGGTATCAGTTGCAAATAGCTTCTTGATTAAGGATGTACATTTCCCCCTTTCAAAACTGGGATCCTGTCTGCCCTGAACTTGTGCATGTATTGTGTGTGCTAACACAGTCTTTAGAACTGAGTCCTCCAAACTCCTTAATTGTCTGTGATAATTCCCATGTACTGAAAAAAGAAGCTTCTCCGATGTGGGCTGAGAAAGAACTGACCTACACATATAGCAGTTTATCAGTAAGAGCCATTTTATCCTGTGTTCCTTTAGCATAATAATAGAATTGGGTTTTCTCCTAGGTCCGTGATCTATATAGTCTCAGGTTCTTGGCCACTTTAGCAGTGTCAAGTATACCTTCCATCCCATGGAATCCATCAAAAATCAATCAAAAAGTGGTTGATTGTAAAATAGAGTCACTTTGAAACCTATTTTCCTCAAAATTCGAAAATCTAAAGGAAATGGACAATTTTCTGGACAGATTTCACTTTCCAAAATTAAGTCAAGAACACATAAGCAACTTAAATAGACCTATAACCCCTAATGAAATTGAAGCAGTCATAAGAAGTCTACCAACCAAAAAAGCCCAGGCCCAGATGGCTTCAGTGCAGAATTCTACCAGAAATTCAAGGTACAGTTAATACCAATTCTCCTCAAAGTATTCCACACAATATAAGCAGAAGGGTCATTGCCAAACTCTTTTTATGAGACTTCAATAACCTTGATACCCAAGCCACACAAAGACACAACTAAGAAAGAGAACTACAGACCAATATCCCTCATGAACACTGATGCAAAAATTCTCAATAAAATACCGGCAAATTAGCCGGGCGTTGGTGGTGAACGCCTTTAATCCCAGCACTCAGGAGGCAGAGGCAGGCAGATCTCTGAGTTTGAGGCCAGCCTGGTCTCCAGAGCAAGTGCCAGGATAGGCTCCAAAATTACACAGAGAAGCCTTGTCTCGAAAAACCATATATATATATATATATATATATATATATATAATATATATATATATTGGCAAATTGAATCCAAGAACACATCAGAAAATCATCCATCCTGATCAAGTAGGCTTCATCCCAGGGATGCAAGGATGGTTCAACATATGAAAATCCATCAATGTAATCCACCATATAAACAGACTGAGGGAAAAAAAAAAAAAGATGATCATCTCACTAGATGCCGAAAAAGCATTTGACAAAATCCAACACCCCTTCATGATAAAGGTTTTGGAGAAATCAGGGATAACAGGAACATACCTCAACATAATCAAAGCAATATACAGCAAGCCAACAGCCAACATCAAATTAAATGAAGAGAAACTCAATGCAATTCCTTTAAACTCAGGGACAGGACAAGGCTGTCCACTCTCTCCATACCTCTTCAATATTGTCTTTGAAGTCCTAGCTAGAGCAACAAGACAACAAAAGGAAATCAAGGGAATACAAATCGGAAAGGAAGAAGTCAAACTCTCACTATTTGCAGATGATATGATAGTCTACATAAGTGACCGGAAAAACTCAACCAGGGAACTCCTACAGCTGATAAACATCTTCAGTAAAGTGGCAGGATACAAGATTAACTCAAAAAATCTGTAGCCCTACTATATACCGGTGATACATTGGTAGAGAAAGAAATCAGAGAAACATCTCCCCTTACAATTGCCACAAACAACATAAAATACCTTCGGGTAACACTAACCAAAAAAGTGAAAGATGTGTACCATAAGAATTTTGAGTCTCTAAAGAAAAAAATTAAAGAAGATACCAGAAAATGGAAAGATCTGCCAGCTCTTGGATAGGTAGGATCAACATAGTAAAATTGGCAATCTTGCCAAAAGCAATCTACAGATTCAATATAATCCCCATCAAAATCCCAACACAATTCTTCACTGACCTTGAAAGAACAATTCTCAACTTTATATGGAGAAACAAAAGACCCAGGATAGCCAAAACAACCTTGTACAATAGAGGAACTTCTGGAGGCATCACCATCCCTGACTTCAAGCTCTACTACAGAGCTATAATCCTGAAAACAGCTTAGTATTGGCACAAAAAAAGACAGGTAGACCAATGGAATAGAGTTGAAAACCCTGATATTAACACACACACCTAAGAACACCTGATTTTTGACAAACAATCCAAATTTATATGCTGGAACAAAGAGAATATATTCAACAAATGGTGCTGGCATAACTGGATGCAAACATGTCAAAGACTACAAGGTAGACCCAAGCCTTTCGCTTTGCACAAAACTTAAGTCAAAATGGATCAAAGACATCAACATAAACCCAGCCACACTAAATCTATTAGAAGATAAAGTGGGAAATACCCTTGAATTAATTGGTCCAGGAGACTGCTTCCTGAACATAACACCAGTAGCACTAACACTGAGGTCAACAATTGATAAATGGGACCTCCTGAAGCTGAAAAGCTTCTGTAAGGTAAAGGACACAGTCAGCAAGACAAAACAACAGCCCACAGACTGGGAAAAGATATTCACCAACCCCATATCTGACAGAGGGCTGATCTCCAAAATATACAAAGACTCAAGAAGCTAGTCTCCAAAACACCAAACAATCCAATTAAAAAGTGGGGTACAGAACTAAATAGACAGTTCTCAACAGAAGAATCTAAAATGGCTGAGAGACACATAAGAAAGTGTTCAACATCCCTAGCCATCAGGGAAATGCAAATCAAAACAACTCTGAGATACCATCTTACTCCTGTTAGAACGGCTAAAAAAAAAACACCAATGATAATTTATGCTGGAGAGGATGGGAAGAAAGGGGAACACTTCTCCACTGCTGGTGGGAGTGCCAACTTGTACAGCCACTTTGGAAATCAGTATGGCAACTCCTCAAGAAAATGGAAATGAGTCTACCACAAGATCCACCAATTCTACTCCTAGGCATATACCCAAAAGAAGCACATTCATACAACAAGGACATCTGTTCAACCATGTTCATAGCAGCACTATTTGTAATAGCCAGAACTGAAAGCAGCCTAGAAGCCCCTCTATGGAAGAATGGATAGAGAAAATGTGGTACATTTACACAATGGAGTACTACTCATCGGAAAAAAACAATGGAATCTTGAAATTTGCAGGAAAATGGATGGAACTCAAAGAAACCATTCTGAGAGAGGTAACCCAATAAGAGAAAGACAAACATGATATGTACTCACTCATATGTGGATTTTAGACATAGAGTAAAGATTACCAGCCTGCAATCCAGACTGCCAGAGAAACTAGTAAACAAGGAAGACCCTAAAAGAGACAAACATTGTCCTCTGGAGAAGGGGAAAGGGTCAAAATCCCCTGAGCAAATTGAGAGCATGCGAAGAGGGTGGAGGGAGCTATGGGAATGAGAAGGGAAGAAGAGAAAGGATGCAGAAGTCATGAGGGAGCAGAAAGGTTGAGTCAGGTGAATAATAGAAGAAAGGGTATATGATAGGTAGAGTTCTAGTTGAAGGGGTAGTAGGGGAGGAAGGGAGGGAGAAGGGAACTTGGATTGTCATGTAAATCAATCTTGTTTCTAATTCAAATTAAAAAATGATAAAAAATAAAATATATATTGGTTTATCTCAAAATTTTAAAAAATAAAAGAGTCACTAAATAATAGAGGAGACAATGCCCCAACTAGGCATCTTAAGTCATCAAATAAAACCTCCTGTATAAAAATTGGTTACATCCTTTTGAGTCATTGGCCAAAGGGGGCCCATGGGACCCTGGAATGTCATAGGCTATTGCCAAAAGCATGAGTTGCTCTTCACAACCTGATACTAAATTCCCATTGCAGAAGGTAACACTTAACCATGAAGAAGTCAAGTTGTTGCCTAACTAGAACCTTCATCCCTACTGACCATCATTCATGCTGCTGCTACCAGAGGAGAAATGTAATTATCAACATCATCCAGCTGTAAGTCCTGTGACCTGCAAGATCAACTTGTGCAATAGTGACCCAAAATTTCTTAATATGCTCCAAAGACACCATTTCATCAAGAAGGGGTGGGGGAGGCTGGAAGAGCAGGAGGCAGGCACATACTGAGACAGCCAAAGGAAAGAATTTTTGTTCTTTTGTTTTCTTTCTGTGTCCTAAAAGCCTACAGAGCCTAAGTAGCTGTGGCCATCCAGTTCTGCTACCAAAGAACTAATGGCACAGGGAAGGAATCCTGAGGTGCTATCAGAAAAAAATAAAGAGTAGGTGTGTAAACTTCTGATCACAAAAAAAGGACATTGGGGAAGAATTCTAGCCAGCTCCCCTGCCATTTTCCTCAGAGTAAAGGATATTAATTCCTTTAAAGAAAGATAACCAAGGGCTTTGTGCCTCTATGAGACTGAACTTTCTGCCCCCACACACTAGTAAACCAGACACTTGGTTTTAATCCTGGATTAAAAATTGACAGTCTCTGGTGCCTTGGGCTAGTCACTTAACCTCCCAGGGCTTTCCATTGTGGTATTTGGGAAAGTATGACAATTATCCTGCTTTTGCTTTGAGAGAAGTTATGTGACAAGGTGAACAAAACAGTTATAAAAAAAGTAGAACCCTTTAAGTGAACACACTGGTTCCTTCAAGGAAAGCTTGCTTTGTGCCTGCCTGGCCTCTGAGCTAAGAGTCTCTGCTCATAGAATGATGATGAGCATTTGGGGCCGGGGTCAGTAGAGGCTCTTGGTTAGAAAGCAGAAAATGAATTTGTTCTTTTAACATGAGCAGGGTTTCTTGTGAACCTTTCAGAGCAGGAGAGGGAAGGAAGAGTGGCTGGGGCATTAGGTAGACAGAAGAAACAGGGCTGTGTTAAATCTGCATTTTGAAGAAAAGTGACAACTGCCTTGAAGGTGGAAGAACTATAAGGTGACGCCAGTTCCACTGCAGCTCAGGATGCTGTACAACTGCTGCTGCAATAAATCCTCTTGTCCTTGGGTCATCCACTCAAGTCATCATGCTCCAGATGGCAGAGCATAAATCATGTGTTGTCTGGTGATTTTTATGAAGGCAAGAAAGAGGACCTGGCCTCCTTGAATCTGCAGTGAAAGTGCAGATACATGGAATCTGGTTCTTTGGCTTTGAGCTACCAAGGAGCCTATTCGTGTTCATGGAAAGAGAGTTTGTCTCAATATGAGAGTAACTCTGTCTCACAATCATACAAAAGACAAACTAATAGCCTAGCCACCCTTACTATCAATTCACTGAAACATTTCATGGCAAAATTGATGTTGTATCAGTGGCTAATTCACTGTCTTAGTTTGGTTTCCATTGCTGAAATAAGTCACCATATCCAAAGGCAGCATGGGAAGGAAAGGGTTTATTGGGCTTACATCTCACAGTCACAACTCACAGTTCTTCACTGAGGGAAGTCCTGGCAGAAACTCAATCAGGGTGCAAACTGAAGGGAGGAATGGGTACAAATACCTTGGAAGAGTGCTGCTTACGGACTTGATCACCATGACTTGCTCAGCCTGACTTTCTATTTAACTAAGGACCACCTGCCCAGAGGTGGCAGCATCCACAATGGGTTAGCTCTTTCACACCAATCATTAATCAAGAATATTCCCTGCCAACTTGCCTATGGGAAACTTTATGAAGGCAGCTTTTTTCTTCAATTGAGAGAGTTCTCTTCCCCGGTATGTCTAGATTTGTGTCAGGCTGATAAAAAAAAAAAAAGCATGCTTACTGAATTCTGTCCTTGAATAGCTCTTCAGGCTTATGATATTACTGCCCCATAAACCCCAGACTACTTGCAACTATGAAGACTGATGGCAATGTTCAACCCTGATGCTTTCTTTAAAAGGTGCCCCATGCCCAAATTATACTATCTCTCATAAATATTTCTATTTCAGCATCTGTCTGTTATTTAACTTCTAATTCAAAAGTATTACCCTGGATGACAATTTCCCTGGTCATCTCTGTTTCAGCATCTCTCTTTCTCTTTTGAATTCCTATGAGTCTCCAGATCTAAAATAAAACTCTCTGAAGTCTGGAACCCATTAGTGAGGAACTTTGGCACCCACTTTGAAATTTTCTTCTACCATACATTCAATAAAGTCATCCATAAAACACACGCTTAACATCATGAAGCATGTTCCACTTTACTCTGAATCTTCCTTAGCATTTTTATTTTGTCCAAGAAAACCTAAACTTTTGCTCTTGTAAAACAAAACATTGGTTACTCCTATGATGTCCATACCACTACTACATCAGTGAGCATGCCTTCCTGGGCTATTTGTGTTATGTGAGGTTTTTCTCTGGCCCGCTGCCCCTCTCTGCCTCAAAAAAAAAAAAAAAAAAAAAAAAAAAAAAAAAACACGCAGATGCTATATCAGTTACAAATACTGTTGGCCTTTGGTTAAGGTTTCCTATTTGCTAGCTCAGTCTTAATTATTAACCCATTTCTAATATTGTAAGTATTTCCATGTGGCCATATCTTACTGGAGATAAGGTCTTGGCCTCTTACTCTGTTGGTGTCTACATCATGTCTGCTCATCGTCTCCACAGAGAAGAGAAGAGAGCGATTTCCTGTTTGTCTCTGCTTATATTCTGGTTCTGCCCAGCTACATCACTTCCTGTCTATCTGTACAGACCTCCAGACCTCTATGGTTAGCTAGTGGCATTTTCTGCCCAGGTATATAAATTCCTGCCTGGCCAACCAGTGTTTGATTTATCAATTGATAAGATAAACATATACACAGAAGAAATTTTTCCATCATCTCTTTTCTGTCTAAATAAAATAAAGGTTTTAACATAGTCAAATTATATATGACAAAACAGTTATTAAGCAAGAGCTATAATTTCCATATTTAGTTTATTAATATTTAGCAAGATTTAAAGAAAATATTCTATCATCTATCCTATCATTGTGAGTCTAAAGTCTTGTATGCAACTTACCTTTAATCCTAACTAAGGGAAACATAACCATAACTATCTGTCTTCAACTCCATCAAAGTCCACAGAAGGATAATATATAAAGTCTAGAACTTACAGAGCCATCTTGCTGCCTAGACAGTCACCCAAATTTCTCTGTAACTTTGGGGCATCCATCTTTAGCCATAGTGTGTCTGGCAGACTTCTCAGCAAAGCAGGAAATTTTAAACTGTCCACCTGCATTGGCAGTTCATCAGGCATTTTTCTGTGTCCTGCCGAATGTCTGGCAGACTCATCCATGAAGCAGGAAGGCTTCAGAACTGTCCATCTTGTTTTGTAAGTTCAGCAGTCACTTTCCTGTGGATCCTCAATGTCCAATCTATCAAAATGTCCAGGCAAGAGTGGTCTCTTGCACAAATAGGTAGTCTCACCACATTGAAAGCAAGCTCCAAAACGAGTTTCTTTGATGCCCATCCTTGTTTATGATGTAATTGGTATTACAGGAGCAGTTGTGTCTTACTGTCAAGAAAAACCCTAAACCATTTTAAATGCCATATTCTAAAGGCCTCTGAAAGGTTTGAAGAATATCCATCTCAAATATGTATCTCTGTATACTAGAAAACCTAACTAACATATCTATAATTTTTACTATTATAGGTGACTATACATAACCTGTATTTAATTATGCATTACATTTTAAAATATCTATATAAACACAATACCTAAACAAAAGGACAAATAAATATATAACAAAATTGACCTTAAATTTATATCAATAAGTGATACAAAGTATTCATTTCTATATCCCATTCCCCTTTTTTTCCTTTAAAAAGAGATTGGTTGTGATCATTAATCATAACCAACCCTGTATAAATGAAAACAAACATTTATAAACAATATTTGGGAATGTGGGCATCGTTCTTTTCAAACTGCTTCCTGCCATTTGGGGGCGCTGTCTTTGGGATCCTAAGAACGGCCAGAAATCTTGGATGTAGTGTTCTGTGAAGCTGAATCATCCAAGCTTGTCTTGAATGTTGGATCACCTGGATCATCAGGGGGTCTTGCTTGATCAAACCATATTAGTCTGAAAGGAATCCACAGCTTTTTCAATTTATGTGGAAACAAAAAGATAAACTCTTTCCCCAAGTAACCTGTCCTTATACTTAAATTTAGAAGACAAAGTATTTTCAAAATGCATAAGTTGGATTAATTTAGCAACATTTATGATCAAATATCTGTTAGCAGCTTTTGCTCTTTCTTCAGCAACCAAAAAGTTCAAAGATAACACAATAACATACAGTATCCAGACTCTGTATTTTTCATCTTTATGTGGCTTTTTTTTTACTACTCTGTTTCTTTTACTTTTTTTGACAGGGTTTCTCTGTGTAAATTTGGCTTCCCTTGAACTTACTCTGTACTCAAGGCTGGCCTTGAAATCACAGAGATCTGCTGGCCTCTGCCTCCCGAGTCCTGGGATTAAAGGTGTGTGCCACCACACCCAGCTACTCTAATTCTTTCTTTTTTCTTTTTTCTCCCAAGCCTACGTATATTTTTAAACACACTGTGCACCTTTTATAGGTATTACTTCACCTGAATCTATCTTTATGATAAATCTTTATCTTTTTCTACCCATGAGTCTTTCATCTACTAAGCAACATTGCCAAAATTAAAGCCACAGCTGTTTTAGCCACTATCTTTCCAAGATGGTGTGTGTGTGGGGGGGGGGAATACATTTACCACCAGCACTGAGAGCTGTGCTCACTGCCTTAGTCTATGCTGCCATCAAGCAGCATGTTGCTGGGCATGTATATATGGTCACTGCCACTGCCAGTTGCTTATACACACATTCAATTGTTAGTAGGGCCTCTAAAAACCAATTAAGGCAAACATATACACAGAAGAGCATTCCCCATCATAGTTGGTATCCATAGTTGGTATTATTATCAAGCCAAGAACCTGGGGCTAAACAGAAACATAGTTCCTAGGGTGGAACCTACTACCGTTATTCTTCTGAACAGTCATATTATTAAACTGATTTTAATGACTTATTATTATACCAATAGATTAGTGTATGTTTTAATCCTCATCACAGAAACTTCTATTTTCGGTAGGTGGCAATTAACACCATCAACCAAAGCTTTCCAAGGTATAGAGAATAAGAAATAGCAGAATGCTTAAATCTAAATGGAACATCTGTAACACATCCCCTGCTCCCAAGTGTCAAGAGCCATTGCAGGAGAGGGGATAGAAAGAGTGTAAGAGGTAGAAGTCGTAGATGGCAACAAGTAAACAATGACTACTAGAGACAGCAGGGCCGCTGTACATATGTACTCACAGCGGTTGCGACAATATGCATATTTATGCAAGCCCAATCCAGACCAATTCCAAGCAGAGAGAGGAGTTAGGTGGGAAGTACTACCCTACTGAGGAGCTATTGGAAACTGCTACTTGCTGGGAGAAGAGTCAGTTTTCACTAAAAGTGAAGTGCTCCTCCCCCCACTACTCTACAGTGGAAAGCCACACATCCACAAATATTGGGCAGCACAAATTGGTCTTGCTGGTTGTTTGTTGTTTTGTTTTGTTTTGTTTTGCCTTGCTTTGCTTTGCTTTTTTTAAAGACACAAAGTTGAGTGCAAATAGGGAGAAGAGTAAATATGATCAAAGCACATTGTATAGTATTCTTAAAGAATTAATAAAAGATTTTTAAGTGAACTTATCTTTTCCAACATGCCTTCCTTTTATTCTTCTCTTCTGTCCATTTGCTGAGTCTATCCTATCCTTTTCTCTTCCCCCCTGAAGTTATATGGAAGTAGAGAAATCACATTAAAGATGATAGGAAGCTGTAAGAAAGGGGAGGACATGTTATAATACCAGCCTAACAAATGCTTTCCTGCCACATATCCATTACTTAGTTAAAAAGTATTTCAATTAGAATTATCTGTACATATCTGCTTCCTTCTTTGAACTTAGAGATTTTCTTTAATGGCAGAAATTATCTTTTGTGCTGGTTTTGCCCTTAAATAGTCTAACCTGGTACTTAGTACCCAGCAACCTGTCAATATACATACAATGAATTAATGTGCATGCTAATTAGTAAATTAATTAACAGTAATAGGAGACCCTCAAGAGCTATGACTGCACTCTCCAATAGTTATGCAAGGAAGCAAATTAATGATGTCCTATATCTTGATCCCCAGAAATTTCATTTTTGCAGTATCTGTCTAGTTATCATTTTTAAAGCCTAATAAACATCTTTCTGAGATACAGGCTCACTACCCAGATACCAAAATCAATTTGGATCTTTCTCTGAAAGATGGGTGGATATGACTCACAGAGCACACTTTTGTAAAACTGAGCTTTAATTTTCTTGCCTTGGGCAATGGCTTTAAAAGTAGCAGAATGAGTGGCTGAAGGAAGAGTTCACAGGGATAAAGGCTGTCGAATCATCAAAGAGGGAGGGTAGTGAAAGCAGGCTCCTCACCAGAGGTGATCACACAGCCCAACCGTCCTATCTCTTAGAGCTTGGAAGTTCAGAGAGGAGTGAGTGATAATAACCCTTTAATTGGTGTGGTACTTTCCATGATCCAGTGTGCATCCCAAAGTAAACTTCTGAGCAATTGCGGCTCTGCAGTCCATGTAATTTAACAGTTTAAGGCCACATATAATAACAAGTTTCACTACTTAGTAACAGTGATACCACAGAGAAACAAATACTTAGACCACAGAAAAAATATACAGAGGACGATATGAGTGCTCAGGTTTTGAAGGAAACATCTGTGGTAATAATGAGCTCATGTTTGTTGAGGACCTACTTAATACAGATGTTCCCCAAGCATATCTTTCTCCACTCTACCATGTAGACAAATTTCTATCATCACTCCTATTTTACAGATGAGAAAACTAAGACCTAAAAAGGCTGAGATACAACCAAGGAAAAAATATAAACTATCTAAGTTTAAAACCAAGACTTCCCTTTTCCAGTGTGCAGAGCAACCGTATGGAATGTTCTATGGTCTAATCACTTTACAAAATAATGACATAAGTAATACTGAAGGGGTAGGAAGGGCCCCAGATTCAGAACTTTATAATAACCAAGAGTTCAGCACCTGAGGCCAAGAAGCTAGCAGTGGTGGGCCACATCTAACAGCATCTTGTCATGTTTAAGGGAAGGTTCCAGCTGTCAGCAAAGTTGCATTGAGGAACCAATTGTGAAAATCCTGGCTCGAGTCAGGTGGGACCAGGAACAAGCTATAGACCCAGCCCACAAGGATGATCAAAGATTGAAGTACCCTTCTTACAGTCATTCATTGGAGTCTGATGTGACAGCAGTGGGACAGTACCAGGCTGAGATCACTTCAGCGGCTGTGAGTACAAAGGTGATTGGAATGTCACCATAGCAACCAAAGAACAAGGGAAACTTCTGAGTGTAAACTGTTCTGAGGCACCCTTCTGACAGATGATTATTCCTACCACCATCATGGTGGAAAAAGACACCCACTAACCTGATTGGGAACACTTTTGGCAGGCTCAGCTTTCTCCCCATTCCCTCTCCAGATTTAGTACTTCCTTCCTGATTGGTTCTGTTTTACACCTCATTTGCATGCACACACATTCAGTCATCAGGGCCTACTTGGCTCTTGTCAGCTGTGGACAGATAGACTAGAGGGGTCCCTTCTCCAAGGAGGAAGAGAAGAAAGAAGGCTTTTGAGACTTGCTGGAGAGATGCTTATTGGAGACTCACTGTGAAATCGATTTCTGTGTTAGGCAAGTAACTTGCTTGGACTCCCCCCTACTCCAACATGCAAGACTTGACATGAGATTAATGCAGGGGTATTATTTCTGCCTCAGCCTCTAAGATTCCATATTCTGGCTGCAGACAGGAAGTCACTCCTACTGCTGTTTCATACTTTCCAAGACCCACGAGTTCTGAGACCTGCAACTCCCGCTTCTCTGACCTGCTGCTCCAGAGACCACAGGAGCTGAAACAGTTCCCAAAACGATAACACTTCTAACTTGTTGGCAAGCTCCCAGCTAGCATTCCACTGCTCCCAAGAATTCAAATTTCTTACTTTTCATTCAAGTTGCTATTCTCCCATGGTGACCCGTTGTCTCGTCTAAATTGTTAATTCTTGATTAATAAAATGCTTGTTTGTTCATGGTTTATTTTCTGCTAATTTTATTCTGGGAGAGAGAAAATGAATCTAGTTGGAGATAGGAGATTCAACCATCTCAATCTTTCTTGGCTCTGGGATTTTTCAGTCTTTAATATGCTGGCTTGCATTGCAATCCTGTAAGAAATGTTTTCTAAATTTGTTTGATCATGAATACCTGTGCTACCTTGGGGAATATGCCATAGGTTTAGTCTCTACCTTGAATTCAAAGTGTTTTCAAAGCTGTTTGATGTTTCTGAGGAAGAAACTGAGAGCCTCCTGACACTCTGTAGAAAATTAGAGAAAAAGAATCTCCTGTCATTACATTGAGCAAACTCTGCACTAAAATTTTTATTTCATTTTGAAATGAAGAAACTGAGGCTGAGAGAGCCTTGACCAATTAACCTAGGCAGTGGTGTCAGAATTAAAATCCAGGAAGACTGACCTCAGAAGTGATGCTTTGAACTATCAGACTATCATGCCACTCAGAACACTGAACAACCAAGAATCTCTCGGCAGTGTGTTACCATGACAACAGTACATGCTAACAGGACTGAGCCTGGCTACGACCTTGGGCTAGACCAACTAAATATAACCAAACCTGGAATCTTCCACTTGGAAAATAAAGGCAGAATTGCTTACATTCCATAGGCTGATGCACAGTTTCAAGTAGATATATAGGTCTTGGAAGAGTTAGTAGCCCACAGAAAATGCTTAACAGACATCATCTGATCCTTTTTAACTTTAGAGTACAGAATGTCTTCTAGAAATAATTTATTTTTCATCATAAGATCATATCTGCCCAGAAATGTCTTTCAATGTACACATGAAAATAGAGTAATAGGTAAGCCAATTCAGAATCACAAACACTCTATTGGAGTGTGACTGAGTGTGGATGGGCAGACACATCTAAATCTGTTGGCTCCATACCTCCTATTATTTAGTATCTAAAGCTTTCTTGATATGATGTCTTTAGTTGTACTTTAGCCACCTGTCAAAATTCCACTTAGATCCCTCCCTCAAAGAACAGGTGGTTTTCCTTGTGCATTCTTAATTCTTCTCTTGACTATGGCTTACTTCATTTGACTGTGACTTATCTGCCTATTGTCTAGGAGATTACCTGGAAACTGAGCTACAGGCATTGAGACCTATCCAGCTAGGAATCATGTAGACTCTGTCCAAATAGCCAAACTCCAAAATGTCCTTTTTGTTTCATATTTTTAATGTAGGAGCAGAAGCATTTTTCAGTCTCTTTGGCCCTGACTTCCATAATTACGTATCTGAGCAAGCACAGCATAATCCCTCCAGACTTCTAACTTGCTATATTTTTCTTTCAAGAAAATAACATACAACATGTTTTTGAGCACACACATCAAATGCATATCCTTGAAAACACTTCAGTGGTGGTGCACACTTTTAATCCCAACACTTGGGAGGCAGAGGCAGGAGGATCTCCATGAGTTCCAGGCCAGCCTAGTCTACAGAGTAAGTTTCAGTACAGCCAAAACTACGCTCAAGAAACCCTGTCTCAATAAACAAAAAAAAAAAAAAATAGGAAAAAGAAAAAGAAAACAGGCCAGCTCTACACATATCTGCTTAATCCTACACTTTTTCTCCTTTGCAGCAGTTTTCCTGGGTGATCAATAGAACCCATCAAACAAGGAGAAAGAAATGAACCAAATTTACTACTCCACTGCCCATGCCAAGCCCAGCACCAGTCCCTGTGGAGGTTTTGCACAAATTTCCCTCTGTGAGGCTCACAGCAAAGCACAGTATCATAGCAAGTGTGGGTCCTCATGTCTTCACTTCTCTGACACTCTCCAGTGAAAATCCCAAACACAGCTCTACATGACCCTGACCATCTTCTCCTTGGTGGTTGTAATAACTCTTTATCTGTTCTCTCTGCTTTCTGTTCTTGACCACCTATGCTATTTCCAATATGACACTTTAACTGATCTTTTCAAAATCTAAACCAAATCCTATGACTCTTCTACTTGAGATCCTCACACTTGAAATAAAATACGAGTTGTACCATATGGTCCAGCAATCCCATTTCTGGATGTTTATCCAAAAGAATTAAAACCAGGATGTGGAAGAGATTGTGCATTCTGTTTTCACTGCAGCATTATTCACAGCAGCAAAGATGTGAGATGACGTAATATGTCTCTTAGTGGAAGAAGAGGTAAATCATGTTTGGTGCTTACATACGGTGTCTATTATTCACTCTTAAAAGGGAAGGAATGCCAGCCGTGTGTGACAGTATGGGTGAAACTTGAGGGTGCTATATTTAGTGGGTAGAGCCAATCACAGAAAGATGAAAGTTATATAATTCCACTCATGTCTATCAAATTAAACTCCTAACAACAGAAAGTAGAATAGCTATTGTCCGGGCCTGGGAGGAGGAGTGGAGAGTAACTATACACTCCAGAGATCTTCTGTATAGCATCATATCTATAGTTACCAATATTTGGTCATATGAGGAAAAGCTTGCTGCATATCACTACTGATGTAACAAGTTAAAAAAAAAATGGTATGACCCATGAGACCCTGCCTCCTTCATTGCCCAATCTCTTTTCTAGTTAATTTCTCAATTTCTTTTCTTGTATATCAAATTGCTGCCTATTGATCTTGTATCTTGCAACTGGATTCATTCCCAGTTTGAGCAGGCTGTTAGCTTTGTTGGTCATTGGTTTTGTTTCATTTTTGTTTATTTGTTTTGTTTTATTTTGTTTTGGTGGAGCCTAATATATTTCCAAGCCATCATATCATTTGCAAGCAAGGACAATGAACTTTCTCCTGTCCAGTTTGGATTCTCTTTCATTTTTCCTCCTCCTCTTCTTCCCTTACTCCTCTTCCTTTTTCCCTTCTCTCTCCTCTAATTCCTAAGGTTAGGATAACCCATGCTGATTGTCTTAGTCCCTTTCTGTTTCTGTGAAGAGACTCTATGACTTGAGCAACTTATAAAAGAAAGCATTTAGTTGGGGGCTTGTTTACAGTTTCAGAGTCCATGGTGAGGATCATGGCAGCAGGAAGGTATATATGGAGCTGGAACTGGAGCTTAGAGCTTTCATCCTGACCCATAAAGACAGAAGCAAGAGAGGGCAAGACTGAGCCTGGTGTAGGCTTTTGAATTTCAAAGCCCACCCACAATGACACAACTACTTCAACAAGGCCACACCTCCTAATCATTCTTAAACAACTCCACCAACTAGGAATCAAACACTCAAATACATGAACGTGGGAGATTTGGGGCATTTTCATTCAAACCATTACACTGATAGAATCTTGATGATCCTTTTTCCTTTCTGATTTTCATTTTCCTAAACTTTGCTTCAGGTCTAAGAGACTGTATCCAAAATGTGTCTAAATGCTATGGTCATCCTTTCCAATTGGACACTGACAAAATTTCATTTTGAGACTATGGAGCCTGACTGAGTTCCTGTCTTGATACTCTGTCCATGATTTTTGAACAGACAGCTTCTTTGAAGAATTGTATCAGTAAATTATTTTCTCCAAGAAGAAAGTAAGACAGATATTTGATAGACAAGCCCTTTGCAATAGTAAATTCAAGGAAGGATCCAGCACTCATCCAAGTGTCTGTCCTTACAGTCAGTATGCACTTATTTTATTTTAGAACTGATATCACAGTAGTCTTGGCCGCCTAGACACTCAATCCTCCCAAGTGTATAAAGATCACCAAAATTTAGGAGCCTAATAATGCTTTTGTGGCAAGAGTGTAAGGAAAGAACCATTCTTATTTATTGGTAGTGAAGCTACAATCTCTCCCAAGAGTAATTTGGCATTTCTATTCAAGCTCACAGAACACATTTCCTGGCGATGAGAAATTCCATTTCTAGAACTGTAGTCTACAGTTGCTCTTACACAAGTGTGTGTGTATGTGTGTGTGTGTGTGTGAGTGAGTGAGTGTGCGTGCACAATGGCAGAAGTAGAAAGATGCACAGATTGAGTAATAAATATTTTTCTCACAGTGCTTCAAATTGAAACCAATGAAAATGGTCAGCCCATAGGCTGAAAGATAGCTCAGTGGTTAAGGCACTGGCTGCCCTTGAAGAGGATCCAGGTTCAATTCGTAGCAATCACATAGAGGTTCACAACTGTATATAGCTCTAATTCCAGGTGATTTAGTGTTCTCTTCTGGCCTCCTGGACAATGTACTTATGCTATGCACAGACATATACAGGCAAAAACAACCATACACATAAAATAAAATAAGGTATGTTTTAAGGTGAGGCCTGAAAACATACATACAAGTAACACCATATAGACTGAGTAGAGTTCATTTATGTATTTGGAAATATATATGTATATAGACATATATCCCTATATAAAACAACAATTAATGTAAAAAGAGGTAATGAATTTGAAAAGGAGGAAGGAGAAGTATGTGAAAGGACTTAGAGGGAAGAATGGGAAGGGGAAATTATTTAACAATAATACACTCAGGAGGTAGAGGCAGGCAGATGTCAGTGGGTTCGTGACCAGCCTAGTCTACAAAGTGAGTTCCAGGACAGCCAGTCCTGTTACACAAAGAAACCATATCTCAAAATAAAATTTGAAGGGTGCACAAATAAACTGCCTGAGAGTGGAAAAACTAAAACAGCAGAGAACAGAAGAGCACCATTTAGGAAGCTGATGCTGCTACTTTTACATGGAATGGCAGTTAAATTTGTTAAACATGAACGGGTTTCACTTCACTTTAAAGTGTATGAGTAATATAATAGGAAGTGAAGAAAGCGTTGTGTCTGTCCACATAAGACCAGATGACATCATCACATTAGACACTATCTTATATTACAAAACATCCTTTGGATCATGTCCTTGGCTTATGTGCTTTCTTGTCACAGGAACAGCACACAGTCTCCTTAAAAGAAAAGAACTGACTCGTATCTCAGGTTCACCCAGGGTCAATTAGTAAAACTCATTCATGACCAGCATGAAAAGTCATTGGTTTGATTCCCAGAAGTCTATAAAACTAGGTGTGGTAGCACATTCCTATAACAGAAGCCCTGGGGAAGCGGAGGTGGGGAAAGGACTTCAAGGCCATCCTCCATTCTACAGTGATTTTGAAGCCAACCTTGGCTACACACGACTCTGTATTCCACACTAGAAGAATCTGACTGTAAGGGATCAGGGATGATCCTTGGATTATCTGCATGTTCTGATCTACCTCTTTTCACTGGAAGTGTTGGGGTCTAACTATAACACTGAGTCCAAATTAATAGCAGCCATCCAGTCTGTGGAGAAGGGGGAATGAAGACAGTCAGAATCAAATTTAAATACTGTTTTAAATTCTATAATTTGTACAACTTCAAGGCATGGAGTAGATACGACCATACCCCACTAGAAAAGTATATGTGCACATTACAGGAAAATTGGCACTGAGTATCCATAGTACATAGTAACCAAAACAACAAAGACTTAACAATGAGTCCATGTTGAGTTTGTACTTTGGAGCAATTACACTAAGTGCTACACATTCTTTCTCATAGAAACTGCAACAGATTGATCCTGCTCATTTTACAGATTAAATGCAATTTGCAAGTGGCAGGACCAGGAATACCACCCCATTGGCCTGATTTCCTGTGCATCAACTACCCTACGGTAAGGGGCTTTTATCTTTACCTTGTGCTTGTGTGGCTTCTGAAAGAGACAAGATCACATCAGGTACCCTCAGTGACAGAAGAAAAATTCACATATATGAATCTCCATTATCGAAGCTGCCTGAGCCAGGGCTCAAGGTGGGAGTCAGGCTCTCTTCCCCTTTGCTGTACTTGGAACAGGAGCTATGCCAAAAGCAGGAGTATAACACCTGCTTGCAAAGTGCACAGTGGTCACTGCAGATCCTTCTCCCAAGCTACTTTGAATTTCCAAAGCTCTCAACGCAGAAATACAACTTTTATTTTTCTTCACTCTCTTTCATTTTAGTGGGCAAGCTAGCATCACACTAGCCAAGAGAGCTGTGGCAGATCAAGTATTCTGTCCAGAGACACGTAACTGATTTCTTAAGCTCTCAGACTCTTAGTTTCCCCACTTAAAAAGCAGAAGTGATGCTACCCAACACTCACAGTGGTTGAGAGCACATCCAGAATGTGCCAAGCAGGAAAGCATTCTATAGAGTTCCCCTGGCTTATTGTTAAGTGATTATTTTAGGTTGTATAGAACTAGGAAGCCGGGTAAAACCTGCTTGACACTGTAGAAGTCACATGACTTCCCTACACATCATTTGTCCACTGGGAATAGTGTCACTCAACAGGCATGGCTGTTTTGAGGATTGAATGTTCCACATAAAACAGCTACACTAAAGTTTGTATCCCACTCAAAACATAATACTCTCCTTCAGAAAGAATGCTGCTACCTGTGACCACCAACGAAAATGAAACAGATTTGTCACATGTTTTTTTGTTTGTTTGTTTGTTTTAGTTTTTTATTTTTTATATATTTGAATTACAAACAAGATTGAATTACATGACAATCCCAGTTCCCTTCTCCCTCCCTTCCTTCCCTACCACCCCCCCAACTAAAATCCTACCTATCATATGTCCTTTCTTCTAATCTACACCTGATTCAAACTTTCTGCTCCCTCATGACCTCTGGATTCTTCCTTCTCTTCTCATTCTCATAGCTCCCTCCCTGCTCTTCCCATGTTCTCAGTTTGCTCAGGGGATGATGACCCTTTCCCCTTCTCCAGGGGACAAAGTTTGTCTCTTTTAGGGTCCTCCTTGTTTACTAGTTTCTCTGGCAGTGTGGATTGTAAGATGGTAATCCCTTACTCTATGTCTAAAATCCACATATGAGTAAGTACATATCATGTTTGTCTTTTTCTGATTGGGTTACCTCACTCAGAATGGTTTCTTCTAGTTCCTTCCATTTTCCTGCAAATTTCAAGGTTCCATTGTTTTTGTTGTTGTTGTTGTTGTTGTTGCTGTTGTTTTTCTGCTGAGTAGTACTCCATTGTGTAAATGTACCACATTTTCTCCATCCATTCTTCAGTTGAGGGGAATCTAGGCTGCTTCCAGTTTCTAGCATTACAAATAGTGCTACTATGAACATGGTTGAACAGATGTCTTTGTTGTATGAATGTGCTTCTTTTGGTTATTTGCCTAGGAATGGAATTGCTGGATCTTGTGGTAGACTCATTCCCATTTTCTTGAAGAGTTGCCATACTGATTTCCAAAGGGGCTGTACAAGTTGGCACTCCTACCAGCAGTGGAGGAGTGTTCCTCTTTCTCCACATCCTCTCCAGCATAAACTGTCCTTGGTGTTTTTGATTTTATCCATTCTTACAGGAGTAAGATGGTATCTCAGAGTTGTTTTGATTTGCATTTCCCTGATGGCTAAGGATGTTGAACACTTTCTTATGTGTCTCTCAGGCATTTTAGATTCCTCTATTGAGAATTGTCTATTTAGTTCTGTACCCCATTTTTTAATTGGATTGTTTGGTGTTTTGGAAAATAGCTTCTTGAGTTCTTTGTATATTTTGGAGATCAGCCCTATGTCAGATGTGGGCTACTGTTTTGTCTTACTGACTGTGTCCTTTGCCTTACAGAAGCCTCTCAGTTTCAGGAGGTCCCATTTATTAATTGTTGATCTCAGTGTTTGTGCTACTGGTGTTATGTTCAGGAAGTGGTCTCCTGTACCAATTAATTCAAGGGTATGTTAAAGCAACATCCTCCCTCTTCTAGCCCTTCTTTAATCCCATTTCCCATAGGTCTCCTTAGAAGAATGGAAAATGTAGAATATTAAATGGGAAACACACACACACACACACACACACACACACACACACACACACACACACGCACTTAACATTTCTTTCAGTAGGAGTAGCCATCCGTACAACAGGCCTCAGCTCTCCAGTCTTCAGTCACAGATGGCTCCTCCCAGTGGCCTGCAGCTGAGTGCCTCAGAAGAGGTTGTGTTTTGTCCTGGGTCTTACTCAGAAACACTGCGGATGCAATTCCTGGCTCTGACCACATGCTTGATTGCTCTCCAGCACAGCATTTGATGTGAGAGGGAGGAAGAAAGAATCCCTCGCACCCACAGCTAAAAATAATTTCAGAGGGCTCGAGGCAACACAAAGGTGATGGCAGCTATCTCCCGGAACAGTTGATAACCCAGCACTCTCCTGCTAGTCAATTTCATGCATTTTCTTTCTATCATTTTCTCCCTGTACATAACTTTTCCTTCCAAGCATGCTGAGGAGAACTTTACAAATTAAACTGGAAGACTCTAGGTGTCCAGTCATCCAATCTCCAGCCTGGGGTTATAACTGTCCTTTGCAAAGTCTCAGCTATGTGTCAGCACAGATGGTTCTAAGATATGTTCCCTTGTGTGCAGCCTTCAGATGACCAGCTCTGAAACTTAGCAGTTCCACATGAAATACATCAGGCTGGTCAATAAGCAAGATGGCTCAAAGACACCTGGAAGAATAAAGCAGGATGGTTAGGGTGTGTGGTGCAGGATAGATGCAAGTAATACCAACAGGAGGCTAAACAAATTATTTCTGCCATGTGGCCCTTGACTCTGAAGGGCAATGGCTTCAGCCTCTAACTGCTGTGCTTCAAGCCAGTCAGGTAGCAGTCATCACTGATAGCAGCATGAGCCTTTCTTTATGATGTCTCAGGGAACTGTTCCCATCTGCTATTTGTGCTGCCTTCATTTTCATTAGATGCATATGCACAGATCTGGCAATATTCTAAAAAGGTAGCATGTTCAAGATCTCTAATAAGAAATTATTACCACTGAATATTTATTAATTAGCAGGCATTTGCTTTTAAAATTTTGGGTAATTATAGCAACCAAATATTATAATACTATCTTTTTACATATTGAAATACAATGAATGAAGAGTCTTTGTAAACACCTATTCAAGTTAACAAGGCCAGTTAGTGCAACCGATAGTTAGGAGTTGATTCATGGGCAGAAAATGAACTGTTACTTGAAGATCCCAGATATTGTCACACAGAGTATAAGAGGTCTCAATGACCTGCTGGTCTTTTATCCCAAAATATGAACATCCACCGGGTGACTCTCAAGAGAATAAAGGAAGCAAAAGTTAGGACATGTATACAGAGCTCTCTTCCTAACTATGCTATCTCCTTTACCCATGAAATAGGAACAGGCTATCTAACAGACTTGTTGAGAGAAAGCTGTCTATCTGTCCTGTCCGTGTCTTGTCCTTCTTCGCTGACAAGACTGGGCAGGAGCCAAGGCAGGCATGAAGCCCAGGGTCTCAGGTGATACAGTGCAGTGGTACAAAGGTAGGATGAGGTCTAAGAGCACATGTGTAAAAAGATTTTAGTTAGTCTGTACTTATCCTTATTATGGAGCTCTCTCAGACTAGAGGTTTTTGGTGCAATAGTGCCTAAGAAAAAGTAAGTGGCTGTTGTATGTTAGCTATTTGCTATTCAGAGGCTGTCTCCTTTACTGAACCCATGCCTCTTCTTGCCTCAAGCCTAAAAAGTCAGGCTATGCCTTCTGGAAGAGGGCCTGAGATTGCCCAGCTACTCCATTGGGCCCGTGTTGGTAAAATAATTAAGGTGACAAGGTGAAAAGAAAAGAAATAAGAAGCCCATTTTGCATCTGAGACTCAGCCATATATTCCAAGAAAACTACTAACATTTAGAGTACCACCACCACCAAAAATATCACAAAAGCAGGGACTCCATGATCAGTTAGAAGAGTGCCAATATGGAAGGACTTGAGAGTGACTTCTACTAACAAGGATCATGCTTTGTATGTAAAAGCATGATAGACAGCAGCAGCCATGGCTGTGAGTCTAGAGGTTAAGAAATGTCAAACCAGCACTGTGGACTCCAGTGGCCTTTTCCTCGGGATTTCAGGATGACTTTTGCAGCTCTCAGCAGGAACTCTGTCTTGAAGGCTGCTGAATGATTGCACTGGTCAATTTCAGCATCTCTGTGAGTTCTATTAGATAATAGCATCTTTCGAAACCCTTCTGAAGATGTCCTAGTAGAATCTCATTAGTCTGAAATAAGTCGCACTGGGTACCCTTAGTTGCAGAAGAAACTGGAAGCTAAATATTTAGCCTTTCCAGATTTAATAATGGAGGCTCACAAAAGAGATTAATCCAACTTGACCACAGTAGCAATAGTGGTGGAGAGTATTTGAATTCAGGAGATATTTGATGGTAAGAATCAAGTGGACTTTTCTCTACACATATTTTATTGACATCTATCAATTATACAAAGTTATCTGTTCCGTTATGTCCCCTATCCTTTTCCATACATGCCTATTATGTACTTTGATCACTTCATCCCCCTAGTGGCACCCTTTCACCTTTTTCATATTTTCTCCTTCCACCACCTCTAATAATCTTCCTCCGACTTTTGTGTCTTGCTCTCCCCACCTAAATCCCACAAACAAGAGAAAGCAAGAAATATGTATATTTGTAAGACTGGCTTATTTCACTTAATATGGAAATCTCCAGTTCTGTCCATTTTTTTGAAAAATCAAATTGTTTCATTTTTCATTATGGCCATGAGGCAGGTCCTGCTGACTGGTTATACATAGAAGATAAGGAAGAAGGAACAGTCAAAATGAACTCTAATTTTCTAACTTGGTATAATCACTGAGACGCAGGGTCTTGAAGACAGGATATGTTTTGGAGATGGGAGCCATCTTTAAGATTTCTCCACAGATGTCAACAGCCCAAGGTAGTATATGAAAGCCAGGGAAGCTGTCTAGGCTGATGATGCAAGGGATACCCACATGTGACTAGTAATTTGTGTAAAATTAGAGTTGTCCACCATTCTTTACTGATGACCCTTGTTTCTTGGTAACAGTGGCTCTCAAACAGAGCAGTTTTGTCTTCTAGGAAACAGCATTTTGTGTCATGACCTGTGAAAGATAGAAGTTCTTGGCATCTAGTGGCCACTGATGCTGTTAAACATTCTACAATGAAGAGTACAATCTCCCCCAATGAAAGAGTATTTGGACAAAATTCAGTAGTGCTGAAGTCAAGAGAAAATGCTCTATGGTAAACTGATCTCTGATCTTAACTTTCCTCTTTCCAAAAGAACTCTCTGTGTCCCACCACGAATGTCTAATACAGCTGCTGCCTTGGCTTTGCAGTCTATAATGTCATCAGTGGCTTTCCCACCAGCTTTTAGCATGTGGGCTCCTCTGATGCTCCCACATTAGGACAAGGACTACTGTTGATTTGATTGAACCTGAGGTCAAAGTCATCCCTGGACCAGAGTCTGCCGTGGCTGTATTTTAAACTTAATGCTGGAATCCTACTGAATCTTCTTCTTACAAAGGAATTCAATCACTCTTTGTGAGGTCTGTATTTAAGACACACATTTAAATGTGTTCAAACTAACTTTAGGTCACACGCAAAGAATTGCTCTCTCTAGACACATTATGATAAGCCCAAAATAACCAAGATCAAAAGTATGCATAAATTACTGAAAGCAATGCATCAATAGCAGGAATTTGGAGATGGCTGAGCTTTTCATTGTTCTGTTTCTGAGGTTGGTCTCACCAGTCATGCATCCTATTAGTAATATTTGGTTGCTCTCTGACAGCCATTTCATGGTTTTTAACCATTTTTAACACTATCTTACTTTGCCTATAAAGCCATATGTTGTTTCTCATGAAGCTTTATTAAACATGTTAACTTCAGAGATACACTTCCAGCATAAGCTGATTAAAACCCAAACTTTCTTTTTAGTATGAATCTGATATAGTAGAAATGTAATTCTTAAAACCTTATTTAAAAGCTCAGCTACAGAGAGGATGTGGAGAAAGGGGGAAATTCCTCCATTGCTAGTGGGAGAGCAAACTTGTACAGCCACTTTGGAAATCAGTATGGTGGTTCTTCAGGAAAGTGGGAATCAGTCTACCTCAAGATCCAGCAATTCTACTCTTAGGCATATACCCAAAGGATACACATACCCAAAGGGGTGAGGGGAAATGGAGTTAGGAGATAAAGAAGGGGAGAAGAGGAGGACATGAGGGAACGGGAAGATCTAGTCAGGGGAAGAATAGAGGAGAGCAAGAAAAGAGATACCTTAATAGAGGGAGCCATTATAGGTTTAAAGATACATCTAGCACTAGGGAAATGCCCAGAGATCTATAATGATGACCCCAACTAAGAATCTAAGAAATAGTAAAAAGGCTAACTTAAATGCCCTCCCCTGATAATGAGATTGATGATTCCCTTATATGCCATCATAGAGCCTTCATCCACTAGCTGATGGAATCAGAAGCAGACACCCACAGCTAAGCACTGAGTTGAATGCCTGGAATCCAGTTGTAAAGAGGGAGGGGTGATGAGCAGAGGGGTCAAGACCAGGCTGAGGAAACCCATAGAGACAGCTGACCTCAACAAGGGGGAGCACATGGTCCCCAGACTGTCAGCTGGGAAACCAGCATAGGACCAAACCAGGCCCTCTGAACGTGGGTGTCAGTTAGGAGGCCTGGGCAGTCTATGGGGCCTCTGGCAGTGCATCAGTGTTTATCCCTAGTGTATGAATGGACTTTGGAAGCCCATTCCCCATAGAGAGATACTCTCTCAACCTAGAAATATGGGGGAGGGTCTAGGCCCTGTTCCAAATGATATGACAGACTTTAATGATCCCCAAAAAAGGCCTCTCCTTCCTGGAGGACTAGAAGGGTAATGGAATGTGGTGGGGGGAGCATAGGAGGATGGGAAGGAGAGGCGACTGAGACTGATATGTAAAATAATATTGTTTCGAATTTAAATTTTTAAAAAGTTCAGCTGCACATCTAAATTCATAATTCTGATCCAGTAACATGGAGACCAGCAGATCATTAAAGTTAACTGAAAGTGCTAAACTATTTCAATATTGATTTTTTATTTTTTATACATTTGAATTACAAACAAGATTGAATTACATGACAATCCCAGTTCCCTTCTCCCTCTCTTCCTCCTCTACCACCCCCCCCAACTAAAATCCTACCTGTCATATGTCCTTTCTTCTAATCTACACCTGATTCAAAATTTCTGCTCCCTCATGACCTCTGCATCCTTCCTTTTATTTCCCTTCTCACTCTCATAGCTTCCTCCCCCCTCTTCCCATGTTCTGAATTTGTTCAGGGGATGGTGACCCTTTCCCCTTTTCCAGGGGATAAAGTTTGTCTCTTTTAGGGTCCTCCTTGTTTACTAGTTTCTCTGGCAGTGTGGATTGTAGGATGGTAATCCCTTACTCTATGTCTAAAATCCACATATGAGTGAGTACATATCATGTTTGTCTTTGTGTGGTTGGGTTACCTCACTCAGAATGGTTTCTTCTAGTTCCATCCATTTTCCTGCAAATTTCAAGATTCCATTGTTTTTTTTTCTGCTGAGTAGTACTCCACTGTGTAAATGTACCACATTTTCTCTATCCATTCTTCAGTTGAAGGGCATCTAAGCTGCTTCCAGTTTCTGGCTATTCCAAATAAAGCTGCTATGAACATGGTTGAACAGATAACTTTGTTGTATGAATGTGCTTCTTTTGGGTATATGCCTAGGAGTGGAATTGCTGGATCTTGTGGTAGACTCATTCCCATTTTTTTAAGGAGTTGCCATACTGATTTCCAAAGTGGCTGTACAAGTTGGCACTCCCACCAGCAGTGGAGGAGTGTTCCTCTTTCTCCACATCCTCTCCAGCATAAACTGTCATTGGTGATTTTTTTCTATTCATTTATTTAGCTCATAAATAAAGTCATGCACAATTATGATACAGAATACAGTATGTTCACAATGGCATGGCTAAATTAAACCAATTAACATGTTATATCACACATATTCATCATTTTTGTCTTGAGAAAACTTAAAGTATACTATCTCACAACTTTTAAACATAGCATATTGTTATCAATCATATTTATCATGCTCTCAGTAAACCTCAAGACATCACCGACTCCATGCCTCTTGTCCAACATCAGTTTTATATCTTTAAACCAATCATTTCCCCATTGTTAAAAGACCCACATTGAAGCCTAATAGCCACAATTCTGCTCTCTGTTCCCATAAGCTCATCATTTCTAGGTTACACATAAAATTGAAATTGTGTGACATTCCAGTGTGTCACTTATTTCTTTTTTTGCAAGCATATAACTTTACTACTTACTAAAGATGAAATCAAATTTGCATGCACAGGTGAGCACTCACTGAAACACCTTGGATTCACCACATATTTGAATTTCAATTAGCATATATATATTTATACTTATATTTACATTTATATTTATATAAAAAGACAATAATGACAATATGTTATGCATCAATAGCAGCAACAGCGTTTCCAGATTCTGCAGTCATTTGAGCAAAATTGTAGAGTCATCCAGCACACTCCATTTAAAAAAAAAACAAAAAAACAAAAACAAAAATCAAACAAACAACAAAAAAGTAAAAAACAGAATCCCAGAAAACAGCACAGTTCTGTTACTCTTGTGGTACTTGGCACCATTTTTTTTTAAATTGGCTCCTCAATCATCATCTGGGAGGAAACCATTCTGAGCAACATCATTAAAACTAGCTCTGACAAAGCATGGTCACTACTATGTATCATAAAGCATGTACACATATGAGTGAGTACATATCATGTTTGTCTTTTTGTGATTGGGTTACCTCACTCAGAATGGTTTCTTCTAGTTCCTTCCATTTTCCTGCAAATTTCAAGATTCCACTGTTGTTTTCTGAGTAGTACTCCATTGTGTAAATGTACCACAATTTCTCCATCCATTCTTCAGTTGAGGGGCATCTAGGCTGCTTCCAGTTTCTGGTTATTACAAATAATGCTGCTATGAACATGGTTGAACAGAGGTCTTTGTTATATAAATGTGCTTCTTTGGGGTATATGCCTAGGAGTGGAATTGCTGGATCTTGTGGTAGACTCATTCCCATTTTCTTGAGGAGTCGCCATACTGATTTCCAAAGTGGCTGTACAAGTTGGCACTCCCACCAGCAGTGGAGGAGTGTTCCTCTTTCTCCGCATCCTCTCCAGCATAAACTGTCATTGGTGTTTTTGATTTTAGCCATTCTGACAGGAGTAAGATGGTATCTCAGGTTGTTTTGATTTGCATTTCCCTGATGGCTAAGGATGATCAACACTTTCTTATGTGTCTTTCAGCCATTTTAGATTCCTCTATTGAGAATTATCTATTTAGTTCTGTACCCCATTTTTTAATTGGATTGTTTGGTGTTTTGGAGACTAGTTCTTTGAGTTCTTTGTATTTTGGAGATCAGCCCTCTGTCAGATGTGGAGTTGGTGAATATCTTTTCCCTGTCTGTGGGCTGCCGTTTTGTCTTGCCGACTCTGTCCTTTGCCTTACAAAAGCTTCTCAGTTTCAGGAGGTCCCATTTATTAATTGTTGATCTCAGTGTCCGTGCTACTGGTGTTATGTTCAGAAAGCAGTCTCCTGTACTGATTAATTCAAGGGTATTTGCCACTTTATCTTCTAGTAGGTTCAGTGTGGCTGGGTTTATGTTGAGGTCTTTGATCCATTTTGACTTAAGTTTTGTGCAGGGCGAAAGGCTTGGGTCTATCTATAGTCTTCAACATGTTTGCATCCAGTTATGCCAGCACCATTTGTTGAAGATGTTCTCCTTGTTCCAGGGTATATATTTGGATTGTTTGTCAAGAATCAGGTGTTAGTAGGTGTGTGGGTTAATATCAGGGTTTTCAACTCTATTCCATTTGTCTACCTGTCTATTTTTGTGCCAATACCAAGCTGTTTTCAGGACTATAGCTCTCTAATAGAGTTTAAAGTTAGGGATGGTGATGCCTTCAGAAGTTCCTAAGAGCAGCAAAGGAAAAAGGTCAAGTAACCTATAAAGACAAACCTATCAGAATCACACCTAACTTTTTCCTGGAAACTCTGAAAGCCAGAAGGTCCTGTATAGATATTCTACCTACACTAAGAGACCATGGACGCCAGCCCAGACTACTATACCCAGCAAAGCTTTCAATCATTATAGATGGAGAAAACAAGATATTCCATGACAAAACCAAATTCAAACAATACATATCCACCAATCTAGCCCTACAGAAAGTACTGGAAGGCAAACTGCAACCCAAGGAAGTTAACTACAACCAGAAAAAAACATAGGCAATAGATAATCCCAACTTACCAACAGCCAAAAAGAAAAAGGGACAGAATCCCACACACAATCTCTCCACCATCACCAATCAAAAACAAACAAGAATGATCTTTTTTACTTTTAAAAATTAAGTAAGATGGCAGGTGCTAGGTTGGCCTCTAAAAAAAAATAAGTCTAAAATCACAATGGAACATCTCAAATGAAATTATTGTAAAATTCATCAAAACATACATTAGGTTTCCAAACTACACTTAGGCAATTTAAGTACCCCAGATACCTTTTGAGATACCCTACATCCCAACACCAGCAAATAACATGGTTTTTAATCAACTTCAGTTCACAGTGAAAACTTGGAATATGGCCCTCATTCAAAGCCATTGAGACCTCTCCATTTCAACTTGACTGGGTTTAGAATCAACTGGGAAACAAGCCTTTAGAGACATCTTCCATGGAGTTTCCAGAAAGGCTTAACTGAGGAGAGAAGCCACACCCTGAATGTGGATGATACTGCATTCAGGGCATTGGGTTCTGCACTGAATACAAAGGGGGAACAGCGAAAACAAGCTAAGGACTAATACTCATCTCCTCTGTAGATGATGTGTGTCCTCCTCCTCAAGTCCCTGCCAGGAGGACACCCCACCACAATAGACCATGTCCTTCTCAAACTGGGAGCCAAAACAAACCCTTACTCCCTTCAGTGGCTTTCATCAGGTGTCTTGTCACAGCAAGGGGACAGTAACTATTAGAGATACCTATAATGTAACTATTGTACTGTTTACATTTTGTCAATTATGTGCAGCATATATTGCAATATATACCAGACATCCAATGTATATAGTAAGCCAGGCCACCAACTTGTTTGTAATTATGCACTATGCACTTGAGTAATGGCAAAATAACCTAAGAATGCATTTTTCTGAATGAATCCCTATCCTTAAGTGATTTACAGCTGTATTCAGGTAAGCTTTTGTTGGTAGGAGGTAGAAGCTGCTTAAAAGGAAAAATCAGTTTGGCCAGACCACAACTAGTATATCTTACTGGTTTGTTGCATTAGTTTTATTGTTTATGGCATACAGGACATGAAACTCAACAGGGCATTGGTGGCCCAGCCTACTCAGCAGAAAGACAGAACATTTATCAGCATTTTCATTGAAATATACAATGTAATTTCAAAGGCATTTTATCTTTTCTAAAACTTAACGTATGTATAAAGAAAGACAGGAAGAAGAAAAACCTCTGTAAAAATATCTACAGCAGAGAAGTAAAACATCATTAGAGCCCTTGCCCTTTCGAAGTCCATCTCAGTTTACTCCTCAAGCCTCCTTTTGACCCCTCCCATCCTCACTGTGCTACAGATGCACTGACTTGCCTCTGTTTCCCCAAACACAGTTCTTCTCATCTGATATCTCCACCTTCTCTCCCTTCAAGCCGATTGCTTCCTGTTCATCCCTGTAGCTGTCCTCTCAGGAACCTTCATAGCTATCTCATGCTAACCTAACTCTTAGATATGACCCCGGGCTCTCTGGAGAAAATCTAACTTGAAGTAATATTTTGGTTTTTCCTACCAGAACTGAAGCCTCAAGCTAACAGGGTTATCTTTGTATTATCACCTTATTCCTGGAAGCTACCACCATGCCTGAACTTGATACTCAGTTGTGCACTGAATGAATTATTAAAGATAAGCTTTTGGGTTGTGGAAATAGCTCAATGATAGAGTACTTGCCTAGTACATGCAAGGCCCTGAGTTCATCCCCAACATCACATGAAAGAGCAAACTTTGAATTATTCTTAACCATATCTTTACTGTACTCATTTGCTTCTTTTCTAAGTACCTGTAATTGAACAGAGCTTGTGTTACAAAGTGGCTCCAATGACGGTCAGGCAAAAGAGACACTCAGATATTTCCCATGAGGCATAATTAGCTAATGTGCATATAAGTCCTAAGCTTTGGGGGAATTAACAAATATAAGCCTTCATGGGTAAGGACAATGATTAATTTATGGAAATTAAAGACAAAGAATGTCAGTTAGTTAATCTAAAGTCAGAGAGGGGAGAATTGTGTGCTGCTGAGAGTCTAGTCATTCATTTGTGGCATGTTTAAATGTTCCAACCATTTATTTATAATTAGGCACAGTGGGGAACTAAAATGAATTTTCCTCTACAGTGAGTTGCTGGCATTTCTGTAAAAGATGGGCACAGTGTATTGCAAAATCTTAGCTATCTTGTCTGTCACTTGATTAACTCTACATGAAGGAAGCATGCCCAAATTCCAACAGGGCCCAGTTAGCAACTGAGTGAAGATGCCTGAAAGGGACTTTTCAGTCAACAGAAGAACCTACACCCTATCAGAAGGAGCACACTTGACTGAGCTGCTGTGAAAAATGATACACAAGGACCTAACACAGCTACAGAATGTCCACATTTTTATAGACAAGTCACTTTTAAAGTTACAGTATATTAAAAAATCATATGTTGTATACTTATTATTTATATACACATATGTCTCTGTGAGTATGTGTGTACATAAAAGCTGCCAATCCACTAATCTGTCTCCAAAAACCTACCTTTGTTTGCAAGTGGAGCTGACCACATTGAGAAATGCTTGCTGCAGCCCCAGATGGGTAGAGCAGAAGGTTGAGTCACTACCAGGCATCTTCTTGGCTCCAAGTTCAAAGAACATTGTTGTACTTCTCCATCACCAACAATTTGCCAATCTTCCCTCTCTCCCTGGAAACACAGTTGGTAACATCAGTGTTAATTTATGATATGGATGGAAAGCATTCATCTTAACATGAGTGTGTCCAAACAGAAGTATTTTGATGGAGAAAACATGGCCATTAATTTTTTTCCTTTCCTATACAGCCTATCTCCTGAACAGAAGAAAGACAGTGATCCTGCTGCTGCTCTTCATCCTGCTTTTCATTTGTCCATGTCAGGACTCTTTGAAATGGAATGCAATATGTGAAAGAGACAGGTGTGCATCACCAAGAAGTAAAGATAAGTAAAATACCGTAGATGAAGGTAAAATCTCCCTAAATTTCTAGTCCTTTAGACATTGAATTTCTTCAAACCATGTTTTGTTTTATAACTTAATTTTTATTTACAAATTTACACGTATTTTCCTACCCCACCTCTTCCTAGATCCTCTCCTACTTCCAACTTTACATTCTTTCTAGCTCATTCTTTCTCCCTCTCTCCCTTAAAAAAATAAAAATAAACAAACAAAAAGAAAAGGCAATAAATACCAAAACATACAAATATAAGCATACAATAAAAACACAGAACCTGTTTTCTGTTGGTCAGCAACTCTTAGACATGGCACATGCCCAGGAATGTTATTGAGGGACCCAGTTATGCTATACTAGAGAACATTGATTATCCTTTCCCCAACAGTATCAATTACAAATACCTTCTTAGATCACAGTGAGACTTCCCATTCTCCTTACTGGGATTTTGTCTGGTTTGAACCTGTACATGTCTTGTATATGCTGTCACAGTCTCTGTGTGTTCATATGTTCATCAGTCCTGTTGTATCTGGAAGACTCCGTTTCCTTGGCATCATCCACCATCTATGACTCTTACAATTTTCCACTTTCTTCTGCAATAATCCCTGAGATTTGAAAGGTATGTGTTGGTGACAGGTGTTGATAAAGACATCCCATTGGACTAGGTTTCCAAAGTCTCTCACTCTTTACATTGAATAGGGTATGATAGTCCAATCTTTCAATTACCTTATTTCAAACCACACATTTTTAGGAAAGACACATTTTTTCCAAAATTGTTCTATACAACAATGTTAGTTTCTGAAGGATTAAGATGAGAAGATGAAGATGACAGAGAATGAAGAGAGAGATTTAACACAAACCAGGTAATTATGGATGGAAGACATCATAATTGCAAGTGTTGTGGACCATTGTGCAGTAAAAATCACTTTGAAATAATGCAGGAATTAGTCGTGCTGTGGAGAGAAAATATATAATTATAGGACAAAGGGACAAGTCAGTCATTCTAATGTTAGGCATACAAATCCTACAGTCAGGCAAATTTCTCGAGAGAAGCTATGAAGACCAATTCATAAACTGCCAACGATGACATGCCTGGAGACATGCCCTATCAGTGTCTCTCAGAAATGGATTCTTCACTCATGGTCAACCTTGTACCTAAGATGTCATTTTCTGAAAGATGCAAAGAATAACATTTTAAGTAATTACTTTGTTTGTTATGTGATTTTCATATGGGCAGGTTTCACCTGTTAGGTGGATATTTGACTCTTCCACATCCCTAAAATGTTATGTATTTAGTTTTACCCCAGACTTCTTTTCCAGTATCCTTATTTTAAATGGAAACACTATTGGTCAGCTCCAGTTGCATTAAAAAGAGATACAATACCACAGTGCCAGCTGTTTCACTCAATAGAGAGACAATGTAACATGCACAAGGCACCAAACTGATCAGCAGCATCATAAACAACTACCAAAGACAGGCTCATTTAAACAACAGAAATATTTTTCTCACAAATCTAAAGGCTGTGGACTTCAAGATAAAGATGTCAACAAGTCAGGCGTTCTGAGCTTCTCTGAGCTTGTCAGTGGTCAGTATCTTTCACATAGTGACCTCCTGTTTACATGTCTATGTGCACGGAGAGGAGCAGGCAGCGATTCTGACATATCAGACCCCACTCTGACCTCACTTAATGTTTAGCACTTCCACAAAGACTCTGTCTCCAAATATAGCAACACTTGGCACATGAGTTTTGAGAGAGCACAAACATTCAGTCTGTGGTGAGATGCCGATATGCAGTCTAAGTTGCATTTTTCTTCAGCCTACGATAATAACTTTGATGTTTTTATTATAAATGATGCCACTAACAGAAACAACCAACAAGAATTTCTCCAGTGTGAACACCTAGGAGGAACACATCTCTTCTTACTCCAAGATGTCACTAAATTCTGTGCTGATTCTGAAGGGACTGTTTGTTTTCTACGGGTCAAAGGGACACCAAGTACAGACTGAAATCCCACATCGTTTCCTCTCCTATGATTTCCAACAAGATCTTTCCTTAATACAACCCTGTGCAGCCGGTGACATGATGACCCCTTCCTCCCTGAAGTTCCCTCACCCACCCTTTATGAATTAGGGCCTCACCAGAATCACCATCTCAAAGTGGCATTGACAAGAATAGGTCATGAGTGTGATTCCTCCTCTGGCTTTCTGCATTACTGCCAAACTGGCACCCTTCTACAGTAGCACCAAGGACAGGATCTATAGCCAGGATTTGACTGGTCTTACACAATTGGCTAGGAGGTCTTTGCCATTGCCGAGTACAGAGGTGTCTCCAGAGGCAGAAGGACCCTAAATTTAAGCACCCTCAAAATTAAATTAACCTGTGGTACTGACTGGGGATTTGCTGTGTAAGCAGCCATGAGTAACATGGAGGAGCAACAGGCCCAGAGGCAAAGTAGAAAGGCTGCCATGCTCTGTGGTAACTCCTTAGGCTGGACCCTGGCTATAGTAGAAACTCAGAAGCTGGTTATTTGAAGTAACAGTGACTTCATCCAATGTAGTAGATGGTATACAAGACCACATAATTAACAACCTTCTCCCCTCAAAAGCCCAAATCTAAGACCTCAGAATAACTCAGGACTAATCAATCATTACCCAGGTTTATAATCACAGGATTTAAACAGCAAACTCAATAGCTGTTTAAATAGTATTTAAACAATAGCTGATTACTTAACCTCTGACCCTTGGTTTTCTCCTACAAATTAGGAACAATATCCTTCATAATGGGTTGTACTGGGAACTAAATGTTGCCTGGCTGGGAACAAGCAATACTGGGGACATAAAAGTATTTGGCAGAAGTTTTCTGTCACACTTGCCTCTTCTTGCTTTAAAAGTAACAAGAAATAGTCTTCCCCAGGAAAAGCACAGCATCCAGTTATCCAATACCAAATGATCAACCCTGAAAACACACATGTAAGTAAGATTATACAAACTGAGCAGGTTATATTTAGGAACATAAGCATATAGATATGCACATATGCATGCAGCAACCATTAATGAAAAAAGAGGCTATAAATTTGAAAGAGAACAAGGAGAGGTATGTGGGAAGGTTTGGAGAGAGGTAAGGAAAGGGAAAAATAGTGTTATTATTATATCAAAAATAAACATAATTTGAAAACCTGACAAGAACCAGTGCTGATTCCGATATCCATTCTAATTCTAATAGTGTCAGCCATTTGTTTGGCATCTGAATATTTTGTTTCTTTGTCACTAGACTAATTCATCTCATTCAACTTTAGTCAGGATATGAAAAATCATCCATGTTCATTTTACAGAGAAAAAATACTATGACACAGAAGGTTAAATAATTTGCCTTAAATATAAATTAAACAGTAGAAACTGGACTCAAACTAAATTAAACCAGTTCTGCTGACCCTTTCAACATCATGAGAGAGCATCTTCCCAAGCCTCCTTCCAGGTAAATTGGGGTGTAAGCAATCTCTAGGAGAATCTAACATGCACAAGTCCAACTATTCCACTGGGACACAGGAAGCCCCCAGTGCACAGGATTTTTGCTTCCTTAGTAGAGTGAATTTACAGATTTTTCTCACTTTGGGACATTGGAAAGTTGATTCAGCTATTTCTTCTTCACCTGAAATGTACCAGCAAAAGGCCACTGTGAACTCTATGCTCAAACATGATCTTCCCTTCCCTCCCTCCCCCTCCTCCCTCCCTCCCTCCTCCTCCCCTCCCTCCCTCTCCCTCCTTCCTTTCCTCCCTTTCCACTCTTTTTACTTTCCATCCCCCCTCTCTTTCTTGCTGTATCCCTCCCTCACCCCTTCTCTCTCTCCCTTTCTCATTCTCCTTCTCTCCTCCCCCCACACTCATTCCTTCCCAGTGTTTCCTCCCTCAGACATAGAATTCAAGTGTTTGCTCAAAGTCTTAGAGGATTCAACCATACACAATGTTTTAACTACAATCATGTAAATAGTTTTAAATACTGTACAAAATTAATGATCACCTCTGGTGATGCTTACACTTGGTTAGGGGACTGCACTCAGCGGTGGATGTTTTTAACATTCTGGACTCTGTCTTGAGGCTGTGCACTGGACTCTGAAATGATGAACTAGAGCAACTGGGATCCTGACCTCTTGTCTTCTCATTTTCAGCAACTGTGAACATGCCCACACTGAGGAAGGTGCTGGGAACCTAGGGTGTTTGAGGCATACTACCTACAGAAAGTTGCCACTTACTGGACAGTGCACATTGTTCTGCCAGAAAGAAGCTTTAAGAACAGCTCTGCTCCATGCCAAACATGATGCTTCTTATGTTATATTCCTCCATCCCTATGACATGATATGGACCTTATTAATGCAAATATGGAAATGAAAATTCTACTGGAATGATCCCACTATGGCCATGCATTTATTAAGCAGTGGAAATAGTATTTAAAGTCTACACACATTTGGTTGTAATTTGTCCTAGGATCATGCAAATGCAAATATCAACATTGAGGGAGCCACATGCTGAAGGGCACACAGGATCTGTGTATTCTTGTTTTATATATAAAACTTTACAAATTATCTCTTCCAGCATCATGAGAATATATGATTTATCTAAATTTACAAAGTTAAATTATACAAATCTATGGTTTTTAATTTTTTTCACGGATCCTGAATCCCTTTGAGGCTCTAATGGAAGTTAGCTGTTTTCACACATTACAATTGTAGACATTTTTTGTATAATTTTTACCAAGTGCCTGAAGTCCCTAAAGTCTCTCTAAATCTCTATACTTTGCTGTTATACAAATCATGGCAGAGATGCCTGGAAAGCTGACACTGTTTCCTTCCAAATTGTGTGTTCATAACTTTTTTCCTAGAGGAAGATCATGTCCAACATCTCCTCTATTACTTGCAGAAGTCTGCTTCTCTAAATTCCTTAATTCTCTATATCTGGGGTTCCCAGCCAGGAAACTGAGATTTACAAGGGCATCTGCTTCATGCAGTCCCATGATAATTAATCTAGCTAATATGATCAAGCGCTTAGCAGACTATATAATACATAACAAACACCCAAGATGTGTTACTTCTACTTTCTATCCCTAAGTCTGCCAAGTCTCTATTCTCTCTGGTTTCTCTAGCTTTCTCTCATTTTGTGTCTCCATCTCTACACTATCCTTAGCCCTAATCCCTTTTGCTTCAGAGCTCTGTCCTCAGCTGTTGCCCCTCCCAACCATCACCTGCTCACCTTCAGTCAACCCTTTAGCTTATCCATGCTGACCTCTATACAAGCACCTTCTCCTCAGGGAATTCCATGATCTTACTAGTGATATTGCTTGTGAATCCTCCTGCTGGGCATGACACATTCCCGTATTTATCTGTATATAGTTCCCTTTCATTCTTAGAGAGATGTACAATTGATATGAGCCTCTCCCGACCAGATTTTAAACTCTGGGGGAAAAAAGTTGGATCCAATTTTGATCTCCACTGTGTCCTCAGCATTTACCACAGTTGTCAGCTCATTATTATAGATCCTTGGCATTTGTTGAGTGATGTAAAATAAATGAATGAATCCAACCTGTGATGGCAGAGCTGACAGACATGTAAAGAGGTTGTTCAGCCAATAACAACTTTTTTTATGAAGTTCACAAGAGAGAGTGCTTATACTCAAGTAGCTGTGATATTGAATGTTTCTGCAGTTCGAAGTTTCCGATCATATCACAGTAAATGAGATACCAATTCAGATACTCTTTGCAAAACACAGGAGAATCCTTTTTTATTTTAAAGAAGAACCGGTGATGTTTCAAAAGCCCAGTTTTCACTAAGCCACTCCACTTTGTTCTAAAACATATATAAACAGAGAGAGGGAGGAGAGAAAGGAAGAAAGGAAGGAGAAGGTGAGGAGAGAAAGAGGAGAGAGATTCCACAAGTCTTTTCAAGATTCAAGTACACATCTCACAAAGGCTTCTTCATTCTCCCACTACGCTGACTCTCAGGAAATATACGGTATTTAATGAGAAAAACTAACTGGGAGCAAAGTGAAAGCTTGCTGTCAGGCTCTCCCCCATCTGGCTACATGCCTAATCTTTCTAGACACTTTGCCCAACTTTGCCCAACCCTTAGGCTTTCCCTGCTGGGGCATATTAGCAGGAACGTCCCCCAGTTGGATTAATTAGATCAACGCTGAAGTTTTCATTTGCTCTGTGAGTTTAACAAATTAATCTGGCATATAATGAAATATTGTGAAACAATTTCAGAGTGGATATTGCAAATGCTGCCTTGTTCAATTACTGTCAAAATGCACATGCAGGAAAGATATGAAAATTTGAACGTATAATTGCAGACTTAATTACCACTCGATGCTAACCAGAGGCAATCATATCGAATTAGTCAAAGTATTTTAACTAGTTCTAAAGTTTCTAATTCCAAAGAAGTGGAAACACGTGACCAAACATTATAAGCAGAAAACTAGCTAGGTCTCCTTTATCTTTCTTGAGTTAATAAGGTAACATAACTGTCAAGCCAAAAGTTTTACAATGGACCACTATTATGAGTCAATTTTTATAATGTAAAGGTGTATAAGCTACTTTCATACACATTATCTCTTTTGAATCATGTTGACAGTTATGATTATATATAAAATCAATCCTCTGTTGTCCCCATTGACTATTTAATAAATATTTATTGAGGCATACTATGTTGTCACATATACTATTCCAGGCATTATGGTGGGTCCTAAACAGAGCTGCGTTCTTCTTCTGGAGAAGTAGATGTTTCTCCAGCAATACATGCATGTAAACCATAAAGAAAAGATAATGTTCTGATAATGCATGACTGCATGTCTATTTCAAAGACCCTTCCAGAGAAACAGTTTTGAGTACAAACTCTCCTGTGCATGTATGTCTGAGACACATCATATCCTGCATGCTTAGCACATCCTTGATTAAACTATTGGTGTATATTGGCACATATCTTGTGACACAGATAGCAATCCACATGCCCCATGTCACTGTTTAGTTCAACCATCTTCATCCTGACACCTTGACATAAGATAGTGTTGAATCCCACAGTGAAATACGTTAATAAACTGAGCTTCTGGGTTGTGCTATTTCTTTGCTTTGCATCTGTTTCTCTGACTTTGAGAAATGAGCATTGTCATCCCTTGCTTCAGGTGAGAAAGTTGTGACTCATCTTGGGACATAGAACAAGAGACTGATTCAGGATAGAGGCTCCTAGTACAATGCCCTTTTCAGAATAAACTGGTAGTATGGAGGATTCCATTCAGATTAGTGGGGCAGGCACCATCCAAGTTCAAAAGACTACTCAGATAATAAGAAAGGTGTGACATTCAACCTTATACAGTTCCCTGTTGGTATAGAATTCAAATAATAAACTCCTCATGAGTCCTGGAAATTTTTCTGGAAGGATTTGGTTTGGGTTTGTGACAACTGGAATGAGCCCACTCAGCTCCAATAGAGCTGTAATAGTATAGGCAATGCTCATTTGTTGCACAGCTCTACAACCTTAATAAATACAGACAATGTCAGGGGATGTCTTGAAATGTATGCAATTGCACCATCTCACCACTCTTCTGTCTGCTGAAGATGTCTGGGCTGCACAGTTCCTGAGTCCCACTTTACATTGTTATGCTGGGTCTCTGGCCTTGTACTGCTCTGACAGATGGAAAAGCATTGCCTACTTCTCTTGCTTTCTCTGCCCTGAAAGAGACTGGTTTGACAAGTGATGGGTAATTGTTGTTTACTTCTGGCTAGTGTCAAAAGCTGCATTTTGCTGGTCACATGTGGCTAAGGGCCTTGCCCCAAAGGGTGAAGGTTCAGAGCCCTCACCTTGATAATTGAAGAAAGGGCTGAAGAGTGGTTTGGCAAGTGGCCATTCTGTCACTTTATGTGGGAAGCATGACTCACCCTAAAGCACTCCTTGCTCACCTCAGACCAAGTGAAAGGAAAGGCCAAGAATCTGCCAGGCCCACTGTTCCAGAGAGAATCAGTTCCCTGAAGACAGGTGCATCAGTATAGTCCTTTCCCCATGCTCCCCGGAGCCACTGTGTTCAGATTGCACATACAGATTACTTGCTCTGATAAAATATTTCCTTGTGGAATTAGAGAAGAAGCTACCCCCAACTTCATACCCAACACATGCTGTGTATGTTCTGTGGTCTAATTGTTTGAACCATTAAAATAGTTTGATCTATAAAAGACTTGGATTTAAGTCCTAGCTCTGCCATGGTGGCCTTAGGGAAGACAGCATCTTTAAGTTAGTTTATTACTAAGTAAAATGTTGGTGGTAAAGGCAGCTATTATATAGAGACAGTATAGAAATCAAATGACAAAATACAAGGCATTTAACAGTGTTTGGAATATGTCACCCACCTGTGGGTGTGACCGTCAGCATCTTTATCACTATAATTACCCTTTCGTACCTTACTTTAGACATTTATAGTATGATTGTTAAAAAAAAAATGGCATCTGCAGAGGCAGGAAAAATGTTACAATCCTATCTAGATTATTCATTGTGTGTGTTATCTGGCTTCTCCATAGACAAAGTAGGCATGTTTGTAGCAATGATTTATGACTTTAATATAGGGCTGGGTAAATCTTGTAGCTCAACATTGGTCTAGACTATGCAAGGCTCTGCCTTTAGTCCTAGCACCAAAAGGGGGCAGTCAGTATTTTCCCATAGAGTTATGGAATGAATAAATAAATTCAACAATTGTAAGACTGTCCTCTTCTTTGTCATCTAAGTTACATATTTATGCTATATAAAGTGATAGTTCAATACAACATTGGAGTGACAACATGTAGCCAATTAGCAAGTCTATCATCTGACATTCTTGTCATTTCCTAGTGTGAGAACACTTAAAATCTACACCCTTAGCTATTACCAAGAATAGAATAATTTATTATTACCTAAACTATAGTCCCCATGCTGCCAATAGATCTCATTGCTTTGTGTCCTTCAACAGGTGTCTCCCCACTTCTTTTGAAGAACAATCTGTAACTAAATGTTTCTCTTTCCATTTGCATCAATCTATTCAGACTGACTTATGGGAACACTCAATTAATGAGCTCAATAGAACACACAGAAGTGTCCAGCAAACAGTTCAGTGATTCCATAGTTGAGGAAATTCTATATTAGATGGGGAAATTGACTCAATTTTTAAGGTTTCCTTTCTAATAGGGGTTTTCATTATAATAAAAGGAAATATTAAGTAAATTTTCATGAACATAGTTATGAAATTAGAAAAAGAAATTACCCCCCCCATACATCTGATATCATGCTCATATGGCAAGGCCAGTACACTGAACCAGTTTATGAAACTAGAAAGGTAGGGACCTCTCATGACCTGTGGGTCTCGAGATCTGTTCTTCAGTCATGCTCCTTGGAAGTTAATGTATTTGGGGGAAACATGAGAAATGTTTTACTTCATAATTATATAAAGGAAAACTAGTTATAAATGTCTCAATTTTTTTAACTTTATGAGTTCACCAACCCTTTTTTTCCAATAGAACAAATCTCTAAGAATGAGCTAGGACATGCACCACTCGCCCAAATTATTTGGTCCCAGAGCCTTTCAATAGAATACAGTTTGCGAAAACATAGGTATCCTTAAAGACTCACAAGCCTTGGAGAAAAACACAGCAAAGTTGTCTGGCCCCTTACTAGGAGCTCACCAGTAGAGCTCAAGGTCCTATTTCTTTATTTGTAAAAAGGATGGGTTACTCAGACAACAGCTGAACTTTTAGAACACTGGGCTCACCATGGCAATTGTATGCTAAGTACTAGATTTTTTAATTTTTATGTATTTATTTGTATGGGGGGACACAACATTGAGAAGAAAGATGACTCCTATCACATGAGTGCACCATGTAACTTTCCCTATAAGAAAAGACTCTGTTGGGTAACAAAATGTCTCCTGACTGTCACAGGAGGCAGCTCGTTACACAAACTGACTTTGAAAGGCTTTCCCCCATAGGAAATGTCAGACCATTCACACTTTACTATTCCAATGATCTAAGACTAACATTGTCATTCTAAGCTCTCATTTGTCTGGCAGAGTTTTTCAGCTTCATTAGACATCAGGTTTCCGCACCACACAGGTTGTTACAAGTTCATCTCTGCAACAGCGTGGAGTCAAGGGCTCTGCAAAGCTCTTAAGAATCACAGCCCCAATCTGTGATAGGGATGAACTTGCCTGGCCCCCTTTTCTATCTCCATTTGAAGCAGGTATCTCAACCTTGCTTAGACTTGCTAAAACATCTTTTTGCCTCTTACTTGAATGTCCCTCTGTGCATGCCAGTTTCATTGTTTTCATTTAATTTTTGTATTTTCAAGGAATTGGGGGTGGGAGGATTGTGTCCTTAGATCGTCAAAAAGTAGATGAGTTAACACTATTATGCTGTTACTGGGAGCATTTAAGTCGTTTTCTCAGAATCATACAACTAGTTCTAGAGCACTGTGTGACGTGAGTCTATGTCTTCCTTGCCATGTCTCATCCCAGTAATCAAAAGAATACAATTCAATTAAATAAAACTTTTCTTTACTATGTGTCCTACCTTCTGCTGCTGCTGCTGTTGCTGTTGCTATTGCTGTTGTTGTTATCAAATTAACATAAGATACAGTTATCTGGGAAAAGGAACTTCAGCTGAGAAAATGCCTCCATCAGATTGGCCTGTAGGCAAGACTGTGAAGGCATTTTCTTGATAAATCATGGATGTAGGAGTTCCCAGCCTATTATGGGTGTTGACATCCTGGGCAAGTGGTCCTAAGTTGTATAAGAAAGTAGGCTGAGCAAGCCATGGAAAGCAAGCCAGAAACCAGCACCCCTCCATGGTCTCCAAATCAGCTCCTGCTTCCAGCTTCCTGCTTCAGTCTCTGCCCTGATTTCCCTCAGGGATGGAGTGCGACCTGAAAGCTGTAAGCTCACATAAACCTTTCCTCCCAAGTTTGCTTTGGTCATGGTGTTTATCATGTTTATCAGCAGTAGAAACCTAGATAAGACTATGAAATACACCAGAAATATGTTAGGCTGTATTGGGTTCCCCAGTAGGAAGAGTTTGATCTTTTCCTACAAAGAGCAAGCTCCCTGGACTGAATTTTAAAGAACTATGCCGACAATAACCTTATTTCACGAAAAAGGAAGTCCTCTAGAGTATGGGAAGAAGTAGGGTGGAAGAAACAATGACCCAAGAGCATCAATTCACAGCCTCCATTGTTCAGCAAACTGTACCTTGGCTGTGACTTTCAGGGAAAAGGTGACCCTGCTCAGAAAAACCATGGGGTGACCTCATCCTCTCCCCAGATCTAATTGTATCCATCATGTCCTCCTGAGCAATAGTCCACTTCCCTCCCTTGTTTCTTGCTTCTGCTCTGACATACTGGAGTCTAAGAACCGGCAAAGTTACATCCGCAACCATATGCCTGTATGATATTTAAAGGTTCGATATTTAAAGGGTCTGACATTTCCGTTACAACCAATTCCTCTGAAACCAATTTTAAGGGGTATAAAATGGTGGGCCAGCCCCCTGTTTCACATCTAATCGAGAGTAGTTAGATGTTCAATGCAAAAACACCATAAAGTTTATATTGGCCTTGTTTCCACAGCTGTATGTCTCATTGACCAAAACAAAGCTCTTTAAAAATGAAGACAGGGAGAAAAAAAAAAAAAAAAAGACCTGTGGTTTTCTCCACTGCTCTGTTAAGGGAGGCTGAGAGATGGCTCCACAAAAAGAAATGGGTTTGAAAATTGCTGATGCATCCTTTATCACGGCAATTTCCACACGGTTATAAAAGTCATGCTTGGATAAAACCTTGAAAGTGCCTAAGCAATGGTCTAGGAAATGAATGCAGATAAGCTTTCTCCATTGCAAATTACGAGCAGCGGACATAGACTAGAAATGATATCGCTACTGAAGAATCTAAAATTAAAGATGCGATTTTGCTCGTTGGTAGACAACAGGAAGTAAATCATTTCGTGGACTTTGCACAGTGGGTTTGAAAGGCAGCTGCAGAGTGCTCTGCCCTCCCACTGCCGTGGGGCTCTTGTGTGTAAAGGTCTTCAAGCCTCCAAGCATTTGAAGATCATTCTAAGAGCGTATTGCATGTGTGGGCTGGAAAAGCTGGTATGTGTGTTGTACCTCTTTAAAATGGCAGGGGAGGGAGAAGATACAGTGCCTGTGACTGCTGGAGCCCAAAGGGACCAAGACACTTCTATGTAGTTCAGAGCAATTAACTTGATCCTGGCCCCTTGGAGGCTGTAATGAAATATCTGCTTTAACACCATGTGAAAACAAAGACACAGTTCTTTTCCCAAGGCCTAAAAGATAATAAAGTGACTCAAAGGGTGAGACAACGGATTTAATATACTTTGTACTCCTTTTCCAGTTTCTCCCGGTTCATATTTCAAGAGGCTGTGGATCCCATGGAGCTTGTGAAGCACATTCACAGTACACCCAAATGAAAAAGAAGGAAGTCCAAGCCATAAGAACTTGGCTGTGGAGGACAGATTGAAAAATCTATGTTTTTCTTTAAATTTTCCAAATTGTAAGATGACATGACTAATATTGGTTTTATTCAAGGACCTCCTTCAGGCAGCATTTTAGAATCAAGCTTTTTAAAGGCCAAAACTTAAAAGAAAAAAAACTCACAAATACAGCACTGACAAAGGATTGATTGTGTTAATAATGTAAACCGGTATCCATCTTTCTTAACATTTACATCTATTACATAAAGAAAAAATTAAAATAAACAATCTCATTTGGCAAAAAAAAAAAAGTGAATTTCCTATCTATTGTAGCTACCATGAAATGAAACCAAACACAGGGGTTTGTAAACTACTCTTCAGTTAGCAATATATTGTGAACCTAAAGAAAGAAAAAGGTATAAAAATTCTGACATTAGCTAGACTTGGACTTTGGTAGAGGGGAAGCAAGTAAGAAAATGCCACCACAGGACTGGCTATGAATAATTTATGTGGGAGGACTCAGCTCAAGGTGGGAAGTGGCAGGCACCCTGAGGCTGGTGGTGCTCATTGTCATAAGACAGCAGGCAGAGCAAGCCCCTGGAGCAAGTCAGAAAGAAGTGTTTTCTATGGCCTCTGCATCAGCTCCTGCCTCATCTTCCTGCCCTGACTTCTCTTAGTGATGGACTGTGCTGCTACGGAACTATAAGTTGAACAGACCCTTCCCTCCCCAGGTTGCTTTTGTTCATGGTGTTTTATCACAGGTTGGAAACCTAAGATGGGGAGAAATACCATGGATCCTATAAAGGATGGTTAAGCAGAAATTAAACAACTCAGAACCATCTTTTAGAAGATGAATGTCAATAATTGCACCTGTGACAATTTGGGAATGGAGAGGAGCTAGGTACACAATAAATAAGGCCATGTGGATTTTAATTTTTTAATATCTGATTATTTTCATGTGTATGAGGATTTTGCCTAAGTGTATGTATGTGGACCGTGTACATGCCTGGTACACTTGCAGGTCAGAAAAGGGTGTCAGATCACCTGGAACTGGACTTAGGGATGGGTGCTGGAAATTAAAGCCAGTTCCTCTGTAAAATCAGTATGTACTCATAATTACTGAGCCATCTCTCTAGTCAAGGCATACTCTGGTTGATCTTGTCTCTAATTAATTCAAAGCTGTAGGGAACGTCCACCAAACAGTTTAAAAAGTACACGACCATGGGTTGTAATTACTAACTACATATAGTTACTTTGGCTTAAACTAAAATTTTAATTTCTAGGTCACACTTAACCACGTTTTAAGAAGCAAATGGCTACATGTGGGAAGTCACTATTTCACAGGACACAGACTACAGAAGACTTCTATCACCCTTGAGGCTCTATTGGCCAGCATTAGTTTAAAGCATTTAATTCCCAAAATGGCTATGGTCACAGAAGATTTCTCACCGAGTGTTACCTGCCTCATTCTTGAACCTTTTAAATTCTGGAAATAGCAGGTGTTGGATTATTGCTAGTTCCAGTTATCTTTGCTTCTACTCACAGAGTCACCTGGGGAGACCTGAAAGCCCCTTCGCATAGGTCGGTAGGTTCTGTGCTCAGTGGTATCCAAGATAGAGGAATGTTCCAAGAAGACAGTCTTCCCAGCACAAAGTTTACGAATAGGAGGACATAGTTATGAGCTTCAACAAGTGAAATAAATCTTTGAAGTCCTTGTTAAAGAAAGATTTACTTTAAAATGACCTTTTCCTACTCAAAAGCACACACTCCAGCAACAGGAAGGCTCACTGCATAACTTAAGGCATGTGACATCACCCAAATCATCGTGACCAACCAAGTAAGAGTCTCCCAATGGACCCAATAGCAACCTCTCCTATAGGAACTGGGACCACTGGGTGCTGGTCTTGTAAAGAGCATAAAAGCAATGAGACAGCCGAGTGAAGAGTCTTGTTCAGGGACAAAAGAACAGATAGCCACTGTAGAAGGCCAGCTAGAGAAGTTGAACAGTGCCAGACTGAGTTGGTTCGGGGGAAGGGAAGAAACTCACTCCTATTCCCAGCCAGTCACCACACCACAGACTAGGATCACCAGCTCACTGGCACCCGGAGAAGCAACTTGGGCATCTTTTTCAAAGTGTGTGCCACAAACCACTTATACCAGAAATTTGTGTGGATGCCAAGTCAGTCTGTTGACTCTGCCCAGTCCTATTAGCTGGAGATAGAGCACAAGAGTCTGTGTTTTGTAAGCCAGCCACCAAGGATGCTTACATAACTGGATATTTAACTGCTCTCCTACTTCACCATCTTCACTTTATTTCCTCCTCTAATTCTTCCTTCCTTTCTTTATTTATAAAGAAAATACCGAAAAATAGGGAAAGTTTTATCTCTGGCACAAATATATTGTAATAACTGAAAAATTAATAAGGGTGGTTGAGCCATAATTACATTTGTGAAAATGTTTATAACACTGAATTTATAGTAAATAGTAAACAAATATTTCATAATAACAGTTAAATATTATAAGTCAACTCTGTGGTGTTTTATGTATTTGTTGAATATTATATCTACAGAAACAGCTTAATAATGAGAGAAAATATATTGTTAAGCAAAAAATTTTTCATTGTATGTATAAGGTATGACAGAACTATGAAAATATTAATATTAAATTAGAAACACTACAACAAAATATTAATAAAAGCAACTATTGTTAAGTAATAAAATTATGGTAGTGGCTGTTTAGTCCTTGTCTTACTTTCTCTTTCCAGTCATTCATTGTTCTAGTTTGCTTTCTATTGCTGTGATAAACACCATGACCAAAGCAACATAAGAATAAAAGGGTTTATTTCAGCTTACCACTCCAAGGTCACGGTCTATCACTGAGGGAGGAACTCAAGGCAGAAGCCTGGGTGCAGAAACTAAAGCAGAGGCTATGGAGAAACAATATTTATAAGCTTTTTCTTCATGGTTTGTGTGTGTGTGTGTGTGTGTGTGTGTGTGTGTGTGTGTGTGTGTGTGTTATGCGTGTCTTTGTGTGCTTATCCCTAAATATACAAACAGAACATATTTGTGTCTCTGTGTGTGTGTATTCCTAAATACACAAACACAACCTGTGTGTGTGTTTATTCCTAAATATACAAACACAACCTCTGTGTGTGTGTGTGTGTTGATTCCTAAGTATACAAACACAACCTGCTTCATCTGTGTATTACATATATATGTTTTCAGCACTGACCATTTGTTATTGGATAACCAGTTAGTGTTCTCTTCTCTATTAATCTTATGTAGGACAGGACCTTCTGTCCAGGTGAGACAGCATGGCACTACACACAATGGGCCACATCGGTTGATCTCTTACATCAATTGATAATCAAGAAATGCCCCCATAGACTTGCCCATAGGCCAGCTGATGGAGGCAATTCTTCAACTGAAGTTCTCTTTTTCCAGGTATCACTGGTTTATGTCAAATTGATAAACATTAACCAGAACATTTATCTAGCATATAAAAACTGTAATTTGAAAAAATTAGGCTAAAATAATGCTACTGTAGATGTCTATATTGCCTCTGCTTTTACTGCACTATGCATTTGGACCTTGGGCATGTGCTGTTCAGCCCTTCATTTCCAATCTATTTGTATGTTCTTGGTTTGCAATTGGTAGGATTAGCTAAGCCCCTAGTTTTAACACTTTAGGATTTGAGCTCTACCCAGTCCATTTACCTTTATTGTCCTCCAGTCATGATTAATTTAGAAAAGGAGTGGGAACTTAGAAGAGAATAACAAACGCCAGACATGCCTATCTTATACATGCTACCATTTGTCCCTCCAGCAATACAAAGCTACAAAGACACCTGTTCACAGCACTTGCCTAGAGGACCACCCAAAGAGGAAGAACTGCTTCAACTGTAGGGCACCCACTCCAAGGAACACTGTGTATCAGTTATAAAAATGAATATTTTCAGGAGACAGCAGAATGACACGTTGGAAGCATACATTCTTGGAACTCTAGCTCTAGCTAACAAGTTACAGGAAGCATTGGAAATGGAGGCACATATTAAAGAACACCATGTGGAGGCATTTAGCCCTCTCCATAATTTGGGTCATCATATAAAGAAGTCAATGGGAAAGGGAGGCAGGAGAGGGTAAACTCTTACAGGAAAAAAATATGAAATGAAGATGCATAGCAGCCAAGTGCAATGGGTTATATTTGAAACACAACTTGAACAAAAAGAATGAAATAAATGATATTTTTGGAGCAACTATAGAAATCCGGGTCAGATTTTGTTTTAGAAGATACTAAGGAATAAGATATGATAATGGAACAGGAGTTGTTTTTAAAATAAAACTACTTACCTATGAAATAAATAAATGCTTTGCCTATGCTTTCATGTATTGTGTCCAAAATGGAGAATCAGGGCTGGAGAGATGACTTTGTTGGTCAAATGCTTTCAGTGAAAAAGTCTAAATTTAGATTCGCATCACCCAGGTGAAAGGCAGGCCTGCTGGTGAGCATGTGCTGTAACCCAAGCACTGGGAAGGCAGACAGTCTAACTCAAACAGTTCAGTTAGACACCTTTGCCTCAAAAATAAGGTGTAAAGCAATGAAGGAAGAATTTTTTTCTGTTTTTATTATTTTTTTATTTTATTAGTTCAAATTAGGAACAAGCTTGCTTCACATGTCAATCCCTTCTTCCTCTCCTTCCCCTCCCCCCAACATCCCACCTGCCCCTAGCCATTCCCCCTCCACTCCCCAGGCAGGGTAAGGCCCTCAAAAGGGGCTTCCCAAAGTCTACCACAACATTCTGGGCCAGGCCTAGGCCCTTCCCCATGTGTCCAGGTCAAGAGAGCATCACTTCATATGGGATGGGCTGTCAAAATCCCTTCTTTTTTTTCAAGACCTAACATATTTAATACAGTGTGTTACCCCTGTACAAATGGAAAAATTTAAGTTCAACATTTCTAGAACAATATGGTTGTTAATTTTTGTACAATGCCAACTGAACGCGGTAAACTGGGATACTTTTTTCCAAAGTTAACAGCACAGCTAAAGTTTCCAAAAATTCAAATTATATATATATATATATATATATATATATATAATTTTTTTTAATTAGCTTCTCAATCATCATCTGGAAGGAAACCATTCTGAGCAACATCATTAAAAACAGCTCTGATAAAGCATGGTCACTACTATGTATCATAAAGCAGGTCCACATATGAGTGAGTACATATCATGTTTGTCTTTTTGTGATTGGGTTACCTCGCTCAGAATGGTTTCTTCGAGTTCCATCCATTTTCCTGCAAATTTCAAGATTCCATTGTTTTTTTCTGCTGAGTAGTACTCCATTGTGTAAATGTACCACATTTTCTGTATTCATTCTTCAGTGGAGGGGCATCTAGGTTGTTTCCAGATTCTGGCTATTACAAATAATACTGCTATGAACATGGTTGAACAGATGTCCTTGTATGAATGTGCTTCTTTTGGGTATATGCCTAGGAGTGGAATTGCTGGATCTTGTGGTAGACTGATTCCCATTTTCTTGAGGAGTCACCATACTGATGTCCAAAGTGGCTGTACAAGTTGGCACTCCCACCAGCAGTGGAGGAGTGTTTCTTTTTCTCCGCATCTTCTCCAGCATAAACTGTCATTGCTGTTTTTTTATTTTAGCCATTATGACAGGTATCTCAGAGTTGTTTTAATTTGCATTTCCCTGATGCCTAAGGATGTTGAACACTTTCTTATGTGTCTTTCAACCATTTTAGATTCCTCTATTGAGAATTGTCTGTTTAGTTCTGTACCCCATTTTTTAATTGGTTTGTTTTGTGTTTTCCAGAATAGCTTCCTGAGTTCTTTGTATATTTTGGAGATCAGCCCTCTGTCAGATGTGGGGTTGGTGAATATCTTTTCCCAGTCTGTGGGCTGTTGTTTTTGTCTTGCTGACTATGTCCTTTGCCTTACAGAAGCTACTCAGTTTCAGGAGGATGGAGGAAGAATTTGATGCCGAATTCTGGTCTATGTGAGTGTACACACACATATGCGTGCACACACACACAGGAAGAGAAAACAGAGGCACTGAGGTACTCATATGTTAAACAGATTATTAAAAGGTCATGGAACTATTAAGCACTAAAGCTGATATTTAAACCCAGGAAACACAGAAACAGAGTTCATGAAATGAAATTCTGTACAGCCTTTGCTTCTCGGGGTGCAGAATGATCCCAGGATGCTTTGTGAAGATAAAAGAGTGGGATGGAGTCTACTGATGGCAGTGTGAACCACATTTGCTATGCATATACTTTATGTGACTTGTATGGTCCGTGTGTGTGTGTGTGTGTGTGTGTGTGTGTGTGTGTGTGTGTGTGTAAACTATAAACATAGTTCAATGTGAGAATAGAAATTAAAGCTGAAGATGCAAGTGGACATATACAAAGAATGCACACTCATACATTATGGACATATGTTCAACCATGTTCATAGCAGCATTATCTGTAATAGCCAGAATCTGGAAACAACCTAGATGCCCCTTAACTGAAGAATGGATAGAGAAAATGTGGTATATTTACTCAATGGAGTACTACTCGGCAGAAAAAAACAATGGAAACTTGAAATTCGCAGGCAAATGAATGGAACTAGAAGAAATCATCCTCTGTAAGGTAACCCAGTCACAAAAAGACAAACATGGTATATACTCATTTTTTTTATTTTTACACATAGAGCAAAGGATCACTAGCCTACATTCCACACTGCCAGAAGAGCTAGGAAACAAGGAGGACCCCAAGAGAAGATCACATAGTCCCTCAGAGAAGGGGATGGGGACAAGAACCCCTGGCCAAATTGGAACCCGGGGGCAGGGAGAGGAAGGAGAGTCTTCATCTAGTTGCTGTTCAAAGCAAAAACAGACACCCAAAGCTAAGCACTGAACCATACTACTGGAATTCAGTTGTGGAGAGGGAAGAGGGTTGAGCAAAGGAGCCAAGACAGGGCTGGAGAAACCTGCAGAAACAGTGGATCTGATCTACTGATAGAATGGAGACCCTAGTCATAAAACAGCATTGGACGCCGGGCATTGGTGGCGCACGCCTTTAATCCTAGCACTCGGGAGGCAGAGGCAGGTGGATCTCTGTGAGTTCGAGGCCAGCCTGTTCTCCAGAGCGAGTGCCAGGATAGGCTCCAAAGCTACATAGAGAAACCCTGTCTCAAAAAAAAAAAAAAAAAAAAAAAAAAAAAACCAAAAACAACAACAACAAAAAAAAACAGCATTGAACCAAACCAAACCCTCTGAATATGGGTACCAGCTAGGAGCCTAAGACAGTCTATGGCTCCTCTGACAGCAGAGCCAGTCTTTATCCCCAGAGCACTAATGGACTTTGGGAGCCCATTCCCTATGGAAGAATACTATTGCAGCCCAGATACAGCAAGGAGGTCTAGACCCTCCCCCAAATAATATGACAGACTTTGAAGGTCCTTGGTAGAGGACCTCACTATCCCTGGACAGAAGTGGTGGTGGGGGGGAACATGGGAGGAGGGGAGGGTGAAGGAATGGGGGGATGGATATATAAATATGAGTAATTAAAAATTAAAAAAAAGAAAATGTGGTACATTTATACAATGGAGTACTACTCAGCAGGAAAAAAAACAATGGAATCTTGAAATTTGCAGGAAAATGGATGGCACTAGAAGAAACCATCCTGAGTGAGGTAACCCAGGCACAAAAAGATAAACATGGTATGTACTCACTCATATATGATCTTTAGACATAGAGCAAAGGATTACCAGCCTACAATCCACACTTCCAGAGGAGCTAGGAAACAATGATGACCCCAAGAGAAGATGCATAGTCCCTCGAAGAAGGGGAGGGGGATAAGAACCCCTGAACAAAGAGGGAGCATGGGGCATGGGCAGAGAGGAAGGAGGTAGGAAGGGAAGAAGGGGAAGGGGAGGAGAACAAGAGGACTGAGACAGGAAGAATAGAGGAGGGCAAGAAAGGAGATGCCTTGACAGAGGGTTTAAGTACAGGTATGGAGGGAGTTCTGGCACAGGGTAAAAGTTAGGAGATTCACAGGGATGACCCCAAGTAAGAATCCAAGCAGTGGTGGAGAAAATGCCATTGATGCCCTTCCTCTATAATGAGATTGGTGTCTACCTTGGTTACCATTCCCAGAGCCTTCATCCAGTAGCCGTTTGAAGCAGAAACAAGCACCCACAGCTAAGCACTGAACCATGCTACTGGAATTCAGTTGTGGAGAGGGAGGAGGGATGAGCAAAGGAGCCAAGATGGTGCTGCAGAAACCTGCAGAAACAGTGGGCCTGACCTAGTGAGAGCATGGAGACCCTAGTCATAAAGCTTGCGAAACAGCATTGGACCAAACCAAGCCCTCTGAATGTGGGTGCCAGCTAGGAGGCCAGGGCAGTCTGTGGGATCTCTAACTGTGGAGCCAGCCTTGAACCCTAGAGCACAAATGGACTTTGGTTGCCCATTCCCTATGGAAAGATACTGTTGCAGGCCAGATACAACAAGGAGGGCCTGAACCTTCCCCGAAACCCTTTTAAATGGTTTGGAAGATGTGGCATGTGGATGACAGTAATTAACCCTGCTTTAGACCCCTAACCTGTCCCCTCCAGTCCTGACAGCAAATCACCTAGCGACTAAGTCTTCTGCCTTCTCAAGATTGTGGTGATATTTTGTTCATAATTTAACAAATAAAGCTTGTCTGAAGATCAGAGTGCAGAGCTAGCCACACTAATTAACCATAGATGCCAGGCAGTGGTAGCACACTCCTTCAATCCCAGCTCTCAGGAGACAGAGGCAGACAGATCTCTGTGAGTTCAAGGCCACCCTGGGCTACATGAGATTGAATCAGTCTAAAAGAAAAACAGAGCTCACACTTTTGATCTCAGCACTTTGGATCACATGACTTTAATCCCAGCACTAGGGAGATTAAGACAGGAGTGATATGGGTGGGCAGAGAGAGGACTGTAAGGTAGAGGAGGTAGGAGCTCAGGATTCAGTCTGAAGATTCATGGAGACAGGATTGCCCCTTTGATCTGAGAATTCAATAGAGGTAAGAGGTTTCTCTTGTGGCTAGCTCCTTTACTTCTCTGACCTTTCAGCATTTACCCTGATATTTGACTCCAAGTTCTTATTATTAAGACCTATTAGAATTCATGCTTCACAAGTCATTTCCTACAGCACTTTAGTGTGTCCACAGTGATTGGTATCAATTATCAGCAGATACAGCTTCCCTTGTCCTGGCATTAAATAATTCCAGGTGACAGGTAAAGACAGAGGCCCTTGTCACATTTCTATTTCCAGTTTAAGGTGAGACAGGTGTAGAAGGGCATGCCTGTAACTGGGGCCACTCAGAGTGCTGAGGCAGGGCAATCACCTGAGTCCAGGAGCTTAATACCAGCCTGGAAAACAAATCAGTATGAAAGTGGTAGAGATTACAGTGAAAACAAAGGCCAGCCAAATGCTACACACTTGGCTACACACTGGGATTTTTCATTGATTGCAACTGATTCACCATTGTGCTTATTATTCGAAGTTCCACTGCCAGAAGGGGAAATAACCTGACCTCCCAATCCCATGTCAAAACTGCCACCGTGTCAACACTTGATGCACATTTCATCTTCTCGTTCTCTAACTTCCTTAGGTATGCACTGATTTACTTCTCTTTTAGGTGTGAATGGCTTTGCTAAAGCGTCTGTTTTATATCCTTGCTTGAATGGTATGAATCTCATCAGATTACACACTTAAGTTCCTAGATTCCAGCCCTACTCACTGCTCTTGGTCCCTTGAGCTTGCAGTGTTAGATTTTCCTTCATGCTCACTTTATTCTCTATCACTTATGTGCATATCTTAGCTTGTTTCTTAATTTCTCAGAGACAGATTTCCTTGGCCTTCCTCTCTACCAGATACCCTTCGTAGCACAGACCCCTATGTGAAATTTCACATTGGGCTGTGTGATCTTGAACAATATCCAACTCTCCTACTCAGTTACACTCTCCATGAGGACAATAATTTCTACTTACAATTGAATTTCTAGGGTCAATCCATCACCTATTTCCTATAGTAATGACATAAGAAGATATTTAATTTTATGTTCTTTTCCTAAATTTTAATGTGTTCCATATGGACCTAAGAAGAGAACTAATGAATTCCTTACAGACTTTGAATTATGTCTTTTTGTCCCTGTGTTATAATAATTCCTGGCGGGCAGGCAGGCCTTTGACTCCTAGACATGCAGCATGTCTATGTACTTGTCAGGGACTTTGATGGCTTTATTCAAATTTCAGTGGCTCACTGCAATAACTTGAGGAAACTTTTTTTCTTTCTTAAACTTTCTTTCTCTTAGAAAGAACAGGAGTCAGTAAAACCCTAGAGAGGCTTCATGCAGCATCTGTGAAAAACATGGGGAGATTAATGAGGTCTTGAAAACAGTCACTGAGATGAAATTGGCATTTTCATCTTCTAACGGCCCTTCTATCTGAAGCCTTGACTATCAGTAATTGTCACATTTGGAGGCCATCTAGAGAGAGATGGGACAATAAGGCTTCACTTTTCTCCCTGAAGTTAAACAGTCCATAAAGTTGGCCATCGAGTTCTTTTATGGGACAAGAATTTTCCTTCCAACGACTGTCCTTTCTGAGAGCAGGTAAGGCAGTGAATTTTCAATTTGAAGTTTGAGTGGCTTGAAGCAGGTGGGAGTGACACTGAGATGTACTCCAAAAACCAGGAAATAAAGAAGATTGGATTTTCTACCACAATTCAAAGTCTATAAAAAGAATAAAGCAGAGCAGAACAGGATTTTACAGAAGGTGAGGTCAGCAAATAAGGAAGGTGTGAGAAGCCACCGAGCTGCAAGTTGTAAAATGACACTCTCATCTCGGATAGCCTGTGTGCAGAGGTCACGTGCAGTGTCACTGAAGTGAGCACTCTCTTGGGCACACAAAGCCAGCTTACCATCTGCCCACAGAAGAGATGCCTCCACCATGTTTGCTTAATTCATTGCCCTAAAACTCAAGATCAACCAACAAAATTCAGCTTACTAATCCCACACTCATCCCAAACTGAGAACAATATTTTTCTTTGAGCATTTTTCTCTTTGATAAAGTATAGATGTGCCAATCAAATATATACACATGGCCTTGTCAGTCATATTTCTTTGTGTGGATTAGCAGTTTGGCACTGTTCTCCTATACATCAGTTTTAATGAATTTAACTCATGGTGTATTCTGGAGCCCTCTAGCTGGTTACTGCCAAGCTTAGGGAAAAAATCTAAGGGCAAGCTGGCTTCTTGACATTAATGTGTATTTTTTGTGTGTGGTTTGTATCTCTATGGTTGCCCACAAAATTAAATACGGTTCATTTTAAGTTCACTGACTCTACACTGAAGCCAGAGATAGGTCTTGTTATGGGCAATAAGAGAATTCAAATAGTTTAGAATGTTTCACAAATCATCTTTCTTTCTAAGAGTGAAGGAGTCAAGGAATGGCCAATTTGGAGGGTTTGTTAGCAGCCAGAGTTCACAGAGAGACAATGTGAGACATAAAAAGATCAATATGCTTAATGAGGGTGACACAGCCATCACCAAGTCTGTTGCACTAAATCCCACAATAGGTGTGCACGTCAAGTTGTTGTTTTTTTTTTTTCTTGTTTCTTAGTTTTGTTTTTCACAAAGCTGACATTCTGATAGCCATTTATAAGTTCAACTTCAACTTGAGGGCAATGATTTCATACAGAGATCATAAAGAGAGTTTAAAGAATCACAAGATCTTCTATGATTTAGGTCAGTAAATTTAGCACTAAATAGCTTACATCAAGTTTGCTGTCACCTTTCTGTTGAGGATTTTCCCTTCAGAACACTTTCTCAGTCCCCAGAAATCAAAGACATATGATTTGGAGATACAGGTTAGTGTATCAGATAATAAATTTACTTAGTTTCCTAAAATCCTAAGTCAGGGGTCTGAAAGGAATATTTAGAAGCATCAATTCTATTTCAAAGCCAGATGTAGTGATCTCTGGGATATGATGCAACAGGGATTAAAGCTAGAGGAGATTCCGTTTTACTCAATAATATTTCATGCTAAATAGTACTTCCATGCTACAGTTGCCCTGTATTATACGATGGAATAGAAGAGCCCCCCCCCAAAAAAGTAGCCTTGATTTTCAAAGTAAACAACAATACTTCCAAAAATTAGCATTTAGAAGGCTACTTCAAGCTGTTGTTGAAATTCTTTAATCATCTAAACACTTTCTTACATGCTATTTTGGTGGGTGTATTAAAAAATATAGTGTCTACTCAGCAGAAAAAAAACAATGGAATCTTGAAATTTGCAGGAAAATGGATGGAACTCGAAGAAACCATTCTGAGAGAGGTAACCCAATCACAAAAAGACAAACATGGTATGTACTCACTCATATGTGGACCTGCTTTATGACACATGGTAGTGACCATGCTTTATCAGAGCTGTTTTTAATGATGTTGTTCAGAATAGTTTCCTTCCAGATGATGATTGAGAAGCTAATTTAAAAAAAAAAATGGTTCCAGGTACCACAAGAGTAACAGAACTGTGCTGTTTTTCTGGGATTTTGTTTTTTACTTTCTTTTTTAAAATGGAGAGTGCTGGATGTCTCTACAATTTTGTTCAAATGACTGTAGAACCTGGAAAAGCTGTTGCTGCTATTGATGCATAACATACTGCCATTATTGTATATATATATATATATATATATATATATATATATAATTTGAATTTTTGGAAACTTTAGCTGTGCTATCAACTTTGGAAAAAAGTATCCCAGTTTACTGTGTTGAGTTGGCATTGTACAAAAATTAACGGCCATATTGGTCTAGAAATGTTGAACTTAAATTTTTTTCCATTTGTACAGGGGTAATGCACTGTATTAAATATGTAAGGTCTTAAAAAAAAGAAGGGATTTTGAGAACCCATCCCATGTGAAGGAATGCTCTCTTGCCCTGGACACATGGGGAAGGGCCTAGGCCTGGCCCAGGATGATGTGGTAGACTTTGGGGAGCCCCTTTTGAGGGCCTTACCCTGCCTGGGGAGTGGAGGGGGGATGGCTAGGGGCAGGTGGGATGTTGGGGGGAGGGGAGAGAGAGGGAGAAGGGATTGACATGTGAAGCAAGCTTGTTTCTAATTTGAACTAATAAAATAAAAAAAATGTAGTGTCAGTCAACCAACGTCTGAGAAGAGAGCTCTGGTCAATGTCCCACAGCCTGTATTTGTGACAAAATCAGGGCTACTGCTCACTCATCCATCATGTTTTCCAGGATCCAGAAGCTGACTCTGGATCTCAGAAGGTTCTTCATTGCTACTTAGTTCTCACAAATCATAAGGAGAACATTTCTCTAGATGGTTATTCAAAAAACAAGAAAAATTCAGTTTCAGTGCCAGTGTGAGTATTTTCATCCATTTTCAGAAGTTCCCCTATTCTTTAAACTTCTTCAAGATTATTCACAAAAAATGTGAGAAACATATACAAATTTATCTCAGTATAAAGATACCTAGGATTTAAGTGAAATAAAAACTATTCATCTATGAAATAAATAAGACTCATGAAAAGATTGTTTTCCCAAAAATGTTTCCAGGATTTCCTCGCTCAGTATTTTCCATGATGGTAGTTAAAAACATAGAGATGACATAACTTCAGGGTTTGATCATGCCATGGCACGTGTGTGGAGGTCAGAAAATGACTTAGAGCAGTTGCTTTTCTCCTTCCACAATGTGGGATGTGAGGACTGAACTCACATCACCATGCTTGGCAACAAGAACTTTTACCAGTTGGGCCATATTGCCAGCCCAAAGGAAATAAATATCTGTAACTCATAGCCCTTGGGGTTCAAGAGCATAGTGTCAGCATTGTGTTCTGGTGAAAGTCTGGTGGACAACATCACATGAATAAAATTCATAAGAAATAAAAAGAGATATGGCAGGGATCATATGGAAATAGATAAAGCAAGAAAACCAAGTGATTAGAGAGGAGATGACAATCAACTCTGATGAGAATCAGTTGACTTCCGGAAGAAATAACCCACTTCCACAAGATAGGAATTACTCCCTTCCAAGGTCATGTGTGAGGACCTCATTGCCTCTCACTATTCCTTACCACTTTTCAATAGTGTTAAAATTGGGAGCAAGCCCTCAGCTCATGAAACCTCAGGGGCAAACCATATTCTAGCCACAGCATAAAGCCTCATTCCTCTCACTACTCAGAAACCCTTGGGAGACAGTGCCCAGTAACCTCCATATTGACCCAGTAGACATGAAGTTGTATATGCTATGAAGCTGTAAAACTACCTCCTTAGATGCACAAGAGAAGAGAGAGTAAGAATGGCTGAAACAATATTAGTAAGATTTACATTCACAGGGCTTATGTATAAAAGCACATCTATTTGTTAGTTCTAATATGATTCAAAATCTGCATGTGATAGAGAGAACCAGAGGATGTGTTGATTTACTGAAGGAGGAAGCGAATGTCAGCTGATGAAACTGGTTTCAAAGCAAACATGAAAGTGGAAGAAAAACATCCTGACAAATACCACAAGAGATGTAACAGCAAAGAAGTCAAGAGACAGGTGAGGAGCTTGCCTTCTCTCATACTCAGCCTCCTCCCCCTACATATAAATTGAAACTCTCATTCATACAAATTTGTAAAGATTGTATCATAAAACATAAAACCATAGGAAGCACATGGCATAATTATTATCATTATATTTCCAATTTTGAAGCCACTCTGTAATTGCTATGTTGGGATAACATCAAGGGGACAGCGCAAGAGCATAAGAAAAAGTGATTTCTATAACAAATAACTAAGAAACAAATAAGCTGACAACCATTATTTTAATATTCAATATCTCCAACACATACAAAAAAGATTCATGCAAGTACTCAAAATTAAAATGGATCAATTAAAGGTGATCTCTAAGAAATGACCACAGTTTGACAGAAGGACCTTATGTAAGTCCCATGGGATATAGTGATGTGGAGAAAAGGAAGCTGTGGATGCCCCTTTCCAAGACATAGACTATGACTACACGAAAGTAGAAGAGCTGTGTGGAAATAGATGAACTTGAGCAAATATCAGACAGAGGAGTAATTGGAGTAGAGGCACGTAGAGGAGTTTGTGGCATAAGCACATCCCAGATTACCTACACACCCTCACTGAAATACTCTGTCATAGGTTGAGCAGAGGTGGAGTGAATTGCTCAACAGCAGGCTCTTCCACTGTGATGTGCTGCAGCTCAGGATGCTGACTTTGAAGGAGGCATTTCTCATACTGGAGAGAAGAATAGCAGGGAGGAAAGGGGAGAAAGCTGTAGCATGATGAGGTCGTGCTTTGTCCTCCAGAGGAAGTCTGCCTTTCTGTGCTAGTCTTGTGTTCCATTCAAGAGTGGGAACACTGGTGGGCTTTCCATGAGGACTGGGCAAGCTTAGGAAAGTGTCACCCCTTCCCCCAACACTCAACATTCAGTGTTATATGTGGACCTTGCAAAAGAGACATCTCCAAACATGAATGTCTTCTGCCTTGATCTGTTTCTTACAATTTGAGAGCCAAACCTACTTTTGTCAGCTGATTCGAAAACTTTGCTTGACTAGAGTTATTCCTAGGAATCCATCTACTATGACCCACCCCTCCCCACCCAGAAATAGGAACAAAATTTATCTGGTACAGATCACAAAATGGGTTGAAGGCAAAATAACCCGACTGACCAGCCATGTCTTTTTATGTTCAGTGGCTCCACACTCAAAAAGCTACCTGGAGAGATCAGGCCTTGTCTAAGACTAACATAAATTGGGGTTAAATAAATGGCTTTGTTTTTTAGTATTCCTATAAGAAACTTGCATAGCAGTTGGATAAAGGGTTGATTTAAAAGTTAACATAAGAAATGAAATAAAATCAGTTCCAAATAAAAGGGATATTTATTGCCTTTGTACCTATGCTTTCTTGGAAAGACCACTGAAATGGAATTTTTTTCCAATGGGTACAAGGTATGTCAGATAAGATTTCTATAGTTCTATGCAACATCACAAGAGAAGAAAATGAGACCATATAACAAGATGGAGGTAATTATCCACCAAAATCAATATCTGCTCACAGCTGCAAATTCTGCTCCTCTCTTCCCTCCTCCAATGCCTCACATCAGTTTGGCTTTATCCTTGCTTCTAGAGAGTTATCTGAATAAATTAGAGGAGCCAAGCATCTTTTTCATCAGAGTGTAGTCACACGGAGATCATCTGCCAATGCAGTGTTTCTTTATCCGGATCCTGGAACATTTTCACCATGCAAGAATCTTCACGCTTCTGACAATCAGTGTGGAGAGAATGCACTGTAATCAAGGAAAATGCCTAGCAAATTGACTCCCCTGCTAAAAGCCATCTGTGTGTAACGACTCCCCTGCAGCAACAGCAAAGCCGTCAGCCATTGGGAAAGTTGCTCAAGCCTAGAGAACATGAACATCACAGAATTGGGAATTATAGGACAATAAAGCCAGCCTGACCACAGACTATCTACAATTACCCAAGTTGGAAAACTTAGAATAATAAATTTTATCTTATAAAACATAGTATATTATCAGCCAATGCTGGCTCCCTTCTCTCTCTCTTCTCTCTCTCTCTCTCTCTCTCTCTCTCTCTCTCTCTCTCTCTCTCTCTCTCTTTGCTTCAGCCTTAAGTATTAAGGCATATAAAAGTGTCCTGTCTCTTCAACTTAATTCATAAAGGCTAGAGCAGTTGGATGGCTGAATTTCAGGAGAAAGGGGAAATATTTCAAGAATTGCTAAATTTGCCTAAATAGTGCTAAAATTGCTCTCTCTCTGGAAGATAAGACAAGAAAGTCATAGAATTTTATTACTAAATCTAACTCTTTCACTTAGCTCTCTTATTTCCTGTTTTTTTAATTTGGGGTCTTGATGGGTGGCAGTGGTTGGTTGGCTTTTTGTTATATTTTTATTCACTGATTTATTTTGTGTGGTGGTGGGGATGAGTGTGTGTCATGGAATATATATGAAGGTCAAAAAATAACCTGGAGGTTATGGTTTTGTCCTTCCACCTTGTGTATCTCTAGAATTGAGCTCAGGGCATTGAGGCTAGAGTTGGGCATCTTTACCCACAAAACTACTCACTGGTCCATTGGTTCATTTTTGGTTTTGTTGTTTCTTGGCTTGATACTTTGTGATTTTATTTGACTTGGTTTGGTTTAGATTTCAGTGCTGATGACTGCCTATAACTTGCCCTGGCTCATTAAGTGTGCTTTCTCTTAGCTAAATCTCCAATCCTTGTTCTCATTTTATTAATAGAGAAATAGTTCCTCACTGGCCCTCCATCACTCCCACACCACTCCACCCTGCCTCATCCTAAGCATGGTCCTACTTTGGTGAAGAATATTTGTCTGCACCAGAGATATGGGCATTGTTTTGGCTGAGTCCACTGTCCAGTCACCTCCTCTGATGTTATTGAGAATAGCTGTTCCTCTGAGGCATCCTAAAACACTAAGATAATAAGAAAAACCCATTTGAGTTTGTTATTTTCAGCTGGAGTCAAGAGAAATAGCCAGTTTTCAAGTCAATATGTAAACTAAAGAGGGAGGGGCTACTAGGCATTATTCAAAAAGAGCACTCTGTCTTGCCCTGCCATTACTCATGTCTGAGGTAGAATCTCTATAAGGTAGCTGAACCACAGACTATCACATTGACTAAATGAAGCTCTGTCTCCTTATAATTAAAGAACATTTACCTTTAGCAATAATGTAGTCATTCTGCTTTGGGAAAGTGGCAGTGCAGTGACTGAAAGTGTTAGGAGAGAAATGGAGAAATGATTGCCTACTCTATCAGGAAGGGTCTTGGCAGAAAGCAGATGGCATGATCTAGTTTAGTAATTTGAGATGAGCTTAATGAAAAAAATCATTACAAAAGTGTGGGCAGAGTTTGGAGAAACCAGCACTGCAGAAAGCCAGAACTTGAGGACCTGAGAAAGCAAAGTAGGTAAGGTGAGGAGTTATTTGGGACCTAAGAGTAGGCTTGGGGGTGAGGGTGGGGACAGGGGGCATTGCCTAGTGGAAGCAATGACACAACCAATCATCCCAGGTTGAACCCATCCTGGGTCTCCAAGGGGTATCAATCCTCACCATGCCAGTTAGAATGCCATGACAAGAGAGTGACAGTATTCAACACCCCTCCCTCCTCAGATTCTGTTTTGTCACAGAAAAGCAGAACAGTGTTCTGTGTGTCCTGCTCCTCCACAAGACTGAGGTGTGGGTCTTTTGAAAGGAATGACAACAGCAGCTGCAGAAGATCAGAGCCTCTCCATCTTTTATCATACGGGTCACTCATGGTGGATTGCTTCCCCATCATGCATTTGCCCACTGCACTGTATCAGCATGGAGGTTTTGGCTAATGAGTCTGACTTTCCTCCCTGAATCTAGTTGTTTCAGAAAAACTGGTGCACATCAGATTCATGATCAAGATAGAGAATAAGAATGTTTGGTGACTGTGTTTGATACATTTCAACTCACCTGACCCAAATTAATCTAAACAAAGAATCTATTGACTTCTTGGGAAACACACACAGAGACATGCACATGCATGCACACGCTCATGAGTGCACACGTGCAAACACACACACACACACACACACACAGAGAGAGAGAGAGAGAGAGAGAGAGAGAGAGAGAGAGAGACTTACACACAGACAGAGACATACACAGAGATACACACACAGATACACACAGACAGAGACATACATACACAGGCACACACACACACACACACACACACACACACACACACACACACACACACACACACACACACATTTTGACAGCATGAAAGAGCCACTGTGTGGCCTTAGGACTACAACAAGAAACACTTGCAATGCCAAGGGATTACAGGGTCTCACCAGGTCAAATGCTGCCATGTCACTGTTCTTTACTATAATACAAAACAATAAACACCCTTTAGTGAATCGGTTGGGCTTTCTGTTGTTTAACAGTAAGAAGTGTCTTATCAACCATCAAAGTTTCTGGATCACATCTATACCAAGACTCCCTGTACCTCCTGTAGAAGTATCTAGTTTCAATTAATGTTCTTGAAAACACCTGCCCACAGTCTCTCATAAACTCTGATCAGCCTGCTGAGAAGTCTTAATGTTCATGTGTTAACACCTAAAATTATTTTAATTAAAATAAGTGTTTGGATTAGACACTAACAATTTACTCAAAGGATGGAAATATCCCTGCCAAATACTGCTGTTCCAGACACTGGAGGCCTAAAATGATTAAAGCATGGAATCTTTACAGAGGTCTCACCCAAGTTTAGTGGAGATACATTGAGAAGCTCATCTTAGATTATATGGTATAAGTGAGTTATACACAAGATGATAACAAAATGAGAGAGAAAATACACATGATGGAGAAACACTAAAGAATCCTTGATGCAACAGTTCTGATAAAACTTTCCACACAGGAGACCTTTGTAGTAAGTTCTCAAGGGCCATTTGAAAAGAAAGTATAACAAGAAAGCAGGGAAGGCAATTTGAGCCAAGGCACAGTCATGGGGATGGGCTCAACATAGCTTGTAAAAGAGAGTGGTGGCATGACTAAGCAGAATGGGGATCCTCTTCTACCTGCACACCTAAGTTTGGACAAGTCACATAATGTTTCTCTCAGTATCATTTTCTTCATGTGCAAAACTAATAATACTGTCTTGTTTGTGCTTTTCCATGTGAGGATGAAAATCTTATTAAATGTCTTATTTACTTTTATATTGCTGTGATAAGACAGCATGACCAAGGCAACTTAGAAAAGAAAGCATTTAGTTTGGGGATTATGGCTTCAGAGGGGTAGAGTCCATAACCGTTATGGCAGGGAGCATGGTGGCAGGCAGGCAGGAATGCATGGCACTGGAGTAGTGGCTGAGAGCTCACATCTTAAAATACAACCACAAGGCAGAGAGAGCTAACTGTCCCCAGATGTGGGTTCTTGAAACTTCAAAGCCTCAAAGCCCTCCAACAAGGTCACAAGTCCTAAACCTTCCCAAACAATTCCACCTACTAGGGACCAAGTATTCAAGTAATATGAGCCTATGGGAGTCATTCTCATTCAAATCACCACAATAAAGTACCCATCACTCAAAACCATGTTATTATAAGAGAGAAATCATTGGTTGAAGTTAGAAATGACGAATGGGGCAAAGCTGTAAAAATGCTGTAAGTTCTGATGAATAATGGATTTTATATTATTGTATAAAATGTATGAGACTATAGTTAAGACATAGAAAACATTGGAAGTTTTAAATAGACATAGATATGTTTGCATTTTGTAAGAATAATTGTGACAATGACATCACTCTGGAATTGCAGCAAAAGGAAATTGAAAAGAGAGAAACTGGGATGTTGCAGTAGTTCTTATCTAGACTCTAAACTTGTCCATTGAAGAAATTACTGAGAAGTAACAGATATGAAGGGAAGAGAGCCAAGTGTCCAGTGGATACTTGAGTAAGCAAATATTAGAAAATAATGATTAGGGTAGGAACAGAAGACAATAAGCCCAAATTTGACCTGTTAGATGTCAGTTGTCCATATGACAGATAAATGAAAGTTTCCAGAGTTGTTGAAAACATAAGCTCAAAGGAAAGTCCAAGATTGAAGAGAGATGGGTGAGATCCTCTGCAGGTGCATGGTAACTAGAGAAAGGGAAATACTGAGCTGACCAACAAAGAGAAGGACTCTAGAAACCACTCAGCAAAGAAGAGCCAGTGCAGGAAGTCTGTGATAACCATTGGTGTGGTAGAACATGAAGCAGAAAAGAGGAGAGATTTCATCAACAGTCAGAAAAGATTTTGGTGGAAGAGACATTAGTATCAGAGAGCTAATACTTAAGAGGTGTGAGTCCGAGGACATCCCTATAATTGGCAAGCAAGAATCCTTCTTAGCTGAAGGCAGAGGATTCATAGAGGTGATATGTCTGCATCCTCATTGCAGTGACCAAGGGCAAGAAGAAATGAGAAGTTGGAGTGAAGCCACAGGAGCACACTTGGTCAAAGCACTGGGTGGTAACCTTTCCAGGCACCCCTCACATTGATATTCCACTGACCTTAGAGTTGGACCCTGTTGTAATTAAACAGTGTGTATAATGGAGCTGACTTGTTGGGAGACACTCCTCAGACTGAATCCTTCATAATCAGAAATGTCTGTTTTTGAAAAGCTAGTTATAGTCAGAATTTTGTTTGACTTTCTAAGAACTTTCTTCCATTCTCCTTGAAAGAATTTTAGGAGGGACAAGTTGCAGTGATTTAAGAGTTACAATTCCAATTCCTGAATGCAGACAATAAAATACTCATGAGGTCTTGTTCATTTTGAGGTCATCATCAGGAAAAAGAAAGTACAAGCACTTGTAATCCGAGTATTACAGAAACTGCCTAGATATATATGTATATTAAAGCCATCATTCATATTTATGGATCTAGGAAAGAGAAGTCCGAGCTTATTTCCAAAGTCATTTTATTAGCCTTCTGATTTACCTTTTTTAACAATATTTTAGTTTTAAAAATTTTAATATAATTTCATCATTTTCCTTCTTCTATTTCCTCCCTCCATGAATCCTCCTTGTTCTCTCTCAAATTCACAAACTCTTCTTATTTAATTGTTGTTTTACACATACACACACACACACACACACACACACACACACACACACACACACACACACACACAATGCCTGTGAACCATAACAATGACCTGTGTGGTACAATAACTCTAAGATAAGAGTACAGTAATGGTGCTCACTCTTGTCAGTAACCAAAAACTCTGTAATTGGACTTAAGGTCCACCGAACAAGAAGGAAATCATGCCTGGTACTGGAAACTCGACTAGTCAACAGCCAGGACTAATAAGGTCATGGATATTGGGGTAGTCTGAGAACCTACAACTGCCACTTTACTGAAACTCCATAATTCCTAACTGTATTCTAAATATTTATCTTTATTCCCACAGATAAGTCTTCACCCCTCATCAAAGAAGCTTCTCTCTGCAACAGACAGAGACCATCATAGAAAGTCTTCATATTTGCCTTTGAATGTAAGAGAGAGAGTTGACCCATTATATAAAGGAAGAAATAAAGGGCCATGGTTCAAAAGGAGTTCAGTGCCAGAGTTAATGCCAGAGATTGTTGAATGTGTTTCTATAGTCTAGAACAACACCCATCAAAGGATGGACCAGAGACCAATTGTATCAAATCCATGTTTTGTCACTTAAAAAAAATTCCCAAGGCCTTCTTCAAACCTACTGTTTTGTTTTTCTGAAGGTGAGCTGAAGCTCTGAGTTTTAAAACTATGATAAACAATTCTGAAGACTTAGAAACCACTGACCTCCTGTACAGAAACTGTACAGAAACAGTCCAGCTGATTGAAGCAGAGAGCACTTTTCCCTACCCCCAGAAGCTCTCTCTGAATTGGGATATAGAAACTATAGACATCTGGTTTCAGTGGCTCCAGTGAATTCTTTGCAAAAATAGCTGGCAAAAACTACCCAGAAAAACAACAACAACAACAACAACAGAAAAGTGATACAGAATGAAGTGAAGACATTAAGGCAAAGCTTGACAGCCACAGGAAAAAAAAAAACCTCAGTTCCCAAATGTTCCTTTTCTTGTTGTTGTTCTAATACAGTTTATGCAAGAGTCCCTAAATAGTTACTGCAAATTTTTATTATTTTAAAATTTTTTGAGAATTTTATACATGTACTTACATCATTTCCAGCATTTTCTGACCTCTTCAAACTCTGCCATGTCCCCCTTGGGTCCCTACCAAATTCATCACATATTCTTCTTTTGTTATTGTCATATATACACATAGTCTATACACATATATATATGTGCATATATATACATATATATGTACATATATATCCTACTGAGTCCATTTAGTCTTTTTTAAGCTACTTTGAGTGGGCTTATGCTCCCACTCAGGAGTTATAAAAACTTTATTTGGAGCAATTAACTTAAAAACAAGCAAACTCAGTGACTACAATTCTTTTCTCTCTATCTCATTGGTCATTTTGGCCCATGGTATGATCTAGAAACTTTGAAGTCATCTCATCCCCCCATCTATTGAGTCCAATATCACTAAAAGTTGCCTATTTCACCTCTAATATTACTCAACATGGTCTATTTCTTTCTTTAACTCTTATCCTAGTTAAAGGTACTAAAGAATCTGTCTTTGGTATAATCAGGCTATCCATAACCCACATTGTCATGACCAGGAAGAATGAATATGAAAATGTGACCATATCCCCATTACACTGCTTCCATATCCACAGTATCCATGGTTACCCTTTGAACATGTCACAAAGATCAGGATCCTTAACAGAGCCTACAATGTACAGGGTGGATTCACATTGACTCCAGTTCCCTCCGTGTGCCTTGTATTCTTTTGTTCTCTGCTCAACCCTGCTGGCCATCTCTTGCTACATAATATTTCTCAGGCTCCTTTTCACCACATTATCCCTGAAGACACTTTTCTCTCAACCTAAAACTCCCAATTTCTACTTTCTTATGTAACTCAAACCATCCTCTGGATTTTATCTCAAACATCATTATCTTTAGGAAGCCTGTTCTTGATTCTTGGTCAAAGCTCAGTACTTCTAAAGTAGACACCATGTGATTCACCTAATAGTTACACAATTGCAACTTTCAAATTGAAAACCCTGATATGGACCCACCCACCTACCAAAACTTGATTTTTGACAAAGAATATAATCTTATACAATGGGAGAAAAAAGCATCTTCAACAATGGTGCTGGCATAACTGATATTGGCATGTAGAAGACTGTAGATAGATCCAAGTCTATCGCCATGCACAAAACTTAAGTCGAAATGGATCAAAGACCTCAACATAAATCCAGCCACACTGAACCTATTAGAAGACAAAGTGGGAGGTACCCTTGAGTGAATCGGTAAAGGAGACTGCTTCCTGAACATAACACCAGTATCACAGACACTGAGGTTGACAATTAATAAATGGGACCTCCTGAAACTGAGAAGCAAAAGGCACAGTTAACAAGACAAAATGGCAGCCCACAGAATGGGAAAGATCTTCACCAACCCCACATCAGACAGAGGGCTGATTTCCAAAATACACAAAAAACTCAAGAAGTTAGTCACCCAAAAATCAAATAATCCAATTAAAAAATGGGGAACAGAACTAAACAGAGAATTCTCAATAGAGTAATCTAAAATGGCTGAAAAACACATAAGAAAGTGCTCAACATCCTTAGCCATCAGGGAAATGTAAATCAAAACAACTCTGAGCTACCATCTTACTCCTGTAAGAATGGCTAAAATCAAAAACACCAAGGACAGTTTATGCTGGAGAGGATGGGGAGAAATGGTAACACTCCTCAACTGCTGGTGGGAGTGCAAACATCCACTTTGGAAATCAGTATGGTGGTTCCTCAGGAAAACGGGAATCAGTCTATCTCAAAATCCAGCAATTCCACTGTTAGGCAAATACCCAAAGATGCACATTCATACAACAAGGATATCTGTTCAACCAAGTTCATAGAAGCATTATTTATATTAGCCAGAACCTGGAAGCAACCTAGATGCCCCTAAGCTGAAGAATGGATGGAGAAAATGTGGAACATTTACACAGTGGAGTACTACTCAGTGGGATAAAACAATGGAATCTTGAAATTCATAGGCAAATGGATGGAACTAGAAGAAACCATTCTGAGTGAGGTAACCCAGTCACAAAAAGACAAACATGACAAGTACTCACTCATATATGGGTTTTAGACATAGAGTAAAGGATTGCCAACCTATAATCTATACCACCAGAGAAGCTAGGAAACAAGGAGGACCCTAAGAGAGATATACATGGCACCCTTGAGAAGGGAAAAGGGACAAGATCTCTTGAGCTAATTGGAAGCATGGGGAGGGGAGATGGAGTTAGGAAAAAAGGGGGAGAAGAAGAGTGGAGGGCAGGACATAAGAAATCAAGAAGATGAAGTCAGGGGAAGAATAGAAGAGAACAAGACAAGAGATACCATAATAGAAAGAGCCATTATAGGTTTAAAGAGAAATCTGGCAGTAGGGAAAGGTCCAGAGATCTATAAGGTTGACCCCAACTAACAATCTAAGCAATAGTCAAGAGGCTACCTGCCCTGCTCTGATAATGAGATTGATGACTACCTTATATGCCATCCAGTAGCTGATGGAAGCAGAAGCATACACCCACAGCTAAGCACTGAGCTGAACTCTGGAACCCAGTTGCAGCAGGAGAGGAGTGATGAGCACAGGTGTCAAGACCAGACTGGAGAAACCCACAAAAACAGCTGACCTGAACAAGGGGGAGCTCATGGACCCCAGACTGATAGCTGGTGAACCAGTGTAGGACTGATCCAGAACCCCTGATTGTCCGTGTCAGTGAGGAGGCTTCGGCAATCTATGGGGCCTCTGGTAATAGATCATTATTTGTCCCTAGCAAAAGAATAGACTTTGGAAGTCCATTCCACATAGAGGGATATTGCCTGAGCCTATACACATGGGGGAGGGCCTGGGCCCTGCTCCAAATGATATGACAACATAAAGATCCCCCATGGAAGGACTTGCCCTCCCTGGGGCTGGGATAGAGGGGTCCCTGGGGGGTCAGGGGAGGAGGGGAGGGAGAGGGAACTGGTATTGATGTGTGAAACAAGCTTGTTTCTAATTTAAATAAAAGAAATACAAGGGAAAAAAGAATCATTCAGGGTGAGTATACAGGCACAGAAAATGTAGTGAGCATGAAGTTATTAGAGTGGATTAGCAAAATCACAGGAAACAATGTAAAAAACAGCAGAAGGAATAGCAATGGAGGAGTTGGCTCTCAGCTTAGAGCTACCAGGTGCATGGCAGTTCTGCCACCACCTAGATACATGGCTGTTATTTAAACTCTTAACATGTGGCATTTCCACTTAATGAGAATATTAATGTCTAGTTCATATAGTTGTTTAAAGGTTAAATAAGATTATGTATTTGTGTGTCCTCAGTATAAAACTAAATAATTCCACACTATATAATTAACCATAAAAGAAAATTTTTACAGAACTTAGATATTATAGTTGAAGGAAGAGAAATACGGAACATTCTGTCATTGCTGCTCTATCTATGGAGTGGCTGGCTCATTACCAATGACTTGACAGATACATATATGTGCATGGATAACCTTCTTTATTGGTTAAATCTCTCCTGGGGGGAGAACAAAATTTCCTAATGAAGGCTGTTGAATGAAGTTGATAACTGTGAAGTTACATTTCGCTCTCAGAGATGCTGACAGCTTAAATGAACTCAACCCGTGTTCCACTCACAGTTCTCCCGGCAGCTCTACAGTAGGATTTAGAAGTATTTCTGGGAGTCAAAAAAACTTTACTACTTCAATTTCCAGGCCATATCTTAGTGTAAAAGCATCAGAGCTACCCATCTGCAAGGAAGAAGACTAGACTTTGCAAGATTATTGGACCCATTCAGAAAAGAATAAATTTGAGGATTGGAAGGCATATATACCAGTGGCATGGCAATACTTGACTTTCAAGATGGATTTTGTGTGGATATAAGAAACATCCTCAAAGCCATTTTCAGAGTGATATGACACACTGGGGGAATGTAATTTGGCAGCCTGCAAAAAAATTAATGCACATTCCCTATGACCAGAAAACCCACTTCTAAGAATCTATTCTACAAAAATGTTTGCATAAATATGAAAAAACATGTAGGAAAGTTGTTCTTCAGAATGTTGCAATAAAAACCATTAACAAAGGTATAATTTTTAATATTACCATATCTATTAGAGGGAACATAGTGTAGAGATATGTGTATCTACTACTCCAGATTCATACTGCTAAGTTTTTTAAATGGTGGTCATTAACTGCATAATATATTCTATTTTGTTTTAAAGATATACCATTCAAGTTTGCATATGTGTGATATAATAGTTGACACAATGTTTCTACTTATGTGTGCATGCTGTTCTAGTACATTAACAGTTTAAGTAGCTACTTCTCAACCAATAGAACTATCACATGATAAAAAAAATAGAACAAGGCCAAACAACATTCACTTCTAGTCATACCATCTTTCATATTATTTAAATGTTTAACAATAAACACCTATCTTTTGTTATCAGTTTTTCCTATTAACTCTGAATTGTAAGAATCCACAATTATCTTCTCATTTAGGGATTTGTAAGGCAGCTTATCTTGGATTCAGCAATTTAAAAACAAAAGAAATTTGCTGCTCAAAATTCTGGAGTCTGGGAAATCCAAGATCAAAGAGCCAGCAGATTGTCTATGTGGTAAACAGCAGTTCTAATCCAAAGATGACACTCTTCTACCTGTGCTCCCATATGATCAAAGAGACAAGAAAACTCTCTCCAACATGTTTTATAAGGGCACCAATCCCCTCAGCCCCTTCCTCTAAATATAATTACATTGGATATTGGGATGTGATATACAAATTGGAAACATTCATACCAAAACAATGATGCATCACTTTTTAGAGGAGAATATGGTTAGTAAGTGATCCAATTAATAACATCATATGGTAAATAGTGTCACAAACTGGATCACTGGTAATAAACTTGGCATAAATATCAGCATCAACGTGATGCACAGATGTGAAGCTCATATAATGAGATAGTCCCAGAAAAATGGAGATCTATCTGTCCGGCACTATCGTTCCTAATATTAGTCTAGACACTCTAGACAGCAAGATAGGCACTCAGACTAAATTTGAAAATACCTGAAATTGGTGCTTCGGGAACTCCATTCCTCACTATCTGTATTTACAGGGACTGTGTCCAAAGGCTGTGGCCAGATAGCAGCATTGCACCTTCCTCCCTGTATCCTTGTCATTCACCACCATAAAACTTCTATTGCCCCTCTCACATCCAAATTTTTTTAATATTTATTTATCTTTACTGTATGTGTATCAGTGCTTTTGCCTGCATGTATCTAATTGTACCACCAGTGTACCTGGTGCCTTTGTAGACCAGAAGAAGGTATCAGACCCCCTGATCTAGAGGTACAAGACTTGTTTACTGATTTATGGATTTTCTTCAAGAACAGTTAGGGGTCCTAACTACTGAGTGAGCTCCCTACCCCATTTTAAGGAAAACTTATTGCTGTAATGTGAGTGCCTAAAATAAGAGACTTCTGTTTTTTTCCCAACTTTCATCCTTGCTTCTATTACTTTTTCTACCACCTTCCATTATTCCAATTCTGTATCGCCAACCTAGAAGAATAAGACTATAATATAGAACACAGCTCAAGGTGCATGAAGAGAGAAGATTCTGAGGATCGGGTCTTTGTAAAGTAAAGACAAAAGCCATTGCTGGACAGAGGAGCAGAAGGCAATGAGATACTAACAAATGTTGTCTCTTCTCTCTTTCTCTTTCTCTCCTCTCCTCTCCTCTCCCTCCATCCCTCCCTCCCTCCAGCCCTTTGCTCCTCTATCAGTGTCCTTCACTTGGGTATCATGGAAATAAAGACTATGGCTTTACTGTTTATGCCCCCTCCCGAGATTCCACCTGACACCTAGTAGGTACAAAATGTTTGTTGAATATTACTCAAGTCACTTGTAACCTGTTGGGAAGGCTTATGGTTTGTAATGGCAAGTAATTCCTCCTTAACATCACATGTATTGCTAACTTACTCTTAGAACTCAAGAAGGAACATCAGTGTTTAAATAAGCAGCCACCAATAGCTGAAGACTTACTTCTACAAAACCCTGTATGCTAATACAGGCTGTCAGCCAAGGAACCCAGCAGAGCTGTGCTTAGCAACCAGTCCCTTTGCTATCTATTTTGGTTAGTTGTGTCAAAAGCTATTCTAACTTCACTCAATCAATGGCTCCATGTTGTGAAAGAAAGACACAGCGAAGAGATGAGAAGAGGGAATCAAAGATATGTATGTTCAACAGCTCTGAAAGCTGTTTCAATGCCTCTCTTCCCTGTGCAGCTGGGGCTACCCTGCACATTTGTTTACAGCCCACTGGGGATGGATATGTTAAGCAAAAGAAAGGTTTCTTTGACCTTCATCTCCAGAGAAGGAGAAATACAGAACAGCTGTCTATTTACTATTCTGACCTCATTTCTATGACTTTGAACCACTCATCTGGGAAACATGAAAAATTTAGTCCATTCATTTTTCCCTCAGCGATGTCCTCGAAGACAGTGGGCTCTTGTGAATTGAAAGACAATTAAAACTACATGGCTCCAAATATTTGTCAGGTAGAAAAAGAAAGGCATTCACCTTTTGAGAATATTGTAAAATCCATACATGTTCAGTTTGGGGATATTACTTCTATCCGCTATTTGGCTCATAATTAAAAGAATAAAAAAAGCTCCTGAATGCAAACATATGTTAACTTCAAGTATTAACAAACACACAAAATAAACTCCTAAAGCTAAAGTTGAAACCTGAACCAGAGCAACAATAATGCCATCATGGTTCTACTGAGTCTAGATATGACAGAACCAGTCCAGATGCCACAACCTACAGTCTCTGAAAAGGAGCTACAAAACCCCAATGGAAATGCAAAGAAACACTGCTGCGTTCATTCAACAAATTGCTTTGCTTCTCAGGTCCATCTTGTTCTCAAGATGCAAGTTTAGACTGGTAGGCACTATGGAAGTCCTCTGATCTATGGCCCTCACTTACAAAGAAGAAAAAATAGGTCTAAAACCAGGGAGGGAGGGAGGTGAGGATGCAGCTGGTGTCAGGAGAGTAAGAAGAGCTCAGACTCACTCTTCACTGTATTCCTCCACAACCCACAATGGCTCATGGCTTCTCAGTCTTGAGCTTTGTTGAAACAGCAACCATAGTGATGACTTTCAATTCAATGAATTTCTGTTAGTGCCTCTTCTGGCCCCACAAGTGAGCTAGACTTCTATGAGAGAAAAAGGAAGAATTGCAAATGTCAGTAACTACCTTCAAGGAGCTGACATTAGAGAAAAAAGTCATGAATTTCTGAGGTTCTTGAGCAAGTGATTGCATATTCACTAGGAGGGTTTTTTGGGATAATGAAATGGTTCTAGATCACAGAGTGTTAACAATGCTATGCAACCTGCATATGTGCTAACCAGCAACATCTTGCATCCATTCAAAGGGCAAATTTTACAGTTGTGTGAATTAGTGTCGGGCAGATTTCCATTACTGACATACATACCTCAGAAGATCAATTTATAGAATTGACTCACATGGTTTTAGGCCATGATCCTTTGGTCCCACTCCTTTGGGACCTCTGAGGAGCAGCAAGTTATGATGACAGTTAATGAAATAGCAAGTTTGTTAACTTCATGGTGTAAGGCTGGAATTCCCCAGCCCCCTTCCAGAAAAGTGCCTGTGACCTAAAACCTACCACAAAGCCCCATATTGTAAAAGATTCCACCTTTGAATAGCACTAGACTGAGAACCAAGTCTATCCTACATGGGGCAGATTCCACATCCAAAATCTGAAGATATTAAGAACTAAGCTACTTTCTTCAATTAATAGTCAGTTGGGAAAATTTAAAATGTCTTGTAAAACTAAGTAGCAATGAAGACTCTGACCAAAGGGACACTGGAAAGTATAATAAATATGCTTCAAGAAAAAAAGGAACCAATATCATAATAGAGCATGGTTGGTAAGTAATTGCAAGTTCTATTAAAGCTATGTTACTACATTGGATGTGGCATGTTCCTCACAGGCTCATGTGTTAAAGGGTTTGTTCCTGACCCCCTATTGCTATTGAGCAGTAAAAGGCCCCTGGAGAGGTGGAGCTTAGTAGGATATCTAAGTCATTGGGTGTTCCCTTACAGAGGACTGAGGGGTTCCTATCTAGTAGTTCTTTTTGCTTTCTGGCCACCATGGGATGTATACCATAGCCCCAAGCACTTGGCCAGCCATGAACTGAGACCACCAAAACAATGCATGAGATCACTTTCCTCCTTATATGCTTACTGACTCAGACATCAGTTACAGCAACAGGAAACTACAACAGTGATAACCAATAAGCCCACCGTAATTTTCTAGTGATTAAACATAGAAATTGTAAATAAGGAAGTAACATTACCTGTAGGCAATTTCCACCCAGGAGCCAACAGGAACACCATTGCAAGATTCTTCAAATACACACAAAACTTTATGAATCTTAGAGAGGAAACATGAGAAACAGTGGAAGTGTGTGCTGAGTTTAAATACATGGAGAAAATTTTCAGGAGACATTGTTACTACACCATAAATATAGGAATGTACTCATGCAATGCTAGCACTTCAGGTCTCATTGTTTGGTTGGATCAGTCCACTAAGACTCTTTCCCATAGGGACTTATTTTGCAGCATAGTTATGATACTCTGCTGTTTATCTGTGACACCCTGTTTATAGTCTGCCTCACCAACAGACTTGTGTGAACAGCTACACATTTCTACAGTCCCCAAGTTGAACCTCATCAAACATCACTTAAATGTGTTGGACTAAACTATTCAAGTTGACATAATAAACAAACCTCCAATTTTGCTCACAGTTTCTTCCCAAACAAATCTTCACAATCTTTATTTATCCCCAACACCCAAAAGCTTTAAAGTGTTTTCAATACAACTTTAAAAATGTCACAGGGCTCGCCCTTCCATCCTCCAGTAGAGAGGTGAATGGCAAGGTCTCTTCCAGCCCACCTTTCCCTCTTGAGTCCCCTGACCTGCAGCCACCAGACACTTCCTGCCACCAAATCCCCCAGAGGTACTTGGAGGCAGACAAAAGCATCCAGCATTGGCCTCCATTCCTGTCTTGCCACACCACCCTCCAGGATAGAAGACAGGATAGAGCCTTTAACCCTACCCAGCAGGAGAGGGAAAGACCCCATCTTAGCCACTGGAAGAAGATATGAGAAGATGACAGTATAAGAACACATTCAACAACAGAAATACTTATATGGCACCATGAGAATCTAGGGATTCTACACCAACAAGACCTGAACATTGCAATGCAGATGAAGCAGAAGGGAATGAACTTAAAAACAACTTCATGAAAATGATAGAGGCCCTCAAAGAGGATATGAGAAAATCCTTTAAAGAAATGGAAGAAAAAAACAAACCAAAAACCACAAGAATCAACACATCTCTTAAGGAGAGCAAGGAAAGACCAGAAAAAAAAATCAAACAGATGAAGGAAACAATTCACACAGTTCAAGACCTGAAAGCTAAAATAGAAACAATAAAGAAAACACAAACTGAGGGAATTCTGGAAATAGAAAAGTTGGGTAAACAATCAGGAACTACAGATGCAAGCATAACCAACAGAATACAAGAGATGGAAGAGAGAATCTCAGGTGCTGAAGATAAACTAGAAGAAATAGATTCATTGACCAAAGAAAATCTTAAATACAATAAATCATTACCACAAAATATCCAGGATATATGTGACATTGTGAAAAGACCAAACCTAAGAAAAATAGTTATAGAAGAAGGCAAAGAATCCTGGCTCAAAGGTGCAGAAAACATATTCAGCAAAATCATAGAAGAAAACTTTCCCAACCTAAAGAAGGACATGCCTATGAAAGTAAAAGAATCTTACAGAACACCATATAGACTGGGGGAAAAAAGTTCCCCTGGCCACATAATAATCAAAACACCAAACATACAAAATGAAGAAAAAATATTAAGAACAGCAAAGGAAAATGCCAAGTAACATATAAAGGCAGACCTATCAGAATTACACCTAACTTCTCATTGGAAGCTCTGAAAGCCAGAAGTTCCTGGATTAATGTTTGACAAACACTCAAAGACCACGGATGCCACCCCAGACTTCTATACCCAGCAAAACTCTCAATCACTATAGATGAAGAAAACAAGATATTCCATGACAAAACCAGATTTACACAATACATATCCACAAATCCAGCCATACAGAAAGTACTAGAAGAAAAACTCCAAACCAGGGAAGTTAACTACACTCACAAAAACACAGGCAATAGATAATCTCACTTTACCAAAAGCCAGAAAAGGGGGGGGGGAATTCACACACAATACCACCAACAAAAACAAATCCAAAACAAACAAGAATCAATGGTCATTAATATCCCTCAATATCAAAGGTCTTAACTCATCTATAAAAAGATACAGGCCAACAGAATGGATATGAAGACAGAATTCATCCTTCTGCTGTATACAAGAAACACACCTCAAATAGGAAGACAAACATTACCTCAGAGTTAATGGTTGGGAAAAGATTTCCCAATCAAATGGCCCTAAGAAGCAAGCTGGTGTAGGTATCCTAATATCTAACAAATTAGACTTCAAGCTAAAATTAATCAAAGAGATGAAGAAGGTCATTTCATATTCATCACAGGAAAACTCCATCAGGATGAAGTCTCAATTCTGAATATGTATGCACCAAATACAAAGGCACCCACATTCATAAAAGAAACATTAGTAAAACTCAAATCACACAATAACCCCACAAACTTATAGTGGGAGACCTCAATACCCCACTCTCACCACTGGACAGGACTACCAGACAGAAACTTAACAAAGAAACAAAGGAACTAACAGAAGTTACGACCAAATTGGGTTTAACAGATGTCTATAGAACAAACAAAAGAATATCCACACACAAAAGAATATACCTTCTTCTCAGTGCTACATGGAACCTCCTCTAAAATCGAGCACATACTCAGCAATAAAGCAAACCTCAACAGATACAAAACCATTGGAATAACTCCCTGTATCTTATCAGACCACCGTGGATTAAAATTAGAATTCAGCAACATCACAAACTGCAGAAACACAGCAAACTCATGGAAATTGAACAATGCTCAACTTCATCACTCCTGGGTAAAGGAAGAATTAACGAAAGAAATCAAAGTCTTCCTAGAATTCAATGAAAATGAAGGTACAACATATCCAAACCTGTGGGACACTGTGAAAGCTGTGCCAAGAGGAAAGTTCATAGCACTAAGTGTCCACATGAAGAAACTGGAGAATAGCCACACTAGAGAATTAACAGCACAACTGAAAGCTCTAGAGCAAAAAGAAGGAAGCTCATTCCAGAGGAGTAGATGCCAGGAAATAATCAAATTGAGAGCTGAAATCAATAAAGTAAAAACAAAGAAGACAATACAAAGAGTCAAAGAGTTGGTTGCTTGAGAAAATAAAAAAAAAAATAGACAAACCTTTATCCAACCTAACAGAAAGGCAGAGAGAGAACATGCAAACTAACAAAATTGGAAATGAAAAGGGGGACATAACAACAGACACTGAGGAAATCCAGAGAATCATTAGATCATACTTTGAAAACCTGTACTCCAAAAATTAGAAAATTTAAAGGAAATAGACAATTGTCTGCATAGATATCACTTGCCAAAATTAAATCAAGAACAGATGAGCAATTGAAATAGACCTTTAACCCCTAACAAAATGAAGCAGTCATCAAAAGTCTCCCAACCAAAAAAGCCGAGGGCAAGATGGCTTCAGTGCAGAATTCTCCCAGATATTCAAAGAACAGCTAATACTAATACTCCTCAAATTGTTTCACAGAATAGAAGCAGAAGGGACATTGCCAAATTCTTTTTATGAGTCTACAATTACCTTGGCACCCAAACCACACAAAGACACAGCTAAGACAGAGAACTACAGACCAATCTCCCTCATGAACATTGATGCAAAAATACACAATAAAATAGTGGCAAATTGAATCCAAGAACACATCAGAAAAAATCATCCACCATGATCAAGTAAGCTTCATCCCAGAGATGCAGGAATGGTTCAACATACGAAAATCCATCAATGTAATCCACCATATAAACAAACTGAAAAAGAAAAACCACATGATCATCTCACTAGATCCTGAAAATCCTTTGACAAAATTCAACACCTTCATGAGAAAGGTCTTGGAGAGATCAGGGATAACAGGAACATACCTAAACATTTTATTATGTTTCATCAATATATAGCAAACCAATAGCCAACATCAAACTAAATGGAGATTAAACTCAATGTAATTCCTCTAAAATCAGGAAAAAGACAATGTTGTCCACTCTCTCCATCTATCTTCAATACTGTAATTGAATTTCTTGCTAGAGCATTAAGACAACAAGAGGAAATCAAGGGGATACAAACTGGAAAGGAAGAAGTCAAACTTTCTCTATTTGCAGACGATATGATAGTTTACAGAAGTAACCTGAAGAATTCTACCAGGGAACTCCTACAGCTATTAAACACCTTAAGCAAAATTGCAGGATGCAAGATTAACTCAAAAAAATCAATAGCCCTAATATATATAGACAATAAGGGGTTGAGAAAGAAATCAGAGAAACATCACCATTTACAATAGCCACAAACAACATAAAATATCTTGGGATAACCTAACCAAACAGGTGAAAGACCTGTATGACAAGAACTTTGAGTAATTAAAGTAAGAAATTAAATAAGATACCAGAAAATGGAAAGATCTCCCATGCTCTTGGGTAGGTAGGATCAACATAGTAAAATTGGCAATCTGAGCAAAAGCAATCTACAGATTCAATGCAATCCCCATCAAAATCCAAACACAATTCTTCAAAGACCTTGAAAGGACAATACTCAACATTATATGGAAAAACAAAAGACACGGGATAACCAAAACAACCCTGTACAATAAAGGAACTTCCGGAGGCAGCACCATCCCTGACTTCAAGCTCTTCTATAGAGCTATGAGAATGAAAACAGCTTCTGTTGGCACAAAAATAGACAGGTAAACCAATGGAATCAAATTGAAGAACCTGCCTGATATTAACCCACACACTTACGAACACCTCATTTTTGACAAAGAAGCTAAAACTCTACAATTGAAAAAAGAAAGCATCTTCAACAATGGTGCTGGCATAACTGGATGTGGACATGTAGAAGATTGCAGATAGATCCACATCTATCACCATGCACAAAACTTAAGTCCAAATGGATCAAAGACCTCAACATAAATCCAGCCACACTGATCCTCTTAGAAGAGAAAGTGGGAGGTAACCTTGAACAAATTAGTACAGGAGACCGCTTCCTGAACATAGCACCAGTATCACAGTCACTGAGATTGACAATTAATAAGTGGGACCTGTTGAAACTGAGAAGCTTCTGTAAGGCAAAAGACACAGTCAACAAGACGAAACAGCAGCCCACAGAATGGGAAAAGATGTTCACCACATCTGACAGAGGGCTGATTTTCAAAATATACAAAGAACTCCAAAAGCTAGTAACCAAAACAGCAAATAATTTAATTAAAAAGTGGGGTACAGAACTAAACAGAGAATTCTCAATAGAGGAATCGAAAATGGCTAAAAGGCACATAAGAAAGTGTTGAACATCCTTAGCCATCAGGGAAATGCAAATCAAAACAACTCTGAGATACTATCTTACAGTGGTAAGAATGGCTAAAATCAAAAACACCAAGGGTAGTTTATGCTGGAGAGGATGTAGAGAAAAGGGAATATTTCTCCATTGTTGGTGGGAGCGCAAACTTGTACAGTCACTTTGGAAATCAGTCTGGCGATTTCTCCGGAAAATGGGAACCAGTCTACCTCAAAATCCAGCAATTCCACTGTTAGGTAAATACCCAAAGGATGCACATTCATACAAGGACATTTGTTCAACTATGTTCATACCAGCATTATTTGTAGTAGCCAGAACCTGGAAGCAACCTAGATGCCCCTCAACTGAAGAATGGATAGAGAAAATGTGGTACATTTACACAATGGAGTACTACTCAGCAGGAAAAAAAATGGAATCTTGAAATTCATAGGCAAATGGATGGAACTAGAAGAAACCATATTAAGTGAGGGAAGCCAGTCACAGAAAGACAAACATGGTATGTACTCACTCATATACGGGTTTTAAACATAGAGCAAAGGATACCAGCCTACAATCTGCACCTCCAGAGAAGCTAGGAAACAAGGAGGACTGTAAGAGAGACATACCCAATCCCCCAGGGAAAGGGAAAGGGACAAGATCCCCTGAACAAATTTGGGAGCATGGGTGGTGGGGGAATGGTGGTAGGAGAAAGAGGAAGGGAAAAGAGATGGGGGAGGAGAACATAAGGGTTCAGGAAGATTGAGTGGGGAGAGGAATAGAGGAGAGCAAGAAAAGAGTCCCATCAGTACAGGGAGCCACTATAGGTTTAAAGAGAAATCTGGTAGTAGGGAATTGCACAGAGATCCACAAGGTGACTCCAACCAGGAATCTAAGTATTAGTGAAGAAGCTACCTTAAATGCCCTTCCCCAATAATGAGAATGATGACTACCTTAAATGCCATCTTAGAGCTTTCATCTAGTAGCTGATGGAAGCAGAATCAGAGATCCACAGCTAAGCACTGAGCCCAACTCCTGGAATCCAGTTTCAGAGAGGGAGGAGGGACCAACAAAGGGGTCAAGAACACGCTGGGAAAACCCACAGAAACAAGTGACCTGAGCAAGTGGGAACTCATGTACCCCAGTCTGACAGCTGGGGAACCAACATAAGTCATAACCAGGCCCCCTGAATGTCAGTGTCAGCTGGGAGCACTGGGCAGTCTATGTGGCCTCTGGCAGTAGAACCAGGGTGTATCCCTAGTGCATGAACAGATTCCCAGAACCCATTTCCCTTGGAGGGATACTTTCTTAGCCTAGATACATAGGGGAGGGCCTAGGCCCTGCCCCAAAGGACTTGACAGATTTTTTGATGATCCCTCATGGAAGGCCTCGCCCTTCCTGGGGAGTGGATGGGGGATGGGATGGGAGATCGGTAGGGGCCATGGGAGGATGGGAGGGAGCAGGAACTGGTATTTATATGTAAAATATGATTATTTTCTAATTTAAATAAAATTTATTAATAAAAATCACAGGAACATTTTTGCTATTTAGACAGCACCAAATCCCAACACCATTTCTTGACCCTAACATGATGGCATCTGAGGTTCAGCCAAGCCTGCTTCTTGCAAGGTGGCTCTATAATCCTTTTGCCAGTGGCAATAAGTCCTCAGGACTGAAGAGCCCTTTCAGGTGATTTCCCTGGTCCCATTTAGACACAGCACCATCAAATTAATACTGACATCGGCCCCATTTGGTGCATCAAACCAGGTGATTTGGCTGCCAGCTAAAGTAGCTAAATATTATATTTTAGTCTCAGTCAATGGTAAATCTCAAAAGCCAGGCCTTCAGAAAAGGCATGTTAACCTAGCATGCACTGTAGACAGTCACTACATCAGCAGTGCAGACAATTGTAAGCCAAGAAACTTGGTCATCCTGAATCAGCTGGCAGACAAATCAACTCTTCCCATCATATAGACACTGCCAGGATCTTTTGTGTTGTGAGAGACAAAAATGGGTGGTCCAAAGAAGAATAGAAATTAATGGGGTTAGTTATCTTAAAATGCCATAAATAAACCTAAGCCTGGATCCACAGCTACAAATGATGTCATCCTCACTGCTACTTCCTGACACACTCTATCCCCAGGCTGCCAACAGCCATTCCAGCCCACCATGATAAGAGGCCTAAGCTTAAGCAAGCATTTCTGTAACTCCCACTGGCTCCAAAGAAGTCTTACATCCTTTCTTAAAACAACAGGTATATCTAGAGGCTGAGGATTCCTGATTGTGCAGACATGCTCACATGGCTATTCTTGATGTTTGGAATGGAGTCAACTCCACTTGAAACCTCACTTAAAAATTGAAGACCAAATTATTTCCCCAGGGGAAATCAGAGTGCTGTTACAAGAGAAGTGAGTGAAAGATGAACAGCAAAACAGCAGACTTTTGCATTAAAGCTTGAGTCACCTAAAAATATTATGCCAGTATTGACAGCTGCTTCCAGAGACCCGGTATTCTTACTAAGCCTGTGTCAACTAAGGAGCAGTAAAGGGTGAGGGACTGTGTCATATAAAGGACTGTAGAACTAGCATCTTCTCAATATGTTACAGGACACCCAATACTTTTATCTGTCTCACATATGTCTTGTTAAATAAACTGTCTCTCCTTCCAATGCCACAGGACTGATGGACTGAGACACAGAGAGGATGCCCTCAGTGCCAGCATCACACCATTCTACTCATACATGCAGCTACACACATATTTACATAATAAAAGATGGTGCAGAATGAAGAGCAAAGGGGAGCAGAGAAGAAATATTGCAGACAGGAGAGGAAGGAAGAAATAAGTCAAAAATCAGAGTAAATTATAAAAGCAAACACAAAATCTAAAAAGTATCCGAGCGATTTTTTTCTAGAATAATCATATATTTGCACTGTGCTCGAATTACCCAAATGTTTATTCTAAGCTATCCTTCATGGTCAAGAGTTTAATAGTGATAATAAACAAAAGTAACATCTCTACATTTCTTCTAACAAAATTCAGAGACATTTGAGAGGGGAAAAAATCACAGGAGTCAATCCAAATTTGAAAGTGTCACTCTTATTGTCAATAAATGTAATTTGGGGGGAAATTTCTGTTTTCCAGATGAGTGGGCTCATGGATACTTCATCCCCTATTTTAAATATATGTTCCCAGTCTAGCAGCTGATACAGCCTAGATGTATTAGCCCTTCCTTCCTTCCTTATTGAAAATCTACTCCACAGTGCAGAAAGGAGCAATGCAGATAGAAGCTGGCAGAGTTCCCCGAGAAAACAGGAGGACACAGGACAGGGTCAGGTCACATACTCTTAGGTACTTTCCGAGAATCACCTAAGGAAAACAGTAAGTGATGGAATGACTAAGAATCCACATGTGCTTGGGTGGCATAGAACACACTTCCAGGGCAAAGAAGGCCTACTGGCAGACAGATAGTATGACCTATTGTCAGCTATCCATCATATGCTAACTATTATCTCTACCAATGGAACTGGATAAAGAAAAGACATGCTATTCAAGTCTTTGTTGTCCATGCTGGTCTCAAACTCACAGAGATCTGCCTGCCTCTGCCTCCCAAGTGCTGGGATTAAAGGTGTGCACCACCACTACCCGGCACAACCTTTTCTTTAAGTCAGCAAATGAAATAGACCAGCAACTATGATGCATAAAATTTCTGAAGGGGAGGCTTGCAGAACCTGTATTATGACAATGCATTTCTATTATTTACCATACACAAAATCAAGAAGGTAAGGTGAAAATGAATGTGTACTTGCTAGCTCCTTTTTCTCTTATAAGACCCACAAACAGACACTCTCCAATCAGCCACCTTCCCTGGGAAAGATGGCGTTTGCTGTTGCGCTTTTAAAGCCTTCTCTCTAGTCTGTCTCATAAATAATGCTGAAGCCTCAACTACTTAGACTTATGATGTAGCCAGCTGCTTTTATTTATGAACAACGTGGGTAGCCAATCATTGTCTGCCTGTTAGCACAATATTGCTCTCAAAGAGGAGGCATGGGGTCACTGGGAAAACCCGGGGCAGGATGTAACACACTGTGCCTGTCATCCACTACCATCTCAGAGCAAAGATTTATTCAGCCCACCGGAATTGGCATATATTTTATTGCCGCTATCATGAAGAAACATGGCAGACAGCTCCTTCTGGTCTGTAGCTATTTGGAACTTTTCCCATTTACATGCTTCCTTCATGCAGTTTTAAAGAAACATTGCAAAGATTTTTGCAAAGGTTATCAATTACACCATTACCTAGAGCATCAAGTCTCATCCTTGCCAGTTACCACACACTGAAGGATGACAAGTGCAGGCTGAAAAACTGTCAAAAACAGTTATTTCATGCTGAAGCCAAGAAACAATAAAATGAAGTTGAACATAACTTGAGTTGAGATGAAAAATTCAAATTCATTCCTATAGCTAAGTTCATGAAGAGGGAGAGTATTAATTGATTACAGGTCATAAAAAATACACCTGGTTCTTTGGCAGTTTTTGACATAACACATCCAGGTAGATCAAGCCTTTAATGTAATTTGTTAAAGAGCTACAATTATGTTGCTAGGGTTTTTACTTCTTATTTCTGTGCTTTCCATTACTCTCATTATCATGGTCCATGAAGATAAGAGGCTTCATTTTGACTTTCTAAAAGTTCTAATACAATGTTAGAGTATACTGTCTTGAAATAGAAGATGTAAAAGGGGACCACATGTTCTCTTGGTAACAAGCTCTGAACATGCTGATATTACAGTATCTAGTTTGCTTTAAAAAAAAAAGATTTTGAAAACAGTGTTGCAATTCATGCTATAAATTTGGATCTGGCCTGGCATTGATGATGCTCACCTTTAATCCCAGCACTCAGGAGACAGAGGCAGGAGCATCTCTGTGAGTTCGAGGCCAGCCTGGTCTCCAGAGCGAGTGCCAGGATAGGCTCCAAAGCTACACAGAGAAACCCTGTCTCAAAAAACAAAAAGAAGAAGAAGAAGAAGAAGAAGAAGAAGAAGAAGAAGAAGAAGAAGAAGAAGAAGAAGAAGAAGAAGAGATAGTAAGATGAACCATATGATTAATGGGCTGGAGAGATGGCTCAGAGGTTAAGAGCACTGACTGCTCTTCCCGAGATCCTGAGTTCAATTCCCAGCAACCACATGGTGGCTCACAACCATCTATTATGAGGCCTGGTGTCCTCTTCTGGTGTGCAGATATACATGGAAGCAGAATGTTGTATACATAATAAATAAATAAAATCTAAAAAAAAATTGGATCTGAAGAGTTACCAAAAGCCCATGTGTCACAAAGGCTTAGACCCCAACTTTGCACCCCTTTGAGGGTTGTCTATCAGAATTCCAGCATAGCAGATGTTTACATTACAATTCATAACCCGTAGCAAAATTACAGTTATGAAGTAGCAATGAAATAATTTTATGACTGGAGTCATCACAACATAAGGAACGATATTAAAGTCACGGCATTAGGAAGATTGAGAACCACTGCGCTAGTGGCTGGAAGTCAAAGCTAAGAGGTGGGGCGTGGTCAGCGGTCTTCGAGTCATTAGGCATACCGTTGAAGAGGATTATGGGACCCTAATCGCTCTTCTCTCCCTGATTATCAATTTCCTGACCATTAGGAGAACAACTTCACTTCTTGCATGCTCCTGCCGAATGTGCCGCCTTCTGATAGTCCCAAAGGGATCAATCAATCATGAGCATAGAGCCCTAAAAGCCATATGCCCAAACAAAACAAGCATTTCCCCTTCGTAGGTTGATTTCTCAGGTATGTTGCTATAACAGACTAGCAAAATTAGTGATGGTTTCTAGTCCTCAAATCAAGAAAACAGTACTTATTCAGTACCTATCTTATATTAGATATTTGTGTACAATAGACATCTGCAGGCACTAAATGTTTACTGAAGATGTTATGTATGCCTGACATGGTCCAGGCACTGTAGTGATGGCATCTGTTTAGTCATCAGTAGGTAGACAGCTTAGCATTCATCTCAATATTTTGGTCATGGGTCTCTCTCTTAATCCTATCTCTAGACCTCCATGACAAGCCAGATTTTATCTTAGAAAATTGTTTTCTTCATCTTCTAGGGTTTATGTCACAGAGGAAAGAAATATATTTGTCATTTCACAATTTGGAAGGCTTGGAGTCCAAGAACAAGGTGTTGACAGAGTTCACACCTCTTAGTAGTGTGCAAGACATCTGCTCTGCACTTCTGTGATGGCTTCTGGTATTGCCTTGTCATTCTTTGGGCTACAGGCTCATCATTCAGACCCCTCCCTTCACACTGCCATGTCATCCCCCCTGTGAGCACATCTGTTTCTCCTTTATGCAAGGATATCAGTTGCATTTGTTAGGACTTTCCACAATAGACTCAGTTTAACTTTATTAATTTTGCTAAGAACTATCATCATGTAATATAGCAAATTTAAAACTCCATGGACAAGAAGGCAACATTTTTGCTGTTGTTTTAAGGAGCACACTTCAATTCATATAAAGGTCCCCATGATTTTCCATTATTATGTGTGAACAAGATGTTCATAGGAAGAGCATAAAATTATGGGACATTTGACATACCCACTTCTACTCACCTGAACTCTTTATTCTCTCTATTATCAAAGTATTATGCACAAGCATTGTTTTGAAACACTCTACTTAATAGGCATACAATACTGAGTTCAGCCTCAACTACTAAAGGGTCTGGTATAAATGAGATGAACTTCAAGTTACAAAAAGTTCTTCAAATTAACAGTAATTTCATTATTCTACTTCAGGTCTCAGAACCAATCCCACCAGTAAATCATCTTAATTCTACCTTCAAAACATATTCATAATCTGCACATGCCTCATCTCTGCTACTCACTGGTTCAACCATTAATCTGTTGTGAACTATTAGAGAACAGCATCCTCACTAGCCACACTTCCATCATTGTACTTGCATATTCCCATACTCTTTTAAATACAGAAACCAAAACTAACTTGCCTTATACTCTGAAAATTATATATATATATTAAAAACACAAGGGAAATCATATCACTCCTCTGCTGAACACACTCCCAAAATTTCCCACACCTTTTGAGGAGGAAACTAAGGAACTTGAGGAATATTTCTAGGCATTTTATAATCTATACCATCACCCTATAACATTGTCTCCAGCAAATCTCTCTTGCTGACTAACAATTCTTTAAACATGTCAAACCCTTAATGAGTGTTTGCCGAATAAATGGCAAAATAGAATTTAAGTGACTCCAAAAACCATTTCACATTAATTATCTATAAATGTACTCTACTGTTTTTAAAGTCCCTTGAAAATATTAATGTTTCAGCCATATTTCTTATATTTAAATTCCACTTCTGCCATTTATGTCTGTGTGATGTTATGCACATTATTTCCTCTCTTTGTATCTTTAATTCTTCATATGATAAAATGAGTATGACCCTAACTCTCATAATTCTTCAAAGGATTAACTGAATTAATATAAAAGCACTTTAAGTATACAGCACATCTGAGTGCTATATAAATGTTAGCTATCATTTCCCTATTATTTCTGCTATAATAGTTTAATGTGCATTAATTCTAATATTAAATGATCTGTCCCTATAGCTGTTGTCAGCTGTGCTCAATCAAAACCTTCTATACTCTCCTTCATCATTCCCAGTATTAAATAATACTCATGGACCTTGCTGTATGGTATATAGAAAATAGTCCTTATGTGCCTTACTGTGTTCAAATAACCATAGTCTGTAATGTTTAAGAGAAACTGATCTCACCTCCAGCCTAAGTGCTCTGTCTCCTTAGTGGCTACCAGATGATCTTCCCCCAACACTATCTGGAAATCAACTTCTGCTCTATAGAAGGAACTCAAACTGCCATGGGGTATATTTTGTGATTATCCTTCTAGAAGCTGAAAACATTCTCTATTCCAATTGGGGAAAAAAGTGCAGAAAGTGCAGGAGGCTACTTCCTGATGCCTTCAGCTCAATGACAATGTATCCATTCTCAGTGGAGAATGGAGAAGGGCTCCTGTCTACACACCCCTCAGTGTCGTTCCACCACTCCTTTACCATCCTTTCATTCTAATCTACCATCCTCAGCCTCGTGAAAATATTCAGATAAAAGATAATAACCAGCCCCCAAGTAAGTAAAAAAGAGATTTTCAGGCACCCTAAATAATGAGAGTAGAGAGCTATGCTCAAATGCTAACCTCTGAGAGGAAGAGAAGGGGAAGGCATTACCAAAATTTCATAAGCCCTGCATTGCTTCTCATGAAAAGAATGCTTTATATTGTTGTCACAGGAAAATTTGAATGTGTTGTTATATGACAAGGCAAAATTAAAATCATATGAAATTAAAACTATCAATTATCCACTGAACCCTAACAAACCTTGCAAATGTAACCTCCCATACAATTGACTTTCTTCTCTAAGGTGAACCCAACGATGCTACTAATGCAGACACTCTCTACGGCATAACAGAAAGATTGACACATACCAGTGGGCAGTTCTCCAAACTGTTATGGAGTCTTTGCTAATTTTTTAACTCTATTGAAATCCTCCTCTAATGATCCCAGCACCCTCTTCCTAACACCATCAGACTGCACCAGCAATAAATTATGATGCATGCTATGCCTAGTGACAGACTCTGAGGGGAAGTATTACTGAACCCTCTCATGGTGAGGTTCTCAGGCAGCCTTTGAGTTCTTTCCTGCTGCAACTTATCCAGCCTGTTTCAGCACAAGTGCCTGCTCTAGAATTCCAGAGTCAGACCGTGTCTGACTTTGGTGTCTATGCCCCCAACTTTTACTTTACTACTTTCTGGTACCTAGATCGATGAAGTCAAAGGATTCCACGTTTTTCCCATTGATCTGACATGTGAAAAGAGATGTCCAAGGAGCTGAATCTCCTGTCCTACTGGAGAGGACTAATTTATCTAAAATTGATTAAATAAACAAGTTACATGCAGTTCATGAGTTAGATGGGCAGTTCTTAGATCATATGCTGGACATTGCTCTGTACTTTCTCAACAGTTTGTTCTCCATGCTGCCCATCTATTGATTCTGCAAAATTGGACAGATGACATTGGCATTGGAATGAAAAGAGGAAGGAAGGAAGGAAGGAAGGAAGGAAGGAAGGAAGGAAGGAAGGAAGGAAGGAAGAAAAAAGGAAGGACTGAAGGGGAACTCATCAAAAAGTTGGAGCAATGATATAGGGGTGACTTCTGTTCACAATATGGAGATTTTTCCTCTTCAAACATTCAGGAACTCTTCCTCTCTAATTGCCCCACCATTCTGCAATTTCACCTTTGGACATAGTACTTTGGACATAATATCATATTAGACTGTATCTGTAAAACTTGGCTTTGTAGCCTTGCAGCTTCATATAATGAAAAGATCCTCATGAAGAGACACCCCACCTTGCCATGTGCTAAAATCAAGCATTTCTAGCCCATCTCAACTGACTACAGGTACATGCAAGGAAGCCAGCATATGCACCCCCAAACGCCTCCTACACAACACATGTGCTCTACAGTGCCCCAGCTCTCACTCCAAAAATGTGAGAAGCCATTTAAATAACAGCCTTCTCAGGCTGCAAGTGGTGGGAGTGCAGAGAAAGTACAATCTCAGGCCTGGGCTGCTGGCTTTCTAGCCATGCTCAGACACCTCTAACTCTCCTCTTTTCTCTGAGGTCAAAGGTAAATGTGGGCAGCTTTGGAGAGTCACCACAGCCTGCTGTGCTGAAAGATGTGTGAAAAGCTAAACCTTTGGCAGGAGAAAAGAGGAAACAGACTGTCCAGAGCAGTCCCTGCTGGGAAAAGCAGTCTGGGTGAGTGACAGCTGCTTGCAGCTAAATGAAGACACCGTTTAAAGAAAGTACGTCTCCTTTTTATCTAGTGAAGTGGCAACACTGCACACTTACACTACTGACTACAGCACCTCACTATCTGTAAGCAGACTGGGAATTAGACACAGTAAACCCAAGCATTTGTGTGTGCTCACTCCATGGCAGGCACAGGGCTCAGCAGATATGCTGCTGCAGCCCCACAATATGCTATGATGTAGGTTTAATAATTAACTTCACTCCATAAAGGCAGAAAGAGAAAGCCAAAAGAGGTATGGATTCTAATATTTGTAACTAGTCATGGAAGAACTAAGATTTGATCCATGGGTAAGCTCCATGCTTCATCTTCTTGTTGGGTTCTGTTTGGATGGGCTATGGTGCTGAACATTAAATCCAGAGCCCAGCAGTCTGTGTTCTGTATCTTTAGGCTAGGCACTTGCTTGGCAGAAGAATATGTTCTAGTATAGTTGTTTATCTTCACCAACTATGCAGACAATGGGTACTCAATGGCTGTGTGCCTTCACTTTGGAAAGAGAACTGATGTATATTCAATCATACAGGAATGTGAACACCAGTCTGACACAGAATGATGTCAATTATAGAAGGCAATATAAAATTACAGAAATATTAGGGAGGTTCGTGTAAATGGCACGATTATTGTCATGCATAAAGTCCATACTAATTAATAATATAGAATGTGCACATAGTAATAACTTGGAAGTGATCCGTTTCTATGGGGAGAGTTCAATCCAATTCTAGTGGGAAGTAGGCAGTACCATAGAGACTGTATGATTCTGGTTATCTTAGCTAATCCTTATCATTTCATCCATCAATTTTACTGCTCTCAGTTTGAGCAATATTGTGCAATTGTATTTTCTGGTCCATTGATGTTTAAGGACACTGTCAAGCTATGACAAGAGGAGTCAAGTGTCAGGTTTATTGGATCTATATTTAACTATGTGGCCTACATCCACTTAAAGTCAAAAAGAGCCAGTGGAGTTGTATGTGGATGCTGATCACAGTGAATCACTGACTTGTCTTCACAGCATCTTGTGAGGCCCAATAAACACTGTGTGACTTCTCAGAATCTCACACATTCTATATGGGACAGAGACAAATGAAAAGTTCGCCTTGGGAGGGTAGTTGAGCATATTTCATGATAGTTCATGTTTTTAAGTTATTGTATCTCACCTGACAGAAAGAAGAGAAACTATATTCACATCTTACCAGCATGTCATCTCTCTTGTATCATTTTCTTCCTCTCCCTTGGGCTCATGCAGCATCTGAGGATCTTTCTTGGTACATCTTAGAGATTGGCTTAGATATATATCATTAGATCCTACATCACACTTAAATGTAAACTCTACACAGAGAAGGTGTATATAGTAAATCATTAGGAGTTAGTAAATTGAGTAAATAACATTCTAAATAATGACTAGAACTATCCTTTCCTCTACACAATTAAATCTACTGATCAACTACATAGATAATCGACAACTTGACACAAACTTAGACATGGCTAGGCAGAGAGAATCTCAATTAAGGCATTGCTTCCAACATATTGGCCCACAGGGGCGCTTTCTTGATTGCTGATTGATGTGGGTGGGCCCAGGCTACTGTAGGTGGTTAACATACCTGGGCTTCTGAGTTGGGTTGTATAAGAAAGGTAGCTGGGCAAGCAAGGTGAAGCAAGCCAGTAAACAACACTCCTCCATGTTCCCTGCTTAGGCTCCTGCCTCAAGTTCCTGCCTTGGCTTCTCTGGAAGATCTATAAACTGAATTAAACCCTTTCCTCGATTTTTTGTTTGTTTTTTCCTTTTGTTGTTTTGTTTTGGTTTGGGTTTTGGATTTTTTGTCAGTGTTTTGCCACTGTATCCATAGGCAAATGAAGACACCATGGCTACATATTTTTAAGTTAGGCTTAGAAACAACTTGTGATCCTGGAACATTTTCTAACTAAGACTGTTACCCTGTAAAAATCTGTCACAGGAGCATTGTACAACTTTAACTAAAACAGGTGGCAAAGGGTACTTTTTTTCATGATGTAAAATGGACTACAGATAACCATGAGCAATGAGAGAATAAGAAGGTGAAGTTGGAAAATACTATCAAAAGAGTTACAAGGTGAATAATAGCCAAACCAGTATTTGGAGGTCACTATTAAATTGCTTTATTAATAGCAGAAATGACACTCATGTCACTGCCCATGGGTTTACTATATAAATTAATCTAGCCTTCCTAGCATGTTCATTTCTAGATAATGAATCCTTATGCACATTTCTCTAATGTGTGGCTCACAGACCCAAGCTAACCTTCTCAGGCTACACTATCAACTAATGTCCTTTTCTGAGGATGAAGTTCACCACACTACTATCTCATCTCTTTTCTGTGAGGAAAAAGAGAATGAATTTCTCAGACTAAGAACTCAGGTATCAAAAGACATTGAAAATAACCAGTCACCCAGCCTTAGTTAGGCCACATTCCGATCAGTAGAACTTACTAGATTCCAACATTCAGGAATGTGCTGTAGCTTCATCTACTATAGTAAATATGAAGTGTTCTGTAATGGCAGAGGGCAGGGAGCACAAGTAGATGACCCAGAAAGCCCACTGAAAGATAATGAACTCTGTGCTTGGATTGCTGGGGCTAGCTATTAGTGCCCCCTTGTTCTCCAACCTCCAGCTGAAACATGCTTGGCCAAGCACCTGCTTGAAACCTTCCAATGGCTTCCATCCCAATCAGAATAAAATCTTGATGTGCCTAGAAAACATGTGAACCTTTCTATAATCTATCCCTTCCTGTCTCACAGAATACATTGTTTTCCTTCCTTTCCCTCTTTTCACCTCCTCACCCACCAATTTCACTACCAAGACACCAATCTATTTTAACATATCTCTTCTGTCTCACTGGCACATAGCTCCTAACTCTATTGCTGGGCAAACTCTCACTCAAGTCTCAGTTTGAATGTAGATTTCCCTTTTGGAGATTGGACCTCAGCAACCCCTGTACCATTCTCCACTAAGAATTGATATACCATCCTGTCCCATTCCTTTCATGGCAGTCAACATGCACTGACAAGGTCATCATAATTTGTCCAGAATTCCTCAGGGAGTAAATCAGCCAGGAAACTCATTACATCTTCTCTCCTGACTTTTCCTATTGTCTAGCATGTTTATGACTTTATAAACTCTAAATGAAAATTACCAATTAGATGTCTATATTTTTCCCAAGTTGGCACCTGTGTTGGGCAAGGAGATGAGTAGAAGTTGCATCTGTATTCATAGGGACAGCAGCATTGTGCCTTAGTGAAGTATGGAGAGCCTCAAGTCCATCAAGTTACCTCCTTTATGCATACCTGAGTATTAACTGCCTGCCAGGTCATATCCTGTTTTCTCTCTAAATTCATATACCAGTGGGTGTTGGAATCCCTAATTTTGCCTGGGTAAACATCACTCCCCAGCATTTATGTTGAAAATACTTAATCAAATATGGTTTAATTATTCTGCCTACATGGTCTAGGGCACCTAACCAGCTGGTGGAGCCTGAGGTCACTTGGAAGTAGTCCCCTTATGATTTTAAATTAGCCTAGGAACACCTAGAAAACTCAAGTTCATCACCTGTGCTCTGCACAAGATAAATTGTAGGCCAGTCAGATACAACTTACACAGGGAAAACATCATTATTCTAGTCATTATTCCAAGAAACGAATGTGGCTGCTTAACAAGGCATGAGTGCCCTCATCTTGCCAGTTATCTTTTTTTCTCCCAAAATTGCCTGATTAAAATTAGGCATATTCATTGAAACTTAAAAGGCATCACAGAAAACAATTTCACATATCAGTATTTCTCAGCCACAGAGACAGCTCTAGTTTTGAGTCAGGACCAGTGGTGAGACACACTCCAGGTATTTTTTTTTCAATTCAGATCATTATAGCTAAGTACATAGTCTCTTGCATGTAAAAACTAGATTCATATTCCAGGTCTTCCACTAATGTCAGGGAATGGCTTGCACAGTCCTCTGTCTCGGAGTATTTCCTTATGTGGAAAAGGGTGGTCCCAGCATAGTTTATAGTGCTGTGTTTAAAATTCAAGATGTCAGTCCATGCAAATTATATACAGACAGTCCTATGGAGCGTGATATAATTGTACCCATCTTCTAAGGTTCGTAGATGCTTTCATTACAGTCTCCATAAGACACACACTAAACACAAAATGGATGAAACTCATCTTATTCCTAACCAAAATTATTTAGATGTTCACATCTGCAGAAGAATCTTATTTTTATTTAATTAAATGTATTCCTTGACAATTTTGTACCTGCTATAGTGCATTCTGACTACACCCATCCCCAATCCTATTACTGCCCTCTCATTCCTGTTAATCCCCCTCCTTACGTCTCCCTCCTGTTTTCCTGTCATTTTGTTTTGTTCCTCTTTGTTTAACCACAAATATTCATATGCATGTGAGGATGGAGGTGTCCACTGGGCATGGAAGATTCACCTGTAGTAACACCACTAAAAACCAATGACTCTTCCATCTCCCACATCCAACAACAGCCAATAGTTCCCCAGAGAGGAGGAGGGACCACCTCTATCTGTGACTTAATGTTGACAGACCCAGCATTGTGCAGGCCCAATGCAGAGAGCCCCCGTTTTTATGACTTCATCATTCCAACAACTACATCATGCCCAGAAGACAGTGTGTCACATCCCTCCTCCCCATCTCCCTGCTCTTGAGTTCTTTCTAACCCTCTTCAGCTGTGTTCCCTGAGACTTGATCTAAGGTTAAACTCTCAACAATGGGTTTTCTCAGCACCATGAACAGCTCAGAGCCTCTGCATTCACCACCATCAACTGGAGAAAGAAGGTCTCTGATCAAAACTCAGAAAGACATACTCTTTTTTTAACTTATTTTTATTGAGGTATACATTTTCCCCACTCTCTTTTCTTCCTCCCCTCTCCCTTCCCACAAAAATATACAAAGAACTCAAAAAACTAGATATTAAAAATGGGGTACAGATTGAAACAGAGAACTATCAACAGAGGACTCTCAAATGGCTGAAAGACACCGAAGGAAATACTCAACATCCTTAGCCATCAGGGAAATGCAAATTGAGACATAGATTCTTTTAACTTTTTATTTGTGAGTGTGTATAGATGTGTGCACATGGAAGTCAGAGTGCAACTGGAAGTAGTAAGTTCTCCCTAGGGATCTCGGGGATCAAATTCAAGATTTGGGGCTTGGCAGCAAGCACCTGTACCCACTGAGCCATCTCACTGATCCTAAACATAGATATTTAAATGGCATTATGATACCATGCACATTTGACAAAGTAACAGTAGCAAGTTCCCTCTAGGACTTATGACCTGACCTCCCCAAATATGGACTTTTGATCTGGCTTAAAGTACCAATCATGAAGTCCCTCCTGTGGAACAGGCTTCAAATCCAAGTAGAAAGCAATTAGTTACATTATTTTGAGAACCCCTGTGCCCTTTGCAGTGAAATACTCACAGGGTAGTACCCTGTGCCCAGCACTGGGATACTCATAGCCTCTGAGACTGATGTTAACATCTATGCAGTGTATCTCCATTCAAACATGTTTTAAAAACTTAATTTCTTTAAATTTTTCTTTTTATTTAAAAAATATTATATTCATTTTACATACCAATGCCAGTTTTCCCTTCATCCATGTCTCCCACCCCTACCCCACCCCAATCCTGCTCCCCACCTCCCACACTTCCACCCAGCCAGAGGGGTAAGACCTTCCTTAGGGAGTCAACAAAGTCTGGCGTACCAACTTGAGGCAGGACCATGTCTCCCCCACCCCCTTCCCTGTATCAAGGCTGAGCAAGGTATCCCACCATAAGGAGTGGGCTCCAAAAAGCCAATTCATGCATCTGGGATAGGTCCTGGTGCCACTGCCCACCCCCCAACAGATCAAGTCACATTATTGTCACCCACATTCAGAGGGTCTAATTTGATCCCATGCAGGTTCCCCAGCTGTCAGTCTATAGTCTGTGAGCTCCAACTAGTTTGGGTCAGCTGTCTCTGTGGTTTTCCTATCATGGTCTTGATGCCCCCTTGTTCATATAATCCCTCCTCCCTCTCTTCAACCAAACTCAAGGAGTTCAACCCAGTGCTTGGCTGTGGATCACTGTGTCTGCTTTCATCAGTTACTGGATGTAGGTTCTATGATGACAATTAGAGTAGCCACTAATCTGATTAAAGGGGAAGGTCCATTCTGAAAGCCTCTCCACTATTGCTACAAGTCTTAGTCATCCTTGTGGATTCCTGAGAATTTCTTTAGCACCAGGTTTCCCCCTAACCCCATAATGTCTCCCTCTATCAAGATATCTCTTTCATTGCCATCTTCCTCCATCCCTACCCCAACTCAGTCTTCTTGGTCTCTCATGTTCCCATTCCCCATGCCCAAACTTCTATCCACCCCCAGTTTACCCCAGAGATTTATCTATTTTCCCTTCCTGAGTCCCTCTATGTGTGTCCCTCTTATGGTACCACTTTTCACCTAGCTTCTTTGGGGTTGTGGATTGTAGCCTGGTTGTCCTTTGCTTTACAACTAATACCCACTTATGAGTGAATACATAGTATTTATCTTTCTGAGTCTGGGTTACCTCACTCAGGATGCTTTTTTTTCTTGTTCAATCCATTTGCCTGCAAATTTCAAGATGTCGTTGTTTTTTTACCTCTGTACTCCATTGGGTAAATGTACCACATTATTTTTTATCCATTCTTCAATTGATAGGCATCTAGGTTGTTCCCAGGCCCTGGCTATTACAAGTAATGCTGCTATGAACATAGTTGAACAAATGGCCTTGCGGTATGATTGGGTATATGCCCAGTAGTGGTATTGCTGGGTCTTGAAGAAGATTGATTCCCAGTTTTCTGAGAAGCTGCCATACTGACTTCCAAAGTAACTGCATAAGTTTGCAATCCCATCAGCAACAGAGGAGTGTTTTCCTTACTCCAAATCCTCTCCAGAATAAGCCGTCATCAGAGTTTTTTAACTTAGCCATTCTGGCAGGGTTAAGATGGTATCTCAGAGTCATTTTGATTTGCATTTCCCTGATGGCTAAGGTTGTTCAGCATTTCCTTAAATGTCTTTCTGCCATTTGAGATTCTTCTGTTGAGAATTCTCTGTTTAGATCTGTACCCCATTTTTAAGTTGGATTATTTGGTATTTTGGTATCTAGTTTCTTAAGTTCTTTACATATTTTAGAGATCAACCCTTTTTCAGATGTGGGGTTGGTAAAGATCTTTTCCCATTCGGTAGGCTGCCAAGAAAAACTGTTTTTAATTAGCTTATAGAGTAGCAGGTTTTCCTATGATTTCTCCATGCAGCTTTAGTGCCTGTCACCCCTCCCCACCTCTTCTCCTCTGCCCTGTTCCCATGCTCCTGTACCCATTTAACCCTCATCACTCAAAGTATTCCTCTCCCCTATTTTCATTCTCCATGCCTTCCCTCAGTCCTCTCCCTGCCCTCTCCATGGCCTTGTTAATTCTCTTTCTAACTCGATGGTCTTTAAAGACATTCCAAGATAAACACATAAATTTGAAAATTCAAAGCAGTGCTCCACATATAAGAAAAAAACATGTGGCATTTGTTTTTCTGGGATTGGGTTGCTTCATCCAGAATAACATTTCCATTTCTTCTATTTTCCTATAAATTTTACATTTTCATTTTTCCTTGGGGCTGACTAAGGTTCTATTGTGTATGGACCACATTTTCATTATGCATTCATCAGTTGATGGACATCTAGGCTGACTCCATTCCTCACTATTGTGAATAGCATGGGATGAAATGAACACAGCTGAGCAAGTATCTCCATAGTAGGATATAGAGATCTTTGTGTGTATGCCAAGGAGCTGTGTAGTTGGGTCATATGACAATTCTATTTTTAGTCTTTTTGAGGAACCTCTAGACTGATATACACACTGGTTATACCAGTTTACAATCAGCCAGTAGTGAGTAAATTCCCCTTACTCTACATCCTCACCACCATTTTTTGTCATTTGTGTTCCCAATGATATGGCCATTCTAACTAGTTAAGATAAGATATCAAATAGCTTTAATCTTCATTTCCCTAGTGGCTAAGGATGTTGGATGTTATGTTTAAATATATTTTAAATTTAAATAGAATTACACAACTTTCTCCTCCATTTTCTCCCTCCAGCCTCTCTTGGCTACCCTCTGTTAAACTCTCTCCATTCTCCCCATTCTCAAGTTGATAGTCTCTTTTTCTTTGATTGTTATCTTTACATATGTGTGTTTGCACAAATAGATAAAAATACAACACATTGGGTCTGTTTTTGTTGTTTGTGTACAAAATTTGTATCCATGCTAGTCACTGGGAGATGTTAGTTCTTTCTTCCAGCATTCATTAATTGCCTATTGGACTGGGAACCCACGTATTTTCCACTTTAAAGTTAATGTGTTCATCGATACTGACATTTTCTGGACGTGTGTAGCCATTTCTAAGAGAAACTGTTTCTCAGCAGACTCCCTGGTATTTTGGTTCTTACAACCTTTCTACCCCACTTCTGCAATATTACCTGAATCAAAATTGCTAAGATTTAAAAAAAAACTGACCATAAATGCTGGCAAAATTGGAGAGAAAGAGGAACTTTCATTCACTCTTGGTGGGATTGCAAGTTGGTGCAGCTATACTTGAAATCAGTATGGAGAATCCTCAAAAAATTAAAAAACTTACTACATGACTCAGCTATACCAATACTTGACACATATTCAAAGGACTTGACCTCCTACCTTACAGATATAAGTGATGCTCATAGCTACTCTATTCACAATAGCTAGAGAATGGAAACAACCTAAATATCCTTCAAGTGAGTGGATGATGAAAATGTGGTGCATATACACAGTGGTATGTAAAGAAAAATGAGATCATGAAATAGTCAAGTAAATGAATGGAACTAGAAAAAATTATACTGAATGAGATGAACCCAGATCCAAAAAGACAAACACTACATGTGTTCTCTCATCTAAAGCTCTTACCTCCTAATCCTCAGATGTGAGTACTAACATAGAATAAACCCCAAAACCAGAAAATTATAAAAGGACCATTGGTCAGGGGGTGGGGTAGGCAGATAATAGCGGGGGATTGGTGTTATGAAGTGAGGAATGAAATAATGGGAAGGGAACAATGACAACACTTTCATAAGGGTGTTCTTGCCATTTGTATTTTTTCTTTTGAGAAATCTCTGGTCAGTTCAATAGCCTTTTTATAATTTGGATTTTTGTTTGTTTTTGATGTTTAGTTTTTCATTTTTTGTCTTTTTGGTTCTTTGTGTTTTCTACACACTAATTCTCTGTCATCTGGTGAAGATTTCCTCCCTTTTGGGAATGCCTTTTTAATTAGTTGACTGTTTCCTTTGCTGTACAGAATCATTTTAGAGTCGTGAGATCCTGTTGGTTGTTGGCTTTATTTCTTGAGTGACCAGAATACCATCTAGAGAGTACTGTGACTAAATGTTGAAATGCACTCCCTAATTTTTTTCTTTAGCAGTTTCAGAGTTTGTAGTCTTAGTTTGAGTTTCTTGATTCATTTGGTTTTGATTTTTGTACATGATAAGAGATAAAGTCCTAGCTTAATTCTTCTAGATGTATACATCCAGTCTCTAAGATACAATACACCATTTGTGAAAGATTGTGTATTCTCTCTGATGCTTTCTTTTATATCTTTGTCAAAACTTGGGTAGCTATATTACATGGATTTTTATGTGGCTTCTTGAATTTATTCCATTGATGAGTGTGCCTGTTTTCTACCAATACCATGCTGGCTTTATTAAGATGATTCTATTATAACTTGGTAGTATTTTTAATAAGACAAATTATGGTACTACTTCTAATATGTATACTTTATTCAGTGAGAGGGTGTTGAATGGTATGCCAGGTCAGGAGCCAAGGATACTGTAAGCCTTCATACAATAACAGAGTATACCTTACATGTATGACCTCACCATGAGTGACATCAAAGCTGACAGGTACATGCATCCATGAATCTGTGTTTTGGGGGCTGTATCACCTAGAGACTTCAAGTCCATCTCATCAGTAATCCTTGCTTAGAACTCTAAAGGCAGAGAATGAAAGAAAAGTTCTCAGAAAAATATATTTTTCACATATCAGATTATATTGAGGAGTGTACAGGAGACAGAAAGGTAAGCAAAAGCCAAGCCCATCATGATCAGCCTGTGTTCTCGTTTGTTCCTACTGACAAGAAGGCCACTATCACTCTAGCCTATATGCTCATCACATATCTACCTGTATAAATCATTCTTTCTGCCAGACATGTTCCCCACAAGCAGAGCTCCTAATAGCTTGCCCTTCCCTGATGACTCCATTCATTAACATCATTACTTAGAGAGCCCTCAGCTTGGTGTCTAATATATCACTTCATATCTGCTGTTAACTCATTGACACTCACTTTAATTGAATAAAGCTTGGTTTGTTATTTAATTAGTCCATCCACTCTCAAAAAGAATATAAGCTCCCTGTGAGGCTTCCCTTGTCTTTTACAGACTCCACTTCACTGAGAAAGAGGTAAGTCAGCAAACTACATTTTAGGAAAGCAAAGAAAATTCAGACATAACCTGATTCCAGTCCTCTACTAGTACTGATAAGAAAGCTCAGGCCCAGAAAAAATGTGTGTACTGTGATTATGACTTACTGACCATCAATTGTTTCTCAACAACCCCTGAAAAGGAATTGTGACAAAGAAAGAGGTAGGGTGAGAACTACTTTTATATTTTATACTACATACCCCCATGCATACGCTAATCAATCTTGGGCATCAGTTACTGTAAAGGATGAGTCATCCTCAGGTATAGTCTGGCTCAGAGTATCGTGTTAATACTGTGAATGAATGTTGAGTCATTGCCCATGGTTGGGTAATTGTGTTCAATAAAAGGAAGACACGGCGCTGAGCCAGGAAACACAAGGAAACAGATCTAGCCACATCCCATTTATGATCACAATCAGCTCTGCCCTTGGAGATTAAACATGGCCATTGCCTGGTACGTTGGATCTGGGAGATAAGTGTTTGGGGTATGATGCATCTGTGGCAACAGTTCTGCCTAGTGTTAGGAGAATGATGTTGCCCTCTGTGACAATGCACTTACTCCTAGCCTTCTAGCTATGGTGGATGCAATGCTTTATACAAGAGCTAGCATTAGAGAGAAGATGATGTCAATTTGACTTTCTTCTCTTCATGCATCTTCAGTTAGCATCTGCTGACAGAGCAAATGCCCATGAAAAGAGGGTCATAAAATTTGGCTCTAATTTTGCAGGAGATACTAAAATATATATTTGGGGCAATACAGAATCTAGTCTTAACGATGTTTCCATAGGATCATCGTAGTAAAATTTAGCTTTTCTGTAGCACTTTGCAAAAGCATAATACTTTTTATCAAATTATATTATCTTCTTTCTGGTTTCTATTACATTATAATAAGGTACAGCAGGCAAACTTTACAAATAGCCCAATCACGTCTTCCTTATTCAGATGAAACCTAACTGTAAAATATCATTTCCATTTCCTTGATTCCCTAGTAATTAACTTAAGATTTTTTTCTTAGATGACTCAGTTATTCTGTGGATGAAAACTCTTTGAAGATGTTTTTTTAGGCCCCTGAAGCACCACTGAGTAATTCACTCTGAAGTATGATACCAAAAAATGAGTAACATTTGGAAGCTTTGTTTATGTCATACTGGCAGTCACCAATTCAGAAAGAGCAAAGAATTTCTTTTCTTTTTCTTTTTTATTAAATTTTCATTTATTTCATATACCAACCAGTTTTCCCCTCCATTGTTTCATCCTATTCCCTCCCCCCACCTCCCATCTACCTCCCCCTTTCCTCCCTCCTCCATTCAGAAAGGGGAAGGCCTCCATATCATATCATCAAGGCTGGGAGAGGCATCCCTGCATAGGGAATAGATTCCAAAAAGCCAGCTCATGCACCAGGGTCAGGTCCTGATCCCACTGCTAGGGGCCCCACAAATAGACCAAGCTACACAACTGTCATATGTAAAGGGCCTATGTCAGTCCCATACAGACTCCCTAGCTGTCGGTTCAGGGTCCTGAGCAGAGGATTTCTTATGCTGCTTATTTCTGCTTGTTAGGTACAAGAGTCCCAAGTTGCCACACGGAATATGACATCAAGCACCTTTCCATTTACTTGAAACTGCTCTCCCAGTCACCCTCAACATCAGCAGCAGCATCTCCAGTGACAATACTTATTGAATGCTACTGTGTCCTACAAGCATAATTATTCTACAGATGAGCACATTTCCCGTGGCACAAGCAAGGAAATGCAAGCACAGAATAACTGAATATATATATATATATATATATATATATATATATATATATATATATATGTCTAGGCTCCCACAGACAAAGAACACCATGTGCCATAATCCCTGCCTTCCCCCCCAACATGAAGCAAGTTTCCACTTCCTAATATATATTCAATATGACTGCTTCGGTCCTAAATTATACTAAAGTATGATGGATGATTCAGTACCTCCCAGTCTACCCAGGAATTGTTCTTATATTTGTACTAGTGTTTATACATAGGAGAATATTATCCAGAATTAATCTCTGACAGAATTTTAAGCAATGCAATAAAGTGGCATTAAGATGATTAAAGAAGTGAATAGAGTTACACACATGTTAAAATGAATTGACTTGACAGGTGACCCTAGGGCACCCAGATCTTGTTCACTATTCACAAAGCACTTCCTCTTACACCTTTATTCACTCCTTTCTCCCACATGGAACTCCTAGATTCTCTAAAATAGTAACAACAACAATAATAATAATAAATTCCTTCATTTCTACTTTTGTAAAACAGAAGCAACAGCAGTCAACTATAGGAGGAAGTAAATACATAACAATATAAGGACTGTTAAAATGAACAAAGTTGGCTTTCAAGGGATGCCTTTGTTTTAAAAAATAGTAGTGATTTTCTACAGACTATAAAAGTAATATACACTTATTATAAAATATTCAGAAGATGAGAAAATAAAATCATCTATAAACTTAGCTCAAGTTTACCCCCATGTCAATGGCTGCTTGCATTTTCTTCCAGCCTGAGAGGAAGATCTAGAGCGAATAAGCTGTGGTTGGCAGTATAAACATGAAATTGTTGTTTTTGCTCAAAATCCTTACTCAGTAAGGATTTAAGGTCCTGGATTTTATGCCTGGCATTGTGTTACAAGCAATTCCTCTTCTCCTTTCAAATCCGCGGATGTGTGTTCTTCAATGGTTGCAGTCTCAGATCTGCTCTCTTCCCCCGGAGTTGAAGATTTAGATTATGATATGTAGACCTGCATTCTAACCTTTATCCAGATCTCTGATTGCTCACTTTAGAAAGATTACTAGATATAAAATTACCCTCATACAAGGTACAATTCAATTTAATATTTCCAGTGTAGCACCCAAAATTGAAGATGAAAGGTTACGAAAGTATTTGTGACACAAGAAGCTCTTGAACCTGTCCGGACCACACAGTAGCAGCAGCCTTGCATATAATTATTTTTTCTTGACTACCTTAGCAGACAAAAACCATATGGCTTTTTTCTTCTCAGTAAGATTCGCCTTATTTCTATAAAGTTTTCAAACTTCTCCCTAACTTCAGAGGCTCTTGTGTCCACCCTATTGAAAACATCTGTCCTTGCCTTTGCCATGTTACTATAGTTTTGGTGTGTCTCTGTTTTGTTTTATGAACTTCATATGCATTTGCACATTTATTGCTCACATTTATCTGGTTTACTTTTTGACTTCTTATACTTCTTACTTAGAAAATTACTTCCTACTCTAAAATCAGATTCATATGTTCATGTTTGTTTTAAACATGTATAGTTCTAAGTTAAAATATTAATTCCATTTGTACAATTGTACAATTGATGTAAGGATATTATGTTTTGCACAGACAATATATCTATTTAACACTATTTTTTGTATGGCCTATCAGCTCCTCACTAGTTTGAGATATGTTCATGAATATACATGGGATTCCTATATGAATAAACAAAATACATAATTATATACTAGAGTTATGGACAGAGTTTTTAATTTTATTTAATAGACCTCTAAACCCCTACATAATCTTTCCCTGTCTTTTGAACTTTATTTCTTGCCAAAATTGAGCACAGAAAGGGTAGATGATCTCTAGGTTCCACTCCTTACTAAGTAGTTATTGGCAGTAAAGAGTGGCTGGAAGAGAGACAGCCATTATTTTTGGAAGATGTGGCCATTAGAAACTTTCACATTCTGGTGGATAGCCCCATCCCCAAGTATATATGGCTAGCACTAACTGGAATCAGTGGGTTATCAAACAACAGCAAAAAGAGATAAAGTTAGGGAGGGTGTGTTGAGGTGGATACGGCAAGAGTTGAAATGGGAAAGGGGGCTTATATATAAGCATATTTCATTGTGAACATGCATGAAACACAAAAATAAAATGAATGCAATTCTTTTAATGATTTGTTTGTTTATTTTATGTATTTTGAGTGTTTGCCTGTAGGTACATATACCATGTGGCTCGGTAACCTCTTAATGCCATAGAAAACTACCTGATGTCCACTCTTAGAGAAGCAGTTTCCTAAGTCTAGAAAGATTAACTTTAGTTTCCAGAGAAGAAACTGAGATACACATTGATGTGTCCATAAAATCACAGCACATTAGATTTTAAAAAGGAAGCAGAGGACCCAATATCCACTCCAAGCCATAGAGATGAGAACAATTAAGTAAAGTTTCAAGTGTTTTACTACACCGAAGGGGAGGCCACTTCACAGTAGAAAGGAAGTGAGAATTCAGCAATTTCCAGGTAAAGTGGGCTGAGAAGAGGTAACGGCTGCCATTTGAATGTTAGCATGAAATTAGTATGTTCACAGTAACACCATGCCACTGATTTCAGGGACTTTACCTGAAAAAGCACTCAGGCCTCCTTGATTACACAAGCACTCTTGGTTTTTTTCCAAAAAAAAAGTCATAAATATGCCACAGTAAGTGGTAGAGAAGCTAAACACAGTGAGCTTGCCATGAGAGGTGCCCTCCCAGAAAGTATGTTCTTTACCAGAGCAGTTGAGCTGAAGCAGTTTATCCATCCTCTGGTAAGAACCTGACTCCTACACTCAAAAGCTCCCCTAGTGTTCATGGCCTCTGGGATAAAGCTAAACATGTATGACCTCTTGGCATTGAGTGTTGCTGTGCTACAGTAGAGACCTACTTACCATGCTGCCAGACAGCTTGATAACCATGCTTCACTTCCACCTCGTCCTTCATTCAGCACAACTTCCCTGATTATGCACAAGATGGTGAGATATCTTCTGAGATATTTCTATCTGGAGAAATGTACATTTGAGCTGTCTAAAAAGTGGCTCATAAATTAAAGACAGTGTGAGCTATAATCACAAAAGACTCAAAACATCTATATTATCAGCAGAAGACTAGTTAAATCCAGTGAGTGTCATGAATCTGTAAATGAGAAACAGGGACTAGCTATTCATACTGCCATGGAGCGATCACGGAAATAAAATACAAAGCTTGGAAAACTCAAATTGAGACCAGGGTACAAAGTTTGCTATGTACATTTAAGAGCACAGATGCCTTTAAATCACTTCTTATATTTTTGAAAATTTGAAAATCAAACCATAAAAGTTTCATAAACAGGTTGTTAAAAGTAAAGGATGTGAATGGGGTTGGGGAATAAATTGGAAGGTATACACCTCTTAATCATGTTTTACAGTGTTAATATCAAAAAAACATATTTGGGGAGGAGTGCTAAGGAAGGGAATAGCAGGATACAGATGATATGGAGGGGAAATTTTAAAACGGGGGCTTTGATTGTAGAGGAAAGGAGGGAGGTCAACACAGAAGGAGAAGGGGTGGAAAAAATAACACTAAGAATATTTGAAAAGTCCATAAGGATTCATATTGTTTTATATTTACCTAAAATTATAGTTCATATAGGTGTGCATATATATATATATATATATATATATATATATATTCAATAAAGTTATGCCACTTGCACTGGCAGGGCTCCCCCACAACCCAGCCAAGAACCATAGACTATATAACAAAAAACCCAAAACTCTAGTACAAAGTGTGAGAAACTTCATTCTGAGTTGTTGACCAGGTGAATCCAATAGACTCCCCAAACAATATAGGCTATTGCTGTTGCAATTGGTGGCCTCCCAAAGGTTGATGTTAAGTCTCTATGGCTGAAGGCACCATGCATTTTGGACACAGAACTCAGAAGACTTAAGCTGGATCTGCCTTGAAAGCCTCTTCCCTGGTTTCATAGGAATGGAAGCTGTATACAAGCTATCAAAGGAGGGAAGCAATCAATAGTCCTACCCAGCTGTGACACCTATGAACCACAACAATGACCAGCATGCCATAAAGTGGAATAGTGGTACTTATATCTTGGTGGTAACCAACTGCTGTCTAATTGGAATGAAGGACCACTCAACAAAAGATAAATCATATCTGGTAATGGAAATTTAGCCAGTGACCTGTGGCTAGTGAGGTTATATACACTATAAGAGAACCTACTATCACTTTCCCAAACTAGTATAATTCTAATTGCATTCTAAACAGATAAGAGTGGCTCTCATCCTTCATCAAAGAAACTTCTCTTTACAGCAGGCAGAGATAATTACAGAAAACCATAGCTGGTCAATATGTGGAAAACAATTATTGTGGGATACCAAGCTCCAATGGATACATCTACAACACAACTCCAGAACCTCAGGCTCAGGAAATATCACTAAAGGAAGCAGAAAGATTGTAAGAGCTGGTGAAGGAAGTCTGGTGTGAGATTTTAACTACTGGAAATGACAAAGAAGCTCCACTCATGATACTTCAACAATATAACTGCCTACTTAAGGCCTGAACCAATGACAATACCAATAGACACACTGTCGTGGAAGAGAAATACCACAGGGCTCTACCCCTAGAATGGAGAACTACAGGCAACCAACAATTGCTGAAAGAGTAGGAATTAATTGTCCCTAGGGACGGCACCTAATGGGTTATCCAATTCCAAATGGTCAGTCTTGAAATCATATACATGCAAGCCACATTAAATAGACTCAGAGGTTGTACTTATATATTTATGCATTTGTTTATATGGGTAACTATTATGGTGAATAACTAATGCAGAGCCCATAAGGTCAGGATATCTTTTAATAGGTAAATACCAACCAACGGAAGACAGAGTATGCCAAAGCAGCAAGGAAAGAGAGCTACCATATGCCTTGTCTGACCCTTTAAACCTCTCATATGTCACCCTGACATCACCTTGACCACACCCTGAAGGGCGTGGTCTGACACACCTGTAGCCAGCCCTTGGGTGTCTCCCTACAGGTAACCATAGTAATTAAAGAAAAAGAGGCCAGGAATTTGAGAGAGAGAAAACAGGGGGAACAGAAAGAGTTGGAAGAAGGAAAAGAAAGAGGGGAAAAAGATGTATTTACTTTAATTTTTAAAAGTTTAAAGAATATACTTGAAGAGTTATAAAATTAGTACAGCAATGCAACCTATGAACATTAAAATATGTAACATAATAAACTTATTACATAATGAAAGAGAAAAACTATCCAATTAGCCTATCACAAATAGTCATTTGACTACATCTTCCCAATGGAATAAAAAATAAAAGCTATTTTTAGTAATTATGTTATTTAAAATAGGGTTAATATTCTTATTCTAAGCCTATTTTGAAAAAGTGTGTATCTCATGATTAAACAATAATAACATCCCTTGAGTGTTAATTCATACAGGACAGGAAATAGGAAATGGATCTAAAATTGATAAGATAAATTAAAAAGCTTATATTCCAGACTTGGATTTCAAAGTATCAGTAAAACCCATAATAAACTTTAACTTAAAATAAAAGTCAGTATCTCCTAGATTTGCCAAGGAGAAGGCATAGAAAGAAATACGATAAGCCTAGAAGCAAACAGCATCTGCAATACCAAAATATGACTTTGAAATACCATTTCTTGTGTGAAGGAATCAGAGCTATTTGTAGAAACAACTGAAAGCAAATATTTAGTAGGAAATCCATTAAATGAACCTATAATATCTTGAGTCACAACACCTAGGTGAGTTTGCTAAATTGATTTCAAAAAGACTCAGGAGCTGATCTGAACAGACAACTGGGAGCCACACTTCAGGTAATTTGATTGACAATGCAACAAGTTAAAATATCTAGTAATTTTCATCTATACATTTAGGAAACTAAAATTATAAACCACTTTTTTGTTTGTTTGTTTGTTTTGTTTTGTTTTGTTTTGTTTTTCGAGGCAGGGTTTCTCTGTATTGCTTTGGAGCCTATCCTGGAACTCGCTCTGTAGACCAGGCTGGCCTCAAACTCACAGAGATCTGCCTGCCTCTGATTCCCAAGTGCTGGGATTAAAGGCATGTGTCACCAACACCCGGCTACAAACTACTTTTAATGATAAGTTAAAAAAAAAAACATTAAATTGAAACTAATTTTTTGAGAGAGAGAGAGAGAGAGAGAGAGAGAGAGAGAGAGGGTGGAGAAGGAAAGGAAGGGGAGGTAAATCCCCTGCTAATGCCATACACATCGTGCCTTAGAATGATCAAGTTAGCCAAGGCTTGGTGGGAAATCAGCAAATTAAAATGTGGAAAATTAAATCAGAAAAGCGCCTTATTTCTTCAGCAAAAATAATGCACAAATTGTGACAGATGAATTCATTGATTAAAACATTTTTGAGGAAGAGGAAGAGAAATAAGGAGAACCTGAGGGTGCAAAATTGCAATTAGATAAGAATAACTTCAGCTGGTACCATGCTAGAAGCTTCATCCCTGCTGGCTAGTTTTCATATTGTCAGAGGGTTCTGTTTATACTACTAAGGGAGAAGAGTTTTCAACAGTCGTGTCTGTGAACTCAGCAAGCTATAATAACAACTGACGACCTGGCAAGATATGCAGTGGTGCAATAGTATCACAAATGTTTTAAGAGTAACCAACCACTTTCTAGTTGGAGTTATAGCCTGCTCCATGAGACAGAATTCATGCCTGGTACTGTTAACTAGTCCAAGAACTCATGGCAGGCTATGTCATAGGCCCTAGGGGAGAACCTACTACTATTATTGTGCTAAATGAACATAGTGTTAAATTACTTCCTAAGTTCTTTTTCTTATACCATAGTTAATCCTTCATGTCTTTCCAGAGAAGCTTTTTGTTCATCACATGGTGATTGGTATGGAGACCTCACAACTGGTGAAACTACAGAGAGTAAGAGACTTGGGATTGTTCAGTTCTATATTGTTTTATTTTTAAATCTTTCCCTCTATATTTTATATGCATAGTTGTTTAGCTGCATGGATGTCTGTCTGTCCCATATGTGCAGTACCCATGGAGGACAGAAGAAGGCATTAGATCCCATAGGACTGGAGTTACAGACAGTGTGAGCCTCCGTGTGGATGCTGAAAACCAAACCCAGGTCTTCTGAAAGAGCAGCCAGTGCTCTTAACTACTGAGCCATCTCTCTGGTCCTGAGTTCTCAGCTCTAAATGGGGCAGCTATGTCATACTCTTTCCCCACAGAGCTTATGACTCATCATAGAAGATGGGAATGAACGATCACAAGAACTAAAGACAGTGGGTGTCCACAGTGAAACATTGTCTGTCATCATAGCAAGGCCATCTGATGTACATGTGAACTCACAATGGCTATGAATACATGCACAAGACCTACAGAACATCAAACCAGTCAAAATTCCAGAAAGAACAAAGCAGAGATGCTATTGACGATAAATGGCTGCTGAGGGAAGGAGAGTTAAGTTTTCTTTGGGGATGCTGCCCAGAAAGGCGACCCATGTTCCAGTAAATGATCCTACACTCATGCACTTTCAGACAGTACTAAATGGGACTCAGGGGATTGTTTTGAAAAGAGAGAGAGAGCACATGAAGCTGAGAAAGAAACAGGAGGGATAGGAGAAGAATTGGAGGGAAGAGAATGAGGGTAAATTTTATCAAAACATTCTATACATGTATGAAATTCTCAATAAAATGTTCCCAATTTTTATAGCACAGCAACTTAAATTATAATGAGCAATACTTCACTGTGTATTTTAAACTAAATACAGTAGAGGATTTTTACCTGTTCCCAACATGAAGAAATTACTAATATTTAAGGTAATGGATATGATAATTAGCCCAATTTGATCATCACATATTATGTGCAAATATCAAAATCACAGCACACTGTTAGTATGTATAATTATTATACATCAACTTTAATTAAATCTCCTAAAGATACAAGAAAATACCTACCACCTAATTACAATCAATGATCCTAATTGGATTTGCTGCAACCAAACCATAGAAGACGAAAATGAGACAACCTGGCAAGCTTGAAAACTAGCAATACTAAGAAATTACTTCCTAATTGTTAGATTTGATAACAGTATTGTGATAATAACTTTAAAGGAGCACTTATGATTGGGCTACAGTACTTCAAGAATTGTAAAATGCATCAGATGATATGGGATCATTTCAAAATAATTGAGCATATTAGTTAGTGAATGGGCCAGATATGAGATTCTAATTTTTGAAACTTGAGAATATATACATTAAGACTTACTGTAATATTCTTTCCACTTTTCTGTGTATTGGAAATTTTCATAACAAAAGTTGAATCTATAACTGAAGAATAATTTAGAGAAAAATATGCATCAGTGCATAGTGCTACAAAGCCTGAGTACACCTGTTTCCCATGCTGATCATGACAATGAGGGTTTTTCTTTATCTGTCCTCACTAATAAGTATTCTGCATTTTCCTTTGAGTCTGGGCATATCTATCCCATCATTCATGAATAATGAATAACATTAACATAATTTTCATGATTATAAAAATATATCTCATATTTTCTTGTTTTTCTGTTCTTTCTGGACTTTCATCCCAATTTAGTTTGAAGAACTATGATCACTTCAAAAACTACATTAAGAGGGAATATATTAAGAGGAAATAGGTTAAAAAAAGCTCATAGTTATATGTGTGGATACTTATCAGTTTTTCATAAACCTAAAAAATTGTAAATGGCCTTAATCTCAAAATAATGTAGCTACAATGAGAATATATTCACATACTTTAGTAACAATAATATGCAAGCTCAAAAATTTTTTAAGTTATAAAAAGTCATTATTATTTCTTAATTATAAAATTTTAAGGCTATTATCTCTAAATAATAGAAAAAATTGATATTTTCCTAATTTGTATTTTCTAATGTTTAAACAATGACCATATATTAACTTAATGGGCAGTAAAGTTTAAGAGCAATAACACACAGGGTTTAAAGACAGATTCAGTAAGTGGCATTCAGTAAGTCCTGCCTGTCAGTCATGTTTACTTACTGTCAATTGCCTTGAACCTTTTATTTCTTGAGCAAAGACTCTCTATGATAGATTAATCAATAGTAACTCCACAAGAGAAGTGCAACTGTTTCATGTCTTTATGTTCACAAGAAAATAAGTTAGAAGCATCAGGTAAGAGTTAGAAGTCATCACGTTAAAACTGGAATGAACTTTGAAAACTGACAGAACTCCACAGAAGCCAATTCCATACATTTCAGCATTTTCTAGTCTACTCAATAAGTCAGGGGCCAGACACTGAACTAGACACTAGCATTGCAACAAACCCAGCTTTCAATGCATTCAGACTCCAGTGGGAAACAAGATTTGCCTGGAATCCTGGAATGTACATGTTATTACACAGCCCTACTAGCATAGAATGTATATAAATTAGAGCCATCTACTGTCTAGTCCTGCTATAGAAAGTCATATGATCAAAAATTGTGTACTAGGGCTAGGAGTGGGGGTCAGCAATGAAACACTTACCTAGAATGTACAATGCTGTGAGTTCCATCACAAGTACCATAAAGAGGATGAGGAGGAGTGCAAGAGGGAGGAGGAGGAGGAGAAAGGACCAAACAATAATGCAATCAGTGAATAGGCAAATGACCTGAACACAGATTGTCAAGAGAAGACGCACAAATAACCAATTTGTTACTTCCCTCCTTTGGCAGTTTGAATAGCATCTTCTAGTACTATGAAAGCTAGTCAGGAAGGCTGTCAGGTCAGATCCTGTGTCCAAAGTTCATGGTGTTTTCATCAATGTGGACTTAACCTTAACCCTCTGGCAGGTAACCAATGAAAGCCACACCTGTGATTTCTCAACAATATGGCTGGCTAAATAGGACCTGAACAATGATAACACCAATAAATGTGTGACTGTGGAAGGGGGCAATCTCACAAGTGTCATCTCTAGGTAAAAAACTACAGGAAACTTACAAATTACTGAAAGAGTGAGAACTCATTGTTCCCAGGGATGAATCCTTTGATTGGTTGTCCAATGCCAAGTGTCACCATCCTAATGTTCTTTACATCCTTGGCCCAGGAAGATTTCTGCTCCCTCTAGAAACACCTCATTGTCTGTACCCAGGGGCAGCCAAATGTCCAAAGGAAGGAACATTCCCCAGGTGCATCGCAGAGTGGAGAGAGCAAAAGGAGTGCCAGTCTGAGAGAAACTTGGGATCTGGACCCTCTGCCAGCTATCTCTCAATGCTTCTAGACCCTTCCCAGCAGTACATCCCTCTGTAGGAGAGAGGAAGCTGTAGGTCACAGTCGTGGGCTCAGAGCTCACAGACTTGCCTGACAATAAACCACATGCAGTAGAAGGAAGCTGCAAGTTAAGTCATCAGTTGCTGTGAGGTGAGAGCTCACAACCCATGGGCAACACAGCTTGCTCATTTCTACAGAAGACAAGGACACAAGCCATCATGCCCGCTGAATCTTGAGCAGCTAGATAGTTAAACATTTCATCAAATCTACATAGAACTTTCTCCATCTCAACAATTATCTCTTATGTCTGACTCTTATCTAGTCGTTGTGATAGGGGCCTCCAGGCTTCCTCCCTTTGATTGGTCCTCATTTTCAGGTTCCAAGGGTAGCTCAGCCTAATATAATATGGCCTCCCACCTGGGCACAGTTCTTTGTGCTATGGTGAGCAATGCAAGAGGTTTCTACTCCCAGGCTGGCCTATCATGCAGGAAGAATCTATAGCAGACAAATTCTCACACTGGGTTTAAGGCTTGCATGAACCATGGGTTTTTCCATGGCTAGGATTGTAACCCCCTGTCTTCAGGGTTGCTTGAAATCACCATACCTACCTTGTGGTTGAGACTTCTGCTTCTCCCCACCTCAGGGTGTATGATCAGCGTGCTGGACTTGTTGTTGTGTTTCCTCTGCTTTTCTGTGTTTGTCAGTGATCTGATCACCTCTTTCATGACTTCTAATGTTCTTCCTGCCTTTCTCTCCTCCAAACACAATCATTTTTATCACCTGATACTTCTCGTGCATAAATTGCCAGAGAAAGTGTCTAACCTGCTGCCTTAGGCCACAAGTTCTCTGGCCCTGTTTTCTCATGCTTAGAAACGCTGTCAGCTTATCTCCATCACATCGCTCTGGGTTATTCTATGTGCCCAAAAGATTAATTCAAACAAATGATGCTAACAATTACCCTTCCCTGTAGGGAGACACTGTAACCACGCTTCCTAAGGGCTGGCTACAGGTGTGCTTAACCACACCTGTCAGGGGTGTCTGGTTACACTTCTCTAAAGATCCTTTTCTCATTATCTATTCAAAAGTCTTTGGGGTTTTTGCAAACAACAAAATAAAGTGAAGGGCAAGAAAATATGAAATAGAAGGAGGAAGACTCACAATGAAACATTCTAAAAGATGATAAATATAGCTTGCCCATTTGACTTATTTTTTGTAATTTCTTTAGGTGACATTGACTCTCTTTTAGGGGGGAATGCTATTATCTATATACAAAAGAAAAGATATTCATTGTCCTTGTTTTACAGACAGAAAGCGACAAGTAAAGCCAAAACGTTTGCACATGGCATTTTTACCTAGATGTGAAGCTTCAGAACCACAGAAGCTTCATGAACCAAAACTCAGCTAACTCTAAAACGAAATTCTTCTCACTTGACAAGCATGTTCTTACCCTTATCCTGGTCTTCAAACTCTGCAACAAAGGCTTCTTGCCATTAGCAAGTCAAAGACAAACAAATGCAGGCAATTCCATGTGCATTCTCACACATGCGCGCACACACATACACACACGCACACAGGTGCAAGCATACATATATGCTCACACATATGTGTATATACACACACATGAACATACACACACACACACACACACACACACACACACACACACACACACGTGAAAACACCACGTACATACATGCACTTGCCCGTGCACATACACACATACATGTTGTGTGACAAAACTTTTCCTGGGGAGGCATACACATCCATTCACCCTTGATAGAGAACTCATGACAGACCATAGCATGTATAACACCAAAGTCCAAATTGTTTAACTATGAATTTTATTGGTGTTATTCACAAGAATATGGGCGAGGGGTTATTTACAGGAGTAGAAACAACTCAAAGACAGCTGCATCCCCAAAGCACACCCTAGCATGGGTAGCAGTGCACAAAACTGGGAACATAGAGTATATTGTATAGCCTGCAGGCAGCTCAAAAAGTTGGAAAGTATCCCTTCCAAGTAACTCAATTGGTACACCTCTTCCAGGTATGCCTGCTTGTTTCTGCCTCTTCCAGGCAGATCTGATCCCAAAGAGTTTTCTTTGCAAATTGGTTGTCTGAGAGTGACTCTCAGTTTTTATTGCTTTCCAGAGTAAGTATTGCCATAGCAGGGAGGGGGCCTAGTGAATCTGGTCAGTTTCAGAAACTTCCTGAGGTTATTTTAAGTTGTTTACCTCCCAGCTTAAGGAGCTTCCCCAAAGAATAGAATGTTTCAATCTCTGACGAAACTGTTGTGAAGCAACACACAAGCATGCACACATGTGCACACAGGCGCACACTCACAAGCACCTCACTGTGGGTCCTCTAGAGAGTCAAAACCCCCAACATCACAATTCATGCATAAGGAGAATGAATCTATTCTGTCTAATCTTTTTGATTGTTTTTGTTTTTCAAGATGGGATTTCTCTATGTAGCTTTGTCTGTCCTGGAACTCACTCTATAGTCCAGGCTAGCCTCGAACTCACAGAGATCCACCTGCTTCTACTTCCCAAGTGCTGGGATTGAAGGCATGCACCACCACTACCTGGATATTCTGTCTGATATTAAACAGAGACTTAAGAAACTATACAGTACAATGCCCTGAACTGAGTAGGCATATGCACAGCTGAGGAGGCAGAATAAAAACTTTTTTTTTTTTTTTTTGCAAAAGAAGAAGCTGCTCCCTGATGGTGTGTCCTTATTTAAGCCCCAACATTTCCTCCCTTGGTGATTAGTCATCTGTCACTGTTCTGTAGTCCATTGAGAAGATGGATGGGAAACACTAAATGCAAATTAAGGGCTCCATATGGTGAAAAAATACTACATACCAGAAAACATACGCACATTAGGGGAGTTAACCTTGCTGAACATAAGTAATTAGAAACTGTTACTATTACAAGCTCAAGTATTGATATGAAAATTAAGCAGCTAGATTTTGGTGAAAGAGTCTTAGGTCTGAGAAAATTCATAACATTTCATTAACTACAATACTCCTATAAATAACACAGATACATAAATTAGCCTAGGCATTGGTAATTGAATGTAAAAACTACCATTTACTACTAAAACATTGATTTCCATTAATTTTTCATTAGAGTATTGCTCAGTCTTACCTTTCTGTAGGCTTCAAATCATGTCTAATCAGACTCTTGCCACCTAATTGATCTGGATATTTTGCAACTAACTACATGATGATAGACCCTCATTGAACTATCCTTCGTGTTAATTCTAACAGAGTGTCACAGTACTTCACACAGTAGAAAGCATTTGTTTTAAATGATCTACCATTCAACATCTTAGACTGAATAATATAAATCTATCAATATTTGACTTTTTAACCTACATAGGCAATTAATACATTTACATGAAACTATAGCTTGCTATCTGCCACTCCCCCTGTCTCACTGTAGCAGACAGGGAATGATTAAATGCAAGCCAACTCCATTATCAGTGTGATCAATATCAACAGAATATCCATCACTAACAGAAGGAAAGATAAAATGTACCCAACACCCTGGATCTAAATTCCCTGAAAAATTCTGCTTTTAACATGAAAATCATACTCATTAATTTATCCACTTGTTCATTAATTTTTTAAAGAGTCACTTCTAGAATACCATTAAGTAACTAGAAAGAGTGTGAAGAATCACTTGCTACTTTTATGAAAGGATATATATATGAAAATTATGTTATCATAATAAGATAATAAGCACACATTATTATAGAAGACCCAGGGGGTATTTGGACTTTGAAACAATGTGTAGAAAGAAACAATGTTGTGACAGTTTGGATGCAATTGGCCCTCATAAGTTCATAACTAATGGCATTATTAGGAGACATGGCCTTGTTGGAGTAGGTGTGGCCTTGTTGGAGGAAGCTTGTCATTGGGGGTGGGCTTTGAGGTCTCCTGTGCTCAAACTACACCCAATGAGGACACAGACTCTTTCTGCTGCCTACAAATCAAGCTGTAGGGCTCTCACCTCCTTCTACAGCACCATGTCTGCCTTCATGCCACCCTATCCAACCATGATAATAGTCTAACCCTCTGAAACTGTAAGCTGCCCCCATTAAATGTTTTCCTTTATAAGAGCTACATGGTCATTGTGTCTCTTCACAGCAATACAAACCCTAAAATAAATGTCATAGGTCGGATGCTTCATTAAAAGTTTAGTTTTTAAAATATTTTTATTTAAATTAGAAACAACCTTATTTTACATGTCAATCCCAGTTCCCTCTCCTTTCCCTAGTCCCCTGCTCCTCAACCCCCTATCTTACCCCTTTTCTGCTCCCCAGGGGGGATCTTCCATTGAGGATCTTCAAAGTCTGTCACATCATTTGGAGCAGGGCTTAGGCCCTTCCCCCGGATGTCTAGGCTGAGAGAGTATCCCTCTATGTGGAATGGGCCCCAAAGTCCATTTGTATAGTAGGGATAAATACTGATCTACTACCAGAAGCTCCATAGATTGCCAAGGCCTCCTCACTGACACCCATGTTCAGGGGGTCTGGATCAGTCCTGTGCTTTTTTCCCAGCTACCAGTCTGGGGTCCATGAGCTCCCCATTGTTCAGGTCAGCTGTTTCTGTGGGTTTCACCAGTCTGGTCTTGACCTCTTTGAACATCACTCCTCCCTCTCTGAAACTAGATTCCAGGAATTCAGTTCAGTGCTTAGCGGTGGGTGTCTGCTTCTGCTTCCATCAGCTACTGGATGAAAGTTCTAGAATGGCATATAAGGTAGTCATCAATCTCATTATTGAAGAAGGCCAATTAAGGTATCCTCTTGACTATTGCTTAGATTGTTAGTTGGGATCATCTTTGTAGATCTCTGGAAATTTCCCCATTCCAGATTTCTCTTTAAAACTATAATGGCTCCCTCTATGATGCTATCTCTTATCTTGCTCTTCTCTATTCTTCCCCCAACTCAACTTTCCTGCTCCCTCATGTACTCCTCTCCCCTCCTCTTCTCCCCTTCTCTTTCTCCTAGCTCCCTAGTGGGGGGCAGGGGAGGAGGGGAGGAAAAGGGAACTGTGATTGATATGTAAAACAAGTTTGTTTCTAATTTAAATTTAAAAAGTAGTAAAAAAAAAAAAAAGAGCTCAGTGACAGATGACAGAGAATATCCCATCATGTGTAAACCCTAAACTTGATCTCAAGGTGTATGGCAAATAATATAATAATAATTGTCAGATAAGTAGCGTCTCAATGAATGGAATGCAAAAGGGATTCTGGGCCAAATGCAGTACCACTCATATTCCTATGTTCAGGGGCAATGTGCATGAGATATCTAAATGAAGCTGGAGGCAGGAGGAGAAAAGAGTTCTATAAATAAACTAGTATCGCTACAATCAAAATTTCACCACAAGAGAATGAGAGAAAGAAATAAAGCTGGGAAAGAAAGGTTTTGAAATGGAAGTAGAAAAAGTCATTTAATCAATACAGTAATATTCTCTTTGTAATGGGTGCTGTTGAATGCTTTAAGTAAAAGCAACATGGGATAAAACTACAAAAAGTGAGTTAGGATAGATTACAGGCAAGCAATCAGAAACCAGTTAAACAATGCCTTTCCTGACATACAAATGAATAGATATAAACAAAATGTTCTTTCTAAATTATACCCTAAAATTATAAAAGATTATTATGGAGTAAAATGAAAGAATAAGTAATTTTGCTCCAAATTTGGATTTAACTCACTAAATATCCATTCAGCATTACTCACTGTGTGGTGCTTCAGCACTTCTTTATTGTACAAATGTTTCTGAGCACTCTGAATTCTAGGCTTTTCTAGATTTGGGGAATTCAACGATGACCTAAGTAGACATGGATTGGTGTGTTCAAAGAACAACATTCTGGTATAAGAGATAAAGATTAAATAAGAACACACAATTGCAAATGGTGTTGAGTTATGAAGGTAAGAACAAAGTTTCCATGAAGAAGCTCCAACCAAACCTTCCGCAAGGCTGATTATCTGGTTAGAACTTCATTGAGGCCTCTAACTGAGATGTCTCAGCATTTTTGTAACTCACCTACCTATTAATGTTTCTGCTAACGAATTTGAAAAGTGCCTTGATGAATTCCTTCATTCTTCATTCTATTGCAATAAGAACTTCATCAAACCAGAACCATGTTGCAACATGGAATTTGTGTTCCCAGGACATGGCCACTCATCTTTGGCTCCAGAATAAACTCTCTCTTAACCCTTTATGGGGAGAGTTGTGTCTTTGCATTGACAAAATAAACAAACTAGCAGCAATGATTGGAAACAACAGGAGGATCTTTTTCATGAGAATTGTAAGACAGGTTCACTGAAGAGCTGAGTATGAGGCTGAAACCACAAGGAGTCATCACAGCCCTGGTTCCACAGCTGGGAACACACTGTGATCATATATCTTAAAGGCAGTATAATCTTCCTTCCCTGTCCTTTCCCAGCTCAGAGCTCCATCCTGCCTACTGTTTGCTACCCTTTCCAACTAATGATGGGCCCAAATACATCAGGGTCGGAAATTGCTGCTGAGGCAGCCATTAACTCACTGGAGGAACATCAACATGGCAATGGTAATTGCTGCCATAAATCCAAACCTTAGTAGTAAATATTTATTGACAGGAAGTCATATTTCTACCCATGACGGTTCTATTACCACACAGCCATTCAAGGCTGAGGGTTTATTTTTAGCAGCCATATAGCAAAGTGTAGAAGACATCGTAGATTGATATATGCTAAGATTTCACATATCTGGTTAAATCAGCAGAAAGGGAAACTTTCTGCTCATTCCATCTTGGCCAGCTGATCCTAAAGCCATCATAGCCTTTCTTGGAGGGGGGCAGTGGTGAGTCGTTGTTAGTTTGGTAGGTTTCCCATATATATATATATATATATATATATATATATATATATATATATATCGTAAGGTATTTGGACTGCACAAAGATCTCAACTGTATACTTTGAACAAGAACCTGATGGCTGCTTCTGGAGGAAGCCAGACAGTCATTCACTGTTCATTGCTGGACTCCTTCTATCTTGTGCATTGGATATTTGAGACCCTGCCTGATCCTGATATCTAGATGATAAACCCCTTGAAGGAGTGTTTTATTGGTCCTTATAGTCCCATAGCACTTAACATGCTCTCAGTAAACATGGGAGAAGGTAGGCAAATACATGTATTACTTTAGTGAAGTTCAGAAAAAGCAATGTTTTTCACAGATAAAAGCCAATCAGATTTCCTAATTGTGTATCAAAACACCTGGTAGCTCCTTTAAAGCATGAATGCCTGGGTCTCCTTTCCCAGGTCCTCCACACACAAGAGTCACAGCAAATTTGAGCTAAGTTTAAGGACTCCTTGTTTGTAAAAGCCCTCCCTGGCATTTAATGCATAATAGGTTTCAAAACTACTGCTGTAACAGTGTCGGTATTGAAAATCAGCTCACACACCAAAAGAATATTAGACAACTTCCGGAGCTCACAAAGACGTTCTCTTTTTTTTTAAGATTTTACAAAGACCAGATCCAAATAGACTAAAGAAGAAAGATCTGAATTAAATTTTACTTTCTAAGTTAGAAAGTGTATCTGGATTGATTTCCTGACCTAGCGTTATTTTTCCATTTTTGTCTTTCAACTTTCTTCACATACACACACACAAAAAAAAAAAAAAAAAAAAAATTACTTTCTAGGAAGCTAAGGTTAACATTTTCAGCTAATAAACATTACTTTTACCATGAATGCTCAATGAAGTATAATCCAATTATTCTTTACTTACTTATTTTATTTTTAATCAGCACAGATTAATGGGTTTTCCTACTATACATTCATTTTTTTGCTGGTGCTCCTCCACATCCCCATGCTTGTCGCCTTCCTCCTTCCAACAGTCCCTTAATGCTTTCGTCCCACCTACGCACATTTCAAGTTTTACAGTGGAGTCCCTGCTTGTTACAAGGCATTATGCGTAACAAAGCAACTGTACCATGCCTAAAATCTTAAGATATTTTACATTATAATTGACATACAATAATTGTACATATTCATGGTATATGGTGTGGTAATATCTTTTTCTTTATTTTTTTCACATTTGTTGAGATTTTGAAAAAGGATGAAAATTTCTAACAAGAAGGAAAGAGTGTCTTGACTCCAAAGTGGGGAATAGCACATCCAAACACAATGTTTGCTCTCAGGAGGAAAAAAAAATGAATGTACAGGCACAGTTAAATAGGCATTAACACTATAAAAAATAATACTGATTTGAGTTTTGACATGCCTACATATATACCTGAATTATATGCATTAATTACTTTGAGAAAGCATTAATGAAACTTGTGCTCCAAGGTGGATTCATACTGAAAATGGAGAAAAGAAGTGTCAACAACTAAAATGTTTTCATTTCGTATCACTGTGATAAAGCAAAAGCACTTAAAGGAGAAAGGGTTGCAGCCCAGTCCATCATGGCAGGGAAGTCACAGCTGCAGAGCTTGAAGGAGCTGGTCACATTACATCTAAAGTCAAGAAACAGAGAATGACACATACATGAACTCAGCTTGTTTTTGTTTTTTCTGTTTTATACAATCTGGGCTCCTTAACCAGGGAATGGATCCACCCACAGTTAAGATGGGTCTTCCTACACCAATGAACTTACCCAAGACAGTACCTCCTCACAGGCATGTCCTGAGACCATCTCCCAGGTGGTTCTAGATTCTGTCAAATTGACAATTAATACTATCACAATAAATAAAGCTACAAATTACAATTTCTAGGGTAAGTTCTAGAGAATAGAGTGATTTTCAGTTAACTAAAGGGAAAGAAACAGAATGATTAAATAGTAAAATAGTCAATGCGCAAAAATAAGTGAGAGAAAAGATGATGTATTGATGATATAAATTTAAAATATTAGCAATTAAACTGAATGGCAAGGATTTTCATGGATTTAGGGTATCACTTAGTACTAAATGCTTGCCTAGCATACATGGGGTTACAGCGAAGGGTTTTGGGGGTGTTGACCTCTAGTAGCAGGAAGAGAGGGAGTAGGAGAGAAAAAGAGTCTAAAAATTGTCAGTCTAAATTTCAAAACTTAAAAAGTACAGACACAGGGTCATGGACTGAGACAGAGCCCCTAGTCAATGCACAAGCAAACAAAAGCTATTGTTTAATTTTTAAATTTTCCATCAAACTCTGTTCAAGACATATATTCCTATCTAGATCCAGAGAACTAATATGGCCAAAATCTTTAAATACATGACAAAGGTGTACAAAATTGAGGGTAGAAGCTATTTGGCCTTTAAGATGAATAAGCTCTAACCTATTTTCTTCAGATTGACCAAATCAGAATAAAAAGGTTACCATTAATCGGGTAAAGGTGAGTTACAACAATGCACAGATAATGCCAAGATCAATGAGAATAGATCAATAATGAAAAAAAAATTCTTCCCTTTGAAATCAGGAAGAAACGGGAAGCTATGCTCATCAAAGGCAACAAACAGAAGAATGCAGCCTGTGCAGAGAGGCAGGAGAAATGCATACGCAAAGATTGTAAATGAAGAGATAAAGGTGCCTTTCTTGAGGCTGGAGGGGATGGCTCAGTGGGTTAAATGTTTGTTGCACAAATACGAAGGCCTGCATTTGATTCTTAAGCTCAAATAAAAAACCAGATGTGGCTCCTGCAACCCCAGTGTTGGATGGCAGAGATAGGCAAGCCCCATGGGCTCCCATTAGCCAACCAGTCTACCCAATCAATGAGCTCTAGGCTCAGTGAGAGAGCCTATCTCCAAAAGCAAGGCATACAGCTACAGGAGAAGACACCAGATGTCCACTTCCATCGTTTCCTGTCTTATCCCTCCTCTCCCCCAAGATCCCCTTCCTTCAACCCTGAAGAACCCTGGTAAATCTGAAAATACTTGAGTCACAAGGGATTATATTCTGATTTTGTTCATGACAAAGTTGTTCAGCATGTGTATATTATTTTCTTTACATACAATAGCCCCAAATTACTACAGTCCACACAGAGAGGGATAGGTGATATTAAACAGGATGCATAGAAAAGATTCACACACAGTGAATGTGTCATGGAACAAACATGTCAAAGCACAGCACTAGTGTAACATAAAACTGAAGCCAAGAATGTAAAAACATACAAGGATAGTTGGTGTATGTATTAGCCAAGCACCCAGTTCTATGGAATGTTATCAAAGAGCAGGTCCCAATGGACACCATGAGCTGTAAGTAATAGTAATGGGCCCCTGTACACCACTCTAACAAGTGCACTACTCCAGGGATAGCACCAGTAAGAGGACAGATTATGATTGTTTGGGAACACAGACATTTGACAAATCTCTGTACCTTAGTATGAACTTTATATGGCTCTAAAAATCAAAGTCTAAAGAAAGTTAAAGACTGGAGTCAGTGACATGGCTCAGCAGGTAAAGATACTAGGGGTCAAGCCTGAAGACCTGAGTTTGATCTCTGGGGCAAGGTGTCCTCAAACCCCCATACTTGTGCTGTGCCAACCCCACAATAAATAAATAGTGGAAAAGATAAAGACAGTCAGAGCAACAATAAATAAGTTATAAAATAACTACATTTAAATTGGCATTGAGCTTTCCAGATGCAACAATGAAAACCAGAAGAGAGTTCAACAGTCTAGTCAAAAAGAAAATAATTGCCAACCTAGATTACATATGAGAAAAAAATAATTTGTAGAAATAAGATACATCATAAAGTGTATTCAGGATATGTGAGGAATTCTTACAAGTCAATAAAAAAAACTGTTAATGTAAAAATTTAGCAAAGTAGCTGAGTATACATTTCTACAAAGTAGATAGACACATGGCCAATAAACACAAGCAAAAGCTCCTCGACATCACTGAGTCAATAAGGAAAAGCAAGACAAATGTGTCACAATGAACCGCATGGCTTTTCTACCTTTTTTCCTGTTGCTGTAAGCAAAGGCAACTTGGGGAGGAAAGGGTTTATTTCATACTTCAGCTTCTAGTCCATCTTGAAGGGAAGTCAGGGCAGAAAATCAAGGCAGTAACCTCGAGACAGGAATCAAAACAGAGGCCACAGAGGAACACTGCTTACTGGCTCACTCTCTCTGATGGTTTGAAAGAAAATGGCTCCCAAAAGGAGTGGCACTGTTTGGAGGTGAGGCCTTGTTGGACTAGGTGTGGTCTTATTAGAGGAAGTGTGTCACTGTGGGAGCAGATGTTGAGGTCTTTTTCTAAATCTTCCTTCTGTGTGTCAGTCAGTCGACTTCCTACTGCCTTCTGGTCAAGATGTATCCATTACCACATCTATCTGCATGTTGCCATGTTCCCCATCATAATGATAATAGACTGAACCTCTGAAACTGTAAGCCACTACCTCAATTAAATATTTTCTTTGTAAGAGTTGCCATGATCATCGTGTCTCTTCACAGCAATAGTCTAATGTCTAGCTAGCTAAGACATTCTCCATGACTTGCTCACCCTGCTTTCTTTATTTTTTTTTTATTTTTTATGTGCAAAGGTGTGAGAGTGTCAGGTTCCCTAGAACTAGAGTTACAAACAGTTGTGAGCTGCCATGTAGGTGCTGGGAATTGAACCTGGGTCCTCTGGAAGAGCAGCCAATGCCCTTAACCACTGAGCCATATCTCTAGCCCACTCAGCCTGCCTTCATAAATAATCCAGGACCACCTGCCCAGGAGTGGCATTGGGCTGGGCCCTCTCACATCAATCATCAAGCAAAAAAGAATGCCAAACAGACTTGCCTACAGGCCAATCTGATGGAGGCAATTCTTCAATTAGCATCCCCTCTTCCAGATGACTCTAGCTTATACCAAGTTGACAAAAATATTAACACAATAGGACTGATAATAGCAACATATAGAAGCAAAGAAGTAGAGAAATGAGAATCCTCAAATACTGTTCGCAGGAAAATAAAATGCTGTAGCTACTACTCTTATCACTGCAATCAACAGTGACTTCTCATCCCAAATAGAATGAAACCCAAACCCTACATGACTGAGGCCCCAGTCCATACCTTTAGTTTCATTTTCTAACACTCACTCCACCCAAGCCACAAAGCCCTCTGCATTGCCCTTTGAAGGGTTTTAAGAATACTATGCAAATATGAGTTGGGAGCTATTTACACATTCTATCTTGCCCAACGTAGCTCAGCTTCCCACACCAGTTCTCTCTGAGTGGCAACTAGGCAACCTGTAGAAGTTCTGGCAAGCATCATGTCATCCCAACCACTCCATCTCCCCTCATTCACTAACTCCACTGTGAAGAAATGTGTTTTCTTTATTAAATATTCATCCTCAAGTTATCTGAAAGAGCCTCGAGAAATGGATTCTTAACGAGATTTTGAATGATTACCTGAACTTGAAGCAAAAACTCTTTTATCACAGCCAGCTCCTCCCACCCTTTCAGAAAGGACTATGATTTCTGGCTATTAACTGAACATTTTATGGGCAGAAAATGGAAATTGAAGACCAGAGAACCTGATTTAAGTCACGACCTGGTCTCTCAATTAAAATGATATTAAAAAGCAATATCAGTCCTCATGTAAAATGGTTGCACAGCAAGTGAATTTTCTTTCCAGAAAGCAAGATGAAGTATGCTTTTAGACTTGCACGCCTTGCAACACATACAGGAAATAAGAAAGAAAATCAGAAAGTGAAAGGGATGAACAGGGAGAGTGAGGAAAGTAGCTTGGAAATTTACTTTGCTTGTGGTAGCTGGAATTTATTCCTGGTCCCAGTAGAGTACAAATTATTTCTCTCAAGTCTAATCTACCAGAACTGCCAAGTCAGCCAGGCCGTGATAGACCTAGCTCCGTGTGGCTGCTCACACAGACAGCAGAACAGCTCCTAACACCTGCTCTCTTGGCCCAGGAACTCCAGAAAGAGCAGTGATTAAGCGTCCTGGTTCTTAAAACAAGTGTCAAAAAGAGCTGCTAGAGCACAAAGGTCTCCTTTTATAAGAGGGATGTGGGAAGTCCAATATGCCATCTACATTTTTCTTTCAGCCTAAAGACAAGCTTGAACACTCAAGTCTCCTGTCATTTTTGGTTGGCATTTTGACATTTTGCTGATGCTGGTGGTTTTTACCTAATGACAGGAAAGGAATTCTGAATCTTGACCTTGCTTTGTGTACATATCTCTGATAGGAGGACAGTGCCCACCCATGGAAATGTATAAGCAAAGAAGGTCACCTAATAGGCAGGCTTAAAACAGCTGATCTGAAATCCAGCTATGTGACAACCACCAAGGCTGATAACAGTTCTAATGATGATTCAGGCACAATTCTTTAGAGAAATGATCTAAATTGGATCCTCATTAAAAAACTTCATGAACAAAATTCATTATAAGTATGAAAATATCCAAAATGAAACCCTTCATGTATAATTAACATTTACTAATTAAACACCAAAAAAGAATCTTGTTTCTAATTTAAATTAAAAATTGAGAAAACAAAAAAGAAAAAAAAACTGTGAAATACATACTGTATTGTTTTACTTTCATTCTAATTTCACAAATGAGTAAACTTGAGGTACTCTCTTTGGAGTTCAGGACTATGACTTTTGGCATGTCCAGGCTCTAACATAGTACAAGGCATCAAGTAGATACCCAAAAAAAGAGATGCTTGTAGATGGAAGGAAGAAAAAAAGGAGGGAGAAGGAAGGGGGAAAGGGAGGAGGTGAATTATGGATGACCCTCTTTAAAGACAGATTCAGTGAGCAGTTGTGGCAATGGAAGAGAAAGGAAGAATGAGGTCATTTCAAACTGGGGGGAACAGCATTCATTGCCATTGGGAGAGTAACTGTGTGAATGGAAAATAATTAAGAAAATGCATCCCTGTTTTGTTGATATGCTTTTGTAGCTTTGCTTTGTGCCTTTGGACATGGCTTGTCTATTCCAAACTAACTTATTTTAAGTGTACATGAAAGGACAAGGGAAAAAACATGAAACAAATCCTTTCCATTTCTCAGTTCTGAGAGATTGCATAAACCAACAACATCCCATGTCCCTTAAAGGTTACCTTCACTTCTTTAGTAACCTGCTCTTCCACTGGTCTGTTTAGCAGCCCAGCCGAGAGTATCTGGGCTCTACATAAACCTCAGAAGGCAAGACTTTCTGAAATAAGAGTGAAAAATAGAAACCCAACCTCTACAAGCCCTCCATGAGACCATTGGAAGGTAACAGCAGACATGTATCATTGGTGGACTCATTTAAAGGTATACCTAAACTGTAAAAGGAACATTGATAGTGTTTCATATATATATATATATGTATATATATATATATATATCAGATATTATATATATATATATCAAACATAAAGAGTAAAACTTCATCTTATCATTTATGCTGCCTCTTCCTGTAAAAATGTAAGTAATATGAGAGCAAAGAACTTTGCTATTTTATTGACTGATATACACTAGCACTTAGAATAACACCTAGCACACAGTAGGCATGCAATAGACATTTACCAATGAATGAATAATGTAAACGCAAGAATGCTACATTGTTACCACTACTATTTTCCCAAGCATTCATGTAAAGTTGAAAGTCTAAAGTACAAAGCATCCATGCTGTGTACATAGCCATTTGTGTGTAAGTTAAGCCTTCGATGTATGTTATACATTAGAGTGGAATTTTCATCTTACGCAGAATGCCCCAGGCTCCGTAGTGACCATTACATTTGCAAACAGAGAGTTCAGCCTCTGATCATTTATCTCTAGATATTTTCTGAACTAATTAATTTCACTATTTAAAAATAATATCTAATCCAACAAAGAGAATAATGTGAAGGTAAAACAAATTAGAAACTACTAACATGTGTGCTCATGCAGGAATTGAGAAATCAGGTCCTTTGAGAATAACTTTCTAGAGTGATGAACAAAGGGACCAAGATCAGGCTGGTGAAACCCACAGAAACAGCTGACCTGAACAAGGGGGAGCTCATAGACCCCAGACTGATAGCTGGGAAACCGGCATAGGACTGATCCCTGAATGTGGATGTCAATGAGGAGGCCTAGGCAATCTATGGCGCCTCTGGTCGTAGATCAGTATTTATCCCTAGCAAAAGAATGGATTTTGGGAGCCCATTCCACATAGAGGGATACTCTCTCAGTCTGGACATACAGGGGAGGGCCCAGGCCCTGACCCAAATGATATGACAGACTCTGAAGACCACCCCATGGAAGGCCTCACCCTCAGGGAGCAGAAAGGGGATGGGATAAGAGGTTTAGTAGGGGACAGGGACAGGGACAGGGGAGGAGCAGAGAGAGAGGAAACTGGGAGAGGGACATGTAAAACATCTTGTTTCTAATTTAAATTAAAATATCTCTATACATGACATTCATCAATTTTTATTAAAATGGAGTTCTGATTTCTAAGAATAACTCTCCAAACCCCTTGTTCTATGTCAATCCATCCTGAGAAGACGTCTTCTCAACCTCGAGTAACCATGGGCTTTAGACATGAGCCTTTCTCTTATTTACAGTAAATTTTGAACAGTTAGATTTAACAACCATCAACACTATTCTTAGAGCAGAAGTTACTAAAACCTATCAAAATAAATAAGCTTTAAAATCCCTTATGCTTGGACTTGGACAATGGCTCAGTGGTAAAGTGTTTGTCATTCAAGCCAGTCATGAGGACCTGAGTTCAGATGCCCAGGACCCATGAAAACCTGAAGTGTTAGCATATATCTGCAATGCCAGTGTTCCTATGGGAGATGAGAGGCAGACACAGGAGAATTTCCAGGTGCTCACAAGCCAGCTAGCCTGGATTATAGTAGTAAAGAAGAGATAGAACCTGTCTCAAACAAGATGAGCAGCAAGGGTCAACAACTGACATTGTCTTTTGACCCTCAAATGCACAGCTATGACATAGGCAGGCCCACACTTATGAATACACACATGCATGCAAACACACATACATGCACACACACATACACAAACATACACACACATGACCCATGATGCCACTAATTATAATAATAAAACATCATAAATACTTTAATATTCAACAATAAAAATGTGGCTCTCACCCCAGCTATAATGGCTATGATCAAGAAAAGAAGTAGCCATGTGGTGGTGGTGCACACCTTTAACCCAACACTCCAGAGATCTGAGTTTGAGGCCAGCCTGGTCCACAGAGCAAGTTCCAGTACAATCAGGGCTATACAGAGAAACCCTGTCTTGAAAAAAATAAAGGATGGAAGGAAGAAATGAAAAAAAGAAAAGAAGTAATTAATGCTGGCCAAATGTGGAGAGAAAAGGAACTATTGTATATTGCAAATGAGAATTTTAACTGGTACATTTACTACAGAAATAAGTATAAATGTTTTCAAAAAGAACAGACTAAAATTAGAAGTACCTATGGTCCTGCTACACCACTCTTGGATCTACTTGAAGGTTTCTAACTCTGCATATTGCAGAGATGTGTGTTTCTGTACTACAGAAAGCTTGGTATAGAAAGTGTCCTTTGAGACTCTACTTGCACAGGGATAAGTAAGTGTGAGAATATACTCATTTTTCAAATTGTGCAAAACTCTTTGATAAGGTTAGTGGTTCTGCCTGTGAATAAACCTAGTAAGTAGTTATGGAAATCAAAATTCTAACATAGTCTTCAGGAATTCTGTACCCTGGCAAGTACTTCTTATATAATCATTTCCCCTTGAGTATGAATGGAACTGTAAACATACTCAGCTACCACTCTGTAGTTATGGTGCCCTGTATAGTAGAAGGGATGCCCCAGAAAGAACTAGGACCCCTAATTAATTAACTTTTGTTTATTTTGTGTGGGCCTGACCTTACCAGATAAGCCTTTAAAAGCAATTTAAGAAACTCAAAGTGACTGGGAAATTTTGCTACTGAACAAAAAAGTGGAATTGCCTTGGTAGGGATGGGGCCATGTGGTCAGACATGGCAGGTGGCCTCTGGGTACTAAGCTCTGCTTCTACTAGAAAGCCATTATAAAGCAGGAAACTTAGGACTTCTTCCATAAAAAAATTGATTTTGAGAGCAACTGAGGGAGTTTAGAAGTGGATCTTCCTTAAGTCAAGCTTCCAAATGAAGACAGAATTAGCATATGCACAGATTCTTGAACCAAACATGCACTTTAGACAATAAATAAATATTGTTTCAGGCCAATAAGCATATGGAAACTCTTGTGTTGTGATTTAAAGAAAAAAGAAATGAAGCTTGTTCTAGAATCAAGGCACTCACTACCTGGAGACTGATTTTCAAGTCCAATTTGTTTAGGATCTATTATGATTCTCCCAGCTCCAATGTCAGTTTTATCATGAATACAAACACTAATTCACATTGCTCTTTCCTCCTTCTTCAATGACAGCAGAGGCAAATAGCCAACAATAGGAAAGATAAGCTATATCTGCAGAACCAAGGAAAACCTCTTCAATCATCTTCCATGAATGTACAAGACCACTCCAATCAACAAGGGTCTCAGACAAGGCCCAAGCCAGGGAGCTTCGCCCATCCACTCGAATGCCATACTGTTTGCTGTTCTGATTTCCAAAGGGGAAAAAGAAGTTCAGAAGTACATACAATTACTATCAAATCAACACCCTGCTTACATCTCTCTCTGACAGCTGCTGCTGCCTTTAGCTTTCATTGGAGTCAACGGGCAGTTCTTGCCATCTCCATAGGAAAAGTGAGGACTCTTAAAAAGTGAAGCAACCATTTGTAGGAAAATCGTTCAAGATAATTCTCCATATCCAACAAACACTGCAGAGGACACTAAAGTCATGTTTCTAGTATCTCCGGAAAATAAGGTCCTCCCCTCCTCCCATTGGGAATGTACAGAAGCCTCAGTACCTTCACCCCCACCTCATGCACACACGGTGGCTAGAAACATAGACTAACATGACAGAAACACAGTGCCATCACACACACACACACACACACACACACACACACACACACACACACACACACACCATTACAACCAACTACATTGTACATGATGTAATACTGGCAGGGCATGGAGGTGAGCCACAAAAAGTGCATTCTGGTATATTTGTGGCACCAGCTGGAATGACCATAGTGGCTTACTAGATACATCACCTCCTTGTTTCCAGATCTTACATTTTAATTTGCTGAGCATTCTGTCTTTCTGAAGTTCAGATGTAATTTGGTCAGGCACTCTCTCTGACTCTCCACATTCAAAGCAAGCAGAACTTCAAATCTCCCAGGATTTCTATAATAAGGGCTCTGGCATACGATACATGGCTCTTCATGATCTTGGCCTTCCAAACTCCCATTCCCTGTACTTAATACTCTATTAATACTTGACTTACGAGTCCTGAGACCTTCACAGTTGATCTCGTATCTGAACTATAAATCATGATAGATTTCTACCCAAAATACTGTCCCTTCATCCCTTTCACTCATTCACCTTAAGTCATTCACTTAGACCTCAGCTTAAAGCTACCCAACACAAAACACCCTAACCTACTGCCCCAGTGTGAGTGGGTCACCTGATATGAAGCATCCTTTGTTCCTTGGCTACTGATGTACCCAGCACTTTCTGAGGGAACTGCTTATGTATGGTCCCTCTCCTTTGCTAACTCACCGGCTCTATCCACTTTATGGGTTTATCACCAAAATATGATCTGGCAGATGCAGGCACTAAGTAAACATTGTCGATAAATGGGAAGGGACGAATGTTGTTTTAGAAGATATTTTTAAACAATCATATTTACATATTCAATAGCTCCAGTGTGGAACCCTACACAATGTTTCAATCTCCTACATAACATCTTTTGGCAGCATCCAGACACACTGAGCATCCATTATTTCCTATTTGTGTGCTACATGTTCCAACCTTCCAGTCTCTGTGTCCTCCACAAGAATGCCCACACTCTGGGAACCTCCAATCGAGACATTTCCTCAGCAAATTCCTGCTCAGATCCCATGAAACAGAATTAATTTGTTGCCCTCCTTGCAGCATGATGCCTGTGCCTTCTGTCTAGTGCCTTGGAGGTCTCTTGTCTTGGATTGTTTATATGCCTGCCCCTTCAACTGAGATATGAATTCCTTAAGCAAAATAATAATGTTCTAATGATCACAGAATCTGAACTGATTCTCAATGAATATTTACAGTACTAAATAGTGTAGATGTCACTGTATGCAAGATAACTGTGTACTTTAATGTAACCTTAGGACTAAAAGATACAATGGTCCTAATATTAACTTTCAAGAAACACATAATATCAAATGTACATTAATTGAATCTCATACATTAAGCTTTGATTTAATACTCTACATTCATTACTGTGACCTACTCAAAAATTACAGGGTAGATAGTAGTATCCCTTCAATGCAGTTGAGAAAACTGAAAATTAATTTGCAGAAGCTGTCAAAGATCACATATTGGAAAATTCAAGATGTGGACTTGAGCTGTTCTAGCTCCAGAGCCTGAGACTTTCCACTGATGATCTTTGCTACCAGAGATAACCTGATTCTAAACATTTGCATCATTCCACTGGTTTACATGTCTCAAGTGAGGCTGGCTTTACTTTTTCCTCAAAACCCCTTTGTGCTTAAAATGAGCCAGTTTCCTAAAACATTTTTCTGGAATCATAGCCATGCCCACTCTGTCTTTCAGACTGCAAGTCATAAGTAGTCTGTCATGCAGTCCTTATGTCTTTGGGTGACTGCCATAACTGGACAACTCCAGTAGGTACATACTCCATACTTGCCCTATGTCCTTCAGAATCTATGCATCTATGGGGAAAAAAAAAAAACACCCCTGGCCTTCTGGTTACTGGCAGGGGAATGTGGCCTCTCTGCAAGGAAAAGTACACACATGGAAGAGTTGGAGAAGGAAGTGACAGCTGAGGGCCAGCCTTAGCATTTTGTCACATCCTGCTAAGTTGTTTGCCAACTGCCTAGCACACTGCTGAACACTACTTTTATCATCCTCCTTAATCCACACAACTGCCTATGGTAAGTTCTGTTGTCATATCGAACATAAAAATGAAATCACAACAAAGAACTTAAACAATATTGCCTTGGTCACCTAAGAGGTAGGGGAACAGTTACTAAACACAAGTGCTGTCCAACTCCCTAGCTCATGCATTCCAATACTCATCTTCCAACACAGAGATACAAAGATACCTACCCTGGCAAATGCTGCCCAGCTTCCCTCCTAGGAGTGTGCTTTGAATTGCACTCTTTCTGCTTAAGTGCTTAGAACAAAACAAAGAAGGGCCCCTAGGCACATCAACCCAAATAACTTCTCACTCCAGGGGCTTTCAAATCCCAGAGCCACTTTCCCAGGCATCTGGGTGTTTGTCCCAAATCCTGACCTATTTCCAACTTGTGTAATTACATTGTCTTCCTAATTGCCCTTGGGTGTTCTGCTGCATGGACCATCTCACAGCCTGTCCTCAGCCACAGAGCAATGTTGCTAGGCAGCCATTAAACAGCTGTTTCTATCCACTAGAAGTAGATACATATCTAAGGGGGGATGAAATATTCTTTCTGAGTTTCACATCTTGAAACAACAGGAAATTGCCTAGGAGTTTGTGGGGGAGGTGACACAAAAGTTTCCAAACTCTGATGTTGTGATCAGGTAAAAGATTAAGCCAGAGATCAAACAATTGCCTCGGAAAAGCATAACTACTTTTTTTTTTTTTAGGCAAGTAATTCTTTTAGACATAAGATTATCTCCCTCCCTTCGCAAGCTATTTTCACTATTTTTGAACTCTATCTTTTCATCAAACCTGCTCTATCAGTAGGAGGAGGAAGTGAACTGCCTGAGGCAGGAAACCATCAGGCAGAGAATGAACTTCTATCATTTGTGGGATCCAGGTAAAGGCCAGATGCTTCACACCGGAGATCAGCTCATTCAATCTAGATCAAAAAGTGACCATGAAAAGACAGTCGTTCTAAAGGGCTCAGGATGTAACTAAATAATAACAGTAGCTAACACTTGGTGGGGAGTGGGCACCACACAACAAGCATTTTATGTGCACTGTTTCTTCAATACCTAATAAAAATCCAATGGACTACATACATATTACCATTGATCTCATTTTACAGGTGAGCAAATCTCAGAAGTACTGGCTACTTGTGCCAAGCCCCTCTGCATAATGGCCGGGACTCAAACCTAGGGTTCTCAGACTCAGAGTCTTTATCCTTTATTTCTTTACTGTAATATGTCCAGACATTTTCATTATTGTGTTTTCTTCTTGGACAAGTCTCAGGGGCTTGCCCAGAACTGAGACTTTGGTCTGCTTGAGAAAGCAGTTCTCAGAACTGAATCATACACTTAACTGGTAGAAAAAAGCTCTCTGTAAATGAGCTGAATCATGAATGTTCAATCAGAAGGGAAGCCCAGCCTAAGGAGGAGAAGGCACGTAAGGGCCAGAGCACTCAACACTATTTTCTTATGAAAAGGACCATCAAGATTGTCTGCCCCAAGTCTCTGAATACACTGGAACCAGGGAAGTGACTTGTTCAAAGTCCCGTTGTTGCTCTACCAATACAAATGTGAAAAGCATCTCCCAAGGTTCAGCATCATCAGCTGGCCCATGGCTTATCACACAAACCAGAGCAACTATTGTGACTGTGCCATGCAGTGTGCGAGATGCTAGGATTAAGGATGGCAAACTGTGCTTTCCCACTAAACATGTGCTATAATACACACTGGCACTGAGGCTTCATTTATGTAACCATGGTTCACAATACTATATCAGAGATTACATAGCTTTTATATCTTAAGAAAATAAAGTCCTCCCTACCCCCACTGTCACATATACAGACACCCTCTGCATCATCCACTTGTCAAACTCTCATTCTATCACTTGATACGATTTAAAATTACTTATTTGCTTATAGATTTATTTGGATTTTTTTTCTTGTTCTCCTATGCTCCACTTACAATGTAATATAAGACCTGTGGGAGCATGATTAACATCTGTCATGGATGCCACCATACCCTCTGTTTTCACTCATTGGTGACTGTATAAAGGATGGTGGCATTAGGCAAAATGAGTCAGTGCAAATACATTGTTTCATATTTCCTTCAGAGCTTGTCTATGGGAGCCAGTGAGATGGCACAGCATGAGAAGGTGTTTGCTACCAAGCCTGATGACCTAAATTCCATCCAGGAGACCCACACATTAGAAGTAGAAAACAAAATCCTCTGATATCTATAAGCACCTACACATACATAAATATGATTTGTAAAAAACTTTTAGAAGGAATCTGTAGCAAGATGGATTCTATAACAAAAAGATTGGAAATAATGCTTTCATGGTTTTATAATTTACCATGTTGTAACCACTGGCATCATAACTTTTAATAAATAAAGCTTATTAATAGCATGTTGTCTTAGAAAGGAGAAAGCCTTGTTCTATTGTCCTAGTTGTATGATAAAAATTAATGTAGACACTGTTCAATACTTTCCAATTCTTGCTATAAAAGTTTTTGCCATGCTGGGTTGCCCATATATGGACAGCCAGGCTAAAATAGTCTTTCACATTTTAGGCAGTGAATAGATATATACGTATACTTTAACAAAGAAAAATAATGAAATAAACAGCAAAATATGCAAGGACTAAATGGGTGACTTCCTGTGGAAGATAGCAAATTGGAAGTTGCCTCTATGTGACACAGTGAATGGAAAGTCAAGATAACAAATAGTGGACTCCATTCCAAAGAGAGAGAATGGAAGAGCATCACAAATCATAAGGCAGGGGTATCCATGACAGGAGTGTGGGAATAGGAGGACAATCCAATAACAAGGAGCAAGCAGCTTCAGACATTCAGCTCTGGGGAGGAAGAGGGTGATGCCAACATCTCATCTAGCTGGTGATCTAGATAGTCTTGGCAAGAAGAACTGGAAACCCTCCCCACATAACAAGCTACAAATCCAGTCTAGGGTTCTAGTGACAGTGGTCCCTCCCACGGAGGGAAGGTGACCTGCTTACAGGGTTATGACCAGGCTTACAGGAATTGTCTTCAAAGGGAACCTACTGTTTCAGACTGAGCTACACTGATGGTCTAATAATAAGTAACAACTGAAAACCAGGAAGTGTGTAGACACAGTCATAGCTCCCTGGATGGGGAACTGCCACTATACCAGGCAACTGTGGCTTTAGAGAAGGCTGGACCCAGACATGCTAAGAAGCTGTGATGAGAGGAGGCTTGTGAGGTAAAGGACTTGGTGATCACTTCCCTGCCATCTTTGATGAGGCATAAGATGGCATCATAGTGACAAGCAAGAGTTAGAAGTTAGCAGGTGACCCAAACTCTACAGCTGCCTCTTTTGTGTGGGTTTTCTGAGATAAATTAACGCTGTGTCTGTGGAAACTGACAGCCCAAAGCCAGAGGTCAATGTGTTATTCCAGAGCCACAGCTTGCTTTCTGCTGCGTGGTTTTCCTGCTTGCAAGGCTGAGAACACTAAAGGGTCCTATGGGCAATCTTCTCAGCCTCTTGCTTCTCAATGATAAATTCTGAGTGTGAGCTAAAAGCCCTGAGAAGAATCCTCCAGTAACAGCTCTCAGTGCTCCACCCATCTCCATACTCCAGTACCTCAGATGGCACCCTTGGCTTAGACACCAGCCACCAAAATGTACACAAACTGGGTAAGTCTCCAGAGTGAGAACCCATCTAGCCTTCAGGCCTCAAAGCTTTCAAGGCAGCTTCTGTTCTATACAGAAGGGAATCCCTTGAAGTGATCATGTAAAAACTGACCCCCAGTCATTCTGGATTATCACCAGTTAGAAAAGGATGGAACAGAAGAGCCTCCATCTTCAACCAGCCATATCTTCCACCAGCAGCTTTAACTTACTAGGCTTTTATTCCAAGAAAATGACCCAAACTCTCTATTATCCATCTCTCATGTGTGATGTAGGCATCATAACGTGCTCTTTTTCACAGGTTTTGGGGGCAAGATTGAATAGAACATATAAACAAAGTACTGAGCATACAATAAGTACTCAATAAATACTAGCTTAATAATAACATAAAGAAATGGAATATTTGTGATTCCTCTTGTTGTTCAAAGGTTTGTCTCTAAGTCTTCTGGACGGAGGGGGTCCAATAAACAATAATAATAGCTGGCTCAGTAGAATTCACAGCATGCATACAAGGATGTAATATTGGTTTGGGGCTTTCTGGCATGTGACTCTGATGTTCTTTCCCTTAAACTGGATCCAATTGTGAATTTTCCTTAAAAATAGGAAATCAGTGTGGAAGGAAAGTTTTCAAGTTTAATAAAAAGAAAAAAAAAGCAAGCTGAGACCAGGCAATTACTGGATGGCTCTACCCTTTGGCCTCATCAAGGAGACATTATCTGAGAGTGAAATTATTCCTAAGTGCTGACGGATGCATGGGCACAATCTGGATTCCTCAAACATTGCTTCTGCCTCCAGGACAGAACAGTCAAGGTTATTTCTTCAAAAGGGAGAGAGAGCCTGCAAGCTAAGCTTTCTTGTGAATTTTCCCTGCTAACATCTAGAGTTTGTTAAGTGTTCCCTATCTACTGTCTTTCTGCATCCTCTCAGCATTTTGGTAGCAGGAGTGAAATTATTCCCGCACCTCCTCTCATGTTCTACAAGTCAAAAAACTAATTTTTTCAGTAGCATGCCATCTAGCAAGTCACAGGGTCCATCCATGTGTGGCAGGCAATTCAGCAAGCATTACTGAGCACCTCCTGTGCTGGGCACGTGGTAGGCACCAGAGCTACAGTTGAAAGCAAGACAGGCACTTGCAGAAAAGATAAGCTGAGGAAGGAAAAGGACAAAAACATCTCTTGTTACTATGAAATGTCAATGTGACAATTGTTAGGTCTTGGGGGAAAGACAGGAAAATAGAAAGGTCAAAGCAAAATAGCAAATTCAGTGGAAATGGTGACCAAAGGATAATTGACAAGCCACAACCCATCAAAGACCAGCCCTGACGCCTCTAGAAATTGTTCCCAGTTCTACCATTCAGAGTGAACTATTGTGGGACATGTAAGTTAAAAAAAAAGAAACAAGATAGTTATAGGTTAGGTACTAAAAAGAAATAAATTGAATCAGAGTTATAGGATTAAAAAGATTCTGGAAGAAAAGTGATTTCCATGATATGCTCCCCCTCCCAAAGCCTCCATTTAAAAGAAAGAAATGAAGGAAGGAAGGAAGGAAGGAAGGAAGGAAGGAAGGAAGGAAGGAAGAAAGAAAGAAGAAAGTAAGGCCAGGGGAGTGGTGATACATGACTTTAATCCCAGCACTTGGGAGGCAGAAGCAGGTGGATCTCTGGGAGTTCCAGGCCAGCCTGATCTACAGAGCGAGTGCCAGGGCTGTTACCCAGAGAAAACCTGCTTCAGGGAGAGAGAGAAGGGGAGAGGGAGAGAGGGAGGGGGAAGGAGGGAGTGAGGGGGAGAGAAGAAGAAAGAGGAGGAAGAGGAGCAGAAGAGAACAAAAAGAAAACTGTGTTCTATAGGCTGAGATTACAGTGTAGAGAAGATAACATGTGCAAAGAACTGTGCCTGCCAACTGGAGCCATGGGAGAGCAAGGGAGCCCACCTTAGGGGAGGCTGGATTTAGGTGATGGCCACCTGACCTAGAAGGAGGTGGGGTTATGGCACAGCCTCAGAGATCAGCAGGTCAGTACACAGTTCTCTTTCTTACTGAAGAAAAGCATATGGTTAGGACCTAAATCCCAGAGAGTGCTCAGCAGCAGCCCAGGTTCTGAAGCTGAACTAAAGCTTGGACCATTGACTCATTAACTCTATCTCAAACTTTGAATTCAGTTCCTTTTCACCCCTCCATTTGTTCCCTGTACCTTTTTTCACCATACCAGAACTATAACTCTGCTTAAAGGAGAACATATAGAAACTACCACATGCATCATATATGCTAAAAAAAAATATTGAGTAGGTTAATTTCCAAAAGCAAGGGTGGGCCTGTGTGATTAATATTAGGACAGTCAAATTTTGAGGCTATCAGGAGTCAACTGCCTTAAATTTGTGTAGGAGAGGCACAGTGGGAAAAAGAGCCACTAGCCTGCCTTCCTTGGCCTGTTCCTGAAGTTACTTTTTCCATCATTTGCAATTACTTTTAACCTTTGGGTCCAGAAATAATAATTTCAGAATGTAGCCTTCTGGTCACTCAACCTCATGACAGTCTCTTGATTTTTCTAGATATGGCAATTCAAGTAAAAGAAAAAGATGTTTTGAAATTGTGTGTCTCAGTTATGGTAAGAAAAGAAAATGACAGTGTCTATATTTTTGGACAATGCTGGGCTGATGTCTCCAGGACTCTAAAAGCATCTCTATCCATTAGGCACACTGAGAGAACAGCAATGAGACATTTGTTAATTAGGACTTTAGTGACAAGTTCTTACTAATATCTAATTTAGTATTTCTGCCAGGAGCCAGGCTAATTTTCCCAAACAAGAATAAATAATAGACTTGTGGCTTTGTACTATCCTTTTGTTTCAGTTCAAACTATCCAATGACAATATTGTTTGGGTAATACCTCATGCCATTGGGTATGTTTAAATCTGCATCTACATACAAGCATGTGCACATACCATCTCATCTTCTCCCCATGTTTTCACCTTCAGAATACCATCATCTCAGTTTGCAGGGACAAGGCTGATGTATAGAAAATGTCTGACCTGAGCTCAAAGGGTTAGTTAGAATGCTAGATGCAAAAAGAAAGAGTTGTAGGCTATAACTTAATCCAACTCCACTAATACCAGTAGCATTCTTGCTAGTTTTTGTTTTTTAGTCTGTTTTCATGTCTAAGCATAATGGGTCTAGGGAAGGAGACATAGGAAAAGCTGATGAGACTACATTTGCTTTCTGATGACTGTAGTTATAGTGTCATAGTAGTCCCCACACTTGAAGTCCCTGCAACAGACACAGATGAACACTTCATATATGTGATTTAATCTCTACTGATAAAACCACTGTGAGGATTATTACTCCACTTTGAAGGCTCAGTTCCTAAGTGGTAAGTTTCCTGCTGAAGGATTTGTAATTAATAATGAGCAAGACCAGGAACTGAGTAGATTTCCCTGAAAGAGAGAGTGGTGGTTAAGAGTTTGTGCCTCAGAGTCAAAGAAAGGCATCCTGGGAGACATACCTAATCAAAACTGTTTGCACATTTCTTTTCTAAATTATGAAGACACTGGATTCCATCCCCTCCACAGACCCTTCTAGCCTGGTGCTCCAAAGTCTAGCCTGGAGCAAAATCAACCAATGTGTCTTTCTTCCCCATTCTGATTTCCATGCATCAGTTCTGAGTCCCTCTGCCTAATTCTCTAGGCAGAATAAAACTCAAAAGTGAACCTAAGAAGAAAGCTTATTGCTATATTTCTTGGCTGTTGGGGAAAACCATGCTCACCTAATGGCCCCAGTGCAGCACTAAGAGCAATATGCAAGTCGTCTAAGCCACCAAAAGCCCCTTGAAAAGATTTAATGGATGCCAGAACCAGCATCAGGCTGCCTGGGGCCAGTGGGGCTCTGCATAATTTAGTATGACACTGTCAACTTTGAAATATCTTTGGCAACAGGCAAAGTTTTTTTTTTTTTAACAACCTGAATCTAAAGAAGAAATGGGATCAAGAAAAGGAGTGGGGGATAACCCGATAGCCCTCATCCAGCAGCTGGTGGAAGTAGAAGCAGACACCCACAACTAATCACTGAACTGAGCTGGAATCCAGTTGCAGAGAAGGATGGGGGAAGAGCAAAGGGGTCCAGACCAGGCTGGTGAAACCCACAGAAACAGCTGACCTGAACAATGGGGAGCTCTTGGTCCCCAGACTGTTCTCCATGGAAAGGATATATCCTTGAAGTCCATAAACATGCCAGAGCATTGAAGGGAGCATGTGTAGTTTGACAAGAGGAGAGAGAAACAGAAACAGCTCTAGGACAATGATAACCTCACAGCTTTGTTAAGGCATGCTGAAGGCAGATTCAGGCACTGAACTCGGTTTGCCAATCATTTTTCCCAAGATGCAATGATCCTCTGGATCCGAGGCAGTCACTTGTCTACATCATTATCCTACTGTGAGAGAGTCATGACAGCTGTTGCTCTTTACCCTTTGTGGCGTTGATAACATCTCAACAAAGGGGACCAGTGAACCAGCTATTCTTACCTGTTCTCTGGCAACAAAAGAATCAAAGAGAAAACCAGGTACTGTCATATCAAAGGAAAAATATTGTTGAATGTGACTGGATTAACATATGGGCAAAAATGATCTCCTGAGTGCTGCTGTAGCAGAAGTTGATTTTAGGTGAAAGGTGTTGCTTTTCTGATCCCTTCCCTGCACTGATTCCTGTCCCACATTCTTGAATCCCATGTTTAACACTTGCTGGGTTACAGTGTGGGAACAAAGGGAAAGACAATTGCTGTTTGGAAAGTGGCTATTTTGTCTTCAAACTAAAGGTACAGATTCTGTGCCTATAATCTGCAGTGAAATTTAATACAATGGTTTCTGATTCTCTTGGAATTACAGATGCAGTCTCCAGGGGAGATGAGCAACAGAACCAGTAAATCTATAAATAAGTGGCATACTGAGGGAAGTGTGCCACTGAAGAAACCAGGGATCATTCTCTCAATGGACAGCTGTGTGTTTGCAGAAGCAAGACTGAGTGGCAGTACCCAGGCCTCTCCGTGCCCACCTGCCCCATGACAGACAGCACTAATTGATCACAGTGACCTTTCCTACTGAGCTCATAGGAAGCCTCAGAACAGTTTGGAACCAGCAGGTCAATAGCTTCTCTCAATTTTTCAGAGTTTGTGTCTAATCTGAAATGCATTTGCCATCCCTGATCCCCACTGAAGAGAAGCAATAATAGCCATTGCTGGAGAGTCTGATGAGAAGTCTGGTTTTGTGGCACAGAGAGCAGCACTGTTCGGATGATTCATAGGAAAGCTTCATGCTGGAGGAGAGAAATAAATGGGATATGGATACCCCAGGATGATTTCAAAAAGCAAAACAGACCAAAAAGAGAATAAGACAATGAAATAGTAGGAAAAGTCACATTCTATTTCAAAACATCCTGGGAGGGAGGCTCGTTGTGACTCTGCCCCCAGAACAGTAACTACGGCATACACAGTCACCCCTAACGCTCAGCCTTTTGTGTATCACATTGACCATATACTTTACCATTGTCACTTAACACTTACTCTGAGTTGACTTGCCCTTTAATATACTTACCTGTCCCCTAACATAGTACCATGTGCCTCTGTTAGTCTCTATTAATAATACCACACCAGCTTCAGTGTGCGTGCTTTGCAGCAGGGCAGACCTGAGTCCTAACCCAAGCTCTCCTTAGCACCTAGGAGTTCTTGGGCAAGATAACTGGAATCTCTTTAAAAGGAGAAAAGAAATAAATAAAACCCAACAAACAGTTTATGCTAAGAATTGAGAAATTCTCAAGTACCCAGCTGAGTGCCTGGCATCCATTATTGACTGAGACATATAAGTCACCTTACTTTATCTAGGTTGGGGACATCTGTTTCAGACCAGTCCATTTTCTATACCATGGTCTATCAGGGTAGAGTAAAAACAACATTGTCATAAAAATCAGACTGACAAGTGATGAAATCAGGCCTTGTCACAAGCTAGAAGATTCAGCCTGGGCCAGCTACTTGTTAAACTTTCACTTCCTGGGTGAAGAAGGGAGACTGTCCAAGCTGTCCTAATAGGGAATAATGTAAATGATCTAGCCATAGTTGTGGCTTGATAAGTAGCTATTCTTTTTACAGATGATATTTTTTTCACATTTTTTTCTTTTACAAATTTCTGAAAATGCGCCCTTTCTGCTGACCCATCAGAGACCAGTTGAGTAACCCCCTGCTTTTACCCAACTCCTGTCCAAAGCACCATTCACCCAGATCCCCCCAGGCTTGTCCCTGCTTGAAATAGACACGCCCAGGCAGGGAGGAGCTCCCTGAATCTGGGTACAGGCCACTCTTCCTTCCCTTTCCACTGACTCATCACAGACCAGGTGAGTGACCGCCTGCTTTTACCCAACTCCTGTCCAAAGTGCCATTCACCCAGATCCCCCCAGGCTTGTCCCTGCTTGAAATAGACACACCCAGGCAGGGAGGAGCTCCCTGAATCTGGGTACAGGCCACTCTTCCTTCCGTTCCCGGTGACCGATCCGCCAGGAGGTGATTGATCCACCGCTCTTACCCAACTCCCTATCAAAGCCCCATCCATCCCGATCTCCCCGGGCCTGCTCCTGCTTGGGGTAGACCTGCCCAGGCAGTGAGGAACCCCCAGAGCCTGGAAACACTCCACTCTTACTTCCTGTCCTGCCCCCACACACCCGATCCCTATGGAGGCCTAACTCCTTCAGAGTGAGGAGAATACGAGGAGAGGCAAGACCATCCAGAGCTTCGGACATTGAATTCCTGGCCCCCACACACTACAGCGTAACAAGAGGAGATAGAGAGATTCTACCTGCACTCACTGGAAAAAGATATGGGAAGAAGACAGAATAAGAACTCGCTCAACAACAGAAAGACCAATATGACACCACCAGAATCTAGGGACTCCACTCCAGCAAGACCTGAAAAGCCCAACATAGTGCATGAAGAAGAGATATCTCAGCAAGATGATAGAGACCTTCAAAGAGGAAACAAGAAAATCCCTTCAAGAAATAGAAGAAAAAGCAAGCAAAAAATTACACGAAATGGAGGAAAAGACAAACCAAAAAATTCAAGAAATAAACAAATCTCTTAAAGAAGCTAAAGAAACCCAAGATAAAACAACCAAACAAATGAAGGAAGCTCTTGAAACAGTTCAAAGCATGAAAGCTGAATTAGACACAACAAAGAAAACACAGAATGAGGTGATGCTGGAAATGGAAAGACTGGATCAGGATCTAAAGACGTGAGTATAACTAATAGATTCCAAGAGACAGAAGAGAGAATCTCAGCTATTGAAGGCTCGCTAAAGGATATACGTTCATCAACCAAAGAAAACCTCAAGTCAACAAATCCCTAACACAAAATATCCAGGAAATATGGGACACCATGAAAAGACCAAACCTAAGAATAATAGGTGTAGAAGAAGGTGAAGAAACACTGCTCAAAGGTACAAAAAAACATATTCAACAAAATCATAGAAGAAAACTTCCCCAACCTACAGAAAGATATGCCTATGAAAGTACAAGAAGTTTATAGGAAACCAAACAGACTGGACCACAAAAAGAAGTCCCCCCCGACATATAATAATCAAAACTCCAAATCTACAGAATAAAGAGAAAATATTAAGAGCTGCAAAGGAAAAAGGCCAAGTAACATATAAAGGCAAACCAATTAGAATCACACCCGACTTCTCAATGGAAACTATGAAAGCCAGAAGGTCTTGGATAGATACCCTACAAGCACTAAGGGAGCATGGATGTCAACCCAGACTGTACCCAGCAAAACTTTCAATCACTATAGATGGAGAAAACAAGATATTCCATGACAAAAACAGATTTAAACAATACATATCCACAAATCCAGCACTACAGAACGTTCTGGAAGGAAAACTCCAACCCAAGGAACATAACTATATGCACAAAAACACAGGCAATAGATAATCTAATTTTGCCAAACACAAAAAGAAGCAGGAGGGCAAAATCCACACACAATGACACCACCAACAATAAATCCAAAACAAACAAGAACCAACGAACAATGGACATTAATATCCCTAAATGTCAATGGTCTTAACTTACCCATAAAAAGATATAGGCTAACAGAATGGATACGAAGACAGAATCCATCCTTCTGCTGTTTACAAGAAACACACCTCAACTTCAAAGACAGGCGATACCTCAGAGTAAAAGGATGGGAAAAGATTTTCCAATCAAATGGCCTCAAGAAACAAGCCGGTGTAGCAATCCTAATATCTAACAAATTGGACTTTAAACTAAAATCAATCAAAAGAGATGAAGAAGGGCATTTCATACTCATCACAGGAAAAGTCCATCAAGATGAAATCTCAATCCTGAACATCTATGCTCCAAATATGAAGGCACCCACATTTGTGAAAGAAACATTACTAAATCTCAAACCACACATAAAACCACACACACTTATAGTAGGAGACTTCAACATCCCCCTTACGCCACTAGACAGGACCACCAGACAGAAACTTAACAAAGAAACAAAGGATCTGAAAGAAGTTATGACCCAACTGGGGTTAACGGATATCTATAGAGCATTCCATCCAAACTCAAAAGAATATACCTTCTTCTCAGCACCACATGGCACCTTCTCTAAAATTGACCACATAGTAGGCAACAAAGCAAACCTCCATAGTTACAAAAGAATTGAAATAACCCCCTGTATCTTATCAGACCACCATGCATTAAAGCTAGAATTCAGCAACAATACAAATGGCAGAAAACCTGCAAACTTTTGGAAAATGAATAACACCCAATTGCACCATTCCTGGGTTGAGGAAGAAATAAAAAAAAACAAATTAAAGACTTCCTAGAATCTAATGAGAATGCAGACACAACATACCCAAACTTATGGGACACGCTGAAAGCACTGCTAAGAGGGAATTTCATAGCACTAAGTGCCCACATGAAGAAACTAGAGAAAAGTCACATTAGAGAACTGACAGAACAACTGAAAGCACTAGAGCAAAAAGAAGCAAACTCACCAAGGAGGAGTAGACGCCAGGAAATAATCAACCTGAGAGCTGAAATCAATAAAGTAGAAACTAGGAAAACATTACAAAGAATCAATGAAACAAAGAGTTGGTTCTTTGAGAAGATCAACAAGATAGACAAACCTCTAGCCAAACTAACCAAAAGGCAGAGAGAGAGCATGCTAATTAACAAAATCAGAAATAAAAAGGGGGATATAACAACGGACACTGTGGAAATCCAGAGAATCTTTAGGTCATACTTTGAAAATCTGTACTCCACAAAATTCAAAAATCTAATGGAAATGGACAGTTTCCTGGATAAATATCACTTACCAAAATTAAATCAAGATCAGATAAACAGTTTAAATCGACCCATAACCCCTAATGAAATAGAAGCAGTCATCAAAAGCCTCCCAACCAAAAAAAGCCCAGGGCCAGATGGCTTCACTGCAGAATTCTACCAGAAATTCAAACAAGAGCTGATACCAGTACTCCTCAAACTGTTCCTCACAATAGAAGCAGATGGGATATTGCCAAACTCTTTCTATGAGGCTACAATCACTTTGATACCCAAGCCACACAAAGATAAGACTAAGAAAGAGAACTACAGACCAATATCCCTCATGAACATCGATGCTAAAATACTCAATAAAATATTGGCTAATCGAATCCAAGAACATATCAGAAAAATCATCCACCACGATCAAGTAGGCTTCATCCCAGGGATGCAAGGATGGTTCAACATACGAAAAACCATCAATGTAATCCACCATATAAACAAACTGAAAAAGAAAAACCACATGATCATCTCACTAGATGCTGAAAAGCCTTTGACAAAATCCAACATCACTTCATGATAAAGATCTTGGAGAGAACAGGAATAACAGGAACATATCTAAACATGATAAACTCGATATACACCAAACCAATAGCCAACATCAAAGTAAATGGAGAGAAACTCAAAGTGTTTCCTCTAAAATCAGGAACAAGACAAGGCTATCCACTCTCTCCATACCTCTTCAATATTGTACTTGAATTTCTAGCTAGAGCAATAAGACAAGAACAGGGGATCAAAGGGATACAAATTGGAAAGGACGAAGTCAAACTTTCACTATTTGCAGATGACATGATAGTCTACATAAGTGACCCGAAAAACTCTACCAGGACACTCCTACAGCTGATAAACACCTTCAGCAAGATAGCAGGATACAAAGTTAACTCAAAAAAATCTGTAGCCCTACTGTATACAGATGGTAAACTCAATGAGAAAAAAATCATGGAAACATCACCTTTCACAATATCCACAAGCAACATAAAATATCTGGGGGTAAACTAACCAAAAAAGTGAAAGACCTGTACAATAAGAACTTTGAGACTTTAAAGAAAGAAATTAAAGAAGATACCAGAAAGTGGAAAGATCTCCCATGCTCTTGGATAGGCAGAATTAACATAGTAAAAATGGCAATCCTACCAAAAGCAATCTACAGATTCAACACAATCCCCATCAAAATCCCAACACAGTTTTTCACAGACATTGAAAGAACAATACTCAACTTTATATGGAAAAATAAAAAACCCAGGATAGCAAAAACAACTCTTTACAATAAAAGATCTTCTGGAGGCATCACCATCCCTGACTTCAAGCTCTACTATGGAGCCATAGTTCTGAAAACAGCTTGGTATTGGCACAAGAAAAGACAGATAGACCAATGGAATCGAATTGAAGACCCAGATATTAACCCACGCACCTACAAACACCTTATTTTTGACAAAGGTGCTAAATCTATACAATGGAAAAAAGATAGCATCTTCAACAAATGGTGCTGGCACAATTGGATTCTGACATGCAGAAAATTGCAGATTGATCCATACCTGTCACCATGCACGAAACTTAAGTGCAAATGGATCAAAGATCTCTCCATAAATCCAGCCACACTGAATCTTCTAGAAGAGAAAGTGGGAATAACCCTTGAACAAATTGGCACAGGAGAATGATTCCTGAACATCATGCCAGAAGCACAGACACTGAGGTCTGCAATCAATAAATGGGACCTCCTGAAACTGAGAAGCTTCTGTAAGGCAAAGGACATAGTCAGTAAGACAAAATGACCAACCACAGAATGGGAAAAGATCTTCACCAGCCCCACATCTGACAGAGGACTGATTTCCAAAATATACAAGGAGCTCAAGAAGCTAGCCACCAAAACACCATACAATGAAATTAAAAAGTGGGTTGCAGAACTAAACAGAGATTTTTCAACAGAGGAAACTGAAATGGCTGAAAGACACTTAACAAAGTGCTCAAAATCCTTGGCCATCAGAGAAATGCAAATCAAAACAACTCTGAGATACCACCTCACACCTGTCAGAATGGCTAAAATCAAAAATACCAATGACAACCTATGCTGGAGAGGATGCGGAGAAGAAGGAACACTCCTCCATTGCTGGTGGGAGTGTGAACTTGTAAGACCACTTTGGAAATCAGTATGGCGGTTGCTCAGAAAAATGGGAATCAATCTACCTCAAGATCCAGCCATTCCTCTCTTGGGTATATACCCAAATACTGCATGTTCATACAACAAGGACATATGTTCAACCATGTTCATAGCAGCATTGTTTGTAATAGCCAGAACCTGGAAGCAACCTAGATGCCCCTCAACTGAAGAATGGAAAGAGAAAATGTGGTACATTTATACAATGGAGTACTACTCAGCAGAAAAATGCAATGGAATCTTGAAATTCGCAGGCAAATGGATGGAACTAGAAGAAACCATCCTGAGTGAGGTAACCCAATCACAAAAAGACAAACATGGTATGTACTCACTCATATATGATTTTTAGACATAGAGCAAAGGTTTACCAGCCTATAATCCTCTTCCCCAAAGAAACTAGAAATCATGAATGACTCTAAGGGATAAATGGACCCCAGGAATGGGAAGTGGCATGAACTCCCGAGCTAATTGAGAGCATGAGGGTAGGGGAGTGGGTGCTGCCACAATAAGAGCACAAGAAGAAGAGTAGAGGAGAAGAAATGGAGGAGCAGAGATATTGAGTTGGGGGAAGAATAGAGGAGAGAGAGCAGGATGAGAGATACCATATCAGAGGGAGCCACTATAGGTCCGAGAAGAGATCTGGAACTAGGGAGATCTCCAGAGACCTACAAGGATGACACGATCTGACAGTCCGGGCAGTGGAGGAGAGGATGGCCTAGAAGCCCTTCCCCTAGAATGAGATTGATGACTACTCTCTATGCTATCCTAGAGTCCTCATCCAGTGGCTGATGGAAGCAGAGACAGACATCCACAGAAATACACTGAGCTGAAATCTGGAACCTAGTTGAAGAGAGGGAGGAATGAAGAACGAAGGGGTCTGTACCAGGTTGGAGAAACCCACAGAAACAGTTGGCCTGAAAAAGGGAAAGCATATCGACCCCAGATGCTCTTTGGGAGGCCAGTACGGGACTGATTGATCCAGCCCCCTGATCATGGATGCCAATGGGGAGGCCCCTGCACTCCTGGGAGCCTCCAGAGGTGGACTGGCGTTTTGCCCTGGTGTGTGGGGGAGACTTTGAGAGCCCATCCCACTTGAAGGGATTCGCTCTGTCTCTGGACACATGGGGAGGGGCCTAGGCCCAGCACAGGAAGATTTGGTGGACTTGGTGGAGCCCCTATTGGGGGCCCTACCCTGCCTGAGGAGTGGTGGGTGGATGGGGTGGGGGGTAGGTTGGAGGTGGGGGAGAAGGCATGAGGGTGAGGGGAGGGAGAGGGAGAGGGGACTTACATCTGAAACAAGCCTGTTCCCTAACTTGAATTAATAATAATAATAATAATAATAATAATAATAATAATAATAATAATAGAAAAAATCTGAAAATGCAGATACTGATAGGCATTTGAAATTGGAAAACCCTAAACATCCCTCTGTTTTAGATCCACTTTGCTCCACCATAAAACACTGAATTCCCTCAAAATAACTGTGTGTAGTCCTTCTCATGTGAGCAAGAGCAAGACAGCACTGAGAAGAGACTGAGGGAGACCAGAAAATTTCAAACCAGATTCAAGTGACTGCCAAATGAGGAACTTCCTTTAACTGAGATGTAAATTAGATGCTACTCTGAAGATTCTCTACCTGATAGATGTGGAGGAGACAGCTTCTCTCTGGTAGGAGAGAAGGTGGTTATAATTCCAAAGCTATTCTAACTCCTGTTCTTTAAAACTGTTTTTCTGAGCTAGAGGAAGTATGCAGAACCCTGCTGACAGCAACCAGCATCTCCCCCAATGATAACTAGCCCTCACTGTAGCCTTTAACACAATGGGCTTCCCAGCGGATGTGGGAAAGCCTATCATGAAGCAGCTGTGTCTCCATTATTCGTGCCACCCCCTCTCCAGCAGTAACTCTGGAATGTTTCTGTTGAAGTGGGCTCACGCTACTGGAAATGGCCCTGAGACCCATAACTCACTTCCCAGCCAAGGAGCTGTCAGATAGTGCTGCTTGTAGCCATGCGTCATCTTTAAAGCTGTGACCTCAAAGAAATGCAACATGCTCCACATCCCATCTCACAGAGCTCAGCACCAGCCTCCGTGGAGTCCATCAGCTCTGTTTTGCTTGCCAGTTCAAAGTTGTTTGCATTGCGGGAAGGCAAGTTACAGTCTCTCATGTTCCTGAGGTCTCAGTAACAGCATTTTTTCCCCCTACTTGGCAATAACTCGTAGTTTTTGTTTGTTTATTTGTTTGTTTGTTTGGTTGGTTGGTTGGTTGGTTGGTTGGTTGGTTTTTCAAGACAGTGTTTCTCTGTACTGTTTTGGAGCCTATCCTGGAACTCACTCTGTAGACCAGGCTGGCCTTGAACTCACAGAGATCCACATGCCTCTGCCTCTTGAGTGCTAGGATTAAAGGTGTGTGCCACCAATGCCTGACTGCAAAAACTCATTTTTAAGAGATCTAGTCCCACAGTGCACCCCATGATCCCAAGAGTCAACCCACAAGAATTTCAGTTCCTTCATTTATCCATGTTGATGACTTACTGAAGAGCCTGGAGAAGCAGATAGGTTTCAAACAGAATTGCAATATACCCACGTAATTACACTGGCTCTGTGGAACATGGTATTGAGAACTGTGAGATGGGAAGAGGAGTGGCCAATCGCAATACCTGATTTATGAGAAGAGGAATAACCAATTAGCAAGACCTGACATATTGAGAATACTGAAACGAAGGGAAGTGGCCAATCAGCTACACCTGCCTTAGATGCACACACAGAAATGAAACCTTCCCGTTTGTATTCCTATCTTACTCTGAACCCATGCTATTGGGCAGTAGTGCCCAGGGCAGAATCTCAAGGACAAGGGAAGGGCACTACTTTACTTCAGATTTGTGGAAGTGTGAGGGGCTTCATTAGCCCCATGGGAACATGGTTATTAATTGTCTGTGTTTATGGAATATTTCTTCATCCCGTGAAGGAATTTATGAGTCTCATGCAGCTTGTAGAGACAAGCATTTCTCTAGTCCTTACTTGATGACCAGAGAAGGGAATTTATGCAGAGTGCTCTATGTGTATTGTTTACTTGCTGATGAAATTTATTCCAGTTTGGATGTTTGTTAACAGCAAGATTCAAGACCAAGGCAGTCATTACAGAATCGCTTATATGTGACTAACTGAAAATATTAAAACACCTTACCATAGACACAAGATGAGGAATTTGAGTAAAAAAATATAGGCTCTGTTAATAAGGTAAGAAGAAGGGGTGTGTGTGTGTGTGTGTGTGTGTGTGTGTGTGTGTGTGTGTGTGTGACCTAGACTTCTATTTGAGATTGTACTTAAACGTTAAAGCCTTGATACAAAAAGTAAAGCCCTCCTCACTCACAGCTAATCTCAGAAAAGTCTAAAAGGCTTCTAGAAATGTTGACTTTGTACTTAACATCTTCAATGAGGTTCCCCTCTGAATCACATGTAATGTCTTATTCTGTGTTTGATGTGGTAGGAAAGACATTGGTATTCTAGTTTCAAAGACCCAGTAAATGAAACTATAAAAGTTGTGGACTTTGAAAGTTCTAAAGGGGGTAACAAGAGAAAGTCAAGAAACATACAATGTCCTGAAAACAAAAGTGGGGACAGTTTGGGTGGCCAGCAACAGAGGAAGCGGAAGGATGGGAAAGAGTAGTATGAGTAGATAATAAGAACAACATATGATGTATGCATAGAAAAAGCAAGTCTGAATAAAAATAAAATGTTTTATCATCTTTAAACAAGAAAACATACAAATAAAATTGTCTGTTCTCTCCTCATCCCCAAAAGATCTACACTTACATATTATTCCAAAACACTCAGGCTCTATGGTTAAGAACAGGCCACTAATCTACAAGCATTTGTGTTTCCATGGCAATATATCATATATCTGGAAATACTGCAACACAGACACATGTACCTAATAGAAAAGAACATGGTATACTATTTTATTTAAGGTGTATATTTAATACCTACAGTATGCCAGGAAGCCTCCAGATGCTCTATCCCCACAATAACCCTTTACTGTGGTTATTAATATTATTCATGTTACACAAGGAAGGACAATTAGGCACAGAGCCCAGCAATTTGCTGAGAACTGCACCTCAGTAAGTGATAGGACCACTTTGAGCAAACTCACCCAATGCCACAGCCATGCTTTTCACCACAGTATCTCGCTACACACAACTGCTTTTCCAGTAGGTTGTAAGTAGGTTGGGAGTGAAGCAAGCCTTGCTTCAAACTCTGTGTCTACTAGTTGCTATCTGGTAACTTAAATGTGTTATTGCATCTGACTCTAGGTCTGTATCTGTTACACAGAGATAATAGTCTCATATCAATCGCTGGCACCACATGTCATACTCAGATGCCAGATTTCTTCATGCAGGCATCCATCCTCTTGACCACAGTGATTGTCCCAGACTTTACAGCCCAATTCTGAACCCCCTATTGAAACTCTTAGAAAAGAAAATTCTGTATGTATACTTGCAGCTGGAGAAATACCAACAGGGATCTCACTGTGGGGTGGAAGTGATTAGAAGAATGCCTAGATTTCACATGACTTGGTGCCCAATCCCAGCCACTTAATGAATGTGAATTTAGCAAAATGTTCAATTGGGAGCTCATGGACTCTGAACAAACAGCTAGGGAGCCTGCATGGGCTAACCTGGACCCTCTGCATGTGTGTGAGTCGTGTAGCTTGGTCTATTTGTAAGGCAGGAACTGCCTTGTGAGGTCAGGAACTGTCCCTGGTGCTGTCAGGAACCTGTTCCCCATGCTGGATTACCTGGCCCAGCCTTTATGCAGGGGGAGGAGCTTAGTCCTGCCTCAACTTGAGATGTCATGCTTTGTTCAAGCCCATGGGAGACCCTCTCCTTTCTGAATGGAGATGAAGGAGGAGTGGATGGGAGATAGAAGAGTGGAAGGAGAGGAGAGAGGGGAAACTGTGGTAGGTATGCAAAATAAATGAAAAATTATTTAATAAAAGAAAAGAAAAAGAAAAAATGTTCAAAAGGAAGCATAATTCTAGAAATTACCCAGTATACTCAAGTAAAACAAAACAAAAAAGAAAGGAAGAAGGAAGGGGGGGAGAAGAGAAAGAGAGAGAGAGAGAGAGAGAGAGAGAGAGGCACGCATTTCAGGCTTAGTACTTCAAGGTAATAAATAATTTGGACTTTAAATTACCCAATTAAACTTAGAAGTCACAACCTCTAAAGGGTTGATATTAATCCAAACATCATATTAGGATTGGAGGAAAGAAGTGAGCTGTTGATCTGCACATTCAAGAAAGATGAAAGTGCTTGACTCAGTATTCCCTGTGACAGAGCAAGTGAGTAAGAGCTGCCAATTTGAGACTAAGAGTCTCAAAGAGGGAGACTACAGCCAAAGGAAGGTTCTGGCTCTGACATTACCCAGATGGTGTTTCTGACATCCTAAGAATCTAGCTGAATCATCTGCAAACCAATTTAATTAATTTCATTGAAATGTATTATCACGATAGAGATGGGGGGTTGGAAAGAAGGAGATGGGGAGAGGACAGAGAGAAAGAAGGAGACAGAGAGATCAAGGCAGTCCCAGGAATATTTACATGTTCAGATAAAACTCTAAAAATTGAGATAAATCTGTGTAGAAAAAAAAAAACATGTCTGGCTATTTATTTCCAAATACTTGGCTGGAGAATGTCCTATAGACATGGGGCCATGTGTAATTGGAGTCCATTATCATTGACTCCAATTTAAGAAAGGTCCAAAACCATCACCATAGCAACAGCAGCCTTAAAGAATTTGTTAGGTACTAAACTAAGCACACAGTTATATTATATGGTATAAACCTAACAAATGTGTTTCAATGCAGCAAATATAACTATTGTTCACATTATAGATATAGATTCATGGGCAGCAATAGGCTTTTCCAAGCCTAAGCTTGGTTTCAATATGTTTGCCTACACATGGGAGAAACATAAGTTCAAACTAAGGGCTTTATTGTCCCATGTCACAGGAAGTCAGAGGCAGAGAAAGACCTGAAGGTGATTGGTTTGGTTGAATGATTGCTTAATGGTACTGTTAAGAACAGGTCCAAAGATCCCTCCTATCTCCCAGCTACTCCACCCATAAGCTCTTGGTCCCTGGCTTCATAGCCAGAATCACTTCCTAGAAGGTTCTTCTATGAGACAGAAACACTCTTCAAGAGCACAGCACTACATTCCCCAGCTTCCCATCATGATTGATTAGAAGTATGTCACTATGTATTCCTGAGACAACTACCTGGGGAAACTAATGGAATTTCCCTTAGAATTTATCAGTCCTCGTGAAGCAAGGTAAACACTGTAAATTAGTAGATTCAGATTATTTGACATGAAATACTCTTGGATGAGGAAGCATGGGAAGATCGAGTGTTGGCTTCAAATAAATAGCAGTGATCATAGCAACCAATATGGCAACCGGAGTTGGGTCCAAAACAAGTACCCATAACTTGTTTACTTAACTATATTGTAGGTTTTATTCTGCAGGTCACATAGCAAGGCACCTTTATCCCAGGACTACCAGGCCAGAATTCTGATACCACTGTTATTTCACCATTTTAAGAGACAATCATTGTTTGGAGACAAAGATTCCATTGCAGTTGCCACTAATCTGAACTCCTTTCTCCTTTTAATGTCACCTTCTGTTCTGTTTCCCATTGGTACTCAGGTACTCAGTTTAGAATTTGAGTTTGTTCATGCTGTTCACTCACTAAAACCCCTTCTGTGCCATCCATAGTTACAGGGATGAAAACCAAAACCCTGAAAATAGGCTGAGAATACAGTGTCTGTCTCCAGCTTTCCTCTCCAGGGTAGTCCCTTACACTCTAGCCATATAGGTCTTTTCTACCCCTTTCTCTCACTCATAAGGTTGGTCTCTTTCTCACTACCCCCTCTCTCTCTTTTCCCCCCTCTCTCTCCACACACACACACACACACACACACACACACACACACACACACACTCACATTAGATAGATAGACAGACAGACAGACAGACAGACAGACAGACAGACAGACAGACAGAAAGACAGAAAGACAGAAAGACAGACAGATTGTAAGAAGCTGGATTCTTTTCTAATATATATTTGTGATCCATGCCTTCTAGGGGCTGGAGCTAGATAACAACTACACTTTTTCAGTTCCTTAAAGCATGCTACAAAGAACAAATAAGTGAACAAATAACTACAATAGCATAGTATATTAACGAGAGCCTGAGGTTACAATAAATAATAGTAGGATCTTCGTATATTCAACACATACTGACAGGATTGCTTATATAACCTCCCTGAGAATCAGTTGCTTCTGCAGTAAATTGACATAATGATTCTGATCACAGAAGATTTTCATGGGCTTTCAGTAAGCTAATGTATGCAAAACATTTAGCCCTGAAATGGAAATTATTATTAATAAGCCCAATTCCTATAACTACGTACATGTTCTTCTCAGAAAAGTTGTCTTTATAAAGAGCCAAACTTTTAAATAAACCAATACCATGATTTAAGGTAAACAGGGTTTAAAAAGAATGATTGCTATTCAGATTCCAGACAATAGATATGGTTGATATGAAAATTTCACAAGATAAAGAGGTTGGCTTTTTTGAGCCTCACTAACTGACATTGTATTGAGGGCCACTATAAAACTGTTAGATCTAATGGATCTCTGAAATCTGGATCAACTTGGAGACATCCAAAGCCCACTTCTGGACTGGATTTCCCTCATTAGATCCTCTGCTCTGTTAATTCATTCCGTTCTACTCTGTTATTATTTGATGTTATTCTGGGGGTTTCAGCAGGTTTGTATATCATAGTTGTCTTCTCTATCACCCTGGCTGTATGTGGCAAAAAAAAAGAACAAAGGAGAATGTGTCCCAAGTGTTGTGGAGAGTCACACTGCAGCAGAAATGAATAATCAGTCAGAGCGTGCTTCCCACCAAAAGCCACAGTTTCTTGTCCTTTCTCAATACAAAACTTTGATGTATTTTCTTCTCCATGCCGCATCAAAGAAAGAAACCAGCATCTGAGCTGCGTAGTAAGAAACACAAGGGTAAAACCTTACATACAGCCACTTGTGAGCCTGGTCTTAGACTTCTGCAACTGAATGACAGTGTTCCAGAAACAAAAATAGTTAGTAGTGATGCTAAAATAATTTTAAGTCCTTCATTTGCATTTTTCAGTACTGTGAGGGGCAATTATACTCAATTCAGGGGTACTTTTGCAAAAATTCACTCTTCTTTGGTTCTCAATTTTACATCAACAAGAGATTCAAAAATCAGGCTGGGACAGTACCTGGTAAGAAATTGGTACATAAATTCAGCATCATCTCTAGCAGCTGAGAAAATGAAGGGCCAGGGGCACTCATACCTCACAACAGACCCATCCTGAGATTTTTTTCTTTAGTTTTTAGCATTGCTTCACCTTTGCTCCATTTAGAGAATTGGCATTTCCTGTTACCAGTGCTGGCAGCCACAGGATGAATCTCAAAAGGCCAAATCTAAAAGCAGCTTTGGCCCAAGAAATCTTCCCAAGAAAATGTTCAGAATTCCCAACAGGGACAAAGATCTCAAGTAGAGAGAGCGTATTCCCTACTCTATGTCTCATTTATATATCATGTTCGTTCTCTCCCCCTCCTTCCCCTCTTCCTCCTCCTCCTCCTTCACATAACAGAATATATGAAGAAGAAGAAGAAGAAGAAGAAGAAGAAGAAGAAGAAGAAGAAGAAGAAGAAGAAGAAGAGGAGGAGGAGGAGGAGGAGGAGGAGGAGGAGGAGGAGGAGGAGGAGGAAGAGGAGGAGGAAGAGGAGGAGGAGGAGGAAGAGGAGGAGGAAGAGGAGGAAGAGGAAGAATAGGAAGAGAGAGAGAACTGAGAATGTATCAGCCTTGATTTCAAAATTCACTACTGGTGCTATAAAAATATTAGAAGCATTAAAAAATCCCACTTATTTTATATCATCTCAAACCATCAATAAAAAAATAAACCAACAAAAAAGACTGATGCCACCTAGTTCAGTTACTTTTCTGTTGTTTTATTGAAACCCTGACTAGATCTAACTTGTAAAGGGAAGGATTTATTTGACTGATAGTTGGCAATTCATCATCTGATAGAAAAAAAAAGTTGTTAAAAAAAAACAGTTGACTAAAATTCTTCTCTTTCAGCCATCAAAACCTGGTCTCTTTGACAAGAGAGAGGTGAGACCCTGCACAATTTTCCTTCTTCCATGTTAACTCGATATTTCTATTATTCCAGGCTTGTTTATGCAGACATTTCTAGGAGACAGTGTTTCACAGCAGGCTTCCTGGTGTTCTGTTCTTTTTATTATTATTATTTTATTAGTTCAAATTAGGAACAAGCTTGCTTCACATGTCAATCCCTTCTCCCTCTCCCCCCCCAACATCGCACCTGCCCCTGGCCATTCCCCCTCCACTCCCCAGGCAGGGTAAAGCCCTCAAAAGGGGCTTACCAAAGTCTACCACATCATCCTGGGCCAGGCCTAGGCTGTTCCCCATGTGTCCAGGGCAAGAGAGCATCCCTTCACATAGGGTGGGCTCTCAAAATCCCTTTTTTTTAAGACCTTACATATTTGATACAGTGTGTTACCCCTGTACAAATGGAAAAAATTAAGTTCAACATTTCTAGACCAATATGGCTGTTAATATTTGTACAATGCCAACTCAACATGGTAAACTAGGATACTTTTTTCCAAAGTTGACAGAACAGATACAGTTTCCCAAAATTCAAATTATATATGTATGTATATATTTGTATTTATATAAAAAGACCAATAATGGCAGTTTGTTATGCATCAATAGCAGCAACAGATTTTCCAGGTTCTGCAGTCATTTGAACAAAATTGTAGAGACATCCAGCACTCTCCACTTAAAAAAAAATTAAAAAAACAAAATCCCAGGAAAACAGGACAGTTCTGTTACTCTTGTGGTACCTGGCACCATTTTCTTTTAAATTAGCTTCTCAATCATCATCTGGGAGGAAACCATTCTGAGCAACATCATTAAAAACAGCTCTGATAAAGCATGGTCACTACTTTGTATCATAAAGCAGGTCCACATATGAGTGAGTACATATCATGTTTGTCTTTTTGTGATTGGGTTACCTCTCTCAGAATGGTTTCTTCCAGTACCATCCATTTTCCTGCGAATTTCAATATTCCATTTTTTTTTCTGCTGAGTAGTACTCCATTGTGTAAATGTACCACATTTTTTCCATCCATTCTTCGGTTGAGGGGCATGTAGGCGGCTTCCACTTTCTGGCTATTACAAATAATGCTGCTATGAACATGGTTGAACAGATGTCTGTGTTATATGAATGTGCTTCTTTTGGGTATATGCCTAGGAGTGGAATTGCTGGATCATGTGGTAGACTCATTCCCATTTTCTTGAGGAGTCACCATACTGATTTCCAAAGTGGCTGTACAAGGTGACACTCCCACCAGCAGTGGAGAAGTGTTTCCCTTTCTCCACATCCTCTCCAGCATAAATTGTCATTGATGTTTTTGATTTTAGCCATTCTGACAGGAGTAAGATGGTATCTCAGAGTTGTTTTGATTTGCATTTCCCTGATGGCTAAGGATGTTGAACACTTTCTTATGTGTCTTTCAGCCATTTTAGATTCCTCTATTGAGAATTGTCTATTTAGTTCTGTACCCCATTTTTTAATTGGATTGTTTGGTGTTTTCGAGAACAGCTTCTTGAGTTCTTTGTATATTTTGGAGATCAGCCTCTGTCAGATGTGGGGTTGGTGAATATCTTTTCCCAGTCTGTGGGCTGTCGTTTGGGCTTGCTGACTGTGTCCCTTGCCTTACAGGAACTTTTCAGTTTCAGGAGGTCCCATTTATTAATTGTTGATCTCAGGGTCTGTGCTACTGGTGTTATGTTCAGGAAGCAGTCTCCTATACCGATTGATTCAAGGGTATTTCCCATTTTATCTTCTAGTAGGTTCAGTGTGGCTGGGTTTATGTTGAGAGCTGTGATCAATTTTGACTTAAGTTTTTTGCACGGCAAAAGGCTTGGGTCTATCTGTAGTCTTCAACATGTTTGCATCCAGTTATGCCAGCACCATTTGTTGAAGATGTTCTCTTTGTTCCAGCGTATATATTTGGATTGTTTGTCAAAAATCAGGTGTTCGTAGGTTTGTGGGTTAATTTCAGGGTTTTCAACTCTATTACATTGGTCTACCTGTCTATTTTTGTGCCAATATCAAGCTGTTTTCAGGACTATAGCTCTGTAATAGAGCTTAAAGTTAGGGATGGTGATGCCTCCAGAAGTTCCTCTATTATACAGGGTTGTTTTGGCTATTCTAGGTCTTTTGTTTCTCCATATAAAGTTGAGAATTGTTCTTTCAAGGTAAGTGAAGAAATGTGTTGGGATTTTGATGGGGATTGCGTTGAATCTGTAGATTGCTTTTGGCAAGATTGCCATTTTTACTATGTTGATCCTGCCTATCCAAGAGCATGGAAGATCTTTCCATTTTGGGTATCTTCTTTAATTTCTTTCTTTAGAGACTTAAAAATCCTACATTACAGGTCTTTCCCTTTTTTGGTTAGTGTTACTCAAAGATATTTTATGTTGTTTGTTGCAATGTAAAGGGAGATGCTTCTCTGATTTCTTTCTCCACCAATGTGTTATCCATATATAGTAGGGCTACAGATTTTTTTTTGAGTTAATCTTGTATCCTGCCACTTTGCTGAAGGTGTTTATCAGCAGTAGGAGTTCCCTGATTGAGTTTTTCGGGTCACTTATGTATACTATCATATCATCTTCAAATAGTGAGAGTTTGATTTCTTCCTTTCCGATTTGTATTCCCTTGATCTCCTTCTGTTGTCTTATTGCTCTAGCTAGAACTTCAAGGACAATATTGAAGAGGTATGGAGAGAGTGGACAGCCTTGTCTTGTCCCTGATTTTAGAGGAATTGCATTGAGTTTCTCTCCATTTAATTTGATGTTGGCTGTTGGCTTGCTGTATATTGCTTTTATTATGTTGAGGTATGTTCCTGTTATCCCTGATTTCTCCAGGACCTTTATCATGAAGGGGTGTTGGATTTTGTCAAAGGCTTTTTCAGCATCTAGTGAGATGATCATGTGATTTCTTTCCTCAGTCTATTTATATGGTGGATTACATTGATGGATTTTCATATGTTGAACCATCTTTGCATCCCTGGGATGAAGCCTACTTGATCGGGATGGATGATTTCTCTGATGTGTTCTTGGATTCGATTTGCCAATATTTTATTGAGAATTTTTGCATCAATGTTCATGAGGGATATTGGTCTGTAGTTCTCTTTCTTAGTGTGTCTTTGTGTGGCTTGGGTATCGAGGTTATTGTGGCCTCATAAAGGAGTTTGATAATGACCCTTCTGCTTCTATTGTGTGGAATACTTTGAGGAGAATTGGTATTAGCTGTACTTTGAATTTCTGATAGAATTCTACACTGAAGCCATCTGGCCCTGGGCTTTTTTTTTTTGGTTGGGAGACTTCTAATGACTGCTTCAATTTCATTAGAGGTTATAGGTCTATTTAAGTTGCTTATCTGTTCTTGATTTAATTTTGGAAAGTGAAATCTGTCCAGAAAATTGTCCATTTCCTTTAGATTTTCAAATTTTGAGGAATATAGGTTTTCAAAGTATGACCTGATGATTCTCTGGATTTCCTCTGTGTCTGTTGTTATGTCCCCCTTTTCATTCCTGATTTTATTAATTTGCATGTTCACTCTTTGTTGTTTGGTAAGTTTGGATAAAGGTTTGTCTATCTTGTTGATTTTCTCGAAGAACCAACTTTTTGTTATATTGATTCTTTGTATTATTCTCCTAGTTTCCATTTTATTGATTTCAATCCTCAATTTGATTATTTCCTGGCATCTGCTCCTCCAGGGTGTATTGGCTTCTTTGTTTTCTAAATCTTTCAGTTGTGCTGTTAATTCTCTAGTGTGATTATTCTCCTGTTTCTTCATGTGGGCATTTAGTGCTATGAACTTTCCTCTTAGCACTGCTTTCAGAGTATCCCATAGGTTTGGATATGTTGTGTCCATATTCTCATTGAATTCTAGGAAATCTTTAATTTCTTTTTTTATATCTTCCTGTACCCATGAATTCTGCAATTGGGTGTTACTTAATTTCCATGAGTTTGTAGGTTTTCTGTAGTTCTTGTTGTTGTTCAATTCTAATTTTAAAGCATGGTGGTCTGATAAGACACAGGGGGTTATTTCAATTTTTTTGTACTTGTTGAGGTTTGCTATGTTGCCAAGTATGTGGCTGATTTTAGAGAAGGTTCCATTTGGCGCTGAGAAGAATGTAAATTATTTTGTATTTGGGTGGAATGTTCTATAGATATTTGTTAAGTCCAACTGCGCCATAACTTCTATTAGTTCTTTTGTTTCTTTGTTAAGTTTCTGTCTGGTGTTCATGTCCAGTGGTGAGAGTGGGGTGTTGAAATCTCCCACTATAAGTGTGTGCGGTTTTATGTGTGATTTGAGTTTTAATAATGGTTATTTTACAAACGTGGATGCCTTTGTATTTGGGGCATAAATGTTCAGAATTGAGACTTCATCCTAATGGATTTCTCCTGTGATGAGTAGGAAATGACCTTCTTCATCTCTTTTGACTGATTTTAGTTTAAGGTCCTATTTATTGGATATTAGGATTGCTACCCCTGCTTGTTTCTTGGGTCCATTTGATTGGAAGATCTTTCCCCAACCTTTAATTCTTAGGTACCATCTGTCTTTGAGGTTGAGGTAGTTTCTTGTATGCAGGAGGAAGGAAGGATACTGTCTTCTTATCCATTCTGCTAATCTGTGTCTTTTTATAGGGGAGTTAAGATCATTAATGTTGATGGATATTAATGACCATTGATTATTGTTCATTCTTGATTGTTTTTGATTTGGTGATGGTGGCAAGATTATGTGTGGGATTCTATACCTTTTTTCTTTTGACTGTTGGTAAGTTGGGATTATCTATTGCCTATGTTTTTCTGGTTGTAGTTAACTTCCCTGGGTTGCAGTTTACCTTCCAGTACTTTCTGTAGGGCTGGATTGGTGGATATGTATTGTTTGAATCGGGTTTTGTTATGGAATATATTGTTTTCTCCATCTATAATGATTGAAAGCTTTGCTGGGTATAGTAGTCTGGGCTGGCATCCATGGTCTCTTAGTGTAGGTAGAATATCGATCCAGGACCTTCTGGCTTTCAGAGTTTCCAAGGAAAAGTCAGGTGTGATTCTTATAGGTTTGCCTTTATAGGTTACTTGACCTTTTTCCTTTGCTGCTCTTAATATTTTCTCTTTGTTATGTATGTTTGGTGTTTTGATTATTACGTGGTGAGGTGACCTTTTTTTGGTTCAGTCTGTTTGGTGTTCTGTAGGCTTCTTGTATTTTCATTGATATGTCTTTCTTTAGGTTGGGAAAGTTTTCTTCTATGATTTTGTTGAATATGTTTTCTGCGCCTTTGAGTTGGATTTCTTCACCTTCTTCTATACCTATTATTCTTAGGTTTGGTCTTTTCACGGTATCCCATATTTCCTGGATATTTTGTGATATGGATTTGTTGGACTTAAGATTTTCTTTGGTTGACGAATCTATTTCTGCTAGTGTGTCTTCATCTCCTGAGATTCTCTCTTCTATCTCTTGTATTCTGTTGGTTATGCTTACATCTGTAGTTCCTGACCATTTACCCAGCTTTTCTATTTCCAGCATTGCCTCAGATTGTGCTTTCTTTATAGTCTCTATTTCAGTTTTTAGGTCTTGAACTGTTTCCTTGAGAGATTTGTTGATATCTTGTATTTTTTGGTTTGTTTTGTCTTCCATTTCTTTAAGGGATTTTCTCATGTCCTCTTTGAGGTCCTCTTTGAGGTCCTCTATCATTTTCATGAAGATGTTTTTAAGGTCATTCTCTTCTGGTTCATCTGCTTCGTGATGTTGAAGTCTTAATGGTGTATGGTTCCTAGTCTCCAGTGGTGTCATATTGGGTTTTCTGTTGTTGGATGTGCTTTTACCTTGTCCTCTTCTCATCCTTTCTTCTGGTGGGTGTAGCATGTGTTTCTTGTTCTCCTGGTGGGTGTAGGACCACGTTTCCCTTCTGGTAGATGCAAACAGATCCAATACTCTGATGTTGGTCCTCTTTTCATGGATGGAGGTGTCACTGTTACCCCGGTGTCAGCAGTGTTCGGGCCTGCCGGGTCCTGCCGGGCTGGCAGTTGGAGGCAGAGCTGTCACCGGGCCTCTGGCTGTAGGATCCCGCTACCGAACTCCGTCCAGCTCGCAGGTCACTTGCGTCAGATGACTCTGAACAGTGATGACGAACCGGAACCGGAAACAGTTCCTGGCCTGCCTGGGCCAGCAGATGGAGGCCGGTTGCCTCTGGGTGTTCAGTGTTCAGTGTTCAGAACCGGCCGCAGCTGAACGGGGTCCTTCACGAAGGTCGCTTGAGTCAGATGACTCTGGTGTTCTATTCTTAGAATCTTCCCAGTACCTCTTCCTCGATGCTCCCTGGTACAGGAGCTGTTCATGTACACGCACATAATGTATATAACAAATACAATCAAAGACAAAGACGCAATCAACTTGAAAGCAGGAGGGCATAGGAGTTTGAGGAAACCCTATCACCTCCAAAAATAAAACAAAATTAAAGGCTAGATTTTTTTTTCAATAACTAAGTTGCAAAGAGAATAAGAAAGAGAAAATTTTATAGATCAAAGGAGGCATAAGAGACCTATAAAACAATTAAAATAAATGAATATTATTCTAATCATAAATCAAAGCAATTTTCAAAAAGGATTTCTATAGTCATTGAAGAAGTGTAAAGACTGGTCTACAGAGTGAGTTCCAGGAGAGCCAGGGCTACACAGCAAAGCCCTGTCTGTGATTTAAAAAAAAGAAGGAGGAGGAGGAGGAAGGAAGGAAGGAAGGAAGGAAGGAAGGAAGGAAGGGAGGAAGGAAAAGATTGTGTTTAAATTGGAGAATGATCATTCATCTTAAGTATGCATTATAACTTGGAGATTGGTAGGTTTACAGAGAAATCAGGCACTAGGGAAATGTCTGGAGATCTACACAGATGACACCAGCTAACAATCTAAGCAACAGAGGAGAGGCTACATTAAATGCCCTCCCCTGATAATGAGATTGATGACTGACTTATATGCCATCCTATAGCCTTCATCCAGCAGCTGGTGGAAGTAGAAGCAGACACCCTCAACTAATCATTGAACTGAACTGGGATCCAGTTGCAGAGAAGAATGAGTGATGGGCAAAGGGGTCCAGACCAGGCTGGTGAAACCCACAGAAACAGCTGACCTGAACAACAGGGAGCTCTTGGTCCCCAGACTGATAGCTGAGATACCAGCATGGGACTGATCCAGACCCCAGGAACATGGGTTTCAGTGAGGAAACCTCAGAAATCTACAGGACCTCCTGTAGTAGTTCAGCAGGTATCCCTAGCATAGGTGTGGACCTTGGGAGCCCAATCCACATAGCAAGATACTCTCTGAGCCAAGACAGGGTGTTAGTTGGGGGGAGTGGTAGGAGAGGAGGGGAGGAAGTGGGAACTGGGATTGACATGTAAAACAATCTTGTTTCTAATTCAAATTTTAAAAAAGGAAAAAATAAAATAAAAATAAATAAATAAATAACTTTGAGATCAGCAACTATTCATGATTTTATTAACAATTGCTGAGCTCCAGAGTGGCTCTTTGGAAATCTGTCCTCTACTCAGAAGGAGCACTGCATTATCCATAGATTTCTTTGTTTTTAAATCCATTCTGCACTTCATACGCTTCTTGAATTAATCACTCACCATCCCCCAAGTTTAGTTATGAAGCAGAATCACCCAGTCAGTCTTTTTTTCCAACTCAAATTTCAGTCCCATCCCAGTTCTATTGAGCCAGAATTCTATGGGTGAGATCCCTGAATCCCACTAGTGCTGATGGAATCAAGGCTAACCTCACTCTGGGTCTAGACCTTAAATTAATATTTCTACAGGTTTTTTTAAATATACATCTTATCTTGATAAATCTAAAGATGTTTTATTAACCTTTACTATTCTTAATAGAAGCCCTTGACCTTTTTAAGCGTTCTTCAAACATGTTGTTATATTAAGTGTATTTTATATACACTTCTGTGTTTAATATGTATTTACATGTTTTTAGGCTTTGGGTCTTTTTTTTTTTTTTTGGTTTGGTTTGGTTTGGTTGGGTTGGGTTTTTCATGACAGGGCTTCTCTGTTTAACAGAGCCCTGGCTGTCCTGGAACACACTTTGAAGGCCAGGCTAGCCTTGAACTTACAGAGACCTGTCTGCCTCTGGAGTCCTGTGATCAAAGGCATGCAACACCATGATCTGCATATATTTACATGTCTTATAAAGTACTTTAGATCACTACTCCAGCTCTTGGGTTTGTCTTTAGACTAGCTCTGGAATAATAATTAACAACCATTTAAAAATGGTTAAGGTGGGTTGTGGCATATTTCCTGTATTGGTATCTTTACCACCAAGAGCACCCCATTTTGGGAAGATGGTTCTTTCTTTCATTCAAGAACTATTTTTTGGAGGCTCATGCACATCAGGCATAATGCCAAAGATACAACTTCAAATAACACAACCTGTCACACAGAGGTGGTTAATAAAAATAGGGTGAAAAGTGACAAATAGGAAGTTGATGTTGGAAGTGGTCTCTGTTTTAGAAATGGCATCCTAGAAAGCCCTCTCCGAAGAAGTAACATTTCAGCCGTGACAGAAAAGAACCAAATTGTGAACTGTGAGAATGTGCCACATAAGGAGAAGTGCAAACGCAAGCCTTGAGACAACAGTCTACATTTAGGAGCAGAAAGAGAATCAGTTAGTTTATCATGGTCAGGATACTGGATGGGATTTTAAGACATGAAAAGTTTTTAGACAGCAAAGTTTTTCAAATATCTTTGCCTTAAGGAATTGCTAACAACTGAATGGAGACAGAAGTCATCAGTTTCCTAGAAGAAACCCTATTACCTGGAATCACCCTTTTGTAGATGAGAGATGAAAATCCAAATAAAGAGAATGGAAGCTTCCTCAACCCAAGGAGAAGGGGGGAATAAGGCAACTGTGTTCCTACAAACCCAGTTGGAGGCCCTCAAGTTCAGCTTGAGCTACTACGATGCATAATCATCTACCATCAGGGCCCAAGAAGGCCTTGGAAGTGTTCCTTGAGATGAACATGTGGACTGAAGTCCAGAGAGAGCTTTTTCCAAGTTACAAGAGCTGCCTAAGAACCACAGAGATCTCCCACACCCTTTCAAAGTCCCATGGTTTCTAGAGTATCACTGAAACAGAATACCATCTTAAGGAACATAGATGGTCAAAGGGCATCATCAATCAGAACAAATGAGCAAGATGGCTCAGCTGGCAAAAGTATTTACTATTCAATCCTGATTACCTGAATTCAATCCCTGGATCCCACTGTGGAAGGAAAGAATCAATCCCCACAAGTTGTTCTCTGACCTCCACACATGTACGTGACTATACACATGCATACACATCACACACACACACACACACACACACACACACACACACACAAGCACAAAGAAGCACATGTGCACTAATAAATAAAAATGGTTCTGAAAGAAGAAATGAAGAAATGTGACTTTTCTTGTACTTGAAAGCTATGCATGAAAAATCACACCTTCCACAAACCAGTACCAACCGCTTTAAAAGGCTATTCTGTATGTGGTGTGACTTCTAACCCCCAAAAACATCACACCATCTAGTATTACTGCTCATTTCTGCCCTCTCCTCTTTCCATTTTGCAGATGGGGTACTGAGACTCAGGTTAAGCTTTCACAATTTAACTAATAAATTATAGGCATTTCCGTTAGCGGCGGTGGGAATCGCGCTGCTGGCTGGCGACTAGGCCTCTGTGGAAGCTAATCAGGTGGGAATCTGAGACATCGGAGCTGCCACCATGACTGTGGGTTAGACCAGCAAGATGCTACAGCACATTGACTACAGGAATGAGATGCATCCTGCAAGACAGCGGGATCTTCATCGGGACCTTCAAAGCTTTTGACAAGCATATGAATTTGATCCTCTGTGACTGTGAATTCAAGAAGATAAAGCCAAAGAACTCCAACAAGCAGAAAGGGAAGAGAAGTGAGTTCTTGGTCTGGTATTGCTTCGAAGGGAGAACCTAACATGACAGTAGAAGGATCTCCTCCAAAAGATTGGTATTGCTGGAGTACCACTTGCTGGAGCTGCTGGGGAGCCAGGTATTGGCAGAGCTGCTGGCAGAGGAATCCCAGCTCTTGTCCCCATGCCTCAGGCTCCTTCAAGGGTTGGGTGCAAGTCAGTGGCCTGAACACCTACCATGACCATGGCTACCTGGATGCAGCTTGAAGTAAAGCAAGTTTGTGTACCCCCCTCCCCCAGCCAAAGAACTAAGGCTCAGCTTGAGTTTCTTGTTGAGGTAGCTCAAACTGGGAAGGTATCTTGCACCATGGAAGGCCATTTTTCTGCCATCAGCATATGAAAAGCAATAACTTTCCAAATGGTTAGTTGAGCAGGGGAAACAAAATCAGATATGCAGAAACAACCAGGGACACAAGACAATGAGACGTAAAAATTACAAAGACAGTAACTGGCTTGGCTTTTGGTGATGTTTCTGCTTCCTGGATCTAGTCTCTGAGATCCTTTTAGTATACTCTCTTTGAGTTGCTTAAATTAGTTGTGATGTTTCTGGTCCCACAACCAAAAGACTGTTGTCATTCCAATACATGTGCAGTAACAACTGGGTATGGGGGAAACAGGTGTTCTGACTGGCAAAATAGGTCCAGGGGGACAGTGGTTTGTGAGGAGTCATGTCCTGGAGCTCCTAGCAGGCCCTGTACCACTTTTATGGGGAGTGGTGTCAGCCTGTGCCCAGCTAGGGTTGGGGAGGCACTATGCCTTTTACACCCTCCTGATCACCGGCAATTTGACAGCAGAAGCTAATGAATCCCACAGTTGGGGGTTGGGATGCTTTTGCCAGTTTCAGCAATGGAGAAAGTCCAGCTGGCTTCTTTGCTCAGGTGCTGGGGAAAAAGTACACAGGAGGGAGCTAGTTCCCCAGGTCAAAAACAATCACAGAAAATTTGATCCAGGGGCCACTTTCAAAAACAAAATGTAAACAGTAGGTAGGAATCAAGAAACTGTGTGGAAAAATCAGTTTCCATCTGAGAGTAAATCTACACTCACCAAGATAAAAAACGTTCCCCATTCCTGCTTCTGCTTTCTGTCTTGTCCCTTTTTGGAACTTCCTTGGTGCATACTGTGGTTATTTGTTTTCTATCATCCACCAGAAGATAAGCCTCTTTGTGGGTAGACTCTTGGTCAAGCTCATGTTTTAAATAATAGCATTACTTTTTGATAATTTCTTGCATGTGATATATTTTTATCATATGCATCCCCTGACTTCTCCCCACAACTCCTTCCAAACCCTGTTTCCCCACCCTAGCAACTCCATGTCCTTTCTTTCTCCCATCAAATCTCTTTCTCCTAAATCATACTGAGAACCTCCCTTTGCTCTATACATATGGCACATGTGACTAATAGGACACATGGGAAGCCTGATCCCACTCTAAATGATATCTGTGATTAGTAAGCTCTTGACAGGAGCTGTATAGAACAAAACTATGGCCCCCTTTCCTGTGTATTCTGTTATGCCTATGCTCCCTAGCTTCTGCTTCAACCTCTGTATACTCAAAGCCATGATGCTTCTAGTCCACCTGCAGAAGAAGCTAGTCTAGGAAGCAACTGCACTGAGCTAACTATGATGAGTACACAGTAATTGACTGCATCATGCCCAGCTTTGAAATGTACAAAAATTATACCTGCTGATGCCAAATTAGAAACGGCTTCCAAGTGCCTGATGCTACATTCATCACCATGTCCCAGAAAGATGCTGACGGGTGCTTTTCAAAAACTTCAAAAGACTCTTGCAATAATTGCATATTCATTAGACAAATTAGTTCTAGATTATTTTTAAAACTGTAACTTGGAAAAAACAGAACAACAAAGAACTGAATAGAATTATGCAGGAATGGTGTTTAGAATATAAAAATGTAGAATACTATTCATTCTTTTTGAAAGTATTAAATGGGGAAATAAAATGGAGAAGAAACAGTAAACCTAAACTTGAAAAGGCACATAGAGAAAAATAGTCTGTCCCCAGGAGGTAGACAGTTCTCAAATAGTTTTTTTTTGGGGGGGGGGGAAGACATGCATAGTGTTTCCACCTCTGATGTGGGAGCCTCATTGGTAAAATAATAATCACTGTTACCACACTGTTACCTAGCCTGAAGTGGATGATTAATATGGTGTGACCATATGAGTATCTGCTAGGATCTTGATGATTGAAGAGCCACAATCTAGTATAACAAACCTGCTTTATTCATTTTATTTTTAAAGACTCTATTATGTACTTCACCTAGATGTGTTAAACAGGGTGGAGAGTCTCCGGGTGTGGGAACTAAAGAAAAGCCACCAGAGTCACCATCAGGAGATTCTGACTCGAAGCATCCTGCCCTGAAGTGAATCATAGAATGGAAAAAAATATAGAGCCCTGTGCCAGACACAAGGTGCAAAAACTGGTGTTTACTCGGTGGCAGGGTTGAATGGCATGCTCCACCCCTGAGGCCACATGTAGACAGTATTACGATGTAAATTAAAGAGCCCGGCAGTATTTCCTGTTCATTGCCAAAGCCCACTGAGGTTGATCATTTCACCATATGTGAAGGACTGGCTAGCTTTCACCTGGCAGAGAAATGAAGAATCATCTCAACCCTGCTCGTTCCCAAATCAATCCCATCTTCATGATTTTAAGCACAGCACTACATGGACTGGTGAGGAAGGAAAACACAGAGAAAAAGAATGATCAGAGGATCAAATTATGATTACAAATTGCACTGCGGAGGAAAGTAAGGGATGTTATTTACATTAGGGGACAGGGCAGTCTGAGAAGACCATCATCTTTGGGCAGTGTAGGTCTCGGCGGAGAACAGGCACCAGAGGCAGAAAACCTTGGATCCATATTCAATTCCTCCTTTTGCTAGCTCTGTGGCCTTGGCTCTCTAGCTATATTATTTCCTTCTCCAAACATTACTTCCACCATATGTAAAATAAAAGTGATAGTATTTACCACATAAGTAAAGCTATAATGATATCACCTATGCAGCCTGAAGAATTTAACAAAATAGTACCCAGTCTTGGTGGTCCAGTGTATTGATTTCCTAAAGCTGCTAATAATAAATACTGCAGACTATGTGAGTTCAACAATTTTCTCTCTCACAGTTAGGTAAGTCTTGGTATCGTCTGAGGTCTCTTTCCTATGTTCTCACCTGGCCTATCCTCTTTCTGTGTCTGTCCTTGGTATTTGTCTTACTTGGGGTTTCTATGTCTGTAAAAAAGACTCCAAGACCATAGCAAGTCTTATAAGGAAAAATATTCAATGGGGTAGTTTAAAGTTTCAGAGGTTGTCCATTATCCTCATGGCAGGACATGGTGGCATGCAGGCAGACATGGTGGCAGAGAAGGAGATGAGAGTTCTACATCTTTATCCACAGACATCAGAAGGAAAGACTGCCATACTGGGCTTGGCTTGAGCATATATGAGATCTCAAAGCCCACTTTCACAGAGACACACTTCCTTCAACAAGGCCACACCTACTCCAACAAGGTCATATCCACTCCAACAAGGCCACACCTCCTAACAGTGCCACTCCCTATGGGCCAAGCATTCAAGCACATAAATCTATGGGGTCCATAACTGTTTGTAGCACCACAGTATCTATATCTCTACAAAAGGGCACCATTCATTTTCCATGGAGTAGAGCTCATTCCTGATGGCCTCATTCTTGCACTTAGTCACCTTTTCAAAGTCCTTTGCCCCAATCACACTGCAGACTACATGAAGTACTGAGAGCTAGAGAGTCAACACATGAACTGAGGGAGGGTGACAAAGTAACCCACAGTAAGCATTCCTGCACAGAAGCTGAACAACTAGAATGCTGTTTCTGGGCAGTCTGAATAGCAGCTGGCCTTATAGATCCAGCACAGGGAAGTGACAAGACTGTGTGTTACTGCTGTGGTTGTTATTATCAATTGAGTGTTACTTGCATGCCCTCTCTTCAGGGACATATCAGGCTTTAGATAGAGTGGTCCAATAGCTTTTAGAGCCAAGATTCCAAAAGGCACTGAAATTTTCAGCAGGGCTTAGAATTGGATAAATGCAAACACCTTGTGGGAAGAGTCAGGAAAACAGCTACAGGATAAAGAATAAGAGACAGCTAAAGAAAACTGAGATTTGAAGATAGGGACAGGAAGAAATGACCATGAGAAAGGGACAAAAGTTTTGGGGAAGAGGAGTCAGGTGCCAGAGTTTTGAGGTGGAGAGAGCCTCCTGGACCCATCCTAACTTTGGCTTGATGAATCAATCAGAAATTAGACACAGTCAAATTGGTTCCTTCCTTCATGTCACCCTGCTAAAGATTCTTTCTCATTTTTCAACCCGAATGGCTCCTTTCATTGTCCTGTGTTGTATCAGACTGTACGTTGTAGAAGGGAATACGATAGATAACCCAAATCTAAGAAATGCTGTCACCCTCTTGTGCAGTGTTTTCTTCTTCCTTTCCTTGGGTCATTTCATTCTGTGCTTGATACATGATGTACTGGGTATCACATTTATTCCTTCAGCTAATGCTCATGAGCTTAATGACTCTCTTATTTCACACCTCAGAAAATATGGAGTCAATCCAAGTGTGGTACTTCACACCTATAATCCCAGTTAATCTAAGGCCAGCCTAGAAGAGAGTAAATTTCTGTTTCACAAAAGCAGAGAGACAGCCAGGTGTGGTGGTGCATTCCTTTAATCCCAACACTCATGGAGCAAAGGCAGGTGGATCTATGTGAGTCCCAGGCCATCAAGTGCTACATAGGAAGACCATGTATAAACAGGGAGAGTTGATGGGGAAGATAGAGTTTGGATCACCATAACCCATAAAAGCTAGGCATATGATGCACTCCCATAACCCTAGTGCTGTAGGTGGTAGGCAAAGATGGGCAAATCCCAGGGCTTCCCTCACCAGCCAGCCTAAGCAAAACAGCAAGCTCTAGTTTCAGTGAGAGATCCTATCTCATAAAATATGATGGAGACTGCACTGATGATGCTCCCTCCAAGAGCCAAAGACCACCTAACAAAATCCCAATAGCACACAGAAGAAGCCCTCACCTGATTTATTGGCCAGGGCTCTCCAAGAGACTCCTGAAACATATAGTCTATTACTATTGCCCTTGGTTGCTGCTCCCCTCAGAGTTGAAAATTAAGTCCTTATCACTAAAGACACCATGAACTTCAGAATGGGCCAGAAAGCCCCCAAGCTATATGCCCCTTCTCTGAGAACTAGCTTACATGGTACCAGAAGGCACCATGCAAGCTTCCAACAGAGGAAGGCAACCAACAGCCCTACTCTGTTATGATGCCTATGAACTATGACCAGTGGCATGATAACCTTACAGGTACAGTGCTAGCATACATGTGTTGACAGTAACCAACAGCTTTCTTATTTGAATTAAGATTGAATCAACAAGAGAGATATATTCCTGGTACTGCCAACCTAGCTAATTAGTCAGTGCTAGGAAAGTTGTAGTTATTGTTGGAGAATCTACAATCACTAATTTACTAACCCAGCATTATATCTAACAGTAATCTATGAATAACTGTCCTTATATTCACGTATAGTCTTCACCCCTCATCAAGGAACTTCTCTTTGAAATAGACAGAGACTAATACAGAAAACCACAACCAATCAATATGCTGAATTGTGGGGCCAAGTCCCAATAGATATATCTACAAAACACTTCCCACCTAAGACTCAGGGAACATTTTGCAAGAGTGGGTGGAAAGATTATAAAAGCCAGAGGATCAGGGACTTTGCTGTAAGATTGGAAGCTGTACCCATAAAGTCTCACCAACATGACCACCCAGATATGAACTGAACAAGTAGGACATCAATGAACACACCAAATTATTAGGAAGAATAGATGCTGAGGCCTCAACTACAGGCAACTGAGTAAAGCTGGGAGAATGAGAGGTGGCTCTCACCCAGGGGACAACATGGAAACTGGTTCTCCAGTGCCAAATGGCCAGCCCTGAAGACATACATGCAAGTAACATTATATGGACTCAACAGGTCATATTTAGGAATGTGTGTGTGTGTGTGTGTGTGTGTGTGTGTGTGTGTGTGTGTGTGTAAGTAGAAAGATGCAATAACAATTGATGAGAAATAGAGGCCATGAATTTGAAGGAGAGTGGGGAAATACATGTGAAAGGGTTTGGAGGCTGGATATGGAAATAAGAAATGTTGTAATTAAAATATAATCTCAAAACAAAAAATTAAAATAAAGTGATTAAGGAAAATACCCCACCCACTGTTAATCACCAGCTTCCACCTACATATGCATAGGCAAGTGTGCCTGCACACATATTGTACAGAAATACAAATACACACAAAAAGACAGAGAGAGAGAGAGAGAGAGAGAGAGAGAGAGAGAGAGAGAGAGAGAGAATGCCAATTACAGGGAGAGTTAATGACTTATGTCAGATGACCAGATAAGAGTCAGTGTAGAGACCTGGTACTTGGACCCACATCCATCACACATAAGCATCATTGTTGTGACTACTTTCAGCACAGATCAAATCTGAAAAAAACAAGTGGTGATAGGCAATGACCAGCATTCCAAGTTCAGGTACTAACCATGGGGCTATTGGTACAACCAGGACACAATCACCATAGCACCAAAGGCCAGTGCCAAGACCTGAAGTCCTAGCATTGAGGGTGAGAGTGAGAGATACTATGAAGTCCAATGCTAACATTAGCTGCAGGGAAGTGTAAAGAAATTTGGGCCATTTATCTCTGATTCTTCCTCAATCCTTATTCTCCACATCCAATTAACCATTCTCTTACTGTTCTCATTTCAAAATACTCTGTCACTCTTCTTCCTCTCTTCATCCTAAAAGTTACTATCCTAATATTTTGAGATAACAAATCTATCTACTTCCAGCTTTGCCCCTCTAGTCTTTCTATACCATCACAGCCTATCTGTTGTTTCTGAAATAAGCCTTTGATCCTTCTCTCCATCTCCTGTAGTTCACTAGTTTCTCCTGGCCTTCAGGTGGAATAATTAAGGGCAGAAAGGAAAAAGAGACAAAGTTTTCACTTGAAAACTTCATCTCTCACAACTCCCAATTCCACTCTTCCTCAGACACTGAAGTACTTTTAGTGTCTCTGATGCAATACATCAAGTTTTCTCTAGTAGCCACGCCTTTGTGAATATTCTCTGTGCAGCCTTGAGAACAGTTTCTATCAAAATGCCTTCAAGTCTCAGCATGGACACCACTTATTTCAAGAACCCTTTGTTGGCACAGACATGGCCTTGGAAGACAAACTTCATCATGTCATATGTTCACCCTACTATGATTTCTTTCTCCCTTTAAGCAACCACGTCATCATGACCCCATGGCCCCATATGTGTTTTAGCATATGTGTTTCAGACATATTGTAAAATATTGTCTAGGGGGTATAAGGTAGTTCTCAGAGACAGGGACAGAGAGAGAGAGAGAGAGAGAGAGAGAGAGAGAGAGAGAGAGAGAGGAATGCTTATGATAAATATAAAAATAAATATCACTAGAAAAACTCAGAAAGTTGTACAAGTAAAGAAAAAGTAGAAAGCCAAGGACTCATGGGGGCTGTGGAAAGCTCTTCTCTGCAAAGCCACCAGGGAAGACTTTTAACTTCAAGGTCATCAGCTCCCCTGTGCTGCACAGTATCTGCCTTGGAATCCTCTGAGATTTTCTAAGGAAGAATCCAAAAGTTGTTTGACCTGTCTGGTCTCCTTGCTCCTGATGTCAGCATTCTTTGAAAAGTCCTGTTCCATTAGCTTACCATATTTGATGAGGGAGGAACACATGTAGATAGACAGTTTCTAAATAAGTTTGAGAGCTCCTTGTGCATTATGAGATGTAAGTGTTTGCCATGGAGTAAATATTTAAATATTTCATATTTAATCTTACCCACAGGTACACCTCCCAAGCCTTAGTAAGTGTCTTCAAGTAGACTCCTGTATATAGCCTAGATAATCACCTCCCCCACATTCCAGATACACAACAGTGTACTTCCCTCAGGTATATTAAGATATATCTGAACTGGAGAGATGGCTCAGAGGTTAAGAGCACTAACTGCTCTTCCAGAGGTCCTGAACTCAAGTTCCAGCAACCACATGATGGCTCATAACCATCTGTAATGAGACCTGGTGCCCTCTTCTGATGTGTAGCATACATGGAGGCAAAATACTGTATACATAATAAATAAATAAATAAATAAATCTTTAAAAAAGATATATATGGTAAAGATCATATCTGAGTTATTTTTAAATCCACCACTTACCACTTTATATGTCTGGCTCATATAAAGATAGGATGTTTTGAAATTAAATATAATGAATATAATATAAACAACCTACTCCTACCTCATTGCCTCAATAAGACATAAAATATGGAAATGTCCTTTCCAGCCATACCATCATGCACTAAAGTAACTAGGACCAAGTGGGAGACTCAGGTCTTCCCTCAGCACCACTAGAACTTTCAACCTCACTTTTGGAACCTCAGAGGAACCACTAGACTAGAATTTCAAGAGCTATGGATAGCAGAGTTTTCTTACCGCTGGTCTGGAGAAAATTTTTGGTGTGTGTGTGGGGTGTGGGTGTGTGTGTGTGTGTGTGTGTGTGTGTGTGTGTGTGTGTGTGTGCACATTTAATAGCATTGAGTCAAATTTTAAAATGTGATTCTGGTTCAATCCATAAAGGCAAGCAGAAGAGGGGCTCAGAACACCAATTCCTTGCCCTTTTGTCTCCCCATTTACTGGAGAAAATTTTGTGACAGAACTCCAAGTATGTCACTATAATAAAGTACCCAACACTTGGGTAAATTATATATTAGCTGCAACAATTGTTCAGCTTTTAAAAAGAATTTTTCAGATAAAAAAATTAAAATTTAGTGCAGTTTGTGCAGTGCCCTACAGCTTTGAAAATACATCATAACAAAACCAAAATGGTTTTAGAGAACTGTAACCTCACTTGCTCTTATTTCCTTGATTTTTTTTCAAATGGTTCTTCTAAAAGAGAACAAATTGTCATTGAGAGATAAAGCCAAAAAGTAATCAAACAACTAGAGATTTTTAAAAATTTGTTGCTCTACCCAGAAATAGTAGATGGTGACCAAGAAAGCAGCTGGGTTCATGTGAGAAGAAGCATTCTCTCTGATTATCACCTCAGTACTGCCATCATTAACAGTCTAGCTATGTTAAGAGCACTGGTCTAGGGGTAGAGACATGAGGCCATTGACTTCCAAGTCTCCTGGAAGCTTTTAAAACGAAAGTTAACTATTATGAATAATGCTGCTATGAACATAGTTGAGCAAATTTCTTTGTTTTACGATTGTGCATCCTTTGGGTATATGCCCAAGAGTAGTACTGCTGAGTCTTGAAGTAGATGGATTCCCAATTTTTTGAGAAACTACTATACTGATTTCCAAAGTGGCTGTACAAGTTTGTACTCGCACCAGCAGTGTAGAAGTGTTCCCCTTATTCCACATCCTCTCCAACAAAGGCTGACATTAGCATTTTTGATCTTGGCAATTCTGACAGGAGTAAGATGGTATCTCAGAGTCATTTTGATTTTCATTTCCCTAATAACTAAAGATGTTAAACACTTCTTTAAGTGTATCTCAGCCATTTAAGATTCTTCTGATGAGAATTCTCTGTTTAAATCTGTACTCTATTTTTAATGGGATTATTTGGTATTTTAATGTCTCCTTTCTTGAGTTCTTTATATATTTTGGATATCAGTCTCTGTGAGATGTGGGGTTGGTGAAGATCTTTTCCCACTTCTGTAGGCTGCCATTTTGTCTTGTTGACAGTGTCCTTTGCCTTACAGAAGCTTTTCAGTTCCAGGAGGTCACAATGGAGTATTACTCAGCAGAAGAAAGCAATGATGTCATGAAATTCACAGACAAATGGATGGAACTAGTAAAAATCATCCTGAGTGAGGTAACCTAGACCCAGAAAGATGAACATGATATATACCTACTCATAAGTGGATATTAGATGTAAAGCAAAGGATAACCAGGCTACAATCTTCAGTCACAGAGAAACTAGGTAACATAGAGGACCCTTAGAGAACATGTGGATCTCCCTGAAAAGAGGAAGTAGATGGGATGTCCTGGATAAACTGGGGTTGGGGTTGGGGAAGTAGAGGGAAGGGAATGAGTGAGAAGGATCAGGAGAGTAATGAGAGAGATATCTTGCTAAAGGAAGTCATTATAGGGTTAGGGAGAAACCTAAGGAGACTCCCAGGAATCCACAAGGATGACTCCAGCTAAGACTCCTAGCAATAGCGAAGGAGGGAAGGGAAACTGTGGTTGGTATGTAAAATAATTTTTTTTTAATGATGGGAAAAAATCCAGAAAGTTCACAGGACATGGGATCAGGAAATCTGGCTCCCATTCTTAGCTATGCCACGTGCTGGCTGCATAGTCTTTAAAGCTACATAGTCAGAAAATAACATAACAGAGCCAAAGGGTTGGGGAGCTCAGCTACTAGCCTGAGCTCCCCAAAACATCAAAGGTGTGAAAGTCAACACAAAGGAAGGAACTGTTCTTGAGTGAACACTCAAGGGACAACACAATGGAATATCACAAGTGATCTTGGATGAGACAGCAGACAAACACTTGGAGGACATTGACAAAAGTATCTCTATTTTCCCCCTCTGTGCTGGGGACTGAACCCATGGCCTCATAGACATTAAGCAAATGTTCTACCACTGGCATTCTGTTGTTTATTGATGTGCCCTTACCTTGTCAGATTACTTCTTCCATCCTAACTCCACGACAGGAAGGATATTTTTATGATTTATTTTCCTTGGTATCATTAGCATTTACCAGACAATCAATGATAGCTTTTGGATAAATAATGAATGAGTGAATGGATAAGATCCGCTCTGGCTACAAGATCATTTTCCACAAACTACTGCTTTTTCTCAACTCAATACTGGATACCTTAAGTCAATGGCCCTACTTAGTTCTAAATAAATAAATAAAATGAGGTTGGTGCCAACAATACCATTTCACAGATTAATAAACCAACAATTGCACCAAGGCTTCTATCTCCTGATGGAGCTAGAAGCAAAGCCAATTTGTACCCCAAAGTGTCTGTTTTATCAACATTTAGTGCAGCCTCAGAAAAACAGGTGTGTTCAGTTTTCCTCTGGAAGCCAGTGCCTCTCATTAGCATCCTGAAATCATGCTGCAAGAGCTTGTCATGATCTCATTTTCTTCTGCAGCTTATCGCTGGTACAAAGTCTGCAGCTGCTGTGGGTGATGGGATGGCTTTTAACCGGGTGAGTCAGTAGCTGATCTCTGTGCACCTCCATCACTAGAATGACACACAGAAGCGCCTGAGACATCCCAGGTCTTTAAGGCACCTTGTTTGTTGCCCTTGAGTCTCACTTTAGCAATTTTCACAACATTAACTTGTCCTTTGGATCGAGATGAAACCCTCAGTAATCATCGCAGACCTGGCTTAGATCAGCTGCAATGCTATCTGAAATTTTTGTCCTTGCTCCATACACGTGAAAAAAGAAAGTCCTTGTTGAATATCTAAATACTAAATATTTACTGAGTTCCAGACAGCTCCTAAGGTGCTCCAAATCCACAGGACTGTGTGTGTGGAGATGGCTTCATGGTTAAGAGCACTTCCTACTCTTGCAGAGGACCAGTGTCCGTTTCCAGCACCCTCCTCAGGTGATTGACAACCACCTGTAACTTCAGCTCCAGGGCATCTGGTACCATCTTCTAGACTCCTTGAGAACCTGCACTCATACATGCACAAAGCTACACACACACACACACACACACACACACACACACCACATATAGACACATAATTAAAATAAATCTTTTTAAAAAACAGAAAAAGATAAGCAAATAATGTGTGTGGTCAGGGAACAGCATAGCATGTCAAGAGAAGGGGGGAGACACTTGTGCTAATGCCTGAAAGGAACATGTGTTACCCACTTAAAAGGGTAGAAGGTATCCATGTTCTCAGCAGAAGGAATTACATATACTGTGACCTGATGGTGATGGTCATAGCACACTGGAAGCTAGGAAAGCACCATGCATCCAGGAACTAAGGTGTAAGCCTTAACAGAAAGAGACACCCTTTGTGGAATTATGGCAGGACTGGAGGTTTGAACTTTATCCATCAAGTATTGGGAAGTTGGTATTAATTTCCCAAAATATGATCTTCTCCAGGCATACTTCAAGGCAATGCAGGAAGACCGGTGTGGGGACTACTTCAGTCAGAGTGTAGACAGGAAGCAGAAACTCCACCAATCACCTTCAGGAAAACAATTAACTTAAATAGTTATCGATATGAATGAGATTGATGACTACTCTCTATGCTATCCTAGAGTCCTCATCCAGTGGCTGATGGAAGCAGAGACAGACATCCACAGAAATACACTGAGCTGAAATCTGGAACTTAGTTGAAGAGAGGGAGGAATGAAGAACGAAGGGGTCTGTACCTGGTTGGAGAAACCCACAGAAACAGTTGGCCTGAAAAAGGGAAAGCATATCGACCCCAGATGCTCTTTGGGAGGCCAGTACGGGACTAATCCAGCCCCCTGATCATGGATGCCAATGGGGAGGCCCCTGCACTCCTGGGAGCCTCTGGAGGTGGACTGGCGTTTTGCCCTGGTGGGTGGAGGGGACTTCCAGAGCCCATCCCACTTGAAGGGATTCGCTCTGTCTCTGAACACATGGGGAGGGGCCTAGGCCCAGCACAGGAAGATTTGGTGGACTTGGTGGAGCCCCGGTTGGGGGTTGGGGGTTGGGGGCCCCACCCTGCCTGGGGAGTGGTGGGTAGATGGGGTGGGGGTAAGTTGGAGGTGGGGGAGATGGAATGGGGGTGAGGGGAGGGAGAGGGAGAGGGGAATTACATGTGAAACAAGCCTGTTCCCTAACTTGAATTAAAAATAATAATAATAATAATAATAAATAGTTATCGATATGGTGGGAAATTGACGAGAGCAAAAGAAGATGATACCAGAATGTTAAATGTTCAGGAAACAGCTTCTTCTTTGAAGACATGAAAAACAAAAAGGGTCGGCAGCAAGGCTTGTATGAACTCCACATGTGTACTGAGCCATGTACACCCACTCTCATACGCACATATGCACACATATACACATATACATACACACATAAAACACATACACGGACACACATTAATAACAACTACAATTTTAATTTTTATTCTAAAAGTATGACTATGGATAAGAATAAATGTGCTGAAGCATGTCGTACACGAAAGAAATTGTAAGACTAGAGGAAGGGTGGGGAAGAGACGAGGAGCAGGCCTGGCGGGTGAGTTGAGATTCACATCTCCCAGGACAGGCTGACCAGCAAGTACTGATAAGGTCTCAGGACCATACATGGCAAGTTCCAAGAGCTCTGGAGGAGCTACAGACTGGAACCAACTGCTGCTATTGGGCACAAGTGTCAGTGCCATGATGAAGAAGCATTGCTGTGTCACTGAACAAGAAGGAAAAAGGCCCTCTCTCCTGTACATTCATATCTCCCAGATTGGCCTCCTCCAATGGCAGGGCTCAACAGGAAGGTAACCAGCTACAGGGATTGTGCTTTTCTGAGTCCCAGCCTCAGCATGAAAAGGCTAAGAAACTAGGCCAAGTTTGGAATTGAAATACAATAACTTAGTGACTATCTCATTAAAAATCTACAGGTGGGCAATGGCAGACAGACCACTGCAGAAGCCACACTCTCGAGGGTGTGCAATGGCAGAGAGACCACTGTGGAGTCACACTCTTGAGTAGTGAAAGTAACAATGTCAGAGACCACCGTGGAGAGCACGCCGTTAAGGAGTGAAAGACCATTATGAAGGGCACACTTTGAATGGGTGATTGTCAGTAATGACAGACACCACTATGCCAACCTCATGTTAGGAAGACATGGCTTTATGTTCTTCTAAATCTCTGACCACACAGGTTTTCTGGGTGCCTTTTCCTGCACAGTGATTGACTTGTCCACTTGAATTAATTCTTAAGAGAGGGAGCACTGCTATTTCTGTTATTTTTCAGAAAGACACATCTCCACCCAGAGCCAGAGATACAACTCAGATCTAATCCCTTTGATCAAAAATCATGCAACAGAGTTCTTTCCCCAAAAAAAAAAAAATTAAAGAAAAAAAGTAAAGCTATAGAAATAGACTAGAAGGAACTAGTTTTTCCTTAATGGACCCCAACAAAGCCCTGTAAGGAGCAGCAATTATGACACTTTTTTTTCAACTTTTTTTTATTTGAATTACAAACAGGATTGTTTTACATGACATTCCCAGTTCCCTTCTCCCTCCTGTCCTCCCCTACCCCCCCCAACTAAAACCCTATCTATCACATATCCTTTTTGTTCCCCCTGTATGGTGAGGTCTTCCATAGGGTGTCATCAGAGTCTATCGTATCCTTTGGGATAGGGCCTAGGCCCACCCCCGTGTGTCTTGGCTCAGGGAGTATTCCTCTATATGGAATGGGCTCCCAAAGTCCACACCTATGCTAGAGATAAGTACTGAACTACTACAGGAGGTCCCGTAGATTTCCGAGGTCTCCTCATTAAAACCCATGTTCTTGGGGTCTGGATCAGTCCCATGCTGGTATTCCATCTATCAGTCTGGGGAGCAAGAGTTCCTGGATGTTCAGGTCAGTTTTTTTCATTGCTTAAAATCAGTGCATTGTCCAGGTACAGAGACCCACAGACAAACACAAGGCAGAGTTTGGGGGATCCTGCAGATGTCAGGGAGGAAGGATTGTAGGAGCCAGAGGGATTAAGGACACCACAAGAAAAGCCACAGAATCATATAACCTGGGCTCATAAAACTCACAGACTGAACCAACAACGAGGGAGCCTGCACGGGACTGACCTAGGCACTTTGCATATATGAGACAGTTGTGTAGGTTGGCCCTCTTGTGGAATTCCTAACAGTAGGAGCCAGGGCTGTCTCTGATTCTTTTACTGGCTTTTGGGACCCTGTTCCTCAGACTGGGTTGCCTTGCCCAGCCTTAATACAAGAGGAGGTGCTTAGTCCTACTGCAACTTGATAGGCCATGTTTTGTTGAAATCTATGGAAGGCCTGGCCCTTTCTTAACAGAAACAGAGGAGTGGATGGGGTGGGAGGAGCAGATGGAGGTAGGGGAAGGAAATGAGAGGAGAGGAGGGAGGGGAAACTGCCATCAGGAGGCATAATTAATTAACTAATTAATTAATTAATAAGTGTGTTGTCAAGGACAAAGGAAGTAAGGCCCAAAGCTGATATGGGTGGGTCTATGCTCAAGAATCTTCAACCCCCTCTAATTTCTCACTAGCTACTTAACACTGTCTCTGTTGATGGCTGGAAAACCAAGGCATAATCGGAGGCAATGTATACCACTTAAAGCAATAGAGTGAGCCCATGCTTCTCCACTTTGACTTCCACTGTAATATCCATCACAAAACAACCGTCTTTCCCAAGCAGTGACTTCATGCTGAATTTGCAACATTTGGCTGTAAATTCATTTCATTTTCAAGGTTGTCCTATAGATGAAGTGACTCCAGCAGCCCAATGAATCATGTGATACATGTCTGAGCCAATCAAAACACATATTCCCCAGGTTTGGTACAAGATGTTGATGTAACCCAATCAAACCCAAAGAGATTAGGCAAGAGAAGATATTCACTTGGAATATCAGAAGTCAGAAACCTCACTTGGAATTAGAGGGCATAGATCCTTCTATAATTTCTTTACAGCTCTCAGGTGTGAGCTCACTAGAAACTGGGGCTTCCACATCACGGACACGGACACGGAATCCAGAAACAGATCCCTAGAGCGCCCTTTGAGCTCTGGATGAACTAAAAGCTAAATCTACTGGAAGGACTTGGAGAGGGTAAATTTCCTTTTTGATTTAAGCAACCAGGGTGAGATTTTCTTTCATGTCCCATGAAGTGATGCAATCCAAACAGGTACTGAAAACATCACTATCTTGCACTGATCTCTCCACTTCATCCCCAATTGCAAAATTCACCCTTTTCTTTCCCTGCTTTTGGATTGCAGCACCAGCCAGAAAATGACTTCACAGCATAGAAAAGGCACTATTCGGTGAATGGAGATCATGAGAACTTACTAGTAAACAAAGAAGCTGAAGTTACAGTGAGAATGATCTAACCCTGATTAAATGGTCCCATAAAGACTTTAAAATGACAACAGCCAACTTGAACAACATTTTGATGAAAAAGACACTATGTCTTTCTTAAGGTTTCTATTGTTGTGAAGAGGCGCCATAACCAAGACAACTCTTAGAAAGGAAAAACATTTACTTGGGGTGGCTTACATTTTCAGAGGTTTAGTCCATTATCATCATGGTGTGACATCGTGGCATGCAGGCCAACATGGTACTGGAGAGGTAGCTGAGAGTTCTACATCTTGTAGAGGCAACAGGAAATAGTCTGAGACACTGGCCATGGCTTGAACATGTATAAGACCTCAAAGCCTGCCTCCAAGGTGACACACTACCTCCAACAAGGCCAATCCTACTCAACCAAAGACACACCTCCCAATAGTGCCACTCTATGTTGGGGCCATTTTTTTCAAACCACCACACAGTACAATCTGGTACAGCTATTTTGGAAATGTGTGTTGCAACATGAGCTTAAAATTGTTAACAACCTTTGATTTGGTAAATTCAGCCACAGAAATTTATCTGAAGTATTACATTGACATCTCTCATGCTTGTCCTCTGTGTAACTTCAACTTATCAATATACCCTACTTAAAAACCACCAAAATTAGATATCACATTGTACATGTAATAAAATGCAGGGTCCCTACATATTTTCAACAAGTTGAATACTATTCCTGTACATACTAATGAGGCTTGAGTTAACTTTTTCTTTTGGAACTTGTACCAACCTTGTTAAATTACATGGAGTGCAACCATCACTGAAGTCCTACATTGTGAGTCCTTTATATGTGTATGTCTTTTCTGCAAAACTGGAAATTACTTAAAGCACCACTTTCCATCTCTATAACATCCATTTGTTAAGTCAACAAATATCTGCACCTGCACACTGTGAGGTGGAAATCATGCAGCAGCACAGCTAGCAGGTGATAAATGTCTTTCCAGGAATATTCACACTTGGAAAAATGGGAAACAGAGCCAAGACTAACCACAAACTAGCGATATACCTACAGGCAGCTTCTACAGAAATTTTCTGTGACCCCATGAGTTTTTCAGTCTTGAATTTAATACAAAGATGGCCAAGAGTTATTCCCAGCTGTCCCTTCCAAGAGCCCTGGGGACCAGAACAAGGGCTGCCTCCCAACTCCCTGGCCTTCAGCAATTCCTAAATATTCCATGCCACATCCTGGCTTCTGTGCCCTTGAATACTTTCTTCCTTCTGTAATACAGCCAGGTGGATGCAGTCTTCAAGACCAGATACAAGAGAGCCTTCTCTGTGATACCTGCTCTAGTCTCTCCCAGGCTGATCAGGGCTGACACTGTCATCCGTACTCATTACTGGTGACAGTATTGCATGGATCCCAGTATTCCTGATCTACAGTTACTTCGTTGCCTGGCTGATCTGTCCATTGTGTCCCGAAGTCCTTGAGTCTCTCATTCCATTCCATTTTCCAGTGTTCAGTTCTGACTGTGCTCAACAAATGCCCATTGAATAAATTTAAATTAATTACAGTAGAATCTTTTGGAGAATTGTAGCTGATGAGGAACAAAATGATGATGTGCACGTTTTAAGTCCAGGCAGCTCTGCAAGCTGCGAGCTTCAGTGCCTGTGTATGCAGAGACACATAAGCATACAAGCACACAATCACTCACACACACACACACACACACACACACACACACACACACACACACCACCAGTCTCAAATGTAAGCCTGCTGTATGTCTTAGAATATTCAAAAAGGTAATGCATGGCCCACTGAACCCGTTTCCCAGAATGGCACCATGCATCCATCCATCAGCAAAGTTGGGCTGCCACTTCAGGAGGTAACGATGCTGAGTGTTCTGACCCAAAAGGTGACATTTTGTCTCATAATGCTAATTTTCCACCTTAAACACTTTATACTACAAAACAAATCCAGTAAAGGCCTGTCAGGTCAGCAATTACAAATGGCAAAGTGAAGATAGATTAATTCCTGCAACAGGGAGCTTGAATTATTCCAAAAGGCTTGTATTTAAAAAACAATTTGACATAGACTAATGAGATTTGTGTCTTCGTAAAGCAAGATCTTTGTTTGGCATGAAATACAATCCAATTTTCCAGCAGTGCTAAGTATACAGATTTGCTTAACTTGGTCTATAATTTGAACTCTGAATTTTGGGTTATCATGGGTAGACCTTCCCACGATCAGAATGCCTCTGTTTAGGAACAATTTCACTTGTACAGGTGAACAGGTAGATTTGAGACAGAAACACACATTTGACAGATAGAAGTGGAAATAGAGGTGTATACCCCACTTTAAAACATTCATAAGGGGACTGGAGAGATGGCTATGCAGTTAAGAGCACTGCTTGCTCTTCCAAAGGTCCTGAGTTTAATTCCCAGTTCCTCACATGGAGGCTCACAACCATCTGTAATGAGATCTGCTGCCCTCTGCTGGCCTGCACCTATAGATGCAGGCAGAAAATAATAAATCTTTTTTAAAAATCATAAAACAACTGCCAAACATTCCAGGTGCAAAAAACTGAAACATCATTCTTTCTTTAAAGCTATTCCTTGAGAATGCCTTAAGGTAGATGCTTGTATTTAACTTTGCATGCCAGTCTGACAAATTTAACCTAAGAAGGACACCTTAAGGACATGCAAGGGCTTGTGTTCAAGGCGAGTTAGTGTAGAATCTTCTGTAGGGGATGCTGTAGCCACGCCTGCTTAGGGGCTGGCTACAGGTGTGCCTGACCATGCCTTCGAGGGCGTGGTCAGGGTGACTAGAGTGAGGGACACTTATGTGGTGGGATGCTTTTGCTTTCGGTTTCCACCTTCAGCTTGCTGTACAGACTGCTGCCTGCTGGCTGGCTAGGTTGCTCTGTAAGTAAGGCTTTTCCCTATTAAAATCCCTTGTATTTTTACCTGGCTCCATATTGGTAAATTCCCTGCATTAGTCATCCACAGAAACAATCAAACAAAAAGATGCAGTCCTCAACATTTCTTTAAAAATAGGAGAATGAGAGGGTCCATGTAGCAAAAACAGGACAGGGCCTTCATGGGTGATATCATTTATATAGCCATTTCCAGACATGGATAGATTCAGTTTACATATAAGTTACATGCCGTTAGAGATGTAAAGATAGAAAGATAATGGGGAGAACTTGAGATGTCCAAGTTTCAGGTATACTTTCCACTTGAACCCACAACATCCTAGGAAGTCAGTCTTCTCACAGATGAGCAAATTTAAGAATTTTACTACAGGTTTCCCCATCTATAAATGTCACAGTCAGGATTTGAACAAATATATGTCTAATTTCAAACTTTATATGTATAACCAGTGGACCCAAGAGCTCACTACTTGCAGTCCTCTTAGTTGTTTATATATAAAGTTTTATTAGAATAAACCACAACTCTGCAGAATGCTGTCTCTTTTATGCTGGTACAGGAGAGAGCTGAGTAGTTGGAACAAAGAGCAGAGAGCCACAAAATCTATTTACTAGAAATAGTGTATAAGAAATAATTTGCAAAGCTCTGCTTTTTGCTGTTCTCTGGAAAACTAATGTGAGGATTTGGAAAAAATCAAGAATACAGTCCATTCAGATAAGAAATGCATCTTGAATGTGATTGTCTGCTTGGACAGTTCAAATTTACAGTGATACAAGAAACGGAGACGGTGCCTTTAAGGCCTAATGCATTTAATGCTTGAGAAGAATTACAAGAAGACATTTCATGACATTTGAAGCTGTTTCGATTTCAGCTGCCTGTTATCTGACATTCCAAAATAAAATCACTAAAAATTTGCAGCCTACTTACTTCAAAGATCACATATGAGACCTGTGAGTCTCCTGATGCCCCTCAAACATACACACATAAAAAAATCATTTTACAAATGCTATGGTTTGCAAAGCAATGGAAAGTATATAGATTCAAGACTTTGGGTGTTATTATAAACTAAAAATAGCTTCCAGGTCTCCTTGCAAGCTTGTAACCTATCTTTTCATGATTAAATTATCTTAGAGAAAGTTTAGATTTCAGTACCAATATACTATCTCTCATGTGCTCATCATTCAATCCAGTTTCTCCAAGAACCTACGATGTGCCAGGCACTTTCAGTGCCTACAGAATTGCCAAGCTACCTTCACAGTGTCCTACACCCCTCACCAAGGATTTTTTTACTTTTAAATGATATCTAAAACAGGTATACCCCTATTATTTTGGAGATTATGATCTACAAGAATCCAAATAAACACACAAATATCTGAAAGACAAATATTATTACAATTACTGTGGTCCATTTGGGATACTATAGCAAAAAGTCATAGACTATATAGCTACATCAGAAAGGTTTGCTTGTTGTTTTGTTTAATCTTTCCTTGTAGGTCTGAACCCTGTGGAGCCCCAGATCAAGGCACTGGGAGATTCAGTGTCTGGTGAGAATCTGCTTCCCGGGTCACAGTATGAAACCTTTTCACTGTGTTCTCACCTGCCAGAGGGCAAAGGAGCTTCAAGGCTTACAGACCTGCATGAGTTCTCTAAGCATATTATTCCTGGGGGCCCTACTTTCATGATCTGATTATCTCCCAGAGGCCTTCTACGCTAATATCATCAGACATCAGGTTGGAGACAGAACTTCAACTTACTTCAGAATTTTGAGGATGACACAAAGATTCAGCTGGTAGGAACAGGATATACGAAGGCCAGAACATTCAGTAAGACAATGGCATCTTCAAAGACTAAAAAGGACAAGGAGGAAGTGAGTTCTAAGGGAAGACCCAGAGAAGGAGCACAATTTTGTGTAAGTGTAATCTTTACCAGTGTTCACATCCCAGAGGTCAAAATAAAGTATTTGACATTTGCCAAGCTGGATATTAAGAGTTATAACCCTTCTACACACACACACACACACACACACACACACACACACACACACACACACACACACACACAAATCTGCACATGAGCAAAGTAAAACTGAGTGATGATGCTGATTTACCTATTTGCTATTTGATATTGGTGGCTAGCCCAGGCTGCCTCCATAGCCCAAGATATATTAACAAGCTTGCAAGGCTTCCACATCTAACCTAATTCCCAGTTCAGCTTGTGTGAGACTGGACTACTCCAAGGAACAGCTCCCATCATAGCTGCACGATTTTGTTTTAAGATTTCTAAATTCATAAGGAAAATGTCAAAAACTGTCATTTAAACCAAGCTAGCCCTGACTCTCCAGAACTCCAGCAGGCCACCCACCCTCATCACTAATACAGTCATTTTGCAAGTATCTTTGCTGGAAGGCAAACATCACCATCAGTTCTTTGGCTCTCACAGATTCCAAAAACAGATCCTCATGTTCAGTGAAATGGAATCGTCCCTCTGGTTGGCTGGTCATGACAGGCAGCTCACTTCCTGGGGATACAATGCTGGACTCAGGAAACTACATGCAAGAGCTACAAGTCCCTAAAGCCACCCAATAAGGAATCCATTTGCCTTTTAGAGCAACCACAGACATGGAGAGACACAGCCATGTTTCATTTGTGCTCATTTAATTGCCACTTGACATGGGAAGAAAGATGATGAAATGACAAGATGTGACCCCTTCGAGTCTAATGGCTATTTATGGGAATCCTGGGCATGACCAGCATTTCTGTCCACAGCAGCATTTTCACTTCTCTTTCCTCTAGACACCAGCCTATAATGGCTATGAGATAAGCAGGCCTACATTCTAGTCCCAAAGCTTCCACAATGACTCTTTTGTCTGGGGCAATTTAATTATGTGCCTGTCTTTCCATTTTTCTACACCACATATCAAATATGATTACTTTACTGAATCTTCATTCTACCCTACTTTTAAGCCCAACACTGAGACTTGATACATAACTATTTTTTATTACTTGTTTGTTTGTTTTATCAACAAAGCAGTATCTGTTTATTAAACATTGAGGTGTATTTGGTTTTCCATAAATAGCAACTAATTAAGGCTCTCTGGGGAATTCTTGCCCCAAATTCCCAAATCTCTGCATCCCCAAATCAAGTCACATCCTAGACTGCCAGGACCCCACATAGCTAGTATCATTTCTCATTTGTTGCCCAAGACACTCAAGAAGTCCCAACATATCTGTGCTTACTTCCCACCATGGATTCTCCTGCCAGTTTCCAGTCTCCAGAAGCTAGTCATGCCTCTAGGGACCATTGGGTGCATGCTTCCACACCCCGCTGACAAATACCCATATCCTTCACCTGCTACCTGGCTATCACCTTTGCCTTCAACTGCTATCATGTCCTCACCTGGCAAAGAAAGAGACAGGGACATTCTTGACTGTGGATCAAGCTCCAAATGTCCACCTAGACAGCTAAAGCTATGACTGCTCACCCGAGGCCAAAAATCCCCTGGATTCATTTCTGTGTGGCCACTTGTGAAATTTAAGACACCATGAGCCAGGTCCAGAAAGAGCCAGAGAGAAATGGAGATAACAGATGGCTGAGTCAAGGAGAAAAAGAGCCACTGCTGGCCAAGGCCAGTTGGGAAGCTTCCTGAATGACACTCCCAAATGAGGCAAATAGTTCTTCAGAGTCCTAGACATACTGTTTTGTGTTAAACAGAAAAAGAACCCGAGGGACAATGTAGTGGTTTTATTTTTTAACATTTTTCTCTTTCGGGGGCCCACCACTCAGCACCCAAATAATCATACAGAGACTTATTCTTACTTATGAATGTCTGGCCTTAGCTTGACTTGATTCTAGCCAGCTTTTCTTAAATTACCTCTTCTACCTTTTTCCTCTGGGCATTTATCTCTCTCTATTCTATATACCTTTCTCTACTTCTTACTCCATGGTTTGCTGTGTAGCTGGGTGGCTGACACCCGATGTCTTCTCTCCTCCTGTTCTTTCATCTCCCTCTTCTCTTTTTCTCCTTCTATTTACTCTCCCTGTCTGGCAGCCCCACCTATCCCTCTCCTGCCTTGCTATTAGCCATTCTGCTCTTTATTAGACCAATCAGTTGTTTAAGTCAGGCAAAGTAACACAGCTTCACAGAGTTAAACCAATGCAACATAAAAGAATGTAACACATCTTTGCATCATTAAACAATTTTCCACAGAATAAACAAACGTAACACATCTTCAACTAATATTCCACCACAGGACAAGGTTATATTTACTGTGTAAGTAGCATGGCCCAAAGTACAGGCTTTTGCTATTGCTCTTGGATGTATACAAGAATTTAATAGTAAAACCCTATGTCTGAAGATGACACACTCATTGGTTATAGGACATGAAGGAATCAAATTAGTGCTGACCAGTAAGCTTCCTCTCTGCTGGCTAGATTTCATAATACTAGATGGTTTTATATTGGTCTCTGCAAGAGTACAGTCCTGCCTGGCTGTGAACTCTGTGAAGACAGCCATGACTGTGACTGGTATAGCAAGATATGTCCGTGGGTGGGATAGTGACATGGATGTAATGGGAGTAGCCAACCACTTTCTGATTGAATTTAAGGTTCACTCCACAGGAATAAATACATGCCTGGTACTATAAATCTGAACAAGAGCCCATGGCTGGGAGCTCATGGGCCCCAGGGGTGGACCTACTATTATTCTGCTAAATGAACTTAGTATGAAATAGGACTCTAAATTTGTATCTCTCTACTCATAGATCAGTGAAGCTCTTGATCATCATTCAAGAAGTTTCTATGTGCAATAGACAATAGGTGGTTAACACAGAAACCCACAACTGGCCAAATGGAACATCTGGGTTATGTCCTCTTTCCAAGTCAGGGATAACCAAGAAAGAATGGTAGAAGCATTGGTAGAGGCTGAGGTTGGAGAAAACCAATGTGAGACATTCTTCTACACATCATGGGATCTCTACACTGATGAAACCCCAGAAGCTGTGGTTGCCACACAAGGTTGGGCCATTAACACAAGCCATCAGCCCTAACTGAGGAGCTGTGGACAGTTGATAGTTCCTGGGATAGGAAGAATGTTGTCTTTCTTTTTTTTGTAGCTATTTTTACTGTCACACATTGCAGTATTACTGTTTTGATATTAGTAAAAAATAAGTCATTGTATTAAATATTCCCTCAATATCTTGAACGACCAAATACTCCATTAAGTTGCCATATCATTTTTACTATGTCTTTTTTTTCAACTTTTTTTTAATTTGAATTAGAAACAGGATTGTTTCACATGACAATCCCAGTTCCCTTCCGTCCTCCCCTACCCCCCCCCAACTAAAACCCTATCACATATCCTTTCTGCTCCCCCTGAATGGTGAGGTCTTCCATAGGGTGTCATCAGAGTCTATTGTATCCTTTGGGATAGGGCCTAGGCCCACCCCTGTGTGTCTTGGCTCAGGGAGTATTCCTCTATATGGAATGGGCTCCCAAAGTCCACACCTATGCTAGGGATAAGTACTGAACTACTACAGGAGGTCCCATAGATGTCCGAGGTTTCCTCACAGAAACCCATGTTCTTGGGGTCTGGATCAGTTCCATGCTGGTATTCCAGCTATCACTCTGGGGAGCAAGAGTTCCCAGATGTTCAGGTCAGCTGTTTCTGTGGGTTTCATCAGCCTGGTCTGGACCACTTTGCTTTTCACTCGTCCTTCTCTACGACTGGATTCCACTTCAGTCCAGTGATTAGTTGTGGGTGTCTGCTTCTACTTTCACCAGCTGTTGGATGAAGGCTATAGGATGGCATATATGACAGTCATCAATCTCATTATAAGGGGAGGGCATTTAAGGAAGCCTCTCCTCTGCTGCTTAGATTGTTAGTTGGTGTCATCTTTGTAGCTTTCCAGACCTTTCCCTAGTGCCTGATTTCTCTGTAAACCCAAAATGTCTCCTTCTATTATGGTATCTCCTTTCTTGTTTTCTTCTATTCTTCCCCCGACTCAACCTTTTTGCTCCTTCATGTCCTCTGCATCCCTCCTCTTCTCCCTTTCTCATTCTCTATTCAATTGGAACCAATACAACTAAAGGAATGTTTTCTTTAAGGGCATGGCTCTTAGTAAGTAGGCCACTCTCCGGTGGATTGTCTCACACCCAGGAATATGTGGAGAGCACAAATTAGATTCAGCTGATTATTTTTAAATAATAATAGGACACAAAGTTTGAGAAGTTAGAGAAGTGAGAGTGGATCTTGGGGGAGTTAGAGAAGTGAGGTTGAATATGTTCAAAATAAATTGTATTAAATTCCCAAAGAACAAAAATAATACTTTTTAAAGAAAAATATGTTAGTGACAGGGTGTGGCTCCAAACCCAAGCACCCTAGCAACAGAGAGGTGCATGTTTAACCTTCACACTGCACAGCCTCTCCTTTGACCTCAAGTATACCCTCAGCTTAATTAAAAATGGCATTCTAGCAAGTGATTTTCATGGCTTACTTGATAAGAGAGAATTTAGCCATATAAAGTTTTAGACAGCATTATAAAAGCTCGGAAAGAATTTTAATGCAATTGCTGAGTTCAGCAGAAACTCTGAGAGGTCTCAGAACCATGCATAATATTACTGGTTTTAAAAGCAACTCTGTGTTCCTCAAGATTGCAGATCTCCTAATGACTATACACTAAATAGAACAGAGAGACTGAAGTACAAACTTGATGAAAGCCCATGAAAGCCCCTATGCCCAGCCACAACACGTCACTTAGCAACTAACAGCTTTGCCATTAACACATCAGAGCCACAATTCCTAAGAGTCAACAATAAATCTGTAAAACATGGTCATTTTAATGAACTATGTGTCTCACTATTTAGACCATTTGATAATTTTCATAAATTTAGAACAGAAAATACAAAGGAATACATCTTTTATTCCTTTTCATTTATTTAGTGGTATTTAAAGATAGGGTTTCTCTGTGTGGCCCTGTCTGTCCTGGAACTCACTCTGTAGACCCGGCTAGCCTTGAACTCATAGCTCTGCCTGTCTCTGCCTCCCGAGTGCTGGAGTTAAAGGCATGTGCCACCATGCCCAGATGATTTTTTTTTTTTACTTCTTGCTTGGGTTATACATGAATTTATATTCTTAAAATGCTTGTTAAGTATTTGAACACCATCCCTGCATGCACTCATAAAAAGATGTTTTCCTAAGTGTGTATGAGAGTGAGCCTATGAATTTATGATGCTCTATGAATAATATTCAAGCACCACTACTTTGCAAAAACAGATCCCTCTAAATTCAGCAATCACAGAGACCCCTCATCTCATCCAGGTCTGAGGACCAGACCAAGCATAGAAAACTAGAATGGCCAGATAAACCTAAAAAGAGCCACTGCAGATATACTTAGATGTCTTTTTCTTTTCCTCTGTTTAGGCTTGTTAGGGGAATCAACAGCTCCCTAATTCTTGTGGTCCTGACAGAATGTATCAGGATGCTTTCTGTGACACAAATTAAGACATAAAGAGAACTCTGACAGCCCAGCTGAAAAAGCTCACACACAAAGAAGCCTAGAGGTAGAGCAATGCAAAACTCTCTGTTCTTCAGAGTTGAGAAGCCTTTCCCTGGAGCATCTCCTACCTCAGCAGATACCCTCCCAAGTCACAACCAGAAGCCAGAATTGGCACATGTGCAGCTCAGCAGATACACACACAGGGAAAGAACTGTGCTAAATGAAGCCAACTTGTCAAAATGTCCATTACTGTCCACAGCATCCTTAATGAGACTTCATCAGTTGAAAGTCAGAGAGAAAACCATTTGAGCCACAGCTCTACACTCCCTTAAAAATTCATAAAGGTAGACCATAAGGAGGAGGGAGAGGCATTTACCATCTGATTATACAATTATTTCCCCTTCTATCAAAAGACTGCAAATGCTGTCAAATAAAGCAATTATCGTATCTCAACCCTGACAAAAATGCGCATTAGCCATGCAAACAGAAAGCTGGGTCTATAACAGGATCTATACTTGCCATTTCGTTATATTTCTGACCCACTGACCATCAAAAGACAAGTGTGCCTAGCATTTGGAAGAAGCCATTCAAATTGCCAAGCAAGCGTCTATTCAGAGTAAGAATTTAGAGATGCTAAATATGAGATTGGAATCTTTAGCAAATAGTTGAAAACCCCTCAAATGGATTAAGTAATTGAGTTAAAGTTTGGGAGGGTCTTACAGGGAAGCTTGTTGGCTCAGCCATTTAGCCAATATTTCCAGGGACTCTGGTTGTCTTGGTTTGTTTTGTTGTTGTTGTTGTTTGTTGTTGTTGTTGTGTTATACAAGTCAGCTTTATCATCAGAACCTATTCAATGGATATTCCTTCAAACATACACAGTAACTTAAATTGTACTCCATGACAACAAAACACAAAAGTAGCTGCTCCTGTTTCAGCTCACATTTTTATCCTGAATGACCCATGGAAAGGAAAATGTCAGCTCCACTGGCACACACCCAGGTGTTAGGATCTCTTTCCTTACCCTGGAATAGGTCATTTGACTCATTGGAAATTAAGATGGGAGACCAGAGGTCGAATATGTACCTTGACTTGTGCCAATCATTGCCTAATTCTGGAACTGTGTGTGGGATCTATGCCACCCAAAACCACATGACAAAATAGAGGATTTTATTGTCAGAGGAAAATATGGAGGATTAAGGGATGCATGTGGGAGTAATCAGCCAACTCCTTGTACACCTGTCGTCCATGCTTCAGTGCTTCCCTGCATAAAGAGATTTTTCCAACAAGCATCCAGTTCCAAATATTGTTTCAGACAGAGTGACATTTTAAAAAAACAACATGGCAAGTTTTACTTGTTCAACTTGAGAAAAATAAATCCTTAAAATTGTGATATATTTTTAATAAAATCTTCCCAAGAGTGGGAACCATAGTACCAGAGGCCTCCCCCGTGGGCTCTGGCATAGAGTTGTAGCTGCATTTCTCCCCAATGAAGCACCATGTCAAAGCAGTTTCTGATTCATGCTTACTGGGCTGTAACCATTGCTAATTGAGCTTGGAGATTTAGTTACTGGCATTAAACACAAGATGTGAGTCTGGATAAATGATGAGATGCCAGCCCAGATTGGCATGTGGATCCTTTTCACTCAATATCCTTCCACTGATGGATCAAAGCACTCTGGGCACAGCAGCTGACCAGGAGGAGATTCCAATACCTGTGTCTGTCCATTGTCTCCTAGCTGTAGCCTGGAAACACAAGCAAAAACCACAAAGGAATTCTTACCTTCCAGTGATCTATCAAGCAATGCAATGAGAAATGAGCAACACAGAATCTACAGACCATATAGGATGTTACTGTCATAACTCCCTATAGCCTTATCTATCCAAAGCAAATATGGCCTCTGGAGTCTATATGTTTATACCTGAAAAATGGCTATTTGAACAACTCACTTGATGGCAATACAATTTAATTGCCTACTCTAAAAACTACTAGCAATGTGGCGGCATATCTACCCAATCCACAGTTACCCCCACCCTGTCTTAGTTCCTGCTCTACTGCTGTGAAGAGACACCATTACCAAGGCAGCTTATACAGAAAGGCATTTAACTGATAGCTTGCTTACAGTTTCAGATGGTTAGTCCATGGTCATCAAGGCAGGGAAGCAGACAGGCACAACGATAGGGCAGTAACTGAGAGCTTTACATCCTGATCCACAGGTGGAGGGCGGGGGCTGGGACTGTCTGGACTTTGGAAACCTCAAACCCCACCTACAGTGACACACCTCCTCCAACAAGAACACATATCTTAATCCCATCCAAACAGTGTGTCTGTCAACTGGGGTCTAAGCAGGCAGATATATGAGGCTATAGAGACCATTCTCATTCAAACCACCACACCCCCCTTTCAGTGCCCTCCATTATATAGAGGAGCTGAGACACAGTTTATGGTCATTGTAAGAAAAACCTTGCCAAGCTAACCTACTCATTTTTCTCCCTATAAGTATATTTAAAAATTAGGCTAGAAGTAAAAAAAAAAAAAAAAATCAATCTCTAGTGAGCAGTCAAAATGCCTTCTGTCCACGACTACAGAGACTGAAGATGATCCCAAGCCAGAGTCTCCTGTACTAGTGGAGAGAGAAAGACTATGCAAGAAGCAAATGCCTAGAATACAGAGACACAAAGGAGCTTCCATGAGATTAATGGGGTCTTAACAACTCCCCTGGCCCTTCAAAAGCCCAAAGACATCCTGCCCAAAACTTCCACAAAACCAATGTTCTCAAAGTCAAACATCTTGCAATCAGCTCTTCTTTTTTAACACACTCAAGTTTTTTCTGTTATTTGCAAAGAATTTTAATGAACAAATGAAATCTAACTCACTGGATGGCTAAGAATTAAAGCAAATAACAGTAACCTGTAAATGAAAAGCAATATTTAAAAAAAAAATACTAATAAGCAAGGGTTGGAGAGATGGCTTAGTGCACTGGCTGTTCTTGCAGAGGACCTAGCTGTGATTCCCAGGAGCCACAGGAATGTAACTGTCTGAAATTCCAGTTTCAGGGGATTATGCGCCTTCATCTGACCTCTGTGGGTACTGCACTCATGATGCTTAGCTATATATGCATACAAACACCTACACACGCACACACACACACACACACACACACACACACACACACACACACACACACACATTTTAGAAAAAAAATGAAAACTAATAAACACGTTAGATCTGGATAAATATACAATTTTTCATTTACAAATGAAATTATTTTGGAGAAAACAACTTCCCTGTAAGGAAAAGTATCTGCCATAAATTACATAAAGTTAATCAAAAGATGTTGGGTTTTCTTCCTTTTTTATTTAAGTTAGAAACAACTTTATTTTATATATCAATCCAAGTTCCCTCTCCTTCCCATTCTCCCATGCCCCCCCAACCCCATTCCATCCCTCTTCTGCTCCATAGAAAGGGTGAGACCTTCTATGGAGGATCACCAAAGTCTGTCACATCATTTGGGGCAGGGCCTAGGCCCTCCCCCATGTGTCCAGGCTGAGAGAGTATCCCTCTATGTTGGTTTTATCATGGGTCTTCAAAGTGTTGCAACAGAGAACCAGACAATAAACAGTGCAGCTTGTGAGCATCTCAGCTCAACAAAATTGTTTTATGCTGCTACTGTACTGGGGGTGTAGCCACAGGTAAATTGCAGATATTTATTTTCTTCCAAGAAGATTGCACTCATGGACATTGAAATGCAAATTTCACATACATTGTACATGTCAAAAAATATTATTTTTAATTCTTTTCAACCATTTAAAAATATAGAAGGTATAAACCACATTCCTATCTGTGACACACACACACATAAACAGCTTTGAAAATCATATTTCAAAATGTTAAAAGAATTTATTCTCAAGAGTAGGGATGCATCATATAACCCCAGCACTTGTCAGCTAAAACAGAAAGATGATGAGTTTGAGGCCAGCAGGAGGAAAGGATGGGGAGGGAAGGTAAGAAGTTGGTAGTGAAGGTTTCCTTCTTTTTCATCATTATGTTTCCTATTTTTCTATGTAGGCATATTTACCATTATTTAATAAATTTATTTTTATCATTTTTTTCTAGTTTTTTTGAGAGAGGGTTTCGGAACTAGCTCTTGTAGACCAGGCTGGTCTCGAACTCACAGAGATCCACCTGCCTCTGCCTCCCAAGTGCTGGGATTAAAGGCATTCACCACCACCACCCGGCTTTTAGGTAAATTTTATGAAGAAAATGGGTTGAGAGATGTTCGACTATCATACCACTCATGAGTGTGAATATAAAGGACTCCAAGCCAACATATCTCAGAGATGTGTGCACACCCACAGCAACAGCTACACTATTCACAATAGCCGAAAAGTAGAAGCCTGGATGCTCGTCAACAGATGAATGGATGAGGAAAGAATTTTGTTCAGCCACAAAAAAATTAAATGAGGAGATTTACAGAATAAAAATGGACAGTATTGAAGATAATTATGTTGCGTGAAGTAAGTCGGGCTCAGAGAGATAATCTCCGTGTGTTCACTTTCATACACAAAGTCTAAATTTAAATTTATATGGAAGGTGTGTGTATGTGTGTGTGTGTAACAAAAGTACAAAAGAGGACCATGAAAAGGGAGTATGAGGCCTTAATGGGCAGGAGGAGGGATAAGACAGGGTAATGAGTTTTGTGTGACAGAAGGGACTATTTGGACTATTTGGGGGGAATGAGGGCCAGCAATGGGAGAATGGTCACAAAGAGGGACAGAGGCAGAGGGGAAAGTTTGAACAAAGTATAACTACATATGTATATGAAGATGGTAAAATGAAAGCCATTACTTTCTGGCTAATTTAAAAAGTTAGAAAAAGCTGGGCAGTGGTGGCACACCCCTTTAATCCCAGCACTCAGGAGGCAGAAGCAGTGGATCTCTGTGAGTTTGAAGCCAGCCTAGTCTACAGAGTGAGTTCTAGAACAGCCAGGGCTAAACAGAGAAACTCTGTTTCAAAAGAACCCAAATAAATAAAAAATAAGATAGAAAAAAGGTTAGAAAAGAAGAAAAATAGTTTACAATAAATGATAAAGAAGCAGACAAACAAGGAAAGATGAGTGCTCAGGCCTTGGAGGGCTCCCTGAACCTTCAGACAGCTGAACCAGCCCCTGGTCTCACTTTGACAAAGCAGAGATTCCTAGCTCAACATAGAACACCTGAGCAAGTGCCCCAGCCTCAGCCATCCAGGGTCCCAATTCCAGAAGATAAGAGTCTAACCCCACAGCCTAGAATCTGATGCTCCCCAGCAGGGAAGAAAACTCAGTGAGCATAGCTACTTTTTCATCCTGATTGACTAATTTGTAATTGGGTTTCTGACCTAGAAAGGAGGTTAGGGAGCCTATAACCTAACACTCACCTTGACCTGCCATTCCTACACAGCAGAAGGTCCCCTGCGGTCACTGTCCTCATGATTCACCTCTGAGCCCCACACCACACTAGGCACCATCCAAAGATGAGTGCCCTCTGCCAGTTGCTGCAGTCCCTTCCCCAGCATCTCCATAATCAATTTGTGGTGTGATTTATCAAGACCTTAACTAAAAATAGCAGCAACAGCAGCAGAGATTAATAATAATAATAATAATAATAATAATAATAATAATAATAATAAATGCTGTGAGTGGGACACTGTTCTCTTAAGCCCCACTTTCCCTGAAAAAAAAATACAAATAACTCCATTCCAGAGACAGGCTCAGAGGCTGTAGTTTTGGCTCCATGGATAGAGTCACTTGCCACCAAACTTGACAACCTGAGTTCAATCCCCATGGCCTACATGGTAGAAAGAGAAAGTGGACTCCCAAAAGTTGTCCACATTCTCTCTCTGTGTGTCCCTCTATGTGTGTGTGTGTGTGTGTGTGTGTGTGTGTGTGTGTGTGTGTGTGTGTAAAAATTTTAAATGAAAGAACAGATTCAAACAGACGAAATGTTTTGCTCCAGACAAACTGGAAAAGGAGGATATGATCACATGCCAAACTCCACAGTTATGCACGGCTGTGTCCTAAGTCTTTGAATGTCAGCTAACAGTGGAGAGCCTGTTCAAAACAGAGTGTCAGGCCTCCCTCGCAGACCTGTTCACTCTGTACCTTGATATGCTCCCATTAAGCGTCTTCAAGTCAGGCACTTTGCCACTTCCATATCTGTTCACAACGATAGTTCTGCTTTCACACTTGCTATATTAATCTGTACTGGAGGGGCCTGAAACTCAGGGAAGTTAGATCATTTGCCAGGGATTTACAACCATTAAGTGGTAGCGCCAAGATTCATCCCCCATGCTCATAGCAACATCTGTCCTTCCTGCTTTCATGCCAAATACAAAGGTATGCAGAGCCATGTAGCCAGCTTCAGAAAGAGCAGCTGACTCAAGATATGAGTTCACCATTAATGTTGGAGAGAAGATAATGTCTACACTGTGGTTACCCTGCTTATCCACAGTTTCACTTGTCAGGGCTCCAGTTACCCACAGTTGGCTGTCAAAGAAAGAGAAGAAAGGGAAGGGAAGAGATGGCGAGACGGGAAGGGTAAGGCAGAGACAAAATACTGAATGAAAATTTCCACAAACATTCATACGCCCTGTATAACTTCCATTGTGTCATATTGTTATATATATTCTTTGTTATTAATGTCTTACCCTACTTCATTGCCAAGCTAGCTTTGATCCCAGATGTGTCTAGAAAAACCATAGTATTGATGGAGTTTGACACTAGCCACAATTTCAGGGACCCACTGTGGGTCTAGGAACACACTCTTTGTGGCTAAGAGAACCACTGTGCAAACTTCAACTTAGATTATACTATAGTAGGGACAGCAGAAACAGATGCTGCAATTGTGTCCCTCAGGAATGAGATTCCTTCATACTGTACAAGCAGAGGATGCTCATTTTGCTTGGGAGATGTATCTATGGGGTGCTGATGTGATAGCGACGGGCATGACAAGATCCTCTTCTCTAATGAGAGGGCTCAAGGCAGATACCTACTCTACTGCCAGCTACAGAAAAAGAAATGCTCTCGTGAACACTGAAGATATGGATGACTTCTAAACAAAGAAAAACAAAGAAGTACCAGAGTCAGAAAAACACAAATACCAATTTGAAGCTTCTTGGGTTGATTTGTGCTCAGAGTTGTCTATGTATCAAATGGTCTATCCAGACCTGCAAGAAAAAATGCCAGCTGGGACCTGAGCTTCAGACCCTGAGACTCTGTAAGAGCCCCCCCCCCAGGACCAGACTGCATGCTGGGACCTGAGCTGCAGACCCTGAGATCCTGTGAGGACCCCCCCCCTTCTGTACCAGACTGCATTCTTGGACCTGAGTTGCAGACCCTGAGACCCTGTGAAAACAACCCCCCCCCCAGCACCAGTCTGCATGCTAGGACCTAAGCTGTAAACCCCTGAGACCCTGTAAGAACGCCCTCAAGGACCAGACTGCATGCTGGGACCTGAACTGTAGACCCTGAGACCCTGTGAGGACCCCCTAGCACCAGACTACATGCATTGACTCTCCTGTCAACTATACTCAAAGCTGGATTTATCATACCTCAAAAGGTGCCTGGTGCATAATACACAGCCAGTAAGTAATCACTGAATAACTAATTGACTGAATATGTCTCAATGACTAGGAACCATGGTGTGTGCATTTTCAAAATCCTGAGTGTGGAGTAACCAAGTAGACGCATCCCCCTCTCCACTGATTTTCAATCAACGAGAACACACTCATTTTACATGTTGAGCTTCTGAGAAATATTTGTGTTTAGGAAAATATTCCATAACTAAAAAGGAAAACACACTTTTAAAAACCATTGGCATAAGAAAAATTGTTATTCAAAAAGAACAAATGAAGCTGAGGAGATGGGCTTAAAGACTAAAGCATTCACCTTGCAAGTGTGAGGACAGAAGTTCAGACTCCCAGAACCCAAGGCAGATGAGTGTAAAGCAAGCTAAAACACTGAGCTCTGGATTCAGTGAGAAATACTGCCCCGATACATAGATGGAGAGCAAGGAAGACACCTGCCATAAACCCCAGGCCTCTACATCCATGCACACAAATATGTACATACATATGTACTCAAGTACATACATGTGTACTTACATATATACATGTGCCCACAACATTGGAACATACATCTATTCTATTTCCTTCATATAGCTGTAATAAAACACTCTGACTTAAAGCAACTGTCTTAGTTAGGGTTATTATAACTGTGGCGAAACACCATAACTGAAAGCAACTTGGGAAGCTTCTGCTTCTGCATCTCTGTTCAATCACTGAACAAAGTTAAGACAGGAACTCAAGCAAGGCAGGAACCTAGGGCAGGAGCTGGTATAGAGGACATGGAGGAGTGATATCTACTGGCTTTCTCCTTATGACTTACTGTACCTGTTTTCTTGTAGAAGCCAGGACCACTAGCCCAGGGATGGCACCACCCACAATGGACTGGGCCCGCCCACATCAATTGCTAACTAAGAAAATGCACTACAGGCTTGCCTACAGTCCATTCTTTGGAGGCATTTTCTCAACTGAGGTTCTCTTTTCCCAAATGACTATCGTTGTCAGATTGGCATAAGACTATTCAGCATAGCAATGTAGGGGGGAAAGGATTTCTTTGGTTTACACTTCCAAGTCTTTGTCCATAATTGAGGAAAGTCAGGGCAGGAACTCAACAACTAAAAACTGTTTGGTGACTTGTTCTCAGGCTCATGTCCAGCTAGTTTCTGTGTGCATCCCAAGAACACCTGCCAAGGAACTGGTACTGCCCACAGTGAGCTGGGCCCTCCTACATCAATCAGTAAGCAAGACACATCCTTCACACACATGTCTATAGAGCAACCTAATAAAGATAATTACTCACACGAGACTCTCTTATTCCCCCAAGTGATTCTAGGCTATGTCAAGTTGACAGTTAAAGCCAAGTAGGACACATACACCACACATATACCACATGCCCATACAAATGGATGGGAAATAAGTTGGATGCAATGATGTAAGCTTGGAAGTCCAACACTCAGAAGGCTGGGCAGGAGGATAGAGAGTTGGAGGTAATTTTCAACTATCTAGGGAAGTCAGTCTCAAATAAATAAATAAGTGTACGGGAGGAAGAATAGGAAAGGAAAAGAGACAGAAAAAAATATGAAAGACTTTAGTTCTAACACTTGTTTTTCAGCTGTTGGCCTTCAATGAGTTGCTTTCCTTCTCCGGAGCCCATTTATATCACTGATAAAATAATTTGATGAGTTGAATTAATTACAAGGTCCTTCCCAGATTCAAGGCAATGTTATTTTAATTAGCAATCAATTTTATTTATTTCTTTTTATGTATTTTATGATGTGTTCTAATTTCTTTTCAGTGAGCATATACTTTCTACATAGAAAGAAAAGATTTACTTTCAAAGATTTGCAAATTAAAATTAAAAAGGACAACAAGCCCCTCCCAAGTGTGCCCTGCATCTGCATGGCTTTTAACAAAAGCTGCATGAGATGTTTTCCAGACTCACCTAGGGGGAAAAGAACTTACAATCATGCTGCAGAGAGAGCTGAAGCCTTCAAAAGCAAGCGAGACTTAAGCTGTTCTATTTCTGAAGCACAAAATCAAATCAAACAAAAAAGGAAAATAAGCTGCCACTTCTCCAGTGCCAAGTCTTCTCATGCATAAACAGAGATCCATCCAGAAAAACAGCATTCTCAGTCGGGTGAGACAAATCCCCGTGCTTTGTGGAAAATTCCCCCGTCGAGCTGGCATCAAGGACACTGACTACAGCTGTCTCTGTGTGCAGCCAGGAAACCAGAGAAGGTAGAAAGACAGCCTGGGCAGGGAGAAGGAAAGCCTGGGTGGAGTGACAAAGCTGCCCTTCTAAATCTACCCCCTGCCCTCCCCTTCCACCCCCACCCCCTGGCAGGCTGTGTGACTGATAGAGAGTTGAATGTAAGAGCCCCACCCACCACTACAGCAAGCAGAGCAAGCCCTAGAGATGAGGTCTGAGGTTAGACCTGAAGTCTCTGTTCATCTGTCTTTTCCTGAGCAACCAACCTATCCCACTCCAGTGACACTCATTGTGGGTTGTCATTGCTATTACTGTTGTTTCTTAGCATCATTTGTTATAATTAGGGTTGGCCTTGAATTTGCATAGAGCAGAAGCTGTCCTTGAACTCATAATCCTACTGCCTCCACCTCCCAAATTCTGGGATTACAGATATATACCACTGTACTGATCCCACTCTGAGTCTTAATATGGTATGCAGGTAGGTCCTTTATTGCATGGAACCCTGATCCATTGACCCTCTTTTCTCTCTTATCTATGCCTCTCTTTGGAAGGGACTCAATCATTTTAAAGTGCAGATACTCCTGTGACTTCTGGTGGCATTTCATGCAAGCCTTTGGTTTCAGTGGAAACTAAGGGCTGGCTTTCCACTTGTGGCCTTTCTAGCTGGTGAAATATAGGTAGAGAGGAGCTTGCAGGGCCATCTGAAACCACACACCAAAGATGCCTCACTGAGGGGAGCAAGAAAATGGTTCTAAAGACAGGTGAAGGGGGTGGCTGTGACTCAAGCTTGTAGCACTTGGGAGGCAGAGACACAAGCGTGACTGAGAGTTCCAAGCCAGAACTCACACAGTGAGTTCTAGACCAGTCTGAGCTACAATGAAGGACCATGTCTCAAAGAGAGAGAGAGAGAGAGAGAGAGAGAGAGAGAGAGAGAGAGAGAGAACAAAGGAACGAAGGAACACAGGAAAGAAGGAACAAAGGAAGGGAGAGGGAGGAAGAATGGAAGGAAGGAATGAACGAACGAAGGAACGAAGAGAAGGAGACAAGGTCAGATTGGGGAGAAGCATACCTGTGGACACACACCTGTACTCTAGGTGGTCAGAGAACAGGAGGATTGTGAGTAAAGCCCAGCCTGTGCAACAAAACAGGACTCCTAGTCCTAGGTCTGAAGACAAGAGTGAGAATAATTATTTCGCAAAGCAAATTTAAAACTTCTTGTAGATAGAAATTTTACATGAAGAGATGGGATCACAAATAAGTCAAGGAATTTCACACTCCTTGCTCCCTTTCACTTGCAGTGTTCAGAAGGGAGGTACAGAGCACCCCTATGCATGTAGCCCTCCTCCGGATGCTGGGGTCCCTAGGCTGTGGTCACCACTCCTGAGGCTGTGTAGCTGAGAAGCTTTGTGTGATCCTATGGTGAAGGCTCTATTGTGTCAACTCCAGCATCCTTTTGGTAGAGGAACTTTCTGACCCTCGAAATTTCTGTCCCTAGAGAAAGTGTGACCTAGTGTTACAATTTCCTTCTGCCTGGTTTTAAAAGGAATTAGAAAAATTTCTCATTGATCTATTTAGGGATTAGTACTTACTTAGTTATTTAGAGGTTTTATTTCCTCAAATTTTATACATTAAGTATGTATTTATATAATTTCTACCCCTTCATCTTTCTCCTCCAACTCATCCTGTATCCCTCTCCCTCCCACTTGTTCTCAAATTCATGATTTCTTCTATAATATACACCTGGAAAGGAACCTATGCAATAAAGATCAATACTTCTCTACAAAACAGTTTTAAAATACATTAAAGATGAGCAAGGGGATGAGAGATGTAGTTCAATGATAGAAGATTTTTCGAGCTTGAAGGCCCTTAGTTCTATCTACATCACCATGAAATTATTAAAATTAAAATGATAGCAAGAATGATAAGAACAAGGGGAAGATCATTCATGATTTGTGTAAAATTAATTATTTTAGGCTTTTAAATCTTCCTATCACTAACCTATAAATTCTCAAGCTTCAATCTGATTGTATTTGAGAAACTTAAATATATCCTAAGACTACCAAAGAAAAACAAAGGCCCAGGCATAACCAAGTCAACTTTAAAACATTGAGCTAAAACTGGGCACTCAAATATTATAACTTATATAATGGATGGATGAGTGGTGTATATTAAGCAGCTTAAAAATACAGTTACATCTTTGAGTATTTCATCTATTATAAAACATAAATATTGAAGAAAATATCCGAGTGTTCAATAACATGTATTAGGAATCCCTGTTTACTGTGCATAGGAAAATAAAACTAGATCCTAGTGGTCCATTCCTGTAATTTCAGGACTCAAGAGCTAAGGTAGGAAGATCACAGTTTGAGGCCAGCCTGGTATACATAGAGATCTTAAGTGGCTCATCTTGGAGTCATCAGTCTACCTACAGATGTTTAAAACCCTGGGGACCATCTTGACTTTCATGATGACAGACCACCATCCCAAGCCAACACTACCCATCCAGGTTTCTACTAAGGTTCTCAAATGTATGTTAGCCTCCAGTGTTCTCAGCAGTAAAGTGCATGTGCAAAGCCCTGGGCCACTCATACCTGGTAAGGTTGTTGCTGGCCTTTGGAAGATCACAGTCTCCCATCATGTGTGCCTCTTGAGGGTTACTTGAGTATTTTCATAGCATGTATCTGGATTTCTCAGGACAACCAACCCAGGAGAACAAAATGGGAGTGGTAACTACATATTTGATACAGTATCTGCTTGCCACAGCATTTCCAGGAAGGTATACAATATTCATTTATCAGTTAAAAACTTTAAAGTTTAAATTTAAAAATGAAAAAGATTAACAACTAAAAAAAAAAAAAAACAAAACACTGACTATAAAAGGCAAATCAACTAGAAAGCCTGTCAGGATAGGTGCTTTCAATGCCACCTGGTGCAATTCAAAGTATTCAGCAGCATCTATGCATTGGGTGTCACAGTGGCCACCTTTGTAGAGCAGAAACTGCAGGAGAAGCACACTAGTACCAGACTTCGAAGACACATTCAGTCTTCTGCAGGACAAAGTAACATATGAAGGGCTACACAAGACCTAATCCACATCTTACGGAAACACTTTAGACATTGGACTCTGATCACAGAAGATGTGTTATCATGCCAAGAATGAATAGAAAATTTGCAAAACTGGTCAAACACTAGGTGACAAAGGGAGCATTAGTATGTCATGGGGAGAGGAAATGAAATAAATAACAATCCATGGTCATAACAATAAAGGATTAATAGCAGCATTTTAAAATATTAAAACACTTAAATGGAAATTAAATTTTTCTCTTATATCTTAACTGATGGAGGGAATGCCACCCACAATTTTATAATTTTGACAATGTAATAATGAAAACTATACATGTAAGAATCTGTGGGGAGCAACACTAGTCGGAAAAAATAGGCACATATTTATATCAATAAAAATAAAATTATAGCCAGGCGGTGGTGGCACACGCCTTTAATCCCAGTACTTGGGAGGCAGAGGCAGAGGATCTCTGTGAGTTCGAGACTAGCTTGGTCTACAAGAGCTAGTTCCAGGACAGCCTCCAAAGCCACAGGGAAACCCTGTCTCGAAAAACCAAAAATAAAAAAATAAAATAAAATCATATGAGGAAAAAATAAATTACAAGTTTTAAATATTTTTCAAACAATGAAGTTAGTCAAAAGTCAGCACAAATAGAAAAAAAAAACCAGACAAAAGGCAAAGTCATAGTAGAACAGAGAAATTATAGAAAACCTTATTAATAAATCAAAAGCCTGCTTCCTTGAAGAGTATTAATAAAGTAGACAAATTACTAGTTCACTTAATCAAAAGAAGAGGGTAGCCAGGCACAAACAGTATAAAATCAGAAATGAAAGCTTTAAAATACTGAAATTGTACACCACTGTGCAAATAAGTGTGAAAATTGGTATCAAGGGATGAATTTTTGAAGAAATACAGGTTGTCTTAGGGTTTCTATTGTTGTGACTGAAGAAACACCATGACCAAAAAGCAAGCAGGGGAGGAAAGGGTGAATTTGGCTTACACTTTCAGATCACAGTCAGTCACTGGAGGAAGTCAGAACAGGAACTCAAATAGAGCAGAAACCTGGGGGCAGGAGTTGAGGCAGAGACCATGGGGGTGCTACTTGCTCCCCATTGCTTGTTCAGTCTGCTTTCTTACAGAACCCAGGACCATCAACCCAGGAATGGCACCTCCCACAGTGGGCTGGGTCCTCCCCCATTGATCACTAATTAAGAAAATGCCCTACAGCTGGATCTCATGGAGGCAAAAGCCTCAGTTGAGGCTCCTTCCTCTCTGATGACTCTAGCTTGTGTCATGTTAACACAAAACCAGCCAGTACTCAGGTTATCAGACTTACTCAGCTTAAATGAGCCAAATTTTAGGAATTAGAAAAAATGTTATCCAAAAAGAGAAAAAATGTTATCCTTCTCACACAGACACAACACACACACAAAGATTTTCAAGAAAATTTTACCAAACCAAACAGCAATTTTCAGTGCACGAAAATTGTCCCAAAGTAGAGAAAATAAGAAAAACTTTCAAAATCATTTTATGAAGCAAATATATTATTAGTCCAAAAATCTGATTATCTTGATTTTAGATAAATGGCTAAACCCAAACAAATTTAATAAAATTGTAGAATAATACAGCTTTGAATATTAATGCAAAAATATTAAATATGTACTATGAAAAGCATAATTCATTGTCACACTGTGAAAATAATACATAATGACCAAGCGAGGATATAAGATATACTTGGTTTAGAAAAATCTATGAAGCAGGGCCTGCTGGGACATACCTTTAATCCCAGTGCTCAAGAAACAAAGGCCCTGGGTCTCTGTGAGTTCAAGATCAGCCAATGCTACAAAGTGAGACCAAGGCACAGAAAAAGGAAGAGAGGAACAAAGGAAGGAAGAATAGGAAGAAAAACCTATGAACAAGTACTATATAAAAGTGGCTCGATGGTTAAGAGCACTTGCTTGCAGTTTGGTTCCCAGCACCCATAGTGGGTGGCTCACAACCACCTATAACTCCAACCCCAAGAGAGTCAAGGCCTCTGGCCTCTGTGGGTAGCTGCACTCATGTGTACACACTCACACACAGATCTACTCACATACATAGAGTTAAAAATAATTTCATAAACAAAAAGGAAAATTGATGGATACATATATATATAGATAGATATATATAATGCATACAAGCATATACACACATGTACACAGCAGTGATTCTGAAGCCATGATCATACTTAATATTGAAATACTATGGATATGTGCTAGATTAGTAGCTCCAAGATGACCCCAGTGATCCCCATTTTCACATACTCACTCTTTGTTGATCCCTCCACATTGACTAATCCTTGAGCAATATGGACCTGTACTCACAACAAATATTGTAGAAAGGCTGTAATGTGGCATCCTATGTTATGCAGTGCTTCCATTCTGTTCTTTCTTGGCTCTCTTTGCCCACCGCACAGACACTGAAGCAGTCCTGGAGAAGACACACAGTGGGACACTGTGGGCTCTGGACACAGTCCAGCTTCAACCTACAGCTATGGTACTGACCCATCTTGGAAGTATTAATGCAGCCCCAGCCACCAGAACGTGCTACCATGTCTAAAGCCAGAACTTCCTAGGCCAGTCTCGATTGAACAATTTACTTACAGAAACTGTAGGAGATGCATATTGCCTGGAGGTGTCATTCAGTTGGAGAGTGTTGAGTGCTTGCCTGGCATATGAAAGACCCGGGTTCAATCCCCATATCACAGAAAAGAAAAAGAATAAATGATTGTTGCTGTTTTATGCCTCTGGGGTCAGGCAAAATTTCTTAAATGGGTGTAGAAAACCTGTGTTATGACATCAGAAAATGGAGTCTTGTGATATGGAAATAGCAAAATGAGATCAAACCACAATTTATGAATAAGATAAGCAAATCTTTTAGGGAAGCTGGGCAGAGGAGGGGAGTTAGCTGGAGAGCTGAAAGGGTCTGTTAGTAAATAAGCATTCCTGAGAGTACCCTGGATTTTTGTTTGCTTTGGGGAGATGTGCTCCATGTTGGTAATTGTCTGCTAGCTACACACATGGTCAAAAATCTTTTCCTCCTTTTATGCAACCATTCTGGCCTGGTAGTTGGCTAAAGGACAGTGTATGGATTCAGAAAATGCTAAGGATCTTGTAGTTTAATCTGGCCTTTATAAGAAATGCAAAGGACACAGAGTGCTTGAGTTGATGAGAAAGCCAAAGGCAGAGTGTAGGAAATATGTATTCACTCCAATGGCTATGTCTGCCTTTTAAAGTATTTCTCAATCAACATGTCTACTAGCAGAGTTAAGTAGAGTCTGGTGCAAAAGTTGAGGTAGAAAGGGGACAGACAGGCAGGAGTATGGAGATTCCAAATCTATGTCATTAGTGTCCTGCACCATGTATCTCTGGACACTGGTAAAGAGTCACCCACTGGGTAAGAGATACTAATAAAAGCATGTCTACAGTAAAGTTAGAGGCTAACGTCTTATTTCTCCATGTGCCCTCTAAAGTGGATGATTTTTAGGTTGACTAGGGGACAGTGAAGCTAGAGGGTGTTTGTTTTTTTGGTAACAGTTGCCTCTTGCCACTTTGTGTCATTGTGCATCTCAGACCCCACTAGTCTGAGCTTGGCTAAGTCATCAGGTGCTTTTAACCTATAACTATTACAGTTTTGTGACCCAATCTGTTTTTTATGAAAAGTCTGTAGAAAACATGCTTTTTTAAAATGGCTAATGCTTAAGGGTCCACTGTTTATCTGCCCTCTGTCCCCTTGTGGCGGTCCTATTTCAGTAATGCATTAAACACTACTGAAAGACACAAAGATAACTTAGAGCCAATGGAGAGTTAGTCCTTATTCTCTGACAGGATAAAGTAACAAAGTTAAAAGATTTCTTCTCCCTATGCTGATACACATTTAAGACAGCAATAAAAATATCAACAAACTTTTTGTGAAGCTAAATGTGCTGCAATCAAAGTTTGCATAAGAAACAAACATGGGTCAGTAGCTAGGGAAATATTCACAAAACAAGCTATGTGAAGGGCCTAGCCCCACCAGATACTAAAAACATTCTGCAATGCAGTGTGGAAACCCACTCATGAATAAGCAGACAAACCAAGATGCCTAGAAGAGACCCAGGCACAAAAGAAAAATCAATGTCCAATAAAGGAGGTCTTTATAACATGGGTGAAGATCATTTTCCTTTGTTGTTTATTGCTAAATTTATTTTAATTTTTATCATTTTACAGTTTCACACCTCTATTTAATGAGTTTTAGTCATTTTTGTCCCCATTCATCCTTTCCCTTCCCTGAGACACTCTCAACAAGTCCTCCTCTCACTCCCATGTCTTCTTTTTAGTGTGGGAATAAAAAACACATTGTTATTATTGTTATCATTATCATAATCACTCTACATAGAAATAAGTTCAATCTACATGTAAAAACTAAAAGCATAAAATATAGAATTTGTCTATAGCTTGGTACTGAAAAAACTTTCTAATTAAGAATGAAAATCTGGTTGCAGAGGGAAATAAAAGATAAATTTAAGAATATGAAAATGCAAACCATTCATGAAAACCCTGCAGAGAAAGTAAAATGACAAGGAGCAAATGGGGTGAAATATGTGTACGATATATCATAAATCCAAATCTATTGTCCCTAATATATCCGAAAACTTTAAAATAAAGGGAGGCTGGATATTGTGGCACATACCTAACATCCTAACACTCAGGTGACTGATGCAGGAGGATTACTAGTTTGGGGCAAGCTAGCTTGGCCCACAAAGAAGAACCTGTCTCAAAATATAAATAAAAACATAAAATAAAAGTAAGCAAATTCTTAGTAAAGCAATGAGATAAAGGCACATGAGATGCATAACAGAAACAGGCAGTAATTGTAAATTATAGGAAACCATTTCACGTTTACCTATAATAAGAGGAATTCAAGCAAAATTAGCCTGACATGCCATTTCTTTTTCATCAAACTTAAAAAAAAATGAAAAGCTTGGCAACATATTCTGCTGGCAAGCTGGAAGGCAGCCTTACATGTTGCTGGTGGAACTATAAACATCACAAGCCTTATGTTGAGGGAATTTGGCAATCTCTAAAAAAAAATTACATATGGATTTTCCTTTTAACTCAGAAACGTCCATTCTACAAATGTACCCTGAAGGTATGTCTCCAAAAATAAGGAAATACATTTGTGTTTGGTTACTTTTTACAACACTATGTATACATCCAAAGGATTGGAAACAACCTAAATATCTATCCCAGGAAGTTGGAATAAATTGTGATATATGTAAAAATGAGGGCTGGGCATTTGGAATAAAGAAAAAAGGGAGATTTCTATGAGTGCAATCAATATTGATGAGAAACAAAGCAATAGCATGCAAATGTATTTATATTTCCAAAATATGCAAATGTAGTTAATTACAGAAGAATTGGTTCTTGTCAAGCTCACCTGAGTCATGAGATTACAGTTAACACCTTCAATAATTGTGGTGGGTTGAACGAGAATGGCCCCCATAGGCTCATATGTTTGGTTGCATGAGTGCCAGTTAGTAGAACTGTTTAGGTAGGATTAGGAGATGTGACCTTGTTAGAGAAGGCATGTCATTTAGGGTGGACTTTTGAGGTTTCAGAAGCCCATGCCAGGCCCAGGTTCTCTCTCTGCCTACAACTTGTGAATCAGTTGTGAGATCTCTACTACTGCTCCAGTGCCATGCCAGACTGTCATCATGTTTCATGCCATGATATTCATGGACTAACCCTCTGAAAAGCAAGCCCCCAATTAAATGTTTTCTTTTATGAGTTGCCTTATCATAGTATCTCTTTATAGTTATAGGACAGTAACCAAGACAGCAGTGACTTGATAAGCTTGTGGCCCTGATTTGATGGATATCTGAGAATACAAGTCCTTTGCAGTAGTACTCTTATATGCATAGTCCCTCAGCTCACTAGCCCGTTGATATATGCATATATATGTATACATAACCCATTGATACATACATATGCATATACATAAAAATCATTAAAAGTACCAGATATACCCAAACTTACCAATGATCTGCAAAATTAAAAGTTAATAGTACAAAAGATAACCCCAAGGGACACAGAGAAAGAAGGAAACAAAAGAGGCATAGATGATTGATTGATAGATGATAGACAGGTAGGTAGACACATGCTTGTGTACAATCATACTAGTAGAACACCATACTTTAGATGAGAACCTGGGAATTGGGGCCTAGTAAGGAACCTACATGTGGAAGAATGCACAGAATTATGGCTGATAATCACTGTGTAGATTAAGCACCATTTGCCCTGACTAGTCTTGAGAACTTGGCCCAGCTTTGAGACAGCTACAATTTTTCCACAGAAACAGCTTTCCACTTCACACCCCTAGCATTCACCTAAAGAAGGGTCTGGGCTTTCCCCTAAATTTAGAGGACTGATCAGTCTAAATACACTGTATGCTGGCTCTAAACACTTCTCTCTAGAAGAGCCTCGTTTATCTTCTAGTAACATCTCATTGGTCAACGTAATTCCCATAGTCATGTCCAATTCCAAAGAATGGAAGAGAAGTATAATTCTACCATGTACTGGAAAGGTAGAGAGCAGGTCAATTTTCATAATTAGTGCTCACAACCAGTGCACCCCCAGCATGAAGACCTCAGGTGGTATTGGTACTCTGTTTGCATGAAGACCCATGACGTGAAAGCATTTTTAATTTTGCTGAGTGCATGGGTTTGAACCAATCAGGTTGCAAGCAGCCTGCCTGGCAGGAATGGGGATAAAAAGATACATGTGTGCCTCTCTTTGATTACTGAAACAAATGACCCCAAGAAATTAGACTGTTTTCTCACACTTGGAAAACAGAAAACACCTAAAACCTGGGTCTGTGAGAGGAAACCTTTTCTCTAGGAAAAATATCTGCAACTTCTCAAACCTTCTTACAGAGAAGTGAAATCAAGAAAACGATGGGTTAACAAAGTATGGAACCACAACTTAGCCAGAACTGCCTAAGCATGCATGGCTCATTCTATTCACAGCCAAATTTCACTGTAAACCTTGGAGATGGATTTTATGGAGGGGGTGAAGGTGTCACTGGAACTCTTTGTCCCTCATCCCAATATGGCCACATTAAATAGACACCCTTTTTCTGCTTTCTGATGTTAATCTGTTTCTTTAAATTGGTTAATTGAGGATGGATCCGAGCCTGGGCTTGTTAGGGTTGCTGGGACACAGTCTCTGACCCTCACTGTCTCTGATGACAATACTAAGGAAGATAAAGCTTTTGTGAGTAACAGGGAAACAAGTTTCTTAACTGTGAAGGAGCCAAGATGGCAATGTCACTGATGGTGGCTGAAGCATATGTGAGACCTAAGAGTTCTTGTGGGTAGTTTGGGGCAGTTTTGTTCAACAATGCTCTCTACATGGATAGGCACATTGTCTTTCTTCATTGTCTAATATACAGCAGCCAATAAATATGTCTGTACGGCAGTTAGGCACTTGAAATGAAGCTAATGTTGCTGAGAATGTTTCAATTTAATATAATCTTAAGTAATTTAATTTGAATTTAAGTAGCATCGTGAAGCTAATGTTCACTGAGTTGAGCAGTACAGATTTAGGGCAAAGTTTCTGGACTTCCAATGTCTCAGCTCATCTTCAGAAGATGCACAAAATCATCTAGAATTATAGATGACATATTGAGTATGCAGCAATGACTCTTTGTCCTTAATAATACACAGCTACTCAAAAATCAGGATTAGATAAATTAGGGTGGGTATCTGTGGGGAGAGGGTATAAGATAAAGATAAGAAAAGGAAACCAAATGAAACAAAACAAAAGTTTTGTTCAAACTAAAAATTATAGCAAGCAAATGATTGAAAGAAATAACTTGATTCTTTGCACCCAAGGTATTAAAAAGAAACAAATTTTTCATTAATTTTCGAGGTTGTTCTTAGCTTTTAAAGGAGTCTAAGACTCCCACCAAAATTGGAAGAATCACTGACCAAAATCTGTTCTCTAATCTCATAACAGATGGGCCAAGAGAGGAGTGAAAATTGGATTAATACTAGGAGACCTGACAGAATTGGCAGTTGACTGGCTAACCCAGAAAGTGAAAGTTGTATGTATATGTATTATGTATGTATGTATATGAATGTGGGGGGGTCCTTAATACATGACCTAGGGCTGCTCCCAAACTCACAATCTCAGTCTCCCAATTGCTGAATCCATATGTGAGCACCATCGTATCTACCAATAATATTTTTGTGTAATATTTTATTAATTCTTGGAGAATTTCATACAATACATCTTGATCTTATTCACCACACTTCAAGATCCACCCTTGACCTCTTCAGCTTCATGTCCTTTTTTTTTCTTTAAATTAACTAATCAAGTCCAACCTGTGCTGCCTATACGCTGCTGTGAAAGGTGTATGGGGCAGGGAAGGGCTTGAGGAGAGAGATAACAAACACTAAGGATGCTTGAGAAAGCCATATGGAAACTACTATTTCATAAATTTGCCAAATAAACATTTTTCATATGAAAGAGTTTAAGGTGTGATGGTACTCCAAAAAGCCATAGGCTGCAAATGAAAAATACAGCACCAGGGAGTAGGAAACCTCCCCTCAAGCTGTTACAGGTGAGGGTGTCACAGAGAACTCCTCAAAGCAATACATTTTACTCTCACTGCTCTTGGTGGTCCACCAGAACACCACACATTTTGATCACAGGACATGGAGGCATCAAGTTGGTACTGACTAGGGAGCTTCCTTCCTGGTGGCCAGCTTTCATAACAGCAGAAAGTGCTGTGCCAGCTGCTGGTGGCCGACGGGTGGATCATCAACAGCCCCCCACCTCCTCTCTTGAACCCTGTTGACTGCAGTGATGACTTGTGTGGCAAGAGAGCTCAAGGGTGCAACAGTGGCCTATCAAATTTGTATCTTATGCTGGGAAACATTGTTTTAAGCAGTGTTTATTTTCCTCTAATCATCTTTCTTCCATAAATCAAAAGCATGTTTTGACTTAGTATTTACAGGTTTGTTTTCCTAAGTGGGTCAAAGCATAAAGACACTTCGGAAGTAATCTGAGCATATATATACCAGGGAGTTTCACAGCTGCCCCAAATGTTTCCCATTACGTACGTAGCCCATGTTTAATTCAAATGCAATTTTTCTTAATTTAATGTAATGAGTCTTTCTAAAGAAAAAGAAAACACCTAGAATTCATAAAAATAAATATTCATGCTCTGTGGTATGTGTTTTTCTTCCCACTTCTTTTCCTCTCTTCCTCCTTCCAAATGTTGTGGTAAGTCAAATATGTCCGTAGAAGATGTCCTTGGGAATCTTTAACATGTTACTTGACATGATAAAGGATTTAGACTTGAGAAGATTATCTTGGATTATTGAGTGGACCCATATTTAGCCACAGGGTCCTAACTGAAAGGAAAAATGGAGTCAGAAGACGGTTTTAAAGTGCTATGCTGGTGTCTCTGAAGGTGCATGGAGATTGTGATAGTCTGTCAGAGTAGCAACAGTAAAGCAACACACCAATTTACATCACATGCATTAAACCAGATGAATACAGGTACAATAGGCATAACCCTTTTGAGAAATATCTCTTGGGAAATGCAAAAGCCCACATTTTAGACCCCAAACCTACAGGTTGAAGGAGTGGATTATTCAGAATGCTGTATTAACCATCATATTTTATAGGAAACTGGAGAGTGTCCTTGAAGAAGCCATTACCAACTTTATTTTGTGAATAAGCAAATGTGAATTCCGAGGGATTAAGTAAGCTGTTTGGTCACATCGGTTGTCCATGGTATCCACCAGCCAGCACTTTAACTGTGGTCTCTCTAATTTGAAAGATTTTTTTGTTTGTTTGTTTGTTTACTTTCTCAGATGTTAATCCTATTTCATTTTTCCAATAAAATCTTACTTAATCTAACCTGCCATAGCTTTATTACTGTAATCGCCAAAAATCGCAGCAAGAAATAGAGTAACCACAACAGGTAGTTAATGGGAATTTAATGAAGGAATTTTTTCCCATAGCTACATTTCTACACTTAATAATACATCATGGAAGTCCATATGAAATATTTTTCACCTCTTGGAAAAAGAAAAAAATAAGACTGCACTATGATGACAGAACATCCTTAAAGAACATAGTTTGCCATGATCTGAAAAGTTCAATGCTGGTGGACATGCTAGCATGGGAAGGGAAAATCTCATGAGACCCCAAACATAGAATAAGAACTATAGGCAACTAAGGAATGATGAGTGGGAAAAAAGCCTTCCCCAGGGAAGAGTCTCCTGATTTGATATATATTATATATGTATCAAATTGAAGTCCAGGCAGGTTCCTTTGCAATTGCAGCCTAACACTGCAACTGGCTCCCTCTGAAATGGTTTTCTTCAACCATGAAGGCACTCTTGCAGTGGACAGTGCTTGACTCCTGCTGTACAGTGACACTCTACGTTTATTATCATGGTAAAAATGTGAAAAACCACAGACACTTTTATTGCTCTGTTGGTTTTATTTTTTTTTTGAGATTGTATTTTAATTGCAGCATTTCTTCCTTCTCTTTCTTCCCTCCAAACTTTCCCATTTAGCCTCCCCACTGTCCTTCAAATTTCACAGCTCTTTTTTCCTCAATTGTTATTGGATGCATATATGTATATGTACAAACATATATTCCCAAGCATAACCTGTCAAGTCCATATGTTGATACCAGGAGACACAACCTCACAGCAAAGTTTCTGATCCTTTGACTTTTTCAATCTTTCCATCCCATTTCCACAATGTTTCCTGAGTCTTAGGTGGAGGAGTGTTTTGAAGATGTATCCATTGGGACTGGTCTCTGTTGCAGAGAGAGGTTTCCTTGATGAGGGATGAAGACTGCACTTATACTTTTGTTTTAAAAAAAATTAAAATGTATCTTTGCTCTTTAAAGTTGTCTGTTGTGGGATATATTTCACTGTGTGAAAATATACTGCTGTGATTGGTGTAATAACAAGCTGAATGACCAATAGCTAGGCAGAAGGCAGGACTTCAGGGTAAAGAGAGAACACTGGGAATAAGAAAACAGACTCACTAGCTGGATACAGAGAAGCAGGACATGCAGGGGGAGAGGTAATAGCATCAAGCCATGTGGAAGCACATAGACTAATAGAAATGGGTTAATTTAAGTTATAAGAGCTAATTAGAAACAAGACTAAACTAAAGACAAGCTTTTATATTAATTAATTAGTCTTACTTAATTAATAAGTCTCTCTGTGTCATTATTTGGGAGCTAGTTGGCAGGACAGAAAAAGACTCATTACAGTTGTCTACTTACTTTATTTCAAGATGATAAATAAAGGATAAGTGACTTAGCCAAGAGTAAGTACATGGCTCAATTAAATGCAGTAACCACTGGCCTCATATAATATATAGAGAGAGAGTGAAGATGATCCAGACCCATCTTCTTAGGAAGATATTTCCATTTGAATAGATGAGATGATGAGGCAGAATGCATGCTAAGTGAATAGTGGATAGGATTCTTTTAATTTTACATCTTCTTATAAATCACTTGGGTGGGTAGAGAAAATGAAAAGAAAATGGAAAAAGGGAAAAGAGAAGCAAAGAAGAGAGAAAAGGGAAACAAAAGAGAGCATAGAAGGAGAGACTAAAATCACCAACTCTGGCTCTTTCATTTACAGACTGGGATTGCCACTTGCTCTAGATGGGATTAGTCACCCGTTCAAGGAACTTGAACTTGCCATTAAGTTTAGAGACTGACAAAGTTGTAAGTAACCCAGTCCCTTACAAAGGCTTACAGAGTGTCCCAGAAGAAGCAACTCCATACTGAGAACTAGAAAGGTGGAACTTAACCAGAGAATAAGGCTGGAGGAAGTTGAATTAGAAAAAGTCACTGGCAGAGCTGGTAAAATGGTTCAGTGGAGGAAGTGCTTGCTGTACATGAGTGAGAACCTAAGTTTGGATCCCTAGCACCCACATACAAGTCAGGCATAGTAGCATGTGTCTCTAAACATGGCATGGCAGGAAGAGGGGCGGGAGTAGAGGTAGGCTCTCAGGAGCACTCTAGCTAGCCAGTCTTGTTGAAATGAGAACTCCAGGTTCAGTGAGTAACTCTACCAAAAAATAAGGTAAAGAATGATAAATAAAGACATTAGACATTGACCTCTAGACTCTACACACCCATGGGTGAATACACACACACACACACACACACACACACACACACACACACACACACACACGCACGCACGCACGCACGCACGCACGCGCCAGTGATGGAACAACTGCAACCTATGGACAGTATATATAAAACAAGCATATTAAGTCTTTAAAAAAAAAGGCAGTAAAAAAAAATAAGGCAGAGCTGGTGCCATAGAAGATCAATGAAATGTGAAACTGACCAATATCTACCAAGACACACGTGAGGAATAAAGGGGACCATGGCTAATGACCAACAAAGCACCAGACCAGCACCCCAGAAACACCAGGAAAATGCAGATAAGGTGGGCCCATCCATCTTGAAAATGGTCACATCTCACTCGATGTTTGATAAAACCCTGGAATTGCCCTGAAACCATGAAGGAAATGAAATTGGTATTTAAAATCTTCTCAAACAGAAATACCCATATATAAATGACTTCTACCACCCAACCTGCTTTCTGTTTAAATCAGGTACATCAACTACCCACAATAGCTTCTAGAGATTGCTAGATGTTGACTGGGATCCAGCAGGCATTGCTGTCACAGCAATTATGTCTTAACTCACTTAATCCTCTCAATAACCCAACAAAGCAAACCCTACCACCATGCCTTGTCCTCCAAGGAGATGAGCCCCAAGAACTCCAACAACACAGTCAGCACATGGCACTTCCAGGATTCTAGTGTAGCTCCTGGTCCTGGGCCATCAGACTCATCCACAGCAAGCAGAGTTAACTACAGAATTTGATCCATAGCCACATCTTAAGGGATATTTGACAATCAGAAGCAAAGATTCCTAATCTGTTACAAAATTTACTTCCAAATATGACTTTTAAAAATGGAAATTCAAATCTCAACAGGAGATAGTGTTTCAACAGAGAAGCTTGGGCACTACTTGACTTCTCATCCTTCCCAGAAATGTATGCAGTATTCAAATAAACAGGGAGGTTGGTTATTCCTGCTAGCAGCTTCCATGCAGTTCACTCAGAAGACAGGTAAATCGGACTTGGGAGAACACACCAGGAGAAAGGTCTGTAACCTGGGAAGTTAAGAGCTTCACAGAGGCAGAACCAGCCCACCACTGTAATTACAAAAGCCAGGAACCAAAACACTGTTTCATAACATTTCCCTTTTCTTTGATATTTTACATCTTCAAGACTAATTATACCCTGTAGTGGTTTCAGTGAGAATGGTCCCCTTGGGCTCAGATGTTTGAATGCCTGGTCCCCAGTTGAGGGAATAAATTGGGAAGGATTAGGAGGTGTGGCTCTGTTGGAGGTGGGGGTGGGTTATCATTCCCAATTAACTCTCTGTGCTTTGGGATTGTGAATCAGATGTAAGATCTTGCTACTGTTCCAGCATCACACCTGCCTGCCTGCAGTCATGGACCCTACCACGATGGTTGTGAACTCGAACTCTCTGGAGTTAGGAGCCATCAAATTAAATGTGTTGTTTCATAAGTTGCCTTGGTCATGGTGTTTTGCCATAGCAATAGAAAAGTAACTAAGATATACTGCTTTCCATTGATTTTTAAGTACATGAGATTTAACACTGTAGTGCAGACCAACTGTTACAGATTGTTGTGGGACACAAATGTAGCTGACTGCCTCCATTTGGAAACACCAATGTGCAGCAAAGGGGGAGTACCTCAGCCAGCACACATGCACACCCATACAAACCACAAAGAAAACGAATTTACATTATAATGTTCAATGCTTACATACTTTCTTCTCAACTAAGAGCTTTGGCAATTAAGTATTCAAAATAATCCATGACATGGCTGATGGCAAGGTCTGTCTGAGTTTATTTTCTTTTATTTCTTTTAGAAGATATTTTTGGCAAAGGGTGTGCTTCTAGGATGTAAGGCTCACACTGAAAAACTGGGAAGTTTTGTGATTTGGCAATGGCTTTAATTAGTAATTCCCCAGTGTATCCAGAGAAAAATATCAGATCCCACCAAAAGACCAGAGCCCTAGTGTATTCTGGGAAGTGACTAACTCCATCTCCTCTACTGACCAGAACCATAGTTAATTGCCACTCTTTGTCTTGCCCATTATATGCAACCTCCCCTCACACTTTCTCCAGGGTAGAAAGCACCATATACATATCAAATGCCTCAAACAAAACTTTCTTCAAATGGGGGGGGGGTCTGTTTGCTTTCTTTTAAAATCTGTAATTCATTGCAGCTTTATGTTCTACAAAGTTGGGGCTTTGCTTTAGTATTATAATTTTGAGAAAAACAGATGCCTCAAAGGGCTTCTTCATACACATCTCAGAAATGGTCCTAGCTCTCCACGGGAACAGGTGTCCTATTCTGAGAATTACAGGCCATCGGCTGAAGGAAGAAGTATCAGGTAAGTCAGAGAAAAAGGAAACAGTCCACCTGCCTCTGCTCTCCCCTAATTTGTCTCCACAAACCCTGTCCCTTCACTAAGGATTAAAAACATTAACATTCATTTCTCCCAGGAAGTCATTCTCATACCATTTGACAGAACAATTAACACTGAAGAAAATGGGTTACGGTGCTAGTTTCTGACTTCACACATAAAGACTATTTTCTATGCTACACTGGCTCCAGTTGTACTCTTACCCGTGTTTAATCTAATTTAAAACTGTAATTAAAAATTGTAGTAAGATGGCACCTATCACATGACTACAAGTTTCCCAAAGGCAGATAGCCAGTCTACAAGAAACCCAGGGAGGAACTGAACTCTTTTCTGCTGTGTCTAAGGATATGTTACTTGGCTTGGAGGGTGGGGGTGAACCAAAAGGAAAGACGTGATTGAACATTCTAAACCTTCCTACCAAAGCCTGAGTCTCTGAAATGCTATTTGCAAAAGAAAACAACAAACAACAGGGCTCCCTGATAGCCAGCCAAATCTAATCAGCCACAGGTATGGCCTCTGTGGGACATCCCTCACAATTTCCAACATCCCATTTCCATTATAATAAACTGTATTCTGGGGTCATTCATTCATCAAATTCTTTTCTTTCTAGCATTATAGTGGCTTTTAATCTCAAAAAACTACCCATTTCTAACCATGTACTGAGAACAAAGTTTCTGTTTCTCTTAATAGCTTCTATATGGCCCACACCAGAGTGTGTTTTTTATATCTTGAATTTCTAGCTACCCCCCTCCTCCAAAACAGCTCCTATCCTAAGGACAAGGAAGATTTCTTTTTTTAACTGACTGACAAGGGCAACTTTAGTTTCAAAAAGATCAGACTAATAACCACATCCTTGAACAAACACAAATAACAGTAGGGGCTTCCGTGCAATAAGTAATCTCCCCTAAACTTCTAGGGAAAAAAAAAAAAACAACAACAACAACAACAGCAATGTGCCATTTTGAATGTCTGAACAATTGAACTTTCAAATTCAAGGAGACACCTAAACTCCAAACAGGAAAAATAAAAACATGCAAGCAAATAGCATTTTCTCCTCTGTCATTGGATCTAAAAGTTCATCTTGGCACCAACACAAAGAAGTAATGATTCCATCAGCAGCTACCAGATGGTAGGCACGAAATGGCTGTAACCTTCTCAGAGAATGGCTCCGTGGAGTTTAATTTAATGGTGGCTGCCATTTTCTCCCTGCCACTTCTTGCACAGCATGTGTGCCCATAGTTCATAGGTCTGGCTATGCAGTGACTGAGGTCAACACCATTGAGATACGCAAGAAGAGTTTAGAGGTATTTATGAGACTTTTTTTTTCTTTACATAGGATCCTGTTTTCAGAAAATACAAGGAGAATTTCTGGTTAGTTTTGGGTTAGTTATTCTTGGGATGTCCCTTCCCCACTCTCTCCCTACTAGGCTCAGTCTCTCCAAGGCTTTGTTAAAGCTATGAGGTATGGAGGTCAGCCTTCAATAGTTAACATGTCACCCTGTCCCCTCACCTCAAAAGCATCAAGGAGACACTGTTCTGGCACTGCGGCTCTGACCTGGAAGGCATGAGACCAGGCTGCTACTAAGAGGCTGAAAGTAAAAGAGGCTAATGCCTGCATGACCCACCCTCTCTCATCATTGTGCACTGCAAAGCTCCTGGCTATCTTAAGACCATTGTGGGGACTTCTCCACCCTTCTATGCGATTGGACCTATAAGAAGTTATTCTATTCTAAGATACCACATGACCGCCCCTAACTCAGGCACTATCTGCAACTGTGTATCTGATGGTGAGCTTTGGGACTACGAACCTATATGTCTCTGTGATGATCTCTGCACAGTACATCGTACACTGACCTTTTATTCCTGTATCCCTTAAATTAATAATCATAATTTGCTTTACCTAAAACATAATGACATCAGATCTTATTGGTAGTTTATGTCTATCACTGTCGTGTCAGTATAAAAATGGTCCAAGCCTTCTAAGTGGCCCATTTGTTCAGGTCGAAAGAGACGATAACCCCAGTCTTTATCTTACACACAGCAAGTGCTGGATAAATGCTGGATGAACCAGAGTCTACTCCTAAAAGCAAGGTCATCACCTAACCCTGGCTCTAAGAAAGGAAAACATCAATAGTGTCTAGATGGGCACTTTAATAACAAAGCATAGACATCTACTCAAATACATCCAAGTGAAAACAGACAAGAGAGAGAGAGAGAGAGAGAGAGAGAGAGAGAGAGAGAAGGTAGTCTCTGCAGGAGGCAGATCAGAGGTTTAGGACTACAAGAAGACACTCTGCCCCGCCCCCTTTACTCTTTTGTGCCATCCAGCTCCCCTATGGATAGTGTGCTTCATTTCTTCCCCCTAAAGACTCTAGTCCTTTGCACTTGGACCACTGGTTGGACCAATAATGGTGGCCTCTCTTTATATCTCAGAGAAATTGAATTCGCTCACCTTGACGGAGGAGGGGGTGTGACCTACCACCTTCATCTGAAGCAGATGGCGAAAACCAGAATTGCTCCTACAACCACTAAACAAAGATTATGCTGGAAGATGTGACATCCCCAAGAAGGTAGGGTATTATGGGATATTTTGATTACACCCTGATACTCCCCAGGCTGCCAATAAAGTTAAACCTTGAATCTGGGGGGAGACCCAGCGACTAGCCAATGGGAATTAGCCAAAGAGAAGCCAGGAATTTGGATAAAGACATATAGGAAGAAAAGTCAGGACTACAGTTTGGCACTGTGTTTTGGTTTTTGAGGATGTCTCTAGCCAAATAGCAAGGTCAGCTGGTTGCTTCTTGGCTTCTCTGATCTAGCAAGTGTTCACCCTCACATCTGAGTCTTTGTTGGTAAATAGAACAATAGAGACTTAGTTTAAACCTACATATTGCAGCCAAGGCAGAGGCAGGGTGCAGGACAGGAAAGCCTCAGACAGTAATTAAAATATTAGTAGATTCATTTGCAGCTGCTAAGCTGATGGAAAAACTACAGTAGTGTTTACCCATAAATACCCATTGGAAAAAATGCCTTTATTTCTACAGGATAATATTTTATAGCCCTAACTCACAGTCGCACTGACTTTAAAACACTTTATCCTGTATAAAATCCTAGTCGGAGACATTTCCATTTGGGCTTTAATCCATGTTGTTTCATATTATAGAGCAGAATATACATGAAAATACAAACAGCTGGGGAAACATCGGACTGCACATCAAGAGAGATGAATCGGAGCCACATCTCGCCTGTCTTGAAGTCACAGTCTGACAACTATGGCTACGGGTAGGAAATCTGAAGATCAGAAAGCCAATGAAACAATGTCCCAAGTCATGACAGCCATGTTCGTTCATTTTAATATGAACCAAGCAGCTTTCACCGACACACCAGATACTGTTCACTGCTACTTGACACAAACTGTGTAGTCACATGACTTCCCAAACTCGTGGAAAATGAGAGGAAGGCTGCTAGAGACTGACATAGAAATAGTGGCAGGGAATGGTGAGGAAAAGGAAAACTCACAAGGCACCCTAGAATCCAAAGAGCAAACACTCATTAGACAAGGGTTTTCACAAACCTGAGTAGGACCCAAAAGAGTTAAAAATAAAACGAAGGTCTCCAAGAGTCTTCCTCAATAAATTTCATTTACAAAAGCAAAAAATATATACAAAATTAAGGGGGGAAATGATGCAAATGATCTTTTTAAAAGATGTGGAGTTTAAAAGACTGGCTTCAATTTGTTTATACTATATGCCCCTACAATGTCTGGGAAATATGATATTCATTCATACATGGGCACTGCCTATAAAAATGGACAAAGTAATTCACATGAAAAGAACATAGTGTCTTTTTCATACACCAACGGTTGAAAACTTAAGAACCCTCCTGGTGAAAACTACTCAGCTAGCTTCCTTCTTTTAGGACACTGTATTCTGAGCAGTCACATGCAATGATCAGTGGACTCAGATGATGCAAAACCTTCTTAACTGGCAGGAGACACACAAAGACCAAAACACTCCCCACCCAACACACACATCTGTTTTTCTCAAAGTGTGATCTGTGTTACAGAACCACAAATGTCATAGAGAACTTCTGCAAAATATAAATCCAGAGTCCCAACTGAGTATTACAAGAATCAGAGTCTGTGGGAGAAGGATTGAGCCTGTACTGCACTGTAGCCGTTCTGGGGGTGTCAGGCACAGTACAACCTCGCCCTAAAGGGCAAGCTCAGTGATGCAGGCAGGAAGCTAGCCAGGTCTGTGAATGAACCTTCCCCATTCTTGTGCCCAGTGTGCCCAACAAAGCCACACTCCTGACTTTGACATTTAGCATCCATCTCAGTAGATGACCAAGTACACACTTGATGAAGATGACTTTTAAGGATTTATTTTTATTATTGTTACTTCTATGTGTATATGTGTATTTGTGTGAGTAGGTGTCACATGGATTTGGGTAACTCTCAGAGTGCAGAAAAGAGCATCAGATTCCTGGACGCTGGAATTACAGCAGGTTGGGAGCCTCCTGATGTAGGTGCTGGAAACTGATCTTGGGTTCTCTAGGACAGAAAGTGCTCTTAACCACTAAGCCATCTCTCCAGCCATAGCTCTGTAATATTTTTATAAACACTTTATTTTTCTTTAAGTTTTTTTCTGGGTGGGTGGGTGGTTATTTGTTTGTTTGTTTTAACTCAGTGTATGTGGGGGAAAGGATATGCACATGGATGCAGTGCCCTCAGAGGCCAGAAGGGGGCATTGGATCACATAGAATTGGAGTTAGACATGTTCGTGAGCCACCAAAAGTAGTTGCTAGAGTGGTTCTCAACCTGTGAGTTGAGACCTCCAAGACCATAAGAAAACACAGTTATATTACTATTCACAACAGTAGCAAAATTACAGTTATGAGGCAACAAGGAAAATAATTGCATGGTTGGGGGTCACCACAACACAAGGAACCATATTAAAGGGTTGCAGCATTAGGAAGGTTGAGAACCACTGATCTAGATAGAAGCAAGGGCTCAAAAGTACTGGCTGGCAAACATGTATGGCAAACAAGACTTTGAGCAGTTCTGAGTTTGTTGTTGACATATAAAAGTTAAAAGGTTTCTCCTCATCATCATCCTTCTCTGTCCTTTCCTGGAAAGGTGAACATTGAAAGAACGATACAAAGCAGTCCTGTGGCCCCCCACAGTGGCTAGGGCTTAGTAGCAGCAGCCCTCCCTCCCACCCCTCCTGCTTCAACCAGGCATACGCTGTAGGGTCTCTGGAGTGGCCTCAGCCTGTTTCACTCACCACAACAGTTGTCGGGACCACACTTTTGCACCAGCCACCCCAGCTTCAAGGAATCTGGCACAAATTCAGCCTCACTCTCTTAGTGAAAATTCCTGCCGCAAAGACCCTTTCCCGCCTCACACTCGAACTGTTAAGGAAGAAATCCAGAACTGACTGAGACAGGACAAAGGCCACAAGCTGGAGGTCAGCAAGTATTGGACCAGCCTGAGCTGCAATGGTGAGATCCTACCTAAAATAAATGAGTAAGTAAGAAATAAAGTAAGGAGAAGGAAAACAGATAACATGCAAATGGCACATGTGAGGAACTTTACAGGTAGTGATCCCAGGATTCCATAGTGAGAGACTTGGTTTCTTGGTCTGGGGTGCACCCTGCACTGTGAGGTGGAATGAAGTCTCCCAAGTAGTCCTAAAGGGGGGTTAAAAACAAGAACTCTTCCTTTGTGAGCTTTTTAGTGCAGAGAGCTGTATTTACTCCATCATCAACCCCCGCCCCAAGTAAAAATTTCTTGCCATACTCATCCATAATAATCCACTTACTTTTTGGAAAAGGAAAATAATTGCAATGCCATTTACTAACTGGAAAACAAGGTCAAAATACACTCTGACTTCTACCATTCAGTTTCCCTCCAACACAGCAGAAGAGTAAAATGCTAAGGAAATGAAGGGAAATTATCCCAAGAGACAAAACTCAAACAGCACAAATAGCTCCAACACAATAAGAGGAGGCTCACGGTGGCAGGCTTGTATGAAAAAGTACAATTGCTTTGAAATTCATCAATGCACTAAGCAGAAAAAAATTTCAGATAGTAGAAGAGAAAAAAAAAAGAACAATTTCCTTAAGTCTTTTCAATAATGGCCTAATTTTTATCTTAAGATGAATTTCAAATTATTACATCCTTTCAAGCTCTCTGTTAGAATGCGTGCATTTATATTTTGGCTTCTCATCATGGGAAATGCAAACTAATGTCATCTAAGTTTCTAACACTAATCCATCTACATCACAGCTGAAGAGCAGATGCCAAGGCTGGGTGTGGAGCTCCATTGGTACAGTGTTTGCAGCATGCACAGAGCTCTGGATTCAATTCTCAGCAACCACCTGCCATCCCAGCACTCTGGAGACAGAGGCAGAAGGATCAGGAGTTTAAGATCATTTTGGGATACATAGAATTTGAAGCAAGCCTAGGCTCTACCAGACCCTGTCTCAAAAAAAAAAAAAAAAAAAAAAAAAAAAAAAAAAAAGTAAAAGGCAAAAAGAAAGAATACAGAAGAAAAGCAAATGCTCAAAAATCATTTCACATAATAATGGATCCTATTTAGAAACAAAAGACCCAGGATAGCCAAAACAACCCTGTACACAATAGAGGAACTTCTGGAGGCATCACCATCCCCGTAAGCTCTATTACAGAGCTATAGTCCTGAAAACAGCTTGGTATTGGCACAAAAATAGACAGGTAGATCAATGGAATAGAGTTGAAAACCCTGATATTAACCCACACACCTATGAATACCTGATTTTTGACAAACAATCCAAATATATACTCTGGAACAAAGAGAACATCTTCAACAAATGGTGCTGGCATAACTGGATGCAAACACGTAGAAGACTACAGATAAACCCAAACCTTTTGCCCTGCACAAAACTTAAGTCAAAATGAATCAAAGGCCTCAACATAAACCCAGCCACACTGAACCTATTAGAAGATAAAGTGGGAAATACTCTTGAATCAATCGGTACAGGAGACTGCTTCCTAAATATAACACCAGTAGCACAGACACTGAAATCTACAATTAATAAATGGGACCTCCTGAAACTGAGAAGCTTTTGTAAGGCAAAGGACTCAGTCAGCAAGACAAAACAACAGCCCACAGACTGGGAAAAGATATTCACCAACCCCACATCTGACAGAGGGCTGATCTCCAAAATTTACAAAGAACTCGAGAAGCTAGTCTCCAAAACACCAAACAATCCATTTAAAAAATGGGGTACAGAACTAAATAGACAATTCTCAATAGAGGAATCTAAAATGGCTGAAAGACACATAAGAAAGTGTTCAACATCCTTAGCCATCAGGGAAATGCAAATCAAAACAACTCTGAGATACCATCTTACTCCTGTCAGAATGGCTAAAATCAAAAACACCAATGACAATTTATGCTGGAGAGGATGTGGAGAAAGGGAAACACTTCTCCACTGCTGGTGGGAGTGCCAACTTGTACAGCCTCTTTGGAAATCAGTATGGCGACTCCTCAAAAAAATGGGAATGAGTCTACCACAAGATCCAGCAATTCCACTCCTAGGCATATACCCAAAAGAAGCACATTCATACAACAAAGACATCTGTTCAATGATGTTCATAGCAGCACTATTTGTAATAGCCAGAAACTGGAAGCAGCCTAGATGCCTCTCAACCGAAGAATGGATGGAAAAAATGTGGTTCATTTACACAATGGAGTACTACTCAGCAGAAAAAAAAACAATGGAATCTGAGCGAGGTAACTCAATCACAAAAAGACAAACATGATATGTACTCACTCATATGTGGATTTTAGACATAGAGTAAGGGATTACCATCCTACAATTCACACTGCCAGAAAACTAGTAAACAAAAAAGACCCTAAAAGAGACAAACTTTGTCCCCTGGAGAAGGGGAAAGGGTCACCATCCCCTGAGCAAATTGAGAACATGGGAAGAGGAGAGAGGAAGCTACGAGAGTGAGAAGGGAAGAAAAGGAAGGATGCAGAGGTCATGAGGAAGCAGAAATTTTGAGTCAGGTGTATGTTAGAAGAAAGGACATATGATAGGTAGGATTTTAGTGGGGGCGTGGTAGAGGAGGAAGGGAGGGAAAAGGGAACTGGGATTTTCATGTAATTCAATCTTGTTTGTAATTCAAATATATAAAAAAATAAAAAAATAAAAAAAAATAATAATGGATCCTATTTAATAGTTTTATAAACCATCTTAGGTCAGTCCAATAGCCTCATTTAGAGCCATTACCTCATTGCACAACTTTTATTTAAATTAGTTTCGGAAATGTTAAAAATGGTATGTGCACACACCCACTAAACAATCGGTGGCAGAACCTGGGTTTAATCCATACCAATCTGACTGACTCCAAATCTGTGCTCTTTAAGCTAAACCTAGAGATAGAAAGAACCATGCCTAATTACTCCCACTTTACCAGTCAAAAACTGATTTGGATAGTTTGTGCCACATCACAAAACAAGTTAGTGGGAGCCACAGCCAGACCCTGCTTTATACTCTTCATTCTATGTTGTTGCAGAGGTACAAGCCAGAGTTTACAGGTTACCTCCTAAAGGCTGTACTGACTTCTGAGAATCTCAAACATTCATACATGTGTCGTAGCTAACCATGGTATTCATGTGGTTTAGCTGACCATTGTATACATGTACTTTAGCTGCCATGGTACACATGTGGCTTAGCTGACCATGGTATACATGTAGTTGGCTGACCATTGTATACATGTGACTTAGCAGACCATGGTATTCATATGACTTAGCTGACCATGGTATACATGTGTTTTAGCTGACCATGGTGTCCATCTGGTTAGCTGACCATTGGTATACATGTGACTTAGCCGACCATGGTGTCCAAATGTGGTTAGCTGACCATTGTATACATGTAGTTAGCTGACCATGTGGTTAGATGATCATGGTATACATGTGGTTAGCTTCACCACAGTTCTGGCACATTGCCTTTCTAATCCATCTCTCTGGAAACAGGTACCAGGATGGACCTCTTTATGTGTCCCAGAATACTCTCCTGGATCGTATGAACACTGATGCTGACAGCTGATGAGCAGAAGATGCCTCCCCTGGGCCTTCATCCTGCCCTTGGCTGCCCTGACACCATCACAGGAAATCAGCAAAACATCTTGAGGAAGCACAGATATCATCTGCTATGTTCTTTCTCTTTATTCATAAGACTGTAAAGAGACCATGTCATAAAATTCCAGCTGAAAAGGTCTCATCTCCTTGAGTCCCATGATTTCAAGCAGGCTCCAAAGACGGGTGTCAGTGCTGTGCTCTGGCAGGAAGGTCTCCTTTACTCTAAGCCGCTGATTCTGTGTCCTGAAACTTGTATCCAGTAATTGTGCCTATGATGCCATGGTCAAGAAGTGATTCTCAAACAACAGAGTAGACACAGTGGCAGCTTCCCTGCAAGAGAAAGAAATAGGTTTTATCACCTAATAAACACGTCTCTCCAATCAATACTTATTTGCCCTCTTTTCTGAAGCAGCTCCCGAGAGTTACTTGAATTCTCTCACTATGGATAATTCTTGAAGAAATTGCATTCCTACCTCTTAATGATCTTTGAACAAAGCAAGCACCTCATTTTATTAAGTCCAGCTACCTGGAGGAGCTGCTTCAGAGTGGAGCTGAAGATAGAGCTACAAGTGAGTTCTTAATCATTCCGACGAGATAGAACTCTACTGTGTTATCAAACCTCACCGAGTTGGTCTCCTGAATGCCAGTGGCAAGAACAAACAGATGTCAGGGCTATTTGTTTTGTTCAAAAGTGACAGGAAATCAAATATCCATCAAATAGATGTGTCAGCAGCAACGCCACAAGCATACTGGTTAGTGAGATTTATGTGCCTCCATTTTGGTCCATGAGAAAATTACCTTCTAAGCTTTCTCCATTTTCGAATGCCCACTTGGACACACAGGTCAGAGAGCTCATGGGTGTTTCTTTGATGCTAGGTACCATGGACAATGTAGGCATATGTTACATGAATTTAAATGCTATATTTTTGTGGGTAGAGGGGGGGATTAGGGTTAGCCCTGACTGGCCTGGAACTCAGAGATCTGCATCATAAATGCTGGGATTAAAGGAATGGCACAATCGTGAGGTCCTGAGTCGAAATATCCAGAAGCCATGTGAAGTCAAACACATAGCATGTGCGTCTATTGTCCCAGTATTCACACAAGAAACTCTCCAGATAGATAGATAGATAGATATGAATAATGCAAGAGGCTTTGAAGAAAAATTCAGGGGAAAATATAGGATGAAACCTAAGAGCCCAGCTATCTGATTTCTTGGTGTCCTAGCACTGACTGCCTCCATCATCTCTACCCGAAGATGAGCTCATGAGACACTCCCAACCCCTGAGACTTGGTCAACCAGAACCCCAGGAGTGGGCCCACTAATATATACTTTAAAATCCTCCAGATGTTTCTTTTGTTCACTAAAATTTCAAGACCACTAATTCAACATTTGGAGACTAGCTGAGTTGTCTTCAGATCTCACTCCCTGGGTGAGTCGGGATCAGTGCCCAAGTGCACAAGCACATTAGTACTTAGTGAGAGTGCGCTCTATTAAGATTGAAGCAGCCAAATGGAAGCCATTAGAGATGCCTCTACCTAGGACTACAGTGAAGCAAAGCTATTATTGAATCCCTGGAGAGATTGTGAAGATGAGAGCCACCATCAAGGCCACAGGGGTGGTGGCTCCAATCATATCTCCATTTAAGTCTATTAGGCCTGTGCAGAAGAAAATAGGTGGATATTGGAGAATGACAGTTAATTATTGTGATAAACTGGGAACTCTAATCATACCTGTTGTACAAATTGCAGTTGCCTTGCTTGAATAGATGAATACATTTCCTGGTATCTAATATGTGGTTTGGTTTTTTGTTTTTTTATTTTTTGTATCTGTCCATAAGATGCATCAGGAGCTACTTTTTTGGGGGGCTGGCATCTTTTATTACTTTATGAGATGTATTTAGTAGATATTATCATTATTATGAGATGGCCATGAGCCCTTGAGGACAAAGGGTAGAATGTTACAGTTCAAGGTGTCTGGGTGTCAGGTTGATAAAGGATAGACTTGTCTTCATTTTCAACTGACTGGATTCAGAGGGGGCTGGGGGATACAATTCTAGGTGGGTCTGTGAGGGTATTTCCAGAGAAATTTATCCAAGAAGGGATAAATGCCCAGCAAGTTATGGGTTGGGATTCTGAATTTAACATAAATGGACAAAGGCACCAACATTCACATCTCTCTGCTCCCTACTGTGAAGGCAATGTGATTGGCCACCTTACAATCCTGCCACCATACTGTACTCCATCCCTTCTTAAAACAGAAGCCAAACTAAATCAATCTTCCTTAAAGCTGCTTCTGTGAGGTATTTTATCACAGTAGTGAACAGAGTACCTAATAGAGTGAGCCTCACAATATGCCAGCCTAGAATAAAGAGCAATGCAGCCAGGTTCCTTATAATTTGTTTAACGAACAAGGTGGATATAGGAGCAAACCATCTTTAGATTCAATTCTAGCACTTTATGAGCACCTACCATGTGCCATGCCTGTACTAAATAGAATTATCTTGTTTAGCCCTCCAGTAACATTGAAATTTACTATATGTCAAGTACTCAAAATGGCGGGCATTCAACTTGCAAATAAACAGAAATGCAACTCTCCAATTAGTGTCCATTGCTGGCATGCTTTGAAACTCAAGGTACTTGTATGTGAATGGTCCTATCATTTCTTCGTTGGTTAATTGCTCTCAGAGTTCATTGTATACCACAATTAAAACACCAAATTGTTTATAGAAAACCATGTGTAGAGTGTCCTTTTAAGCTGGCCACAGGTAATTCTGAATTGCTAGACTGTGCCCACGATGAACTCTCCTAATCATGAAAGGCACTCAAGTCAGATCCCAGGAATTATTCCTAAGATTGGGATTCCTTCAGAATAGCATTTCAGGCGGTGGAAAGTGTATGCTTATTGCATATCTCTTATCCAAACTGCCTGGATAAGAAGTATTTTGGATTAGGGAATTTCTCATGTTTTTGCAATATTTGCACACACATAATGAGATTCCCTGGGATTAGAACCCAAGTGTAAACACTAAATTCATTTCCTTTTCATATAGACTGTATGCTCATAGCCTGAAGATAATTTACATAAATACTTACAGTTAACCTTGTTTGGACTACCACCCACCACATAGGTCAGGCATAAAGTTTGTCACACATCACTTTAGGTCAGCATTCAGGAAGTTGCATACTTAGGAGAATTTCGTATTTTGATCTTGGGGATTAGTTTCCAGACTGGTAAGATGTATTTGTTTTAGTGGCCAATCAACACATTCCTTTCTCGTGATCCTTCCTGCCCCAATTACTGCTTCAAGTCTCCCTCCTTACTGTTCTCAGAACAATACTAAGCTTCCGTTAATCCTGAGAACGCCTTTACAAATCTGCCTCCTCAAGGGCCTCAATCAGTGTAGATTACACTGAACAGTTTTAGCGATTTGAAAGCAGTTGTAACTCAGCACATAGTACAAAACTGCTTTGAAAATCAGAGAGCCAAGCAAATAAAGCCGCTGAGCAGATAACAAAATGCCTGTGAAATAGTATTCTATGGGTATCACTGGGAAACGTACAGCATGAATAGCCCAGGGAGGTTGATTCATAATGCCAGGTTTATAAGCATGAAAACATGGCTTGAGCAAATAATTCTGATTTTGCTTTTGATACTCACTATGATTCTTTATTCCACTAAGGGGGAACCACACTGTTCCTTGAGCAGCATCTCCATTATTCTAATTCCCTATGGAGAGAAGAAAGAAAAATCAAAATGCCATCTTTCATAGACAAGCACCATTACATTTATCATAACCTTTTCCCTATAGGGAATCCAGTCCTGACCATATATTAGTTCAAGAAAAGTGGGCTCAGTCATCCCTGACATTTTTGTAATATTTCACTCAGCAATCCCCCTTCTGCTTTCTCCACATGTTCTCAAAGCTGTTTCAGGGGTGGGTAGAGCAGAGTTTGGAATCTGCTTGCAACATCAGAAAGCAGCCCAAGCCAAGGTAAGCAATGTCTCATAAGTGGCATAGCTTGCCAGAGTTGGAATAATGGTAACTGTAAATGTTTGCTGAACGCTGACAATTGTGCTGGCTTCACTGCCAAGGTTCATGCATGCTGGTGGGGACAGCAGGTGCTGCCATACCCTACTGAGACGCTCTCCAAGAGGAAGGCACTCTTCCCTCATCCACAGACCCTATTATGGACCGCTACAGGCACAAGGCCATCTCAGCCAAGGCAGATCATCACCTGAGGTCATTTAGTGCCAGCCCTTATCCTGTGATTGGTGGATATGAAGATAGAATGACTCTCTTCCTTCACTTGCCAACAACATTGAAGTGTAATACACCCCCATGGCTCTGCACAGAAAAATCCAGACCTCTGCTGCAGCTGTATCTCAGCCAGCTTCCCCTGCTTCCTCCTCCTTACAGAGATGCTCCCCACAGTCCCCTCCAATACACTGCACATGCAAATCTCCAGCTCTGACATCTTGTTTGATACACACAAAATTGCTTCCCTAGTTACAACACAGATGTTCAAAGAGGTTTAAGTACATGCCCCCAGCTCTAATGCCATGATGCCAGGGAGAGCACACAGGCACTCCATCCTGCTTTCAGGCCCACACACCAGTCTTCTGCACCACTCACTCCATGACTTGCCACACCACCTGCTCTTGGAGGAAAGAAGATGGCAGCTACTCCTCTCCTACTTTGGAGACCAGTTCTTTAGGCTAGAGAACAGCTTGCAGGTAGAAAGATGGGGCTGTGGCATAATTGTGAGGCCTTAAAGAAAGCAAAGGTGGATCCAGAAGGAAAGGGGCCTGCTGTTCACAGAGACTGGGAATGTTGAGAATAACAACAATGAAAAGACCTTTAAAACAGTTCCCTAGGCCACTCCCAGAAATACAGGTTTAATGGGACTCAGGTGGGGCTGCAGAGTATTGCATATTTGAGAGCTTTCCACGTGATTCCCTTAAGACCAAGCAGGGATGGGCAATGCTGAATGAGCCTACAAAAGAAGGGCTGGGACCCACCATTGGTGCTTATGTGAGCCAGGAGATGGGGATTGGAAGGGGTCAAAGGCATCACTAGTGAACACAATAAAATAGAAGCCAGGGAAGTGACTGTGTGGGTAAAGTGTTTGACATGTGAAGATGGGGACCTGAGTTCAAACACCCAACACATATCTTTTAAAAGACAAAAAAAAAAAAAATAGTCAACCACACACCTATATTTCCAGCACTGGGAGACAAGGGAGAAGAGACAGACAGATGGATATGCTGAATTCATCTTCCAGCCATTCTAGCCAAATCCATGGGCTTCAGGTTAAATGAGAGACCCATCTCAAAAAGATACGGTAGAAAATGATCAAGGAAGATGCCTAACCTCTGGCCTCTACATGCATGAATATACATGCAAATCTCGTGTGCCTATATGAACATGAACATATACCACACACACACTAACACATGTGCACACAAAACACACACACACACACACACACACACACACACACACACACACACACACACAATCTTTCACAGCAAAACAGAACAAGTGAGATATGTTTCCGATGGTCCTTCCAGTTCTCTCAAGGCCATCACCCCTATAATGCTGCAGTATTAAGCAATCATGACAGAAGATGAGAAGCATGACTTGTCAGATGAACCAAGAGAGTGAACCACAGGACCAGTAACATAGCCATCTGAGCCAGGAGACTTGGACCTTATTTACAGCTCACAGCCTTTCCAAAGCTGGGTTCCTTAGGATGGTTGCTTTTCACCAAGAACTGAGGCCATCTATTTTCCAGCACACCAAACAAACTAGGACCATCCACAAAAGAGATTACAGGCTCCTCAGCTCCAACAGTGACTTCCATCAGAAATTATAGTGCCAAGACCTGGAACTGTGCACTGATAACACACTTCATGAGATTCTGAAATGCAGTGTACAAAGATTTGTAAATAGTAGCTTTGTAGCATTTCTAAGATCCCCTACAGTTTTGCCCATCTGGGCATGATGAAGCAAGCTCTCCATTATCATACCTGGAGATGTTATCTCAGACTGTACTTTTAAAACTAGTCTCCAGTTGGTGTTGGAGAGATGGCTCCGTGGTTAAAAGCACTAGCTGCTCTTTGCAGGGGACCTGGGTTCAATTCCCAGCACTCACATCAGGCAACTCCTGCAACTCCAGCTCCAAGGGTCTTACACACTTTTCTGGCCTCCTCAAACACCTGCACCCACATGCATATACACTCACATACATTTGTTTTTAATCAATCATGTGATTAAAAACAAATCTAAAAAAAAAAAAAAAAAAAAGCTAGTCTCCTAAAACACTGGGGAAGAAGAAGGGGGGACCAGGGATGCAGCAATGTATCTGACTAATATTTATGCCTACTATGTGCACTAGATATCAAATGATGAACAGTTAAGAAAAGGTCCCTTCCCTGATAGAATTTACAAAAAAATTCTTTCTTATTTCAATTTTCTCTTCTTCCAACACCCCCCCCAGATAATTAAATATCCTCTTGTTTCCAGAAGAATAAAATCTGCCATATAAATTCTTTTTTCAAACTTTTTTTTTTTTTTTTTTTTTTTTGGTTTTTCAAGACAGGGTTTCTCTGTGGCTTTGGAGGCCATCCTGGAACTAGCTCTTGTAGAACAGGCTGGTCTCGAACTCACATGGATCCACCTGCCTCTGCCTCACAAGTGCTGGGATTTAAAGGCGTGCACCACCAACGCCCGGCTTCAAACATTTTTTTTTTTCAGAGTCACTGCACACATCCAGGCAACATGTCTTTAAAACAGGGAAAGCACATTCTTCCTTGGGAAGAGAGAACTAACCAGTAATCTGTCTCATCCATCTAAATTAAGACCTCCACCATTTACCAGGCCACTAATTGACATAAATAAAGATTCCAAGACTTGCCCTGGGAATTGTTATTTATTGGATCAATTACGTTCGCAACGTGACAGTTGATTTTTCTTTCCCTCTTTCCTCCTCTCATACCACTTTGCTCTTAAGAAGAATGGTTAGACACAGAAAGGGGAGAGTGAGGGCAGGGAAATGGCTTATAAAGTAAATTAAGAAAAAGAAAAATCCGAACAGTAGGTCAGCCATTATTTGGCACCTCTCTTGGTAAGGAGTGGCCTAATCAAAGCCCAGTAGAAAGTACTTTCAAATAAAGTTCACTCCAACACTCAAATCTCACCCCCTAGAGATGAGATGTAAAGAGGCTAAATTTATACCCCTCATCACACAATGAGGCCTTCGTGCAGAGTAAACATTAAGTGCATCCACCTTGCAGACATGCTTTAAAAGCTTTTTGGACTGACAAACCATAAACCAGCTTGATTTTATTATCTCTCTGCTCTCAGAATGTTTTTTCCTCTATTACTAGGCCATCTTTCCCCATTTGTCAATGCACAAGCAAGTAAGCCACCTAGGGCCTCATGTCCCTAATGCCAGGACAGCAAGGCCTAAAGGCATTCCCATTCTTTAGTCTCAAGCCTTTCAGGTTTGAAGTCCTTCATAAAGGCCCTTCTCTGTTTCTGAGAAATCTCTGATTATGACTGCAAGACCAGAGTATGTCTTCAGGAGAGGTAAAAGCAAAGATGGCTAGGTCCAGACAGTGTATTTATTTTATAATCAAGTTGACATTCCCTTAAGAAACACCTGATTTACCTGGGAGGTTCCAAAGGGAGTTGTATTAGACCTTACAAAAATTATAGACATCGTAGCAGCTCCCCAAAGGCATACCCATGCAGAGCTCTTAATAAGAGAGCTGTTCACGCCAGGCATTAGTGATGCACACCTTTAATCCCAGCACATGGGAGGGAGAGGCAAAGGATCTCTGTGAGTTCGAGACCAGCCTGGTCTATAAGAGCTAGTTCCAGGACAACAGCCTCCAAAGCCACAGAGAAACCCTGTCTCGAAAAACCAAAAGAGAAGGGGGGGGAGAGAAAGAGAGAGAGAGCTGCTCACTTATCACAGTAATAAAAAAAAATGGTGTCAAAGACCCCACTGTTAACAGCTCCCTTCTTCAGAACAAATACTGCCTGTGCCAGCTAAATTTTTGTCAACTTGACACAAGCCAGAGTCATCTGAGAGGAGGGAACCTCACTTGAGAAAATGCTTCCATAAGACTGGCTTGTAGACAAGCCTATGGGGCATTTTCTTGGCTGATGATTGATTGGTGGAGAAGGGTCCAGCCCGTTGTGGGTGGTGCTATTCCTGGGCGGGTGGTATGGGGATGTACAAAAACAAATTTATAAAGACACAAGGAGAGAGCCAGTCAGCAGCATTCTTCCACAGCCTTTGTTTCAGCTCCTGCCTCTGGTTTCCTGCCTTGAGTTCCTGCCCTGACTTCCTTCCATGATGGACTGTAATGTGGAAGTAGAAGCAAAATAAAGCCTTCCCTCCCCAAGTTGCTTCCAGTTAACAATATTTTATCACAGCAAAAGAAAACCTAATTAAGACACCATCCATAGAACCAGCTGCTGCTGTGTGTATGAGACTTCAGCCAGCATCATAGAGCTCCTACAGGACACTAAGTCCCCAATCAGAGGTCGTGGTCTCGTGGAAGAATGAAAAACAACTGAAAGGCAAGGCAATCTCTGAAAAGGGTTGTAACTTACAGAAGAAAAACCGTATGAAAGAAGAAGGGGAGGAGAGGTCAGTCACACAAGAAGAGACCGGTGGGAAGAAAAACCAGAGGGGCAGAGATGTGAACAAACGACAATGTCCTTTTGGAGTCACAGACACCAGAAAGGTAAAGAGGGAACCAAAGAAGGTTAGCAAAAGGCACTGGAGCAGGGAGCTGCTCACAGCTCTCTCGCTGTTAAGCAATTGCCACTGGAAACTGGACAGAATAGAGAAGGAAACAGGATGATTATACCTCCCATCTTTCAAGCTCCCCCACCCACACCCACACACTTTCTCCTCCTTAGCTCCACTTCTTCCTGGAAGAGACAATAGCACATAAAACCTCCTATGTAGCCAAAATTACACTGTAATTGGCTAATGACTCCATTGGAGACATCTGGGTCATATCCAAGCTTGCTGTGAAACTTTGTGCGAAATTTAAAATTCTTTATTTACCTCAACTGCCTCCTCCTTGTATAGAGACAGCTCATTGGCTTGTTCTGAAATTTGGGTAAAACTCTGTCTAACCTGATTACCATAATTCCCAGTGCTAAAGTGCTGGTTTATGGCACACACTCTGCAATTAAATAGCTGTGCTTCCCCTAAATCAGCCTGTAATCCTGTGAGGCTGGAGACATAGCTTCGATGGTTCCCAGCACTCACAAACTCCATCACTAGCACTGCTTAAACCAAGTGTGGAGCCATATGCCTGCAATCCCAGCATTCAGGAGGCAGCTGTAGGGGAGATCAAAAATTTAGCATCATCTCTGGCTACATAGTAAGTTCAAGATCAGCCTGAGACACATGAGATCCTGTTGAGAGACAGGCATGGCTGATGAAGTGGCTTAGCAAGAAAAAGCACTTACCATGAAGTCTAGACCATCCTAGTTTGAGCACTAGAACAAAGGTAAAAGATGAAGGCACTACTTTACAAAGTTCTCCTGACCTCCACATATACAGCATGGAATGTGACACCCCGATTCCCACCAACTTCCACTCTAACACACACAGAATAATAAGAAGCAAACAAAAAAGGATGCATCCTATAGAAGAGTATAGCCTTGGGACACTGAAGACGCACCATAACTGTCCATTGAATGAATGAATGAATGAATGAATGAATGAATGAATGAATGAATCCACTAGTTAACCAATCAATAATCAATTTGTATTCCTGCCATTTTAGATGAGATATCAAGGTGCTCAGTTAGGTACAAGTTTTGTTTATGTTTGAACCCCAGTACCTTGGGTAGGTTCTCAGTGCTAATGGGTTGTAAAGCTTATCACCATGACTTATGAATGCTTGAACAATGAGCTTAAGTGGAACTGATCTGAATGGATCTGCCTCCTGTTCAGCTTTCACGAAGTGTGGGTGGGAGGTTCAGCTTCACAAGAGCAGCTGTAGAGATGAGAGGACAAAACAAGGAAAGGAGGAAGGCATGAGAGGAAGAAAGAAGAAGGAATGATGGAGAAATAGCCAGGAGCACACATCAGGTCTGGAGAACTGGATTAGTCAACAAATATTGATGAGATACATCATCATTTGGAAAGAGGTACTTTCCAATGTGGAAGTTTGCACTGTAAAAATCACTGGCCACTTAACAAAAAGATTTGCATCAAATTTAGTTCAAAAACTTCATTACCCTTCAACTCCTATTTTCCATTAAGATGGCTTTTATAGAACTTGTTCAGAATCATCTTGTTAACAAGGCAGAATCCTGAAGACATGAGTAAACTAAAGTATTAACACTTGGCTGCCTCAACTCCCGACATGTCCTGTGGCCCCAATCATACTCACCAGGCTCTGTCTGGTCTGTTTCCTTCCTAATCCTCCAGCCACAGCCCTGTGCATTCTCCTCTGACCATGTACATGACTCGCATGTCTGCTTCCTACTCAGAGACACATCTGTGCCTTCTTTCTCACCTGCTGTTCTCTCTGAGGAACATTCCCAAGTCTTCAAGTGGCAACCCTCCTCACTGTCTACTGTCACAGCTCAATTGTTCTAGCCCCTCCTCAGAAAACACCTACTCCTGTGGCCACATAGCCCAGTCAGCCTGGATCAAATCTCCACACCCCACTGTCTTTATAGCATCCATATAGCAATTCTGAAGCTTCTAAAATACCCAGTCTTATCTGTCACCCGCCATGAGTAGATGTATTCCATAAGATCAAAGAAAGATCCCATGAGAGTCCACTGTTGAATCCCACCTACTCTAGAACCCAGTAAAATGGGCATCATTTGTGAAGGAAAGGAGGAAGAGAAAGAGAAATGGAGGGAGAGAGGAATGAAAGGAGGAAGCTATCTGCATCCAGTGTTCTCAAAGCTCTCCAGAAAGAGATATTTTATCACAATAAAGCATCTTTTAATCTGATGGCCAGTTCTTTTCAATTTAGAACTACCTTCATCGACAAAACTGGAATAGCACCAAATAACAATAATAAAATTTATTAGCCCATGTAGTGTGCCAAACACCATGTGAGAACCCTCCCAGAGCAAAGCTCCTCTACATTCCATCTGCACTAAAGGATTGTTATTTGTGTTATTTGTATTTGTGTTTGACACCGAGGCTCAGAGACATTAAACATTCTACCTGAAACCACCCAATAACTAAGAAAGAGAGCCATTTGACTCATGGCAATCAAGCAGAAGCACCTAGAATTCTACTAGACTGGAAGCTCTAATGAGAGTGTGAAAGCCCTATTACAATGCTGGATGTGAACCAAGAGCTTTTTTCCCTTCCCTGTTGACTATGGCTCAAATATTCTGATAAACAAATCAGATATTTTAGTCCTGTTCCCAAAGAAAATGTCATGAATTTTAATATATGAATCAATATCTAATCACATCTACAAATTATCTCAAATTATTCAAGTAGGAATAGTCAGATACAATATACCGCTTTGATACAACTTTCCCAATAGTAGTTGATACTTCCTTCGGTAAGATTCATTTTTATTTTCATTAATCACCCCCAAATCTTTAGGTGCAACTGCATAACATTAACTGCTACAATGATTCGGATACCTCCGCCTCACATTATTAATCTTTCTGAAGAATATCTAATTCCCACAACTTGCAACAGGAAATAATATATGCTCAAATTTAAAAATAAAAATCTAAAACTTAGGAAAGACCTTATATTTTCTAAACCAGAAAGAAAATCCACCACAACAGGTTGAAAGTGACCTGTTTGATTTAGAGAAATCTACAGCCAAATTTCAAGAGGAAAGATGGCACTGTGACTTCCATGGCCCCTTTTCCCCATCAGCCCAACCTGACAGGCATTAAGTCTCTGGTACGCTTCTGTGTTAAGTTCTTCCTCCACCATTCAACATGACTCCATCTGTCTTAATTATGACAGTCTAGAATGTGACCTGTACACAGTTTTATTTCTCCTGACTTGGATTTCATGTGAAATGCATTTTCCTTTCCCTATTAGTCAAGGGCAGCCTCTCACACAGAGCCACACCCGACCTGGACCATCCCGATACTGAACCTCTGTATCTGCTTAGAAGTCTCCATCCAAGGGACACATTCAGTACTCCTCATGCCATCTGTGTCAGTCCTAATGAAAAGGTGTTCTCTCTTATCCTCCAGCAGGGAGAGTTCAGTGCCTGGCACCAGTGGGCTGCATTACCTACTCTTGTTGTAACAAACTAAAAAATAACAAGAGTTCTATCAATTCTCTTTTAACAGAGGTTTTTGTTTTACTTTCCTGTTCAAACTTAAGCCAAAGTATAGCTTCCCTATTTTTCTTATCTACTCTGAGATAAAATGGAGAGCCAAAGTGTCTGCACATGTTACCAAAGAATTGCCTCTAACATAATGTATGAAATCTAACTATAGAGCAGGAAATAAATAGATCCAATAGATTCCTAGATAATTCTTTTGTTTTATTTATTATAATCATGCTTCTGTGTAAATCAATAATAGCTGCATGCATGTCTTCAAATCGGGTGTTTCCTTTGAACAAAGAATAATTTCCTAAACCCATACATTAGTAAAAAGCCCATCTCACAAAGTCTCATCAACATCCACGTTACTGCTGATGTGTTATGGGCTGACTACAAGCCTGTGTCTCACCCACATTTTTAATGTTTTCAACAGTCCTATGAAGTGAGCTACTTTGACTCTCATCATTTCCAGGGAAGGAAAGAGTCTCAGAAGACTGGGAAGGTAAGGCCATGGTTATGGGGTGGCAGGCTTAGAATTTCACCAGGATTTTTCTAGCTCTTTGCACAATGAGCACTTAATCTCAATGAGTTTGTTTGCTTGCCTGGGTAGAGAGAACAGAAGAAGCATTTTTCTTTGCAATGCTACTTTTAAGAATTAAATGAGACAGGGCTGGAGAGACGGCTCAATGGTTAAGAGCATTCGCTGCTCTTCAAGAGGACCTGAGTTCAAGTCCCAGCACCCACATGGCCGTTCACAAGTATCAGTAACTCCAGTACCAGGGGATCTGATACCTTCACACCAATGCACATAAAATAAATTTAAATAAATCATTTTAAAAAAGAATTAAGTGGGACATCTAAAGCCACTCGAATACAGCATGCTTGTGTTAACGATGTTGAACCACCCAACCTCCCTGTGGCCCAAAGACAAGCGCCGACCTCTGCAGAATGGGAGGGAATGTGTCTCACCACAGTGTCCAGTGGCCCACAAAAAAATGCCACCAGACACCCACGTGGAGGATCTTTACATTCACAAAGTATTTTCCTTCCTTATCACATCACCTCAGAGACACTGGTTGCTGTCCTATCAAAGAAGCAGCCTTCCATGGGTCTCAGCCCTGGTCACCAATAAGAACACTGCTGGAATCTGGGTCCAAGGGAGAACAGGTCCTCAGCAGGCAGGCAATACCCTCTGCTGTGTGGTGCTGAGTACACAGTACTCCTGGACTCCTCAAACCCTTGGGCCCAGTCTGAGTTAGTCACACTCAAAAGTTAGTCAGTGGTGTACCTGGTTAGAAAGTAACAGAGTGACTCTCTCAGTATACTAAGGCTTTTAAAATGTGGGTTCATGGCCTAACATGGTGGTACATACACTACTATAATGCCAGCATTTGGGAAGTAGAGGTTGTGAGATTAGTAGATCAAGTCCAGCCTCTACTTCACAGCAAGTTCAAGACCAGCCTGGGTTCCCTAAGATGCTATGGAAGGGAAAATGGGATGAGACGGGGAGGGAAGAGGTGTTTGTAGCTTTCACATTAAGTCATGTCACTTATGTCCATCTACATGTATGTGGTCCTAGTTTTCTAAGTTCAAGAGAAGCAGAAGGGAAACAAACCACACGAAGTGTTTGCAATATTCTCAGAGCAAAACATCTCACCACACCTCCTTTTCTATCAGGGGAGTCTCACTTCTAGGCTCTAGAGAAGCCATGCACACCCGCAGTTAGTATTTCTGCTCCAATAAGTTATCGATGTATATAACATCTTGGTTGGCTGTCCAACCAACATTTTTTTTTCCCACTTGCATCGGTGACTTTTTGTTGCTGTGGCAAAACACCATGACCAAAAGCAACTTAAAGAACAACAGCTGACGGGTTTGAAAAGTCACTCCACCAAGTCAACTAATTAAGCAGGCAAGGTTTTATTTAACTGGTTAATTCCTAGGGACATATCCTCTGCTTCGTCTCAGATATTATCTCCATGGATTAATAACTCCCACGTGGATGAAGCTCTAAACCTGTCTTTGATGAAAAAAAATATGAAATTCTTTCCTTTGATAAAAAGTATTTACAATTTTTTCTTTTGATAAAAGGGTATTTAAAGGGATTACCTTTAAAAGCACGCACTGAAAGCAATTCCAGCTCTTATGGAGAAACCCATGTGAAACACACAAGGTGGGACAACTCTTCCATCTATTTGCCTCATTTGGCATTCAACTGGCTAACTCAGGTTCTCTGGGAAATATCTGTTACAATGGCAGACATAAAGATGTGGGCTGTTAGGAGAGTAAAATGGGGAAATGGGGTGGCTCTCTATCTTAAAGCCACTTAGCCTAGGGCTGGGCATGTAGCTCAGTGTCAGAGCACTTGCCTGGCAGGAGGCCCTGGGATTAATCTCCAGCACTGTTAAGACCAAGACTGTAAGTTTTTATCACAGAAACACAGTAATAATAACTTTTTCCTATTTAAAATCAGACATGTATGTAGCCTGCTCTTCAGTGTTAGGACAGAGATCTAACCTAATTAAAAATCTATAGATAATAATAAAGTCAATATGTAAAATATTGGGGTAAATATATTACCTATGCCTAATGTTTTTATTGCCATCCCATTGTTTCTGTATCTCAAAATAGAATAGAATCATAAAATTATTATCATTTGTATGTTGGCTTGTTTTGTTTTGTTTTACAGGGTTTTTTGTTTGTTTGGTTGGTTGGGGGTTTTTTGGTTTTTCGAGACAGGGTTTCTCTGTGTAGCTTTGGAGCCTATCCTGGCACTCACTCTGGAGACCAGGCTGGCCTCAAACTCACAGAGATCCGCCTGCCTCTGCCTCCCGAGTGCTGAAATTAAAGGCGTGCGCCACCAACACCCGGCCTTTTGTTTTGTTTTGTTTATTTTGTGTTTTTTTAAGCCAAAGTTTTGTTATACAGTGCAGGCATGATTCTCCTGCCACAGCACCCTGAGTGCTATGATTATAAGCATACACCACCAAGACAGATTCCACATTATGCTTTAAAACAAAGATGACAATGATCCCTTATGGTGTGTTTCCTGTATCCCAAGGTATTTTATGTGCTTCATCACACTTTCTTGTGATTCTGTTCACACTGCAGAGGACAGCATTATTCAAATGTCATCCAGAGATAGGTTGAACTACAAGATAAGGAAGGGCTAGATTTAAACCCAGGTCAGGCTGACTCCAAAGGCAAGCTCATTATAACCACTAAACATTGTCTGCAATGCTATAATGGGGAATATAAGATTTTGCTTTTAACTTCCTTGCACTTTGCTTTTTAAATAATGACAGCACAACAACCGATCATTTGCTTTGTGCCAAGTCCTGACCTATGTTGTTTTACATAACTCATTTACTCCTTCCAAGGACTCTATGAAGTAGGAACCAATACTGTCCTCATTCTACAGATGAGGGAAATGAGACACATGGATTTTAATGGCTTGTCCAAGGTCACACAGCTCTTCTGGGCAGGGTATTGTTACGAATAGCTCTACAAACAATCCAATTTAAAAGATGTACTAGTTATTCAGCTCATATTCCAGTTAACCAGAAACATAAAACAAGCCTCATAAAATTATGTAAAAGATTTTTAAAGTCTTTTCGAGGAGACTGCCATAATTTCTTTAAATTTTTAACCATTTCAGATATATCTAGAAGATTAGAGACTAATAAAGAAAAAAAGTCAAGTGTTTTTGTTTTTTTTTATTGCTTTTGTTTTTTGTTTTTTAGAGACAAGATTTCTCTGTTAAGTCCTGGCTATCCTGGAACTCACTCTGTAGACCAGGCTGGCCTTGAACTCAGGGATCCACCTGCCTCTGCCTCCTGTGTGACGGAATTAAAGTTGTGCACTACCACTGTCTGGCAACAGTCAAGTTTTTAACAAATGTAAGTATATTTAAAAATAACAAAAGCTATACCCCACTAAAGGTCACTGATGAAGAAAAATTTTAATTATAGCCTTTAAATTCTACTTAACGTGGGAATCAATATGAAAGAAGTTAGTTGACTGCAAAAGACACCATTTTCTTTTGCTCAGGAAATTTGAAGAAAAATAGAAATAACAGTTGAGGGCCAGGTGTGATGACTCATGCCTACAATCCTAGCATTTGGAAAGCTGAGGCAGGAGGATCAACATGAGTTCATGACCATTCCAAATTCCATGCCAGCCAAGGGTACATGGACACTGTCTCAAAGCAAAACAACAATAACAACAAAATGCCGGAAAGAGCAAGGGAGAGAAACAAAGATGAAGAGGGAGAGAGGATTCTAGACAGAAAGGAAAGGAATAAAAGCAGTTAAGACATCTCCAAAGAAGAACCACAGCTAAGGACTAAGGTTCGTCAAATGACAAATCCCAGACAGAAAGTAGAATTAAAAACAAACAACTTGAGCCAGGCGTTGGTGGTGCACACCTTTAATCCTAGCACTCTGGAGGCAGAGGCAGGCGGATCTCTGTGATTTCGAGGCCAGCCTGGTCTCCAGAGCCAGTGCCAGGATAGGCTCCAAAGCTACACAGAGAAAACCTGTCTTGAAAAAAAAAAAAAAAAAAAAAAAAAAAAAAAAAAAAAAAACTTGAAAAAAAACAACAACTTGAAAGTGGAAAACATGATATCACTCCAACAAACTCAGGGTCCCTAAATACAATACTCCTTTTGTCCTTAACAGGCAGACACCAAAGCCTCTTCCACATCACCATTTCCAAGGTCCCTCAAAGGGTAGGCACGACAAAAAGGGGTTCAGTAGCAGAAGATTAACTCCTACCATAGAGTAGAAGTCTAGATAAGAACTCACCCTGCAAAAGAGACAATGGACCCAAAAGGAACAACTCCCCACATCAGGGAACCCAGAGAGCTTTTAATTAGCATGTCATAGGCTGCAAATACACCATTGCAGATGGACTACTGGACCTACCAGGAAGAAATGAAGTCACCTTCCCAATCCAAGTAGCCATTCCTATACTTCTGAATTTAACTCCCAAGCTGAGGGGACTGATGAGATTTTCTGGTCTTTTGGGTCAAACTGGGAGCCTTAGCTTAGTACAAAGAGCCTAGGTGAGGACAAGCTGAAAATTACTAGTGGTCTTTTGGATCCGCAGCAAATTTGTATCACAAAAGCACTCAGTCCACACAACGTGCATACACAAACCCTGTTCTTCTTTCTTTCTTTCCTCTTCTTGTTTTCAAATTTATTTGTTTATTGTTGTTGTTGTTGCCTCTTGGTACAGCCTGTTCCAGCTTTAAGTTCTATGCCTGCCTCAGGTTTATATCGAGTAGATAAAGATTTATGATGGCCACAAATTCCTGTTTTCATTGCCTTTATATATTTGAATCTTCTTGCACAACAGAAGAGAGAACAAACTCAGAAAACTAACACACTGGTGGGAGATTTGATCCAGGACAATGTCAAGAACTCAGCTCCCAAATGTCCCAGTGCCCAGTTGAGTGGAACAAAGAAGCACTAGGAAAAGAAAAGTGTCACAGTAAGAACTGAGAAGGCAAGGACACTTCCTCAACTGTCTGGCAAATGTCTACTTCAAGGTCATAGGTACACCCCATGCAGTTGGACTTGGGCCACCCTTGTGTTATCTCCTCTCCTAGATTTCTGTCTTCACACTGGCAGCTAAGAGAATGGGCTCCGAAATCACACAGCCTGGATTCAAGTTCCAGCATCGTATGCCACCTTGTCTACATCTGTAAGAGGGGAAGGTAGGAGTAACCGCAGCCTCTTTTTCTGGCTATTGGGAGAACGAATGTTTGAGAAATTATGAAGTTTTTGGGTCACAGTGTGCAATCACTGATTATAGCTATATCATTATTCTATCTGGTCTCCCCTAGAGCTTCTAAACTGTATTTATGGGAGGTATAGATCAAAAATAAGTCATCTTGTTCTATTACTGGGACCAACATTTTAAAGACATACAAATATTTATGATATGCAGTTTGGCTCATATGAACAGGACTATGATACAAAATTATAGAAACCCTACTTCATGCTTACTACCTCTTCTGCTAACCAGTGTTTTATTAGCATGTTTCTTATTTTTAATATTTTATTGTCTCTGCTACATTCAACCATATATACTTGCTAATTAAATTACCTCTGATGCTCTTTAATCTCTACATAGCTAAAACTATTTAATTCTTATGCACATGTAATGACTAACAGACAGAAAACGTTGTTTAGAGATAAGGAGAACTATGAAAGAAGGAAAAACGCATATAATTTTAGAATTTAAAACGACTTAATTAGCTCAATCTGATTTTCCAGGAAATGATAGTTTAGATCAGAGCATCCAGAATGAACAACATGACTATCAGAGTTTGATCAAAGTAGGTCCTGGGTTTCCTAACTCATGGCCAGATCAGCAGCTCATTGCCGTACCATGTAGACATGGTCTCTCCTACCATCATACAATGATCCCACACACATCCGAACCTCAGGAAACCACTTCCTAGTCTTTCAGACAAGGATTGAATTCCCAGATTCCACCTTGTTTCAGAGAAAACACATCCCAAATTTCAGCTGACCAGCGTTAAGAGATTCCCAAAAGCTACTGGCCTGAGCAAAGTCTTTACAAACAGAGGAATTCAAATGAGCCATCCAGGGATTGGGGATTCTTAGGCCTCACAGTCAAGAAAGAACAAACAAACAGACAGACAATTATGACTCACAGATCTTTTTCCCTAGGAAGACTATGTATCAGCAGACTAAGACTCCAGGGACAACAGAATGAGTGGAGGGAATAGGGAGGGGTCATTCAAGATAGACCTATCTAAAAGTAAGTTCTTAAGAAGTAGCATCCTTGGTATTCTCATGGCATCAAATGAATGAACTATGACAGAATCGGTCTAGTTGAGCATGCAAGAGTGAGATTCAAAAGCATTGTCACCAGGCATAAATAAGAGCTGGGAAGAGGCTTCTGGAACTGAAGAGAGAGCATGTTTCATATGGTCTTTCAGGTAACATAAAGAATCTTAAAAGAACACACATGAGAAAGCAGGAAATGGAAGTCCCCAGTCCTTATTCTACATGCTGGCACTCAGATGTCCTCTTGTCATGCCTGTAACTTTAACTTATGCTGTTGAATGACACTATTTCTTGCTTTGTTCCTCTCTCTCTTGGGATCACTAATTTTAAAACATCCACTTTTTTAGAGTTGTGACTACCTATGCAAGTATACACATGAGACACACAGTTCTCAGTTAAAGAACTCAGCATTCACACAACATCCACATCAACGTCACACAACATAAAAGCCCAGGCGGGGACTGAGGCCAAATGATGTGACAATGGCAGAATCAGTAACTGTTATCATTTCCAGAGTAGATAATCAGAGGGTTGGAACTGGCAATTTTGCTTCTGCTTCACAATTCTACGAGCTAAAAATAATCAGCCCAACAGTTCTAAAACACCAAGTCATTCATTCAATTCAGACAAGCCCAGTACTGAACTGGTAGAAGAAGTTATAAGCTGGCAGAATTGTTTTGGAAAGGAACTTGATAATACACACACAAGGTCTTAACAATCAGAAATGTACAGAAGTATTTATACTAGTGGAAAGAGTAGAAAATGATAATAAAAGCTATTATACAAAAGGATATTATGCGCCGGACGTTGGTGGCACACGCCTTTAATCCCAGCACTAGAGAGGCAGAGGCAGGCGGATCTCTTGTGAGTTCTCTCGAGGCCAGCCTGGTCTCCAGAGGGAGTGCCAGGATAGGCTCCAAAGCTACACAGAGAAACCCTGTCTTGAAAAACCAAAAGAAAAAAAAAAAGAAAAAGAAAAAGGATATTATGCAAACTGTCAAACTTCCAAGGAATATGTACTGTCTAGATGTAGCTATGCACACCTGTAATCCAATACTTGGGAGGCAATGGCAGGGGACCTAAAGCTCAACTCCAGCATGAGCTATGTAAAGTCTGAGGTAACTTGGGCTATTTTCGATAAAATATCTTAAAACATTAAAGAACAAGAAAATAGAAATCTGTAATGACAAAGAAAAATGTTGATAATATATCCATAAATGAAAACATTGGTCTGAATAATTTCATCTTTTTTAAAAAATAAAAACCATCTATACATATGTAAATACACAGACACAAATGGAAAGACCTACATCAACATGCTAAAAAAGAATACATTATTAGAATTATAGTTTATATTTCACTGAACCTTAATAAAATATTTGAGATTTAAGGAGATGATTAAAATGTTTTGGAACAATGCAAACTTTCCCTTTACCATTGTAGATCTCAAATCTTATTTGAGGCTAGGAACATAGCTCACTGAAAGAATGTTTAACTGAGCATGTGCGAGGCCAAACGTTTGATCTCCAACAGCACACACACACACACACACACACACACACACACACACACACACAGGAGAAGGAATGTAGGAAGTCTGAGTAAACAAGTGGTGTTTGACATGGACACAGCCATAACAAAGATTCCAATGCTTTAGACCCAGGGTAATGGCAAAACCTTCCCTGGGTGATGCTCAGAGATGGCAAAGCCTTCCTTGGGTCTGAGTGCAAATGCTGACAATGTAGGCAAAAAAATATAATAATGCCCACCATACCGTTCTCCTCCTGAATGTTTAAGGCCTGGAGACTGCTCCCCTACAGAAACTGCTCCTATGAGATTAACCAGTTCAGCTGTGAATAATAAACCTGCCTCCTTGTTTACCTGTATGTAATAGCTCTGCCTTCCTGCTCAGCTGTGCTGTGGCTTCTTTATCAGAGAGCCCAGACCACCTGACTCCAGCTTTTCCACATCCATTTGTAAGTCATTTCTTCATTCCTTTGTTGCTCCTAGTCAGGGTTCTGGGACCATAGCCAATAATTAAGCAAAAGGGGAAGCAATAATACCGAGAGCCAAGCTCAGTTAACTGTCAAAAGATTTCCAAAGGCAGCTAAAATCTCATCTAGGTGGGTGATGGTGACCCACCCCTTAACCCACCCTTGGGAGCTAAGGCAAGATTATGAATTTCAGGCCAACTACGATACATTGCAGGTGCCCAGCCAGCCAAGGATACTACAACAGAGAGAGTCTTGTCACAACAAAACAAAAACAAAATAACAACCAAAATCTTACTCAAGTAAGTACTTAAAAGTCTATTTACAGGACTGGAGAGTTAACTCAGCTGGTAAAGTACTTTTCTTGCCAGCATGAGGACCAGAGTTCAATCTCAGAAGTACAAAGCCAGGCACGGTGGTGTGCACTGGTAATTCTGGTGCTGGGGAGGCACAGACAGGTGGATAGCCCTGCCAATCCTCGCCAGCAAGCCCCAGGTCCCAGTGACAGACGCTGTGTCAGCAAGTAAGGTGAATGGCATCTGAAGTGTAACACCAGAGGTTGTCCTCTGGCCTCTATACTCGTGCATATACATGTTGTGGGATATTTGTACATCGAGTGAATGTATATTGCTGTGACTGGTATAATAAAAAGTTGAATAGCCAATTGCAAGGCAGGAGGCAGAGGTGGGATTTCTGGGAAGAGAGAGGAAGTAGGAGGAGGAATCTAGGCCCACAAGGGAGAAGCTGGGAGACACAGAGAGGAAGCAGGAGGTGCAAGAGAAGAGAGGCAACACCATGTGGTAGAATGAAGGTTAATAAAAATATGAGTTAATTTAAGTTATAAGAGCTAATGGGACAAGCCTAAGCTAAGGCCAAGCTTCCATAATTAACAAGTTTCTGTGTCGTTATTTGGGAGCTGGCTGGCAAGACAGAAAAGGAGTCTATACATGTACAAGTGCATGTCACACACAAGTGCATGTGTGTCTGCACACACACACACACACACACACACACACACACACACACACACACACACAAAGTTATTTACCTGTAACTACACTTCTTGTCAGGAAACATCGTTTTTGTTGTTATTGTTGTTGTTGTTGTTGTTGTTGTTTTTTGGCTTTTCGAAACAGGGTTTCTCTGTGTAGCTTTGGAGCCTATCCTGGCACTTGCTCTGTAGACCAGGCTGACCTCGAACTCACTGAGATCCACCTGTCTCTGCCTCCTGAGTGCTGGGATTAAAGGCGTGCGCCACCAATGCCCGGTAAAACATCTTCTAATACCAGTAACCACTGAAGTTTGTATATGCCAGGCATGTTCGAAGGCTTACTAAATCCTTTCAAATCCCCATGGGATAAAACTGTGATCACCCCATTTTATAGATGAGAAGCTGGGGTCTGGGTTGTGAAGTGTAACATCTAGACTAATCAGACCAGTGGCCAATGAGCCTTTCTGTGACGCTTCACATCCACTCGCTACGTTGAGCATAGGACCAGCATCCCAGTTCATACTAGAGTCTTTGAAAAGCATAGCACACTCCTTTAGCTCAGGAGCTGATACTCGTATGTGGTTACTAGGATGTCTTCAAAGCACTTCAGCATGAACAACATAGTACTGTGGCATGTATCTGTTACATCCTGTCCCGTGCTAAGGACAGCCAGTGCCCTCGTGTGGGCTTCACGCTCCAGTGGTTGTCGTGACTATTCTAATCAGCAATCTCACTCTAGAAATTTCAATTATCTTCATCACTGAAAGGAAATTAGCATAAGGGATGTTAAAACTGAATTTTCACTGGTGAAATTGGTGTCTTATTAACTACCATAATGTACATTAGATATAGACTTTCATTAATGCAATGAATGGGACTTAAGATACAGGAATCAGTTCAAAATTCCAGAGATTTTTCCCATCCATGCCTGACCACGGAGGCTACATATCTCAATTAAGACCATCCAGGGCCAGCTAGTCCCGCAGCAAACCACTGGTCCAGAAGACACTGGCTGCTTGACTCTACCTCCTTATTACAAAACAGATGCCACAAACTGAAGATCTGTGTACATACTCTGTTATGACTCTAATTTACATACAGAGAATGCATTTTTGTCTTCCACTTCTTCCTCTTGTTGACACCACTCCAGTGAGAAAGGGCACATTATAGCACAATGAACACAATCCTGAGGAGCTCTGCTTCCACCTCTGCAAAGTTACCACCAGCTCCTACATCCCACCCCCACTTCCAGAACAGCACACGACAAAAAGGCAAACCCAAGTGTGGGTGAACTGTTCCCACTTGGTTTCTTTTGAGGCCAGATCCACTTTTCACTTCTCCACCGAGGCTTGGAAGATAATATGGGTGATAACAATCTTGCCACGCAGTGTTCTTTTTTTAGCCAGTTTGTCTCTGTGGTTAAGGATGAGTACAAATGCTGAGGAATGCAGAGTTCTCATTATACAATCACACAAACGTGCTCTTTCTTTAAGTTTGGGAAATACATTTTCAATGTGTGATAAAATGACTTGTTAGCACAACCACTCTTGTAGAAGGCCCTGTTATTAGTGCAATCACTATTCTCATCACGCCGGATCTCAAGCCTGAAGCAGAAGTGGAATTCACCGGCGTGCGAAATATTTGTCACAGAGTCAACCATGGGCAAGTCAAACCATTTGAGCATGGCTTCAAAGGTCTGGCGTGGGCATGCTACATCTAAAAAATCTGAACATGTCAGTTTATGATATGGAGTTGTTCGTTTGGATTTTTTTTTTTTGAAAACTCCAGTTTTACAATGGATAATAATTCCCTGCTGTCAAAGAAAAATTGGTCTAATACATGTGATCCAAAAGGGCATTTGAAAAGCCCAAGCTAGGCTGGGTATGGTGCTGCACACCTTTAATCCCAGCACTCAGGAGGCAGAGACAGGTGGATCTCTGTAAGTTAGAGGCCAGCCTGGTCTGCAATAGGAAGGAAAGAAAAGCCTGACTATATCTGGCTGCATTGTTTTCTTCAAACTCATTCTATTGGTTATTTGTTGCTGTATAAAAATTACCCTGACTTTGCAGATTAAAACAACATTTGCCTACTATCTTTCTGATTCTGTGGGCCAGTGGACTATGCTCAGATCCCATTACACATCTACATGATGCCTCTCAAATTGAGGAACATGCCTTATGACACACTCTGTAGTGTCGAGAACTTAATGTATCTGGACTCCCTTTAGCACAGACTGGAAAAAGATACCCAGTAAAGGAAAATTTACAGCTGTTATACATAAAGTTGTATGAGAAAAAATGGATTATCCTCACCACTTCATTTAACATATTACAAATGTCTAACGATTAGACAAAGAGGAATTCAAACAGGAAAGGAAGGAAAGGAATGTATGTTTCTTGGCAACATGATCTAACCATAAAATAGTAAATTCAATGAAGTTTCAGTTTGCAAAGTTAATACACAAAATAATAGTATTTCTATATACAGGCAACTAACTAAAATACTTTGAGAAGAACCATTTACAATAAGTACACAGAAGAAAGTCACACACAAATAAATCTAGCCACAAAGCTCAAAGACTCTGTGTGTGTGTGTCTGTCTGTCCGTCTGTCTGTCTGTCTGCCTGCCTGTCTGCTTTTGTGTCTGTGTGTTTGTCTATTTCTCTGTGCCTGTATACCTGTGTATGTGTGTGTGTTTCTGTGTGTGTGTGAATATGTATGTTTGTGTCTCTATATGTCTACACATCTGTGTGTGTGTCTGTCTATGCATGAGTGTCTGTGTGTGGCCCTGGGTTTGTGCAAGTGTGTGTGCAAGTGTATGTACATGTGGAGTAAGAAATGAACTCCCAGTGTTGTTCTTCAAGATCTGTCCACCTTGTTTTTGAGACGTCTCCCACTGGCCGAGTGCTTACTGGGTAAGCTGTACTGGCTGGCCAGCAAGTTCCAAGGAGTGACCTTTTTCTGCCTCCTCAGCACTGGGGATTAAAGCCCAGATTTTTTTAAGAGTTCTGGGAATTGAAGTCAGGTCCTCATACTCTTTTGGCAAGCCCTTCACTGACTGAGCAAAGGATACCTGCTCCTAAAACTGTAAAAGTGACCACCCCCATCCTGCTCTGTTCCGTGTTCTCCCATCATCACCAGGTGCCCTCTTCTTGCATTCTTTTATCCTCACTGTACACATATGCCCTTGTTTTAATTGTTCTAAGCACATGGAAATGTGCACGGTTTAAGTGCAGCGATTATAGATGGGACCATAAGAGTTAGAAACCAAGACCACACTCTGGGGTCAGACAAACTTTGGGTCACATTGCTGTTGTCCCACTTTCTAATTTAGTAACCTTGAGCAAACTGTTCTGTCACTTGGAACCTTGGCTTCCCTGTGCAAATAAAAGGAGAACAGCAATTCCCATATCATGGAATTACTCAGAGAAGTAGACAAGGCAATGCATGCCAGGCACAGGCTTGTCATCTTAAACTCTCAAACTCACCAGCTGCCTTCTTACTACCCTTCTCAGACTCAGAGTGCCAAGCCTGAGCAGGCTTCATTCATTGGCAGCCTCAGCAGATGTCTAATCACTACCTACCATGCTTTCCACCCTCAGCAGCATGCCCCCAAGTTAAAGCTGCACAAGGCACTGTCTCCACCCTGGGAATTCTGTCTTATTTATTTTTTAGTAGTTAATATAAAAGTTATTATGTAAATAAATTTAATGCATTAGGAAGCTGTTTGAGGATAAATCTAAGAAAAAAACACAGTCTCTGAAAGCCTTTTTCCTCTGACTAGAAAACCACAAGTGCTTTCACTATGTAACTACTTGATAATTTCTTATATTCTTTATAGAAGATCTGATATGTATGTTTTAAAATTTACATTACTCATCAATTGTATCTTTAAAATAATTCTAGAACTCTGTATAAAACATGCATATATAGTTTAAGAGCTGCTTTTAATCACACAAAAGAAAGATAATTTATAAAAATAAGTCCCTAATTAGTCTATGTCTCACTTCTATGTGTCTCCAGCACTCTACCCAATGCCCAGCACACAGCTCATCAAAAGATGTTTGCGGAGTTGAATAAAGTTTTAAAATGTAGCTATGTGCACTACCCATGTTCACATGGCTTAGGGGGAGGTGTAATGATAGTAAGAAAGCATGACAGAGAAGCATAAGATTGTGATGTTTTCTTAACTCTTAAAAAAACAAAGAACCTGTATTTATATGTGACCTGAGTGTTGCAACTTTAAAACTCTCATAGTTTTCACTCGTACCTCTAGGACTGAATAAAAAAATCCCTCTTTGGTGGATGAGCAAACTTGGTAGAGGGACTGCTACCAGGTCACAAGAGTGATGGAAGGGTGCACAGCAGCCTGTCCCACTGCAGGGCCATGCCTGGAGCTTGGCACCCAAGGGAAATCAACAACCTGATAACCGCTACATCTAATCTAAGAGGAGGGCAGCTTCTGACTAGTGTGTGAAAGCCAGCATGTGTGTCAAAAAGGGCTCCAATTGCACACTGCACTGGAATAGCAACGGGAAAGGAAAAAATACAATTGAACAAGCCCCTGGAGGCCCAGAAACACAAGTGACCTCCCCTACAGTCCTGCATCAACAGCCTGACTTTAATTTACAAACACAGATAGAAAGTTTGAGTGTCTAGTTTTGCTTTTACTAGAGGAAAAAAATAGCTATCAGATCCTACCTTTGACACCACTAAACAGCCTCAAGGATGAAGTCCAAAAGTGAAAATATAGCCACCTAAATCCCTGGCATGAGCACTTGGGCAGAAGCTAGTTATGCAGACTGGGCTCTGAGGTTTACCAACAAGGCAGGGTGGCCCTACAAAAATGGCATCACGTGTGGGTAAGAGGTGAAAGACACTTAAGCATGGATGCATTCTAAAACAGAAAAGCTAATTAAACTTAGCCTCTTCAGAAAGCAAAGTTAGAAAAGCTAGCAGGAAAAATACATTCTCTTCCTTCCAAACATAATCAAAAAGAATAAAGGGTTCGTCGGGTTAAAACATTAGTCATCTGGTTTTGTTTGTTTTGTTCCCATGAATATTCATAAGTCAACAAAACACCCCTCTGCATTTTACCGCCTGCCTACTCACTTCCACATATACATACGAGGCACTGTCCAGTGTATTACAGGTTAGGGAGGAATCAGGATCAAGACTAAGAAAGCTGGGGCTGAAGAGATGGCTCTATGAGTACTCACTGTACAAACATGAGGACAAGAGTTCAGATACCAGCATCCACATAAAAAGCTGGCCACACGCACATGAAAGCTCACACTTGCTCGCACGCACACACACACACATACACACACACTCATACTCAAGCACCTACGACCTAAACTTGGTAGCAGGGTGGAAGACAGCAGGATGGCTGGGTCTTGCTGACCAGCAGTCTAGCTTCAGGTTCAGTGAAAGACAGAATAATACACCTAACATCCTCTTCAGGCCTGCACAGTGTGAGGCAGGGGGTGGGGTTGGGGTGGGGTTGGGGGAAAAGAAGGAGGGAGAGAGAAAAGGAGGAGGACAAAGCATGTGCACTCTTTCTCTTCTCTCTCTCTCTCTCTCTCTCTCTCTCTCTCTCTCTCCCTCTTTTTCTCATTAGGGTACAGAGTACAGAGTCTACTGTGAGACAATAGTAGAAACAAAAATGGCTTGGGAATATTTTCCCCCCAAGCCCTTTCTCTGAGAAGTGACCTCAGTCATGGTCATGGCAGAGAAGATGGTCATGTTTGTACTACTGTCATCCAACCCTCTAGTCCTGTTTGACCTGTTTGCAAACAAGTGCCTCTTCTTCTAGAAGCATTAGAAAAAGAAGAAACAGTCATTTTTCTGGGAGAGGGAGAGAGAGAGAGAGAGAGAGAGAGAGAGAGAGAGAGAGAGAGAGATGCAGTTGGTCTTTTCATTGGCTAGAATTCTATTCAACATCCACACAGAGAGAACCGGACTGAAGAAAAGAGAACCATGAAGACACATATCTCTATGGACCAGGTGGACTAGATTGGAGAAGGAATCCTACAAAGGTGATCAGAGGCTCCCACCTCAGTGCAACTCTTCCTGAAGCCAGCAGTCAGCCTCAGCACCCTTGCACCATTCCAATGACCAACCCAAAGTGTGTTTTGTCACTGACACCCAAAGAATACTAATATATACAAGGAGTATTGTGCACAACATAAGTCTGTCCCAGCACAGTCATTTGTGGGAAGGTCACTCTGTTGAGAAGGTAAGGGCTTTACGGCATCTACCTGGGGCCTTGAAGGAGAATTGAACAGTTGCCAATGGAAGATGGTTTGTGAGTCTAAAGCCTACATTTCACTATTTCTATAATCAAATACATACATTTAGCCCCCTGTCTTAGATTAGAGTTTCAGAGATTTAGTCCATTATCACCATGGTGGGAAACAAGGCAGCAGGCAGATAGGCATTGTGCAGGAGAAGGAGATGAGAATTCTACATCTGCAGGCAACAGGAAATGAACTCAGTCCCATGCTGGGCATAGCTTGAGCATATGCGACCTCAAAGTCTACCTCCACAGTGAAACACTTCCTCTAGAAAAGTCACACCTACCTCAACAAGGCTACACTCCTAATAATGCCACTTCCTATAGGCCAAGCATTCAAACATAAGTCTATGGGGAGCATAACTATTTCAAACTACCACACCCACATTTCACACAGTGCCTAGCACAAGGCAGGTGCTCTCCTGTAAGAAGAAAAAAGATAGGCAAGATGATAAGGATATACTGGGTGTATATAATCATCTTTCACTAATAAAATGGGAATGCAGACCACTTCATATATTTTACAGGATCAAGACATGATTAACAACTATTAATATGTTCAGATTGATAACAGGTAAAATACAAAGTCACTTGGGTGAATGGACAACGTGTATTTATCTAAAGTGAGGCAAGCCATAACCCTCCAGGATTAATACAGCTTGCTATCTGTTTTTATAGAGACCACGGGATAGAGTTTTATTTTATTTTACAAATGACTATGTGTAGCCAATTTAATAATAAGAAACCTCAACTTTTAAATATTATCGCTCCCAAAAGGGTTTCCATCCTTTTGATGAATAGACTTATGTGCAAAACAATTATACTTAATTATTATTATTATGGCTTTTCTAATATGGGACTTAATAGATGAACAAGGAGTCAACTCAGTCAGAGACACAGTGATAAAATTAATTTTCTCATCAGGGGTATTACTTTGAGATTGCAATTTTGCAGATAGGAGGGTAGTGGTGGTATTTTTCTTTTTTTCTTTTTTTTTTTTTTTTAAAGCTAATGTACTAGCTAATGCTAGTGACCTAGCAGAAAACAAGTATAATAATGTTTCAGTGAGTAAAAGCAATACAAGACCTTCTAGGAATTCAGCTATTCCCTTCCAGCCTAGGCTAAACCAGATTGGATCCAAGACAGAAACCCCCTCAACTAGGCCAAGAACATATCATTAATCTCAATAACCCAGTGCAGCGCTCATTAGGATGTATTCAGACTGGTTTAGCCTGGTTAAAATTATTAAAAGAAATTTTGTGGATACATTTATTAACTCCCTTTTTTATATAATACCTTCATGATGTTCTTCTACTATGTCATATTCAACAACCCAACGGATTCCTCCATGTTTTCTTAAAATTAATGTTAGTTGAAAGTAGAATCAAGCTTACCTTCTGGGCTCCCTGTCTTAAGAATGCACTAGCAAAAGTTTCCAAAATACAATTGAGAAATCCAGCCCCTGTGATTGAAATTCTGCCTCTTTGAATGAACTCTGTCCTGAAAAAAAAAAAAAAGAAAAAAAGAAAAAAATCTATACACACACATACACAAAATTCATCTCCATGGCTACTTGCATAAGATAAAATAAAGTAAGCCATGAGGACACAAGGACACACAAGAACAGGAGAGGGAAAAGGTAGGGTAATGGGGCAGCCACACGATCACAATACATCTTTTACATGCAACTGTCAAAAACTCTCATCTTTCATGTCACTTTCATTTAGATACGAAATTATAGACACTTTTAGCATCATAATTACCATTTGTAATTAACACAAAATAATATCCATAATAACTGAGTAATTACCTGTTAAAACAAAAGACTCCATTTAAGGTTGACCTAACTATGTACAGTTTATACAATATAAACAACAATCGTTCGAATTAAAGAATATTCATTTCATGATGTAAAACACCTCTTCAAGAAGCTACCACCACCATTTTGCTAAATTGATAGAGTTTCCAATTGCCTTCCAAACACTTACTTCTCATGCCTTTAGGTTAGTGCAGCTCTCACCCCCTCACCGAAGCAGCTTTTGCAGCAGATGAAAGCTACTGCAAAGAACCACAACTGAACCAGTTACTGTGAAGTTTCCATCCAAACATGGAACATCTATAATACAAGTCCTGACCCAAGGCTCAGGAAACATCTGAGAACAAGGGCAGAAAGATTGTCAGAGCCAGAGGACCGGGAAGACTGCTGTCCTCTGGACATGTGCCCATGAACCTTCAACAGCTATGGCTCCTACACAAAACCTGCTCCAGACCACAACAGTCAACATTCCACCATGGGTGGGGAAAGGGCTCACAAGGCTCCACTCCTAGTGGACAAGCTACTGACAATCTGCAGCTTCTGAGAGTTTTCTTCATAGACAAGACGGTCAGCCATACACTTATGTGCATATGGACAACACTAATTGGATTCAGTAGGGTGTGTGTGTGTGTGTGTGTGTGTGTGTGTGTGTGTGTGTGTACATACAGACACATACATACATATATACAATTAAAAATGAGAATATGACTTCAAAAGGGAAGGAGGGACATGACAGGAGTTGGGAGGGATGTAGATAAGATTAAAGAACATTGCATTTGTGTATGAAATTCAAAAATTAAAACAATTATAAAAGAAATTATCACTCTTTGGAAGAGAAGTGCTGTTTCTCTCACAACAGAGTCTCACTGTGTAGCTCTGGCTATCCTGGAATTCTATAGTCCAGGCTGCCCTTGAACTCAAAGAGATCCACCAGCATCTACCTCCCAAATGCTGGGACTGAAGCTATGCACCACCATGCCCTGTTAGAAACTTATCACTCTTAATTTGCAACTGAGGAGACTACAGTTAACATCTAAACACATTTACTTTCATGGCAATCAGGACCAAGAGACCCCTTCATTATATGAGTAACATGAACTTTCTCCATGACAATAAGTGCAGTAGTTAGTTCCTGTGCTTAAAAGTGAAATGCCTCTTAAAAATTGAATCTGAGACCAGTTTCAGCTTCCTGACCTTAAATAAATTGTTTACTTTCTATAAGCAATTTTCTCACATGTAAATGAGGCCATAGTATCACCTATTTACAACTATTATAATAAAGAAGTTTATACATATAACAGGGGTGTGAGGAATGACTGGTACATGCTCAGCATTTGCTAAAATGATAGCAACAGTTGCTAAAGAGAGGCAGGCAAACACGGAGACTGCAAAGCCAGAAGTCTGAAACAGGTATTGAATCCCTGTCAGGGGCAAGAGGAGACAGGGAGCAGGTGTGTTGCCATTTCTATCATTTTAATTACCAAAGTTCTGCAAATATTAATTATCCCCATCTCATAAAGAAATTCCGGTTATACTTGAGAGCCATGTAGAATGGCTGAACAGGAAGCCTTCAGCTCTCACCTTCCCCGATAAAGACAACAATTTAACAAAAATCTACAAACAAAGTTGCCTTTGTGAGACCTCCTGAAACCAATTAAGAGGTGGAGTATGCCCCAGTGAGGGCAGAGCCAAGAATAGTCATGTCAAAGCAAGTGAAGTGTGCTGCTTTCATTTGCTGTAGGAGTGAAACTTTTCTGTTACAACAGAATTCCTGCCACAAGTCACTGAAGGAAGAAAGAGAGGTTTCTACTGTGTATCCATGGTGGTGTTTGTGGCGAGACTAGGTGTCATGTAACCCAGGCTGCCCTCAAACTCTGTGTGGTAGAGACTGGCGTTGAGGTTCTGATCTCCAATCTCCAGCCTCCAAATGCTGAGGTATAAGGCACACACCACTGTGCTCACTGCAAGAGAAGAGTGCTTCAGGTCCTGGTTCGTGGAATATGCTCTATCATGCTAGGAACGGTCTGGCTGCCTGGCCAGCTCAGGTCAGAGCTATTGGGAGGTCACTTGTTCACATCTCTGTGGGTTCACAAACCAAGGAGGGAAAATTCTATCAGCCATCTAGCTTTTTTTCCTTTTTTCTCCAGTCCAAGACCTTAGCTCAGGGGATAGTGCCACCCACATTCAGATTAGCTTAATCCAGTCTGGAAAAGCTCTTAGACACATTCAAACCTGTACCTATTGCCCTAAGTGTTCCTTAATCCATCTAAATTAGCCATCACACTCCAGATATCTCCCTCCCAACTAGCACAGTGGGCAGAAAGGGGAGAAAACTCAAAGACATGTTTCTCCCGCAAAAGAGAAAGAAAGGAGATAAATGTGCATCAGTACTGTGGCTTTAGCAGGCCTTGCCTGATGACATGACTCTGGGGAAGGGAAGCAGAATACTTGGATGCTTACTGGTCACTGAGAACAAACGCTAGCCGGCACAGAAGGTTGCCACAGCCCTTAAGAATCCGCAGTACCGCAAACAAATCACCAACAGAAACGAGAGATTATAGACTGGGCTCAATGACAGGGCAGACTTCTATATCTGGGAAATCACACACATAGTCCCAGAGAGACCCAGAAAAAGTTTGAGAGGCCTGCATACTCCCAGGGAGCTGCTTCTGTGTTAAGCCAGCTGTGACAAATGGCAGAAGTGGTCATTGTTTCATAGAGCCAAATCTCTCTGAAAGATCACACAGGATACACACACACACACACACACACACACACACACACACACACAGAGAGAGAGAGAGAGAGAGAGAGAGAGAGAGAGAGAGACAGACAGACAGACAGACAGACAGACAGACAGAGAGGAAAACAACCCAGTCATCGTCCCAGTCACAGAACCGAACAAATTTCTAGAAACTCACTCTAAAGAAACAGGTATATGAATTGCCTGACAATGA